>NC_081316.1:118699998-119430831 GCF_026419965.1 Kogia breviceps
CAGTGAACTACACCTCAGAGTGGTCTTGAGGGCCCCATCTCACCCTTGACTCACGTGAGAGCTCCCTCGAGGTCAAAGTTGAGTGGACCAGCCGCTTGCTATCTCGAGTGTGTGATTGGGTTGCCCTTGAAGCCCCGACTCCCTCATTTCTTGTGCTGACCGAGCTTTTCATTCGTATTTAGTTCATCTTATTTCGTCTCAGCTGTATGTGTGCACCTAGGTTTATGCTCACACCTGCTCTTCTCGGCTATACTTGAACTTTTAGGAGGAAGATGCCATTCCTTCTTGATCTACCTTTTGGATGAGCACAGTCTCGGGGTGAACCTGAGGGTCTCAAAACACACTGCTGCCTGATGAATCCACAGGCCTTCTCTCTTCTGCCGAGTCTGAAGGCATGCTGTTGGAGCAGCAATGCCCCCCTCCACATGTCTGCACCCCTCACCCCTCCATCCAGCTCCAAGCAGAGCCCAGGGGCCTCTCTGGAAGACCAGATTAACTTCCGTGCTCTATGAGGATCTCTGGGTCCACACCATGCAGAACCCGGGAACAGGTGCACCATTCTTTGGTGCTGGGAATGGAGGGGCCCGTGTTGCCTGTTGGGGTGAAAAGCAGGACCACTGAAGCTTGTGAAACTTGGCTTGCTTTCAGTCTGGAAACAGGAAGAGAACAGGCTCTTCTCACCCATCAGAGGGAAAAGAGTTCTTTGTTCCTTGTCATGATTCCAGAGTCCCTCTGAAGCTGGGTGTGAGGAAGCAGTGTGGTAGATGTTTGTGGGTGGTGGAGCCCAGGTGGCAGTGACAATGGCTCAGGGGCCCAGGAGTGAAGAAACCCAGCAGAAGTCACTTTGGTCTCAGAAATAGCATCCTGACATTCTCAAATAGATAAACAGAGAAACCAAAGCGAACCAAACGACAAGAGTAACAACAACATAGAGAACCAATAACAACTGTGGTCTCCACAACCGAAGAGCTACAGCTGTTAAAACACATGACAGCCACGGGCTTTTGCTCGGGGCTGGGGGTGGGGAGAGGCATCTGAAGAGTCAGCCCATGTCCTATAGGAGACTTCATGTAACTAACCCAGGAGAGAAGGACTGCTGTAGTATGGCTCAAGATTTTTGTTTTTATTTTGTTGTTAATTATGAGCTCCAAAGAAAGGAAATGCAGTTTTTCAGATATGACCCGGTCACAGCAAGTGCAATGGAAGGGAAATATAATTGGAGGATGATGTGCCTTCCTGACTTTAGGGTTACACGCCTCACATACCTACTGACAAGAAACAAACAAACAAACAAACAAACAAAAAACCAACTGAGACATATCTGACAAAAAGGAGAAAAATCAGAGCACAAAGTGTGTCTGAAAAAAAAATGTGCAAGTGACCCCTGGAGGAAGACCTCAGCAGATGGCCCAGGATTAGAGACCGTATGGGGTCACGTGGGCACAGGGCATTTCCGAGGAGAAAGGAGAGTGAAAGTTTTCACCCGCCACCACTGTTCGGACTGGCTACTTGTGAGAAGGTTCGCTGGGTCCTTGTATCCAGTCAAGCTCCTGCCTGGAAGCAGAGCTGAGGTGGAGCAGGGATGGAGATTGCAAAGAAGAAGAGGCAGGAGGCAACATTTCCAGTGAACAGAGGACCCATATCCCCCCTGAAACATTGCTTCTGAAGTCAACAAAGGCTCCCCTGCAGCCACTATTGGTGGGAGGAGTGTGCCCTTCTCCTGCAGCCTTGCTGGCTGTCAGCACCGCTGCAGCTGTGCACTCCATCACGGTCGCCTGGGACCGGGTTTTACTTCCGTCGGTCGTGGTGTGGCTGGTGGGGCTCACTGGGGAAGTGGCACAGCCAGGGGTTCAGCTGGCCGGCGGTGGGGAAACTGGAGGCGGGAGAGGGCAAACCAAGGAGGGACACGCGTTTCCATTTAGCTCAGTCGGGAAGGCAGCCTTTAAAGCTCTTGTGTGTTTGACGTACCTGCCACTTGATGGAGGAGGAGCTGCCGGCTTAGGGGAAGTCTGACACCCTTTTCTGGGTTTCTGAGTCTCTTTCAGTGGGCTGTCCAGCAGGGCTCACAGGATCCTGAGTCATCAGCAGGTTTATTTGAAAGATGCAGGGCCTTCCTCCCAGGCTTCCCACTGACCTTGTCAGAATTTCTGGGTTGGGCTGTCCCAAAGGCGAACAGAAATTGGCTCGGCGGCGTTCACCTAGCTGAGGCCACTGGCAGCGTGACACGTGTGGGTGATTTAGGGTTTAGAGAAAAAACACAGGCAGGAGAATGGGGGAGGGCAGGGAGGCTGGAGGGGATGCATAGGCATCCTTTACTGTAACGCTGTGTGAAGCTTGAAGGCCAGCTGGTTGGCTGATAAATAGCCAGCCGGGAGCAAGAGCGTCGGGGCTGTTCGAGAGAAATGCAGAGCGCGGGGCTGAAGCTGGCAGGGCTCCCAGAGCTGCCTTCTTTTGCCCTGTCCTCCTGGAGCAGCAGAACATTCCACAGTTTGTCCTCACGGCCAGCATGGACAAGCCCAGCTCTTCAAGAGGTGTTCTGCTCCAGAGATTCCCGAAATAGATTCATAGGAGACAAAGAAGGTGCAGGGGTGGGCGGGAGAGCGGCCAGGCAGTTCTGTCCCGGGAGAGGATGCTGTCATTTATCCTTTCTTTGTATACCAGACACTGTGTGTGTGTGTGTGGTCAGAGCAATAGTGAAACTGCCCCGCCTTCATGGATGTTATTCTCGAGTGAGGAGAAGACAGACATGCATACAACATTACACAAGTAATTGCTTACAGTTGAGAGCTGGGCTTCAAGGGAAGTGTGTGCAATGGGAGGGCTTATGGGCATCAAAGCCTAGACTGCAGAGGCCAGAAGCTCCACGAAGAAGAGCCGTTTCATCAGGCACTGCAAGGGTGGAGAGGAGGTGGTTAGGCAAAGGGGAGGGTAAGGCATCACCAGGGAGCAAAATGTCCGGAGGCCAGAGCAGCTGAGCACAGTTACCTGAAAGGCCCCTTTGACTCACGGGTAGAGCACAGGGGGCTGCAAGGGCTCTTCCCTTTTGTCTTTATGTGTCTGTTCCTGCTGTTTCTCTTTTCATATTCACATGGGTTTCCTCCCCACAGATAGGTAAGCAACTTATACTGCCTGGTTCCTCTTCTGTATCACTATGCCTGACTGGTATTTGGAACTCTGTGAATAGGACTTAATGGAGTCAGAGCCAAGCTCTGTGTCAGGGGGGTGGGAAGGATGTCTTGGTGCTGGCTGGTTGGTTAACTTTGACAAGAGAGGCATCTCGACTCCTGGATAAGGGTTTGCCCTCTGGAGTCATATGTGTGTCAGCTCAAATCCTAACCCTGTGACTACTAAGTCTAAGTCTCAGTCGTAGAAAAATACAGATGATACCTACCTTTATTCTTCTGCAAATAATAATGATGATTATAATGACACTTCAATGCCAGGCACAGTTTTGAGTGTTTCACAGATATTAACGCATTCAGTCCTTAGACCGACACAGTAAGGAAGGTACTATTATTATTATTTCCATTTTACAGATGAGTAAACCGAGGCCCCGGGGAGTTATTACACAGTGAACGTGGGTCCGGGCCACAGTTAGGGATCCGTGGACTCTGGATCGTGAATCTGCATCTTCCACTACCAAGTGTTCTTATATATTCAGTCTGTGTGGGGTCTGGAGTTGCGGGTGATGCTGTGTCCAGAGTGACCGGGAGGGCAGGAAGTGAGGCAACCACAATTAGCCGACCTCCCGTCTCACCTCTCTGCGTATCGTTCTTTTGTCTAAGGCTATCACTTGTCTGTGACGTTGGTCTCTTGTGTCCCTGGGGTGAGGATGGAGGGACCAGAGCAGGAGGAGCAGAGCCCCTGGTGGAGGGGCTGACGGGCCGCAGGCAGGACGGGCTCGGCTCCAGGCGGTCCACTCTCCCCCCAGCATCCTCGCGGGAAGAGTCCCCGCTGAGCCCCGGCCACCCGCATCGTTCCCCCAGCCACTCCATCTACCGTCTTGATCCAGAAGGCGAGGGGCAAAGCCATGTGAAAGCTTTCTCAAGTGCTGACTCTATTTCATAGCTGATTGCTGGGCATTCAGGAATGCGGGCAGCTAATTGCGCTGTGCTCCCTGCAGCCCGTGGCCGCAGTGCTGCGGGAGCTGGTGGGGTGATGCACTGACCGCGCTGCTGGGCGCTGCTGGCCTCACGGGGTGCTCGCTCCCCGGCGGCCTGGTGCTCATCTCCTGGGCTGCAGAGAGGATGGGGGGGCAAGAGGGTCCATTAAATGGGTGTGGCTGGTTTCACCTTGAAAATGTGAAAAAATCAGGCTTTGTGTATAGAAGTTGATGTAATTATTAAAGAAAAAATAAAAATATTGGCACCTTAAGAAAATATCCAACTGGTTTAGAAAAAAATGTTTTCTAAATCCTCAACAGACATTTATCCAGAGGGGGAATAGTCACTAAGCCAAATTTGCTCTTAATCCTTAATCCACAAAGCTATGATCCCCTCTTTCACCGAGTAAGAGCTGGCATGAATGCTAATTGGAACCCTCCCCCTTCGCTCCCTCCTCTCCTCCCTCCCCTCCTTTCTCTTTTGGACACCAGACTTCTCTCTAAGTTTGGGCGTCCTCACTTGTTTTCCCCCCTGGAGACTTGTGTTTGAACGTGCACCCCACCACTCTCTTTGGCATTTGTAGTGTACATGGTATGTTATCGGGTGAAAACGTGAATCTTGTCAATAGCCCCCCAGCTCTACCAGGCTTACCAGGGAACCAGAGAGGGAGAGGGAGATTCAGAGAGACGTACCTAGTCTGGCTCATTGCAGAAGAGTGATCGAGGCAAGAAGTGGTGGGAAGAGTCTGACGGACACAGGAATTAAGGCACCAAATGGAAAAGTCAATCGCTTATTCACTCCAGGTTTCATATTTGAAGGAAATGTTATTTGATGTCGAGGCTCCCTCCTTCCCCTCTTCCTGCAAGGCAGGAAGAAGAGCAGAATTAATTCTCTCTCTTTACAATCTTACTTTCCAGGCTCAGTGAGTCTGCGTGTGTAAATTCTCATGTAGACGTGTACTAATGTTTTGCAAACGTGTATTTCTCAACCACATTAGGTATTTCAGAGCCTCACGTAACGTAAGTAAAAGGAGGGATCTGTGATCCCTCTTCGCAGGATGTCTCTTGTCACCTCCAGGATAGACCCAAAGCAAGAGCGAAGTAGTAAAAATTAAAATAATAACAATACTGCTTTTGTAACATTATCCTTCTCATTTGTACGGCGTTTGATAGTTTTCTATGGTACTTGCGTTGCATTTGATGGAAATCACTAATGGCAGTGGTATATCAATTGCAACAAAAATACTTATCAGATAAACACTGGGCATGCGTGATTTAAGTCGATGCTTGCGCTGGCCCTGGGGCGGAGTCGCTGCCGTGTTCCTCGTTTACCAACGGAGAAGCTCAGACTTGAGAGGCTGCTCTCGTCCCCAAGATCCCCCACCCACTAGGTGGTGGAGAAGAGATTTGGTCCAAGGCACAGTGCCGCCAGAGCCTGACCCCTTAAAAGGTTCGCTCTCCCGGTGCTCAAAATGGGGACAGGACACAAAAATGAAGGACAGATCCAAGCGCTAGATCCAGGTCTTGTTAACCCTTAGGGTGGTTCTTCTTACCCTGCCAAGGCCAAGGGTAAAGATAATCCAGTCACCAAAACAAAGGAATTCCAGTAGCGTGGGCACCTTCCAGTTCCCCTCTCAGTGCAACAGCAAAGGGTTCTGGGATTCTGGACCAGTCTACAGATGTTCAGTTGGGATGTGGGGAGGGAGGGGGGGTTTCGTGAGGGCAGGAGGCTGACCTTCTAAGTGTGAAATATCATGAAACAAACAAAGACGAAATACTCTCTCTTCCCCGACCCCAGCCTTCCAAATAAAATTCTTGCAAAACTAAGCACACACTTGCCTTAAGACCTCAAACGGAGGACTCGTCGTCTCTAAAGCTGCCCAGGTGCTCCCTAAAACAGAATGCACTTACTACATGTTCTTTCTTTTCCTTGGGCTGATTACCCTAATTGGTGGGTTCTCCTCCAGAGGCAGCTGTCAACTCCTCACCAGAGTAGCTGCACTGACTCTTGGGGTCTATTTACAATAGCAATGATAGGGTTACCAGGCAAAATTCAACCAAGAAATAAAATTTTAAAAAAACAAAATGAAGTAAAATAGCATGCCTTGGCCTCCTGCTCTACAGCGGGCCTGGATTTGCTATATAGCTGTGTGCACTCCATAGAAGATTCAGGATTATCACCGTACAGTCGTGACTTCTTTTTTCTTTAAGCAATTCTGTAAATGTAGCTACAAAGCCATTGTGTCTACACTGCCTGTGGATGAAAATGGGTGATTCCAACTTGGGAGTCATAGTCACTGAAAACAGCCAAATGCTGCTGCATACACTTCGATGTGAAATCCTTTCTCTGAAGATCTCAGAGCAACTTTGTGTTATTATGTCGTGTGTACGCAGAGCATCCCTTCCAGATGGGAAGGTGAAAGTGGTCGTGTTCACAGTAGGGAAATGGATGGAGGCAGCTAGTCTGCCATGCGTCGGAGGGATGCCAGCGTGTCTTTGATTGTGCTGGTGACTGCAGCCCGGTCAGGTGTGGACTATTCCACCAGGACCCGCGGTGCAGTGGGCTGAGTTGGAAGTGGCCGGCGGCGGGGGGTGGAGGGGGGCACTCCAGCTTAGGACCCACTGGAGACTGAGGGCCGTCACCGATCTACCTGGAGTGGAATAAATAAATCTCTTCAGGGAGTCCTGGTGACGCTTCTAAAGTTAGTCCTTTAAGGAGAGGTTTGTGTCGTTTATAACAAGCTTAGCTAAACAATTCTGCCCTTCCTGCTGGGACGGCATTCAGGACCTCGATGCTGGAGGAGGTGAGCGGGGGCAGGTGTTCCGGAGGAGGGCTTCAAAGGGCTTGGGCCAGGCGTGTGGTAGACGGTGTGGGGTGGGCCTGGGCAGGGCCTCCAGAGCTCAGAGGGTATCTTTCAAGGTTCTCTGCCCACGGCGGGAGATGCTCCTTTAGGGAACATAGCTGCTGTGGACATCTAGGGATTCAGTTCTCTGCTGGCAAGGCCGACAGAACAGTGGCTTCAGGAGCTGAACTCCACGCCAAATGAAAGTGTTGTCTGTGTGGACTTGGCTTGGTTTGGTTTCACGTCGGTCCTCTGAAAAGCCCCACCCGTGTCGTTGCATATCCAGTGATGGGCATCCACAGTCATGAGTGAGGGGCCACATTATCCCCTCATTCGACCTCCACAGCATGTCACCATCACCCCCACTTAGGAGGTAAGGAGGTCAAGGCTTTTAGAGATCCAATAACTAACCCAAGGTCACACAGCAAAAAGTCACTGACTGCAGAGGACGGGACATAGCCACTATGTCAGGTCTTTTCTCACTAATGTATTTAGAAAGGAATTTAAATGCCCCATCGATTGGCTCATAGGCCTCAGACTATGTCTAAAAATAAGTGTCCTTTGGTCAATAGCCAGCGTCGCAGGTGGTTAGCCCCCTGGGTTCAACTCTGGATCCCTCACTCGCTAGCTGTGTGGCCTCGATCAAGTCATTTAACCTCTCTGTGCCTCACAGGACCCTCGTGAAGGTCGAATGAGTGAGGTTTTATAAAACGCTTAAAACGGTGTTATTTGACATTACGAAGGTTGGAGAAAAGCTGGCAGGACCAGCGAGTGAAATCAGAGAGGGTCCGAGTTCCCTGCTGAGCTGCAGAATGGAGTGCGTCCTGTGCAAGGGATGAGACGAGGTGGGCCTGGAGATGGGATCGGGTATGGCTGTGTCTTTGACTGTCCATTTCCATCCTCAGTCTTCTCACGTGAACTCCTTTTATTGACACTCAATTTGTTTTCGGATAATGAAAGCAGATGTTCCGTTTATGCCCTCGCCCTGCTCACCTCCAAGTCTCATCTCAAAGACACCTTCTTTCCCCCAGGGCTGCGTCTGAGCACAGGGGAGCCGCGTGTCTGGGGCCGAGGCTGACACTGGGAGAGCTCGTTTCTGGAGAGCCGTAGCCTGGGAGGGGTTAACGCGTTTTCTGGGCATCCTCAAAGAGTAGGGGCCCGTCAGATAAACAAACACGCTGACTCACAAGTGAGTAGAAAATGTTTATTAGAGTGGAAGAAAAACAGCTTCTTGGCACTGCTGGCATCAGAAGCAGCAGCCGCAGCCTGGCAGGGAGAGAAAGTCCACGTGTACCTTCCAAGCGCCCCACACCCGGGGTGGATATTTCCAAGCAAAGAGGAAGAGTGTGTGTGTGTGTGTGAGAGAGAGAGAGACGCAGAGGGACAGTGACAGAGGCCCAGCAGAGTGGCACAGAGGTAACAAGGCAGGAGCAGGCGGACATGAGACCCAGGCGGATCTGGGTTTGAATCCCATCTCCTCCGGCCAGGAACCGGGTGGCCTTGGCTCAGTTCCTTGACCTCTCTGAATCTTTGCTTCTTTACCTGCGCCGTCCCCAAATCGTAATCCATCCTTGGCACTCTTGTCCCTCAGCATCACAGCACCGGACCTGAAGCACAGAAGGTGCTGAGTAGATGGCAGTCCTCACTGTAACCGTGAGGTAGGTCTTCCAAGGAGGCCACAGGAGCAGGAGGCCTTCCGTGCTGAGCACAAGGGCGGCTGTGCTTTCAGAACGGGAGGAAGAAAGGTGAGAGGCGCCCGGCAGCGAGAAATCTGAGAGCATATTTTTATTTATGAATCCACCCTGGCAGGGGGTGGAGAAATATGACACACTCCTCTTTTATAATTAAAATTTTTAAATATTTTTTAATATTTATTTTTATTTGTTTATTTTCATTTTATTTGTTGATTTTTATTTTACTTATTTTTATTTTATTTAAAAATTTTTAAAATTTTTATTAGTTTATTTTTATGTTATTCAACAGATAGAAAGCATGACCAAACTATACCCTGGTCACCAACTTTGCAATTTAAAAGGGAGAGAGAGATGACAGCAATGGGAGGAGATCCCGTCCTGGGCTGCAGTCCAAGGTTCTTCCTACACATTCTCCCACCCCGACCCCAAAGGAGCAGCTCAGTTTCATAACTTGATGAATTTTCAATGTCGGAATTCATCGACAGAGAATATTCTACTAAAAAGCAATCGTGGGCTTCCCTGGTGGCGCAGTGGTTGAGAATCCGCCTGCCGATGCAGGAGACACGGGTTCGTGCCCCGGTCCGGGAGGATCCCACGTGCCGCGGAGCGGCTGGGCCCGTGAGCCGTGGCCGCTGGGCCCGCGCGTCCGGAGCCTGTGCTCCGCAACGGGAGAGGCCGCAGCAGTGAGAGGCCCGCGTACCGCAAAAAAAAAAAAAAAAAAAAAGCAATCGTGATAGCCACTGTGGTACTCTGTTCGGTACCTGTTCTTCCCCACGGAAGAGCAAGCAGCTCCACGAGGGCAGGATCAACAGTGCATATCGAAGCCAAGCTAGCACAGAGGATGGGCTAGCGGAGGCAGGAGTAAAGGACTGGAGGACCCCAGGTGGAGGGAAGGAGAGCAGAAGCAGCGTTCCTGGGCGTAGGGAACGCCCTGTCCTTGAGCAGTGAGAGTAATCTCGCTCTTGACCTGCTCTTCTCACTATTGGCTAAGTCAGGGTGTTCTGTCATTTCTTCATTGGATGGGCCCCAATCTCCTCGTGAGCCAAGCTCTTACACCCACACAGGGGATCCTCCACCTTTGCACGCTCACCTTTTGCCCTGAAACTAAGTTGCCAGCCAGCAACTTAGTACCACAAGTGTTTAGTATCAGAAGTGTCGCCTGCTTTGTCAGTATAGCAGTTTGTACAGTTGTTTGGATATTTTATCGCGTTCTTCCTTCACCAAAAAAATGGAAGTGCTGATGCTGGTGATAAGAAGCTCGGGTTTCATGCACGCAGCACGATGGAGGGGAACATGGAAACCGTTAAGCGGGCACAGAAAGCAGGTGCTTGGCCGCCGTCCCATGCTAATCACGCTTGAGCTGTCTGACTCTGTGTGTTCAGTTGTGAAGGGAAAGAACGAGGAAAGAAAACACACACAGCGCAGTGTGTGTTGTCAAAGATTAAGCCTAAAATAAACGGTGCATTTGGGGGTCGTGTGGTCTTCTTTAAGGTTTCTGGGGAGGCAGACCTAACTCCAGTGTCTCTTGCTCCCACACGTGTGTTTAGCTGTGCCCTGTGTCCGTGCATGCATCTCTCGCCTGTCCCCCGTCCCCTCTCCCTGCCCCAACGAACGATTTCTGTGTCCTGATATCACAGTCATCCTTATGGTGTCACCCCTTTACCACAAAGCTCCGCAGGTTTCCTATTTCATGGACTGGACTAAGCTATGTGTTTTATTTTCAAGAATTTTAGTAGTGTCTTCTCAGTTGTCCAGTTTTTAGGAAACCATTCCTGAAAAAGAAAAAAAAAAAGCGCCTGCCCTCTCTTCTACTTCTCTCGACATGAAATCTCCACTGTTTGCTGCCCTGTCTGTAAATACTGGCTCTTCCTCTCCTCACTCCTTCTAGATCCTGCTAGGGCTTCATGTTTCCCCTTAAACATGCTCTTCTTCTGGGTCACCTCTGGCGGGGGGAGGCCCCTGACGCTGATTTTCATACAGGGCCACCGTGCCTATAGAGTAGATCCTTAATAGACAGTTTAATTGAATTTTTAAAAAAAATTTTATTGGAGTATAGTTGATTTACAGTGCTGTGTTAGTTTCAGGTGTACAGCGAAGCAAATCAGTTATACATATACAGGTATCCACTCTTTTCTAGATTCTTTCCCATATAGGTCATTACAGAGGATTGAGTAGACTTCCCTGGGCTACACAGTAGGTCCTTATGAGTCATCTATTTTTAAAAATTTATTTATTTATTTATTTATTTATTTTTGGCTGCATTGGGTCTTCGTTGCTGCGCACGGGCTTTCTCTAGTTGCGGTGAGCGGGGGCTACTCTTTGTTGTGGTGCGCGGGCTTCTCATTGCGGTGGCTTCTCCTGTTGCCAAGCATGAGCTCTAGGCGTGCAGGCTTCAGTAGTTGTGGCACATGGGCTCAGTAGTTGTGGCTCGCAGGCTCTAGAGTGCAGGCTCAGTAGTTGTGGCACCTGGGCTTAGTTGCTCCGCAGCATGTGGGAACTTCTCGGACCAGGGCTCGAACCTGTCTCCCCTGTATTGGCAGGCGGATTCTTAACCACTGCGCCACCAGGGAATTCCAGTTATCTCTTTTATATATAATAGTGTGTATACGTCAGTCCCAATCTCCCAATTTATCCCTCCCCCCATTTCCCCCCGGTAACCATAAGATTGTTTTCTATTTCTGTGACTCTCTTTATGTTTTGTAAATAAGTTCATTTGTACCATTTTTTTAGATTCCACATATAAGCGATATCATACGATATTTGTCCTTCTCTGTGTGACTTACTTCACTCGTTTTAAAGTATGCCTAGAAGCCCTATGTGCTTGCTTCTCAATTCCAAGGTATCTAATTGGTTCTTTTTTTCTTTTTCCATAACCCTCTGTGCTCATCTCATAATTCCTGGTCTTGTTTATGAGTGCAATCCTTTTTAAAAATCTTTCCATTGATGTGAAACTTACTTATAAAATCCTATTCTCTAATTCATCTTAAGTTTTCCTGTCGGTTGAGCGTCTTTTGTTTCTTCATTTGATTTTCATGGTATTGGTCTTCGTGAACCGTTTGGTGATGCTTGAATGAACACTTATCTTTGTAACAGTGGACACCCATTACCCCTCCTGGCATGTGACTCTGTGCGTCCTTTGTGAGGAGGTGGGACGGGTGCCCCTCGTGGGGTATGCACGGAATTCAGTGGGAGTGGGGGAGGACGGGCAGTGCCCCTAGGCCTCGTGTGGTTGGTCTCTGACCCTCCCCAAATCACCAGCGTCGGGAGCTCTGCCCTGCGTGCTGGACCTGGTCTCCGTACTCGCCCCTCTGGCAGTGAGTGAGATACGCCTGGCCTTGCTGCTCGATACGGATCAGTCAGTCGGCTGCTCCCACTATGGTGGAGGAAGTAACTCCGCTCTGCTTCAGACCTTCTGCAGACCTCAGCCCCTCTTGGCAGGAGCACTTGTCCACGCGGACCCTGGTCTGTGGCCTCTCCCTCCGTGGTGCTTGCTTCGCTCTGCTTTATATCATTTAGGGATTATTCAAGTTCTCGTGGGTTCTGTCTGGGTCAGGGCGTTTGGACAGGCAGGGAAGGCTGTAGTAAGCCATGTAAAACCAGCAGTTACCTCCTCTGGGTCTGAGACATGCTAATTCCCAGAACATCATCAAAACAGGGCTTCACGGCCTAGGACCTGGATCACGTTCTTTGACCCCTGTCACCAGTCACACAGGTGCCATCAGTGCACCGCAAATGAAAGAGGCGGTATGCACGGTGATAACTTGCTCCATGCTGGATGGAGTCAAGCCAGCGTTCTGCACAATTCATGCAACAGGTATCGTGAAAATGGAGTGAGGGGAAAATTAGGTGTGCTGGTGGTGTGAGGAACACAAAGTCTTCTTCAGGACGCCTTGCACAAAAGTTTTAAACGGATCATTCCTAGGTTAATAATGTAAGGTGTATAATACAGATAACCTACAAGTGATAACATATACGCGTATGGAATACACCTTTGTCCCAGGCTGGTGCTTTGCCTACCTCCTTCCGTTCCTGCCTGGACCATCAACATTCGTCCCCATGGTGTGCCCCAGCATGAGGCCCGCCCTTGATCTCCAACTTCCACTTATTTGTCCGGTTGACTCCCGCCCAGCTCCGGCTTCTTCTTCCACGTGGGCTGGCTTGGCCTGTTGGGACATGGACCTGACCACACGGAGCTTCCGGACTCTCCGCTGCCCGCGGCCAGCCCTCCTCACGGCTGCCTCTGAGACTCAGCAGTTGAGGCCTTGAAAGCCGGGCCTCCGCGAAGCAGGAGGGAGACGCTGGAGCAGGCTTTGCTGGCTTTGGGGGGCGCAGTAGACTGAACTGTGCCCCTCCACATTCATATGTCGGAGCCTCAGTTGGGCTAAGCCCCCAGCGTGACTGTATTTAGGGACAGAACTTTGAAGAGGTGATTCAGGGTCAAAGAGGTCATGAGGGTGGGTTCTGGTCTGATAGGATTGTTGGCCTTTTAAGAAGAGGAAGAGAGAGAGAGATTTTTCGCCGCCTGGATACGCTGAGGAAAGGCCCTGGGAGGACCCGGAGAGAAGAGGATTCTCCCCAGAACCGACCATCCTGGTGCCTGAGCTCAGAAGGGTGAGAAAATGCATTTCTGTTCCACCTGGTCTGTGATGTTCGTTGTGCCGCCTGAGCCGGCCAGGACGGGGGCTGACCCTTCTCGGAGACGCAGAGCGGGAGCAGGGCTGTGATCAGGTGACGATCGCTTTACATCTTACGGGAGAAGTGGAGACACTCAGGGCAGACATATCTGACTCTCCCGGCGACTCGGTGGCCCCAACTGGACTACAATTCAGATCTCGTGGCTACTAGCCCCGGAGCTGGCGAGCCAGACCTCACCTCCCAAGCCGATGTCCGCAGCAACAGAGCCTCCGCACGTGCCCCAGGGCAGATGCTCTGGGACTGGGCCCCGTGGGAATCGGTGTCTGAGCCCTTGGAGTCTCTGCGTGAGCGCCACCTCAGCCTGAGGGTCTGGGTTATTTCTTGTTCCTTGCCAAGGGTCCCCACCCTCTTACTCCCTTCCCTCCCCGGGCTTCCCAGCTCCCTTTCTGGGCTGCACCCGAGGCTGCACGTGTCCTCGCGGGCTCTGTTCCCTGCTGGGTGCCCAGGAGCCCGCCCGTCAGTGCTGCCAGCTGGATGCACCTGTCTTCCAGGTGAGAGTCCCCTCCAAATGCCCATAAGCATCCACGATCCCCAGACAGGAGCCTCCTAGCACCTTCAGGCCTCCCTCTCAACGGCCCAGAGCTCCAGGACTATGGCTGCAGGGTCGGGCTCCCCGCTCCCTGAGACGCAGGCCGCTGCTGGTTCAGGGGCAGGGCCGCCCGCCCGGGCTAAAACCCAGTCCTGTCTCTTCTCAGGAGCCCGCCTTGGCTTTAGCGTCTTCCCGAAGATGCAGCATATCCCGCAGCTTAGGCTGCTGCCCACCCTGGTGTTCTCCTGTGTTCTTATGCACCTGAGTGTCTTATGACAAGTTCCCTCCTTGTTGGGGTCTGGCCATGAGCTGTGTGTGAGGCTTGGTGTACCCGGTGCCTTCAGAGCTGATGACCTAAGAAAGCACAGGCAAGGGAGACTTTGACTTCCTCATTCTTGCTTCCCTAAGTGAGTCTAGTCTAGAGTGAGAGCTTCCTGAATTTTAAATGCTAATGTGCCGTGCGTGGAGGTGGTGTTCACGTTTAATGGGACAGGGCATTAAAATAAAGTAAGATATTTGAACTGCTGTCCTTCACTCATGTAAGGTGGGGAGAGAGAGCTTTTTGCCACTGATAAACCAGTAAGTTTACTAAAGTAAATGCAGAAACGTGGAGCAGCGCAGAAAACATTTCACCCTGTCACGCGGGTGCTGGAAACTGCTCATAGAAACCAAAGGAGGACCTTGACTTCCAGTCTAGGGGTAACACACTGCATCGGGTTCCCTTAGGAATATACAGTCTCTTGCGCCAACCCTGGCTGCATGCATTTTCCTTCCAGGAGTGAGTGCCTAGACCTGAGGTTGAAGAATAATTTAGAAATTGGTGCATTGCCTGCTTCACTTGGTGTGACTGATCTTTTCTGATTTCACGTGTCTACAGATGGTGTTGGTGGTCATAACTGCACACGATGGCTATTTTTATTGGTCTGGAAAGTGAATATTTGTGTTAGAGCATCTGCAAAAGCAAACACATTTGCTATGTTGAAAAAATAATGAAGATCTAAGTGATTTTAAGGTGGCATTTGTGAATGAACACTTAAAAGCTCCTAGATTTTTTTTTTTTTTTTTCTTTGTGGTATGCGGGCCTCTCACTGTTGTGGCCTCTCCCGTTGCGGAGCACAGGCTCCGGACGCGCAGGCCTAGCGGCCATGGCTCACGGGCTTAGGTGCTCCGCGGCATGTGGGATCTTCCCGGACCAGGGCACGAACCCGTGTCTCCTGCATCGGCAGGCGGATTCTCAACCACTGCGCCACCAGGGAAGCCCCGCTCCTAGATTTTTATTTCTTTGACTGTTAATGCTGTATTGAAGATACAGTCATGCCGCAACACGATATTTTTTTTCCTGTTTCTTCTTTTCCTTTGTCTTTCAAAACATCTTCATTCTAGCTGCAATTTTTCCTGTAAAATCCAGATAGCCATCAATAAGTTCATGAGCGAATATACGTAAAGTAAAGCATCTCATAGCAGGATCAGCTATTTTGTGTCACACATGAGTAATATTTTGCTTAGCCTTGGCATATTTTTGATGAACATTTTAAAAGAATGGCCAATTTATCACAATCATCTAAAAGTCCTTCCGCACACCTTCGGTGTGACACTCACTAATGTTTAGCATGCTTCAGGCTGCGGTCATATAAGTCTCTTCAACACTAACTGATCAATTCTTTTAAGTTCCTCGTGGGGAGGGGTTGTGTTTAATTTTCATACCAGCTTGTAACTAATAGAGTATGTGGTTAATGAAGATATTGAATTAAATTGAAGTAGATGGAATCAAATTGAATTGAACAGAAAGAAATTGAATTGTATTGAATTATAAACCGGAGGGTGAAAATACATGGTGATCTAATAGCATCTGATAATAACAGAATACTGAACGCATATGCCTAACTTAGGAGACATTTGATAACTCATAAGTGAGAAAATTGCCCTCCTCCCATGTTATTGGGTATCCTTGCCAAATGGATATGAATGTCACAGGAGACCCAAGGCAATTACACAGTTCAAGCATCTTCTGTATTTGTGTGGTGGTAGATGGTGCCAGGAGGGTTGCAAGCTGGCTTTACTGTTCTATGTGTCACCAGGTAGGAGCTCCATTTTTAAATAATTGTAAAAAATTTTCCTTTTGTTCAGCAGCAGCTGGCTCTTTGCAAGCGCTGAGAATAACGTGATGTGAGTATGTGTGTGTGTGTATCAGATAGGGGGTTTCATTTGCTAGTTTTAACTGGTAGATTCAACATCTTCCGCGAGCAGGGCAGAAGCCACTGGCTGAGATGTTACCATGGTAAATCAAACCCTGGTGTTTGATTGGTGGTTTCCCGAAGCAGGTACAATCATTTTAATCAACTCCAGCAAAGTTGAGGCCATCTGCTTTTGCCTCACCTGGAAGTGATTTACCACCCCAGGTGCAAAAAAATCATTACCCTGAGGTCAGTAACAGTAAACCTTCCTCAAGATGTTCCAGCAGGGCATGGAAGAGGAGTGCACTGTCACAGAGTAATTTTTATCTGTTTGTTTTTATATTTTTGAGCTGGGAAAAGTGAGGGGCTAATCATGAAAAACAAAGCCAAGAATAGATTTGGCAGGTGCTAACCCAGCTAGTTCCAAACGGCAAAACAAAATCCCCCAGTCTCATTCTATAGCAACTATTTTAATGGTCCAGTTCTGAATGTCTAATAAATGTGGATTTTTTTAAAAAACCAACTTTCTTAAGAATCAAGCTTCTCAAGATTATGGCTGAAGACCACGGTGTGACTTGGAGGAGGAAAGAGTGAAATGGGTTTTACATATGCAGTGAGGGACATCTTTCAAAAAGGCTTCTCCCTCCAAAAGTGTGTTTTGGACATATATATTTTACATAGCAACTTAACATTTTAGATATTCCTGGGATCACATAGGATGTAACCAGCCCTAACCCACATATAGAGAGTGAGAAGACTACAGAATCATTAGCCCTTTGGAGTCCTTGGAAGGATTTATTTGGCTCATGTGACATTGATTTGTTTGGGCTGCACTTGAAATGTGTGGTCTTTGCAAGTCAGTAGAAATGAAGTCCTTTGTTGAAAAAAAAAAAAAAAAACTCCATGGAGTGACTTAACACAAAGGAACAGAAGACCAAGGCTCTCCTTCTCCTGTGCATTTGTGGGAGTGGATGCCAGGGAGGATGGGTTGGGCTCTGGAACGGAAAGTGCAGGGGCTTGAGAAAAAGGGGGGCAGGTGGGGGAGTTGGAAAGGGAAGCCGTAGGAAGAACAGGGAAGCCGTAGGAGGCGTGGCTTGGAAGCTGGCCTATGGATCGTGTGGTCGTGGGGAGCCTGGGAGAAGAAGAGACAGAAGGCCACAGTGAACCCCTGATTCTTCCAGGAATGCCATCACCCTGAGGGCTGGGCCTGGAAAAGCCCTGCAGAGTCATTTAGTGAGATGCCTCATTTTATTAATGTGGAGGGTGGAGGGTCACAGAGCAGCCGAGGGAAAAACTGATAAGAAGTGGTCAAGCAGAGCGAACCCCAGGAAACCTCCTGATCCAACGGGACCCGCTACACTCGTGGGATCAAGTTTCTCCCCACCCCGTCCACGCACTGACGTTCAGTCATTTCAGAGCTGACCTCAGTCACCGGACATGATTCCAATATTGTAAAGATCGAGGTGGGGCCTCTGGCCGTCCACGTTTTCATGGATGGTTGGCTCAGTCTCACAGAGGCCAGGGCAGGAGAAGAAGGGAAGTGCAGTTCTTTCTGCTGTCTCCCGGGGCTTTGTCAGTAGTGGAAACACAGTGAGAAGTGCTCTTAGGGAGTCTGTCTCCACTGGACCTTCTCTGCACAAAGGGGGCAAACGTAGTGCTTGTGATAAACCAGCCCCTCTCGGCATCTTCCCCGCTTAAATTGCTGGTCCTCCCTCCAGAGCCAGACGCGCTGAGAACTCACTTAACTTGGCCTAAGAAGCAGTGAAGTTCAGGGGGCGGAGTGTTCTGTCCCAGAGCCCCGCGGGCACAGCCCGATTCCCTCTAAAAGCTCGAGTGTAGGGGAAATTGCGGAGGGCGGCTGTGTTGAGAAAGACGGTGAGGAAGGGGAGGGAAGGGGGAGAGCACGAAGGAGGGGGCGTAGGAGAGAAGGAGAGGGAGGAGCAAAAGAGGGAAAGGTCAGCCTTTGGGGGTTACACACTATTTTTAAGAACCTGATAGTGGTGATCTTTTTCTCCAGGAAACAAAGCTCATCTATGTACCTCGGGTTAGGAGTTTTATATATATAAACTTTATATGTGTGTGTGTGTGTGTGTGTGTGTGTGTGTGTGTGTGTGTGTGTGTGTACCACAATTTAGCAAAGTTACATATATATGTATTTATATATACATATATGTATATGTATGTGTCTATTTATCTATATATTTTTTTTGCTAAGTTGCAGTTAGGTTAGGCGTGTGTTACCCAGATGGAAATAGGACACAGCTATCAGCTACAGCCTCTCACTATCTAAATTGTACAAGAGTGAATAATGATCAGAAACTCAACAAAGACAAGTTCAAGGTGACTGTCAGGAATGAGGAGTTCGTGGTGAGGCTCCCAGGATGCAGTGACTTCTCTAAGAGAGAGGATTTGAAGACACTGGTTTTGGATAATTTAAAAGGAGCTTCCCTAAAGCCTCGGATAACACAGTGCAGGAGACAAACCTGAAAATAGCTAGAGGAGCAGGAGGGGACTGCGGACAGATATTTACTCTTTGAACCCCGTGGTTCCCTTCCACTCCATTTTTCTTCAAGCTAACACTGTTTCGTTTCATAGGGAAGGCAGCTTAAGTGGCCACCACCTCAGATTATGGGTCAGAACATCATATCTCACAATTCCAGACGGATGAACATTTCATAAAAATACTGCATTTCAGTTGTTTTCCAGAACGAGGCTCACTGCATGTGGATTTCTGCGTTTCTGCTTAGTTGTGAAGCACAGCACGAAATTACGGATTCTCAGTCCCCCCAGGGACGAGGTACACATGTGCTGAGAACATGTCTGTCTCTACTCTCAGAGGAACAGATTAGGGGCTTGCATGTTGCCGCTGGCCTATCCGTGCACAAGAGCGCATGCCTCTTGGAGGGACACGTGCAGCTGGCCATCCAGATCCTTAGAGGTCATGAAAGGCAAGCTTTGTAAACATCGCACACATTCCCAGCCATTGAACACTATGGCATTTCCTAATCAGCTCCCTGAGAAGAGACGCCAAGCTCACATGTCCCTTCTGGAGTAGGCTGGCAAGTTAGGCTGCCCCCAGCTTTTCCTCAGCACAAACACGCCTGCGGCAGCTTTCTGTGCTTGAGTCATCAAATGTGCGCGGCCACTCTTCTGCCTCCTCAGAAATTGTCTCAAGTCAGCAAGGCACGGGATTTGAGAATAGCCTTCTTGTACTGTGTCTACCGTTAATCGGGGCTTCATTCTCTCCTCCCCGGAACCTCTGGCAGCAGGGTCCAGACTGGCCCCCTTCTGACTGATGTTTCCATTTCGAGACGGCCATCTGTCTAGAACACAGAAACGTTTGTGTTGTTCCATACTTGAAAGCCTTTCTGTGGATTCCAGCTCATATCGTAAAGTCCAGAACCCTGGGCGGGTCATTCAGGAACTTCACATTCTGACTTGAACGTAAATCTTCTAGCCTCACGGTGGAAGTCTAGGTGGGAGTCCTGGCTTTCTCTCTTACTTACGGTTACTGAGTACTGGGCTAAGTTCAAGGGGTTGTGTAGGTGTGCGGCGAACATTAGCTAATTGTCTTAATACCCGGGCAAGGCAGATACTCTTACCTCCCTTGGTTAAACTGAACTCAGAAAGGTCCAGGAACTTATCTGTGGACAGATAGAGGCACTTCTATCAGATGCCAACACCCTTACTTTAACTATACTATGCTATGCTATGCTATGCTATGCTATACTATACTATACTATACTATACTATACTATACTATACTATACTATACTGTATTATACTAGGCTATTCTGCCTTTATTTGTCTCTGCTTGTGTGTTCTTGGGAAGTGTCTTTATCTCCCCCAACGTCAAGTTCAGGGGTGGGGAGTAGACCAGAAAACAAAACAACCAGTGGTTTTCAGTCTTTTTATAGTTCTTCCACAGCTCACATAAAGCATGATTTGAGGGTCACTAGAACACCTCGAAGAGGATGCTTGCTACAACATCCCGATTTTACCTCTTAGCCAGCTTTGGTCCTGCTGTACCGTTTCTCAGCACCATGGATCTCACGGCTCTTCCACGTGGAACACCGTCTTCTCTTTTTCCCTGCCTCCACTCTCCTACTCACTGCACATACCCTGCTCTCCGTGCATTCTCTCGACCCAAAGAACCTTCCCGAGTCCTTCACACTTTGTTTGCATCTTCATTTTTGCCAGTCCTGGGCTAGAGCTATCTGACTATTCATCTTCTACAGGTTCTGAGCATTTTGACGGAGCGTCATAACTTTTTCATCTTCGTTTGCCACAGAGTCTGTATTGGTTTCCTGTGGCTGCGATAACATATTACCACAAACATGGTGGGTTAAAACAACACAGATTCATCGTCTCCCAGTTCTGGAGCCCAGAAGTTCAAAATCAGTTTTACTGGGCTGAAACCAAGGTGTTGGCCGGGCCACACCCGCTTCAGGGGCATAAGGGGGAATCTGTTCCTGGTCCCCTGCAGTTTCTGGTGGCTGTCAGGGGTCCTCGACTTGTATTTCATCATTCCAGCCTTTAGGGCCCTGATCTCTAAACCTCTCTGCTCCATCTTCCTTTTGCCTTCTCTTCTCTGTGTGTTCAAATCTGCCTTCCTCTTTTGGGGATAACATGTGATTGCATTTAGGGCCACCTGAGTAATTCAAGATCATCTCCCCATCAAGATCCTTAATGTAATTACATATGCAGAGACCTTTCTTTTTAAAATTTTTCCCATATAAAGTTACATCCACAGGCTCCAAGGACTGGGATGTATCTTTGGGAAGCACATCTTATGCTGTATCACAGATTACCCACTGGTCCTTAAAGATTCACATCTGTTCCACATGCAGAATACCTTCACTCTATCCTGACATCCCCACATTTCTCAACCAGTTAAAGCATCAACTCACGTAAAAAAAGATCTCCTCTAACTATCATCGGCCCCCAAGTTCCGAAATTTCATCATCTAATCAGGTATGGGTGACACTCTGGGTGTGATCCTCCTGAAACAAAATCTCTCTCCATCTACAGACCTGTGAAATTAGAAAGCACAGCATCTGCTTCCAAAACACAATGGCAGGACAGGCATAGGATAACAGTTCTATAACATTCTCATTCCAAATGGGCGAAGGATGGAAGGAAAAGGGGGCCACCAGTCCATAGCACTAAAAAAAAAAGTCAACGGGGTAAATTCCATTAGGATGATGCAAGAACTGGAAATAATCCTCTCTGAGTTATCTCTTCACCCCTTGGGTCCACAGCTCTGCCTTCTAGCCCTATAGTTCTGGCCTCTGGACCCAAGTCTCAGCCCTCAGAGTCAACCTTCCTTTTTCTAGAAAGGTAGCACATGTTTGCAACTTAGTAGTTTTAGCAAATTGTTTCCTGCCTATAGAATTTGGGGAGTCCAACAGCTTTCTTTCATTTTTAACTTCACCACTTTCAGCCCAAGCTGGCAATGGTTCTGCTTAAAATGTTCTCAAAACTGTGGATCTCTTATATGTATCATGGGGATTCATACTATTATTAGGCAAAAGGTTCTTCCACTGAACTTTCCTAGATAATCACATCTCTGTTTGTGGCATCTGCTGATGTGGCTAAGTGGTTCCATGAGTCATTAGTAATATCTTTGGTGCTGGCAAAAGATTGTCCAGCCTTGTTCTTCTCTTCAGAGCATGTTTTCCTGACTGTGAATCTCCTAACTTCAGCATCTTTTGAAATTTTAAATAAGCTAAAAATTTCCCAAATCATCGATCTTTTCTTTAACAATTCTTTCCCCAATTTATATTTTTCCTATCATATTTTCCTGGAAGCAGGAAATAAAGGTCATGTGTCCCAGACTTTGCTTGGAAGTCTCCTCAGCTAAATACCCCAGTTCATAACTTACAACCTCTGCTTTCCAGTGACCGTAGGATACAATTCAGTTATGTTTTCTGCCTCTGTATCGTGAAGGTCATCCTTCCTCCAGTTTCCAATGACATGAAATACAGGCTTTTTCTGTCATGTGCCTAAGACTTCTTCCAGACTCTACCCATTATCCAGGTCCAAAGCCACTTCCACATTGTCAAGTATTCAGTCCCACAGCACGCACCTTCCCCGTACCAAAGTCTTAGTAAGGGTTCAAACAGAGGAACAGAGCCAGTAGGAACCGTATACTAAGAGTCTTATTGCAGGAACTGACTTACATCATTGTGGGGCTCTCTAGGAAAGTCCAGAGTCCCCGGGGCAGGCTGTCAGGTCGGGCAGCTGAAGTCTCTGGGGAGGTTGAAGCTGCTGTCCGTGGTGGGCTTTCTCCTGCCAAGAAGTCTGGTGCTCTCCTTAAGGCCTTCCAATTGGTCGGGTGAGGCCCACCCACATTATCTAGGGTCATCCACTTAAAGTCAGCTGATGGTGAATATTAATCCCAGACTAAAATAAAATACCGTGGTAGCAGACAGTTGTCCTCGTACCAGTGAGGAAAGCATTTGGTGGAGGTACAAGACAACTGTAGAGTCGCTGAAATCAGTTAGGCATATAGTTATAGTGGGGGAGGAGGGGAAAACATACTCAATATTTAGAAGAAGTTAAACTTCAAATAAAGTGAGATTTCCTTGCCTCGGGCTGGTGAACTTTAGGACATGCATGAATTTCCTAGAAATATGTAAGCTGTGTGTGTGTGTCTGTGTGTGTGTGTGTGTGTGTGTGTGTGTGTGTGTGAGAGAGAGAGAGAAAGAGAGGAAGAGGGAGAGAGAGGAGAGAGAGCGAGCATATGCATTCTTCTGCAGAGTCCATAGTTTTCATCAGATCCACGAAAATATGACTTTTGTAATATGTAAGAAATGCTAAAATACTACCTCATATAACCTGGATAGCCAGGTTTTCCGTCAGTAGAAATAGGCCTCCGTTAGGAGTCTGGATCTTATAAAGTCTTCTGTGTCCATAAACCCACACCCACCTGGATCTTCTATAGCCAAGTCCTGGAGAACTCAGAGGTAGTGCTGAAAATGGTTCTTTTGTGGATTGGATAGGGCAGAATCGTGAGATGCTTACTAGCCCAAAGCTTACTACGCGATGTTTTCCACTCATAATTGATCTGAGCTGGCCTCAGGTCGATGGCTGGGTAAAGCAAGGTGGCAGTGATCAGCGTGGCGCCACGAACGAGCCAACCACCACGCCTCCCCTGATATAGAGAGGGGTTAATGCACACAGGTGACTGCAACCCCCACAAGCAGTCTTGTAAAATGATATGAACATCGCTGCCTTTTGAATACCATGTCTTGTAAACCCCGGGGTATGACAAGCCTCTTTAGAATCTTCTTTGATTGTGTTACTGAGTCTCCCGTAGGGAAGTAGGGAAGGGTAGGGGGTAGATACCAGAGGAAACATGTAATTAGATATCTCCTAGAACAATAAGGGTCCTCAAACACATATGCATGAAACTGCTTTGTTGCTTTGGCATTTCTGTTGGTGAGTAATTAGCCAAGTTTGGGCGGAGAGTGTGTAGCTTGGGCAATCTCATTGTTGTGAGCCATGGGGACAGAATACTTCCCTTTAGCTACATTTTCAGGGAATCACTAAATGGAGATATGAATGGAGAGGAAAGAACAGACTTTCTGGAGAGATGCCATTGTGGTAATGTCAGAACTTCCTTTCAGACTCGGATAAACCTTTCTTATTCTCATCCTTATTTTTAGTTGTACGGAAGACAGGAGGCCGATTTCTGTGAGAGGATGCTGTGTAATGCAGACCTCCCTGCCAGCCCCCCGACCCAGGAGAGATGCACGGCTGTCTCTGTGGGTCCCTCGTTTATTTTTTATTTTTTTTTTTTATTTTTTGGATTCTAGCGATTCCTCATCAGGGCACTGACTGCGGATGGTGGGGAGGCAGTGTTTTTATTTTACTGCTGAGAGGAGTAGAGATTTTCTCTTGGGAACTCTTCTGAGAGAAGAACGAGTTTCTGACAAACACTTTCTGAAAGTTACTCTATGGCCAGAGTGGGATAGATCCGACGATGGTGGTCATTTCTGAGAAATGAGGCTGGTTTAAGAGACTGGACCTGCGGCTCTCTGCCTATGGCCGCTGAGCCTCTCAGCTTAGAGACACCCCAGCTCTGGTTGTCCTGGGGACCACTCAGACTTGCTGTCATTGGCATAAGGAAACAGAGTTTGTCAGTTCTCTAGGCTAAGGGTTGCCAAAGTATGTGGCCTCTGTATTAAAAACAGGGAGCCAAAATGGGAATTTTCCTGTTTTTGAAGGGAATCTATCTAAGGAAAAAAACAGATTTTAGTTTAATTTGAAGACCTTGGACATGTGAATTGTCTTCCCTGGGTCTCAGTTTATCTAACCAGAAGAATGGGAGCAGAGGTGCGGACTTATCCGTAGGAACGTTATGAGACTTACAATGCTTATGCAATGATTTTCCCATATAAATGGCCCCCAAAGTGCATCACATTCGTTGGAGCAAGTTTTCCAGAGTGCCCGGCCCCTCCGATAAAAGTGACCTTTTGGAAATGGCAGGTTGTGAACACTTACTAAAAAGGAGAAATGGCTTCACCTGCTCTCCAGAAAAGTATCTGAGGAATATAGGGCCTCTCTGTAAGCCTGGGAAGAGACTCAGAGTGTCCTGACCTGAAGCCGTCCTTAAAAACCACAGGCCAGAACCCCACGGCGAAACTCACCAAGCTCACCGCTGAGGTCAGTTCAGTCTGGAAATAAATAAAGCACCATCCATTCATCTGTCTGGTAATTCAGGCTCCTGTGTGGCCCTCCTTACTGCATTCGGAGGCTGAAGTAAGTGCCGGGGCTCAGGAAGCACGGCTCCCATAAAGAGCTTCCACGTTCTCGAGTCAGCAGTCTCGGGATGCCAGCCTTTGTTTCTTCGGCCTGCTCTCATCTCTGGCCACAGAGCTCTTTGGGGTTTGAGGGGCCACCAGCCGACGCACACACCCGCTTGCCCATTAAGTCACAGACTGCAGAGGACGCCGCGGGTCCGGAAGGGGTTTCTCTGGGGGCTTTGGGGGGATTGATGTGATTTGAATGTGTGCTATCCGGCCACCGTCACAGTGGCAGTTCTTATTGGCTGCAGGATGAGTCTGGAAATGTCACAGAAAGATTTCTCTCTCAGCCCAGATTGTCCCTCAACTAATTTTGCAGCAGGCCACCCGATAATGGGTTGTTTGGAAAACAGTGCCCGGTCTCAGTGGCTTTTTGTTTTGGAACGAACGCGGTAGGTAGGCTTCTTGAAGCAAAGGAGCGCGTGGGAATGGAAGCCATCATGGGTTGAGAGATGGTTTTGATTTGGGGCTTGGCTGTGTCTTCCTCCTGGTGCTGTCAGTGTCCTGTGGGCACTCATCAGACAGGTGGCTGGAGAGACCTGCCTCGGGAGTTAGGGCTCCTGAAGAAATATGAGGTTGGACGTCTTGGACCTCTTCTATCCCCAGCAAGGATTAATTTCAGAGAAGATATTTCATGAAAAATGGATCTCCCCACCCCACTCTCTTTTTTTTTTAACATTAAAAAAAATAAATTTATTTATTTTATTTTTGGCTGTGTTGGGTCTTCATTGCAGCGCACGAGCTTTCCGCAGTTGCGGCGAGCCGGGGCCCCCTCTTTGCTGCACTGTGCGGGCCTCTCACCGCGGTGGCCTCTCTCACCGCGGAGCACGGGCTCCAGGCACACGGGCTTCAGTAGCCGTGGCACGCAGGCTCCGCAGTCGTGCTCGTGGGCTCCAGAGCGTAGGCTCAGTAGCTGTTGCGCACGGGCCTAGTTGCTCTGTGGCATGTGGGATCTTCCCGGACCAGGGCTCGAACCCGTGTCCCCTGAATTGGCAGGTGGAGTCCCAACCACTGCGCTACTAGGGAAGTTCCCCCCACCGCCAATCTCTTTTGGTGTCCCAGGAAAATATATTTTGTTGATTTTGAAGGTGCCATCAACTGTAAGGTGCTTGTTGATCTAATATCAGTTTTTTAGGGCAGGGAGAAGTAGGAGGATGGGTCCCATGTTCTTACACATACAGATTATAAGATACATTTCTAATTCAGAAACATTAAAATGTGAAAACATATTTTGTATAACAGTACAACAGAGGTAAAACATTATTTTTGGTGGCCCAACAGCAAAAGTCCCACACGTATTTGCTCTAAAATCTTTTTTCAATGGGGTTCCCAGCTCGATATCACATTTCTTAAGATAATGAAGGATTTTTATTTTTCACTGGTTGTTTTATACACGTGTACATCTAAGTAAGAAGAGAATTCCTGATGGTTTTGATTTCAAACAAAGCCCCTGTCATCTTTAAACAGCTCTGGATTTTCTGAGCTATTATTAGCCTGGAGAGTATAGATAATTGCAATCCACACAGAAATCTAAAAATAAAGTGTTTATTCATTATCTCTGAAGATTTTTTTTTTAGCACATAGCATTTTCCAGAAGGGTTTACAAGTGCTTCGATTAAAGGATGGATGACTCTTTCCCTAGCCGCCCCTCCCAGTGGAAGTTTGAAGGAAAAGCAGAACAGCCAAAAGGCAGAAATCAGGAGAGAGGAGAAAGTCCAGCAAAGGTCTTATTAATCTGTCTCAGAATGATTGAGAATTGGGTGAAAATCTAATTCTTCGTATGCAATAGGTAACCTTTATCTTGCTGGCATTTATCTGTGCTAAGGTAAATGTTGATAGCCTTGGTGGGTATGTAATCAATGACATACTCTCATCATTTATTTTTTTAAAGAACGGACACAATAGTATTGATTACCGCGTACATTCCATGCTAAGTAGTTGCATTAATCTGACCTAATGAGTATGTGCTGTTGAAACAGTTGTCCTGCAGCTGTCACCTGCTTTCATCCATGGTCCTGCTTGCTAAATATGCCTTTTCTTCATCTATAATCTCTACTTGGTTCTTGTGAACCGAAGGTCAACTCACTTTTTCTGCGAAGGACCAAATAGTAAATATGTCAGGCTTCGTAGACTGTCCTGTCTCTGATG
Source organism: Kogia breviceps (assembly GCF_026419965.1). Taxonomy (NCBI): domain Eukaryota; kingdom Metazoa; phylum Chordata; class Mammalia; order Artiodactyla; family Physeteridae; genus Kogia; species Kogia breviceps. Next base: position 118,726,994 of record NC_081316.1, read on the forward strand.
CACCTCCTCAACTCAGCTGTTGAAGGATGTGTAGTCACATGGGCATGGATGGATTCCGGTTCGACTTCGTGGGCTTAAATCGTGGGTGCGTGGGATTTGCGCCGCATGCTGTACCTGCTAGCCCCATTGTGGTCCAAGGTTGGAGAAAGAAACCATAATCACCACTGTGACTTGTTGAGGGCCAACCACGTGGGAGGCGTGGCTCAAGTCCACGGTGGCAAAAGCTGGTCAACTTTCCTGCTCTTCCAGAGTCAACGTTCTCATGGCGAATAGGGAAACAGAGAAGCAAATATGCAAATAAGTTAACAAAATCATTTCAGTTCTATGTAGAAAAGAGGTGATCTGATGAAGAATAACTTAACGTTTGGGGAGGTTTTGATTATGAACCCACGTGTTTGAGACCCAGACCGTCATTTTCTAATGAATTTTGCATGATTCCCTTCAGCCCCCCTTTCCTTATTTGTAAATTAACAGTGATACCTATTGGGTCACATTGAAGAATGAATAAGATTTAGGAAGGGTCTTTTATGCAGCAGTCAAGCCCCATTACATGTTCACTACACCTTACTGTCAATATTGTTTTTGATGTCGTTTTATCACCCATATCCTTATTATCCCTCACATTTGCTTGTAAGTGAAGAAACTCTTCATGACAAAAATAAAATGCAGCACCGAAGAGACAGGGTGGACTGCAATTCTTTGCCTTTTGTATCCGCGTAAGAGAGAACTTCTCTAGGTCCATGGGCAAGTTGCAGCTGCTATCTTCCTATTCAGCTGACGTGAGAAGCCAGTGTTTAATATCCACATATTACCCTTACTGGAATATCTGTCATTGTTAGCAACCAACCCTGTGGACTCGTTAACACTTGAAAAAGCACAGGGAGAGTTGGTCTAGACCCTCAGAAAAAGAGGGTGAGCAAACTTCGTAACTGTTCTTGCTTGTCAGAAGCTTCACAAACATCCATTGACAAATGTGATGAGTGAAAAACAGATAGTTAAGCTTTTTCTGGCTCAGTCCTCTCTAATTCAGAATGACCGTCTGAAATATGTACTCTCTTTCCACTTACCCAAGTACGATTTTAAGGAAAGTTCAGAGTCCTTAGAAAATGCATAACTACAAAACGAAACAGCAAGAAGAAAACACAATAGTAGCTAACCTTGGCTGAGCCTTTATAAGCCAGGGACTCTGTCAGGTACATTGGATTCAACTTTATCCTAAGCCCCACAGTAAACTGCCACAAACTCTGAAGACAGTAAAATATTCATTTTTCCGAAGGAGGACATGGAGACCCAGAGAATCAAAGCATCTTCCTCAAGGTCATCGGGCTGGTGAGATGCAGAAGCAGAATTCAAGCCCAGATCAGTCTGATCTTCAGATGTTTTGGTTGCTTACATCCTCCAAGAGAAAAACAAACCATACAAAATAAAACAAAGAATTTTTTTTTTTTTGCGGTACGCGGGCTTCTCACTGCTGTGGCCTCTCCCTTTGCGGAGCACAGGCTCCAGACGCGCAGGCTCAGCGGCCACGGCTCACGGGCCCAGCGGCTCTGCGGCACGTGGGATCTTCCTGGACCGGGGCACGAACCCGCGTCCCCTGCATCGGCAGGCGGACTCTCAACCACTGCGCCACCAGGGAAGCCCAACAAATAATCTTTACATATTCCCCCATTATATACGTGGGTGCATACATAGCATATATTTGCGTATCATCCATAATATATGCATATTTCTTTCTATATAAATTTATTTATTTGTTTGTTTGTTTAGGCTGCCCCGTGTCTTAGTTGCTGCATGCAGGATCTTTAATTGCAGCATGCAAACTCTTAGTTGCAGCATGCATGGAGGATTTAGTTCCCCAACCAGGGATCAAGCCCGGGCCCCCTGCACTGGGAGAGTGGAGTCTTAGGCACTGGACCACCAGGGAACTCGCTATGCATATTTATTAACAAGTCAAATCTCTGTACCATTATACAAGCAAATTATCAAACGTTTACAAAAAAGAAATGCAAAAAGGATGCACTAAAAAGTAAATACAAATGGAAGAACTTTTCTTCCCGTGTGAGTGGATCCCCAGCTGCGTTGAATGATGTGTGTACTTTGCAGCCCGCTGCACTGGACCACCCGGGCAGGCCAGAGAGACGCATCAGGTCTAACAGTGTTTTGTCTCCCTGGTAATCGAGTTTAATCTCTGCGTGCAGCCCTGCCTACGCGGCTTTCATTTCCCAAGAATCTCAAATGAGCACACTGCATGGTGTAGTGAGGCCGGCTCAAGCGACTGGGGGCTGCCACCCACGGGTGCAGGTCCTCAGCCCTGAGCAGATCAACGGCGCGTGTCGGGGGCAGAGCGCGGCCCCCTCTGAGCGGCTCTGGGCGCTCTGCGGCCACGCGCTCAGCACTGGGGTCCTGGGGCGAGTGCGGCCGGGTGATCCCAGCAGCACGCAGGCTCTGGCCATTTCAGAAATGAAGAGATTCTTCCAGCGCACAGATATCTTGCTAATTAGCAATGAGCCATCAAGGGAGAAGGAATGGAGGGAAACTGGAGATCTGAAATAGTCTCCTAAGAAAGGTGGAAAAAAAAACCAGCACTTAAAGTAAGCCAGATAGAAATGGGGAGCTGCCTCATCTGGGCAAGATTTTCGAGCTGTTTTTCTAAATGTTTCAGATTCAGCAAAGGGCCCCAGTGCATTCTGCCCAAGTGCTTTTCCCTTTAATTTTTAAATGCATTCAAATTTCAAGGGGAATTTAATCCATATGTTTCTGGTTCTTTTACACTTAACTCATCAAAATGTTGTTCCTTAAGAGCTGTTTGATCTGTAAGGCTTATGAGCCTTTGTTATAAGCCTTTTCAAAACCTCTTTCCCCTTTTGAATCAGCAAATGGAATTGTGCCAATTCTGAATGGGATTTGAATAAAGAGAAGTCCAACTTTAGGATTAAGTGCAGAACCTCAAGGGTATCCTAGCTGACTCTGCGGAGACACACAGGCGGCCCTTGCAAGACCGTAGGACCACCAGCATCCTGGATGCACTCAGCACGGGCAGCAGGGCTCGGCGAGAGCCCAGAGCAGAGCGGTGCTGCAGAGGGTGCGCACGTGTGTTAGAGAACCAGGGGGCCTTAGAATTAGGCCTAAGAAGCTACCTGGTCCATCCCACCCAGTGGCATCCGTGACCCACAGAAATGAAAATCACGATACCAGTAACAAAAAGAGTTGACACTCAGGAACACCGACTCCATTGCCAGCTGCCTTTCTAGAGCTTGATGGGCATCTTCTCCTTTAATCCTCATCAGACACTGTGAGGGAGGCATGGAGGTCATAAAACGTAGTGGATGTGGGGCTTCCCTGGTGGCGCAGCGGTTGAGAGTCCGCCTGCCGATGCGGGGGACGCGGGTTCGCGCCCCGGTCCGGGAGGATCCCGCGTGCCGCGGAGCGGCTGGGCCCGTGAGCCGTGGCCGCTGAGCCTGCGCGTCCGGAGCCTGTGCTCCGCAACGGGAGGGGCCACAGCGGTGAGAGGCCCGCGTACCGAAAAAAAAAATGTAGTGGATGTGAGCTTAGGATGTAGAATCAGCTGACCTGGCTTTGGATGCCAGTGTCAACGTGATAAACTCCAGTATGTTAGGCAGATTCTTTAATGCTCCCCAAATTGTGCTTCCGTTGCTCTTGGCCTTGTCGTCATTGTTGTGTTGATGCTGCCGAGGATACGTTCCTGCTCCACTGTCTCAAGGGGCAGCCGCTGTCTCCATTGTCAGCTACTGTTGTTAGAAAGTTGTCCTTTTTTTGTTTTCGTTTCTTTTTCTGTGTCAAAATCTCCTGTCTTACAAAATATACCCGTTCATTCTAACGTAGATGTCAGCTGATTCCTCTTCTACATAGCAGGCCTTCTCACACTTACTTAGCAATTATGCCCCTGAACTTCTCTCTTCCAGGGTGAATAAGCCATACGTGATCTGCTGTTCTTGGAAGGGACCCGTCTCCTGACCTCTGTCTACCCCTGGTTGCACTGTCCTGATGCACTAGAACACGCAGTGTGTTAGCTGAGGTCTGGCCAGGGTGAAGCACAAAGGAAGCGCTTCCTGCCTGCTTTGGGTTTGTATTTTATGCTCCAGTTAATACAGGCGGAGCATCCTTTAGCTTGCGGAATTCACATAACACCTTTTTGTTGATTTAGACTTAATGCCAATAATATAAGGTGGGTTTTTTTTTTCATGGATTGTTTAAGGCAATGCTCCGTCCATCTCCTGTACTTCTGCAGTTGATCATTTGTTTCAAAATATGGTGCTTTCTTATAGGCCCTGTTGAATTCGTAAACATTTATAGGGATTTAATGGGGAAAATACACATTGTACTGAGTATTTAGATGGTTAAGAGGGGTTGTGATCAAACAGGAAGAGTTTCATGAATTCCTCTTCATATATTAACTGAATTCATAGTCCTCAGATCCCAAGCCTTCAAAGCCTCATTCTGGAGTCATTGTGAAGCTCAGTGAGTTTTACATGAAAGAATGCTGAAAAATCAGTTGCCCTTGGCCCTCCCATTGGATAGGCAACTGAGAGTGAGCTTACAGCCTGTGTAGGACATCTTTTAATTTGCCAGGTGACTACATGTGCAGCCACTGCAGCAGGCGTCTGCCAGCTGTGCCCACATGTCCCACTCAAATGGACTGCTTTTCAGAGAACAGACTGGGCTCATCTACCTTGTCTTGGTACTAAAATGCCATGCCAAAATATCATCACTGGGTTTGAACATTAGCCTGAAATCTCCAGCATCCAAGGGGAGGCGGCTTGGCTTGACAAAAGCCACCCTCATCGTTCGGGCCAACAGGCGACTTCTGGGGAGGGCCATGCCCACCGCTGGGCGTGGTACAAAATTGGCCAGGAGCTGACCAGAAGTCCTGCTGAGGAGGCTAGCCATCTGTCTGCTTACCTTTCAGCTGCATTTCATCTCTGTGTTCTCATGGGCGCTGGTAAGCCCTTTAAGCTTCACTGACCTATTCTGCCTGTGAGCTGGGAAGCCCCTGCAGGTTCTTAACTTAACCTGAGAGCTTTTCAAATGCATCTCCATGGAAATGTCTTCTCTTGCTAACAGGTCTTGGTTTGGATTGTAATCCCAGAAAACTGTGAAATGTGCTCATTGTATATGCTGTTTCTGAGAGGTTGCATAGAGATCTAATAGTTGGGTAGCTGCAATGAAGAGAATTTATTAAGCAACAACATCTGCCATACTAACATATATGTAACTCCATTGCTGGACCTAGAAAACAAGACTTGAAGGCGAGGACCCCATCCCGTTCCCAGTCCTGATGGCTGTTTAATGTTGGGAAGGGACACAAGTTCAGCATAAGAAGGAGCATAAGGTTGTAAGAGGATATGCAAGTGGGCGCTCGGGAATTTGGTACAGGCTCTAAATTCTGTGGTCACTGGAATGAGAAAGAACACCCTATAGGCCAGAAGGCAGGGCAGGATCTGGGCTTTTGAACTGGATGGGATTAAGAGTGGTACAAGAAATGGTGAGATCTGGGATGAGGATGCATCTTGAGGAAACCAGGCGCACACACACACAAGCACATCAACACATCACAGAAGATAAAAGCCAGCGGTATTCAGTCCTCCCTTAATTTTCTAATAACTAAAAGCTGCAGGACCACTGTTGCCAATGGTGATGGACACTAGCATCTTTCTAGTAAGACCTTCTTTCACTGCCCAACAAGATGGACAGTATCCCTTTTTCCCAATGGGACGGACAGTATCTCTTTTCAAAGCCAGAGTAGCCATTTACATCTACTAACACTTGTCTGAAATAACATCTGGAAAAACCATCAGAATAGTGAGTGAAATATCTCAATGGCTGTGGCACACAGAAGGTGAAAGTCACCTATGTTGTTTATAATTTCTGGAGCCCTTGCTGTGTGCTGAACACTCTCCCAAGAGCCATGTGTCTATGTGTATCGTTTCATCTAATCCTCATGACGACCTCTGAGGGGAGGTAACATTATCATCCCCATTCACAGACAGAACAAGGTACCGGGAGATTGAGGGCAGAGAATGAATAAATAATGGAATGAGGCTGTGAACCAGGCATTCTGACTCCAGGATAAGACCAGCATTTAAACAATGTTCTATGTGTAATAAAATCATCGAATCTGCACAGTGGTCAACGACTTGCAAATAACTTTCTCATGTGAGGTCTCCTTTGTCCTTCACAACCTTTCTGGGAAATAGAGAGTATCGTGGTTATAAGAAGCCAGGGCATATGTGTATATCCATTCCTTTTGGAAGACTGTGAGTCTGTTTCTGTTTTGTAAATAAGTTCATTTGTATCATTATTTTAGATTCCGTTTATAAGCGATATCATATGATATTTGTCTCTGTCTCACTTACTTCACTTAGTATGATCATCTCTAGGTCCATCCAGGTTGCTGCAAGTGGCATTATTTCATTTCTTTTTGATGGCTGCGTAATATTCCATTGTATGTGCATACCACCTCTTCTTTATCCATTCATCTGTCCATGGGCATTTAGGTTGTTTCCATGTCTTGGCTATTGTAAATAGTGCTGCTCTGAACATAGGGGTGCAGGAATCTTGTATAACTGAGTCACCTTGCTGTACACCTGAAACTAACACAACATTGTAAATCAACTCGACTCCAGTATGAAATAAAAAATTAAATTAAAAATAAATAAAATGTGTGAAAGAAAGAAAAAAGAGCTGAGGCAGAGAGAAACGTTTCCCCAAGCGTTGCCATCTTCCCTCTGCCAAGGCCTGCATCGGGCCCTGTTTGGTGATGACCCAGCAGACACGGCCCGTTCAGTGTTTTTACCCTCTCGTCTCAAGTGCACGTCGCGTCCCTTCCGTGTTAGCTTTCCATGCACGCTTCTCCGCTGAGCTTTGTTGTCATGCACGGTTCTCTGGCTCGGCCACGGGGTCCGGTGCCCGGTGCCCTGACCACGCCTCCTGCCCCTCCCCAGCCTGCTCATGTAGTTCCTTCTCCTCCTCGGCGGCACTGAGACTGAGGGTGCTTTGACTGCTCTACTTTCCTGACTCAGTCTCACCCTTTCTTCACTCCCTTCCGCATCCAGCAGAGATGGGATGGTCCGTGGCCTCATCTATGATTGCCAATATTCTCAGCGTCCTTATCCCGCTGTCCTTGGCTCAGACTCTCCTGGCAAAACTCGATTCCAGAAAAAAATTACATCATAAGAGTTCACCCTGGGTGCTGCTGGAGAAAATCGAAAAATTATTTACAGTGGTGTCTCCATAAAGACACAATCTCTGATCTTACCTAGACCCACAAGCAAACAAGCAAGCAACGACAAAAAACCCAGGCAATTCTGAATTGCCCTCTTTTGTCACCTCTCCCATCTGTACAATGGCCATTTCCAGTCTTGTGCATAATACTTAACTCTCCTAATCCTACTTTTCTCTCTTATTCCCAGAGGATTACCTTGCCTCTAACTTGGCCTTTCTTCCTTTGGCAAATTTCTTTTTGCTTAAACATCATTTTTCTCAGAGGTTCTTCCCGATGCCTGTCTTTTCTTAGTTTCCTGATCTTCCTGATTGTAACACCACATGTTTTCATTGCTTCTTTAAATTTACCATTATCTCTAAGTTTCAAGAGGTCCAAATAGGTGAGTTGTATCCTCAGCAAGTACACTTTCTAGTAGGCGCCTAATAAACGTTTGTTGAAAATGGATGACTGAATACATTAATGAATGGAGAAAAAAATACACATATGCCATCCACGTAAGGACTTTCTTAACCTCTTGTCACTGGAGCTGTGAGTCCTCCTTCCTTTCCATCTTCTGTGCTCTTAAAAGAAAAAGCTGTTCCCCTCCCAGCCAAAGCTCTGTCTTCCAGTGATGCTGGGGCCTCATTTACCCCCGTCTTCTTGGCTACCTTGTTTTATCTTCTATCCTCTTTTTCGGATGCCTTTAATATCTTGCTTTCTGTTGTTACTCTTCAGCAGTTGAACGTGATCAAATCTCTTTCATATTTAAAAATAGCGGTAAAACCCTTTTCTTGATTCCATGTCCAGATTGTGTTTTGTCTCTTCCCTGGCTTTGTTTGCTCTGATGTCTGTTCTCCAGCTCCCACTTGGTCCTCACTGTGCCTGGCGTTGGCTGCCCCCACGTCACTGAAGCTGGGATCTCGGCGGCTCAACTTTCCGTGACAATCGTGGAAACGTTGGTGTCCCCCTGGGGCTCATTGCTGAGCCTGGGCTCCGGTGCCATCTGCATGCCGGTGACTCGCTAGTCAGTAGCTCCGGCGTGGTCTCTCCCCTCTCTCCCCTCCATCCCTGTCCTTGTCCAGGTAGAGACCACAGACACCTCACACTCAGCAGGTCTAAACTCATTGCATAAGCTTTCTCCCAAACTTGCTTCTCGTACAGCGATCTCTCACCCCGGGGACCGAGTCAGAAACCTTGGTATCGTCCCAGCTCCTCTGTCTCTTTTTCCCAAATGTCCCTCAACCCTGATGCTCTCCTTTCCCGCCACCACTTGGCTTGTTCAAGCAGCCTTGACCTCTCATTGGGACCACCACCCCTAACTGATCTTTCCACGTTAGGCTGGATCTGATCTGATTCATTCTCCACGCTGCAGCCAGAGAGGGCCTTTGGAATGGCATGCTGATTCTGTCTTCTCACTGTTTAGAACTTTTCGTTGGTTTTCTCCTCGTCTTCAGGATGAAGTCCCACCCCCTTAACGGGGCTTCAGGGGCCCTCGGTCTTTCACCATCTGACGTCCTCTTATCTCTCATCCTCACCCTCGTATCCTTACCCCTCCATCGCCCCAACACACTCCCCCCATTCTGTGCTGGCAGCTTCCCCCCAGGCTCTCTCCTGCCTCTAGACCTTTGTGATGCTGATCTTTCTGCCTGGACACCAGTCAGAAGGTCCGTCGTAGTCACGTGCTCGCTCAGTCCACGTGTTGCCCTTATAGAGAGCAGGGCGCACCAGAAAGCACGCATGACTTGGAACAGAGATCTGGCTTCGGATGTATGCCTCCATGTGTCTGCCCAGCCGTGCAACGGGTATGGGGGGCCGGGCTCCCTCCTTCCCTCCTCCAAACACACTTGACCCGCTGCTTCCTGCTTGCCCGCATTGCTGCACCTCAGTCATCAGCTACTCCAGAGAACCTGCGCGCACACGCACGCGCGCACACGCACACGCTCCCCTCTCTTTTTGGGAGTTGCATTATACCCTGAACTTCGCTCATCACAGAAGCTTCTGTGAGTCAGCACATCTGTGTCAAATGGCTCTGCTGTACCAGCCACCATGGTGGGTGCTGGCCGCACTGTGCGTTGCGTGTTTACTGGTGTGCATGTCGCCGTGGGGCCATGTGCTCCGTGAGGGCTGGGACAGCATCCCACAGCTATACCGTGCCCGTGACCAGCCCTGCTCCTGGATGATGGGGGTTACTAAATAATATTCGTTGCTTGCTGGCTGGCTGGGGAGAAAGAGGGAAGGGTAAGCTGGAAAGCCCTGTCTCCGGTTCCACATTCCGCACTCTTCCGAGCAGCCCGGGCTCTCCGTGGCCCCAGTAAGCCTTGCTCTGACAGTCCTCCTGGTTTCCCCCAGGGGCCCTAGCCAGGCTCAGCGGGGCCAGGCCTTGTCACCCCTGCTACTCTGGTGTCCCTACCCCATTTCTCCCGGTGAGAGTCTCAACCCTTCACGATCTCAGCCCTTCTCTTTACGAGGGCCTGGAAAGCAACTTGGAGGGCCATACAGTGGGCGAATAAGGAAGGGCTGAATTATTTGGCTAGAATTTAGCATCCCTGGAGGACACACTGGACTCCAGGTGTTGGTAAATAGAGGTCCCTTTCAGCAGAAGCACAGCAGGCTTTTCCTCCTCTTTTATTGTGATGATTATTATTATTTTTGTGGTTCCCATGGAAACAACTAGAGTGAGAGAATAAGAAAGTCAGGGAGGTTAGAGTGATGAGACGGCCCCCATATGCTTGAGAAGACTGTGTGTGTGTGTGTGTGTGTGTGTGTCTGTGTGTCTGTGTGTGTGTCTGTGTGTGTGTGTCTGTGTGTCTGTGTGTCTGTCTGTGTGTGTCTGTGTGTGTGTCTGTGTGCCCTGCACTCACTTTGTTCCCCAGCACACTGCTGGGTCGGCGGAAATTGTGGTGTTTACGTACAGCATTTGTTAAAAACGGGCTCAACCAGGAGACAGCTCTCAGCTTTCAGCAGTTAGGGAGCCTTGTAATGACAGCTCCGTCTGATTAATCGCGGGGGGGATGGGGGCAGAGATGGAGACATTCAGAACGAGAGCCAGAGACGTGTCGGAGAAGAAGACATAACTCAGAGACGGAGTCACGACTCGGCATCCTGTCGCCTCCCCTGTCCATCAGGGAGGTCTCTCTGGGTGCCTCCTGTTTGGTTTCAGTGGGACACGGGAATAGAAACTGCCTGGCACCCCCAGTCCTGGGGCCCCTCATCCATCGGCTGAGCTCCCCGCTTTTCTAATTCTTCACCTGATTTGAGGTTGGAAGAGAAGCCCGCCCAGGACCCCTTGTTAGATGGTCAAGCAGATCACTAGCATCTTGAGCCACCGAAAGAGGGTCACAAAAACCTTTCCGAAGCGGCACCTCCACCCGCTGTCTTTCCTGTGGATCCGGCGGGTCTAGTCGGGCGACCCCCCTCAGTATTGTTTGTGGCCTTAATGATCAGGAGACCCTAGGATCTAGGTGGTATCTCCGCCATGAAAGGCGTAGAAACAGACCTGAAATCCCTGCACGGAGAGTGATTCGTTCTTCTGGGCGTTTGAGTGCAGCAGACAAAGACAAGAGCCAGAGGGGGCCTCTGTGCCAGAGAGCTAGCCGTCCACTGCAGCTGGCCTCCCTCTTCAGCCCTGTGCCCCGTGTCTGAAGAGCTCGGGGCTTCTTTTCCAGCAGTCCTCACTCACGAGCTTACCTGTGCCACTTTCAGACTGTCCATCAGCTGTTTATCTACTCGCAGGGCAGTCTCGGAAGAAAGATGCTTAAGACACAAGTAACTGAGCATCCCGAGCCCCTAGACTGCTCAGAGCAGAGGCTCCCTGACCCTGTACCCACTGGCCAGGAGCACCCACCTTGGACTTGAGAACAAAAGTATTGCCGCCATAGCAGTAAACAAAGGATGTTGACGCCATCAAGCCATCACATTGCAGCTGCCCAGACGGTGAGCCCTGAGGGAACTCGGGATGAGAAAGCACAGGACGCTGGCCCCGGAGAGCCGAGGTGCACATCAAAGGAATGATTTCAGTGAGCCCCGACTCTTGCATCTTCCCATATAAAGAAAAACTCTAAATTCCTTAACTTGAGCTGTCTGATTTTCTTTGATTAACAGTCATCTTTTGATGGTCTGACTTCCTGGTCTCTTGTTGCAAAAACTCCTCTATATCCCGCCCCCCTTCCCCTCGCCTCTTGGGAACAGTTTTCTCAGCATTATCTGAGATGCTTTGTGCCGGGCTCGAGGTCCTCGGAAAGTCCACCGAATAAAACATACCTCTTGACTTTTAGGTTGTGCATTTTTCTCAGTCGGCGGACCTGGCCTGAGCCAAAGGACTCTCCCTCTGTGTCCGCCACAGGCATTTTGTTTGTTTGTTTGTTTTGTTTTGTTTTTCTTTTGCGGTACGCGGGCCTCTCACTGCTGTGGCCTCTCCCGTTGCGGGGCACAGGCTCCGAACGCGCAGGCTCAGCGGCCACGGCTCACGGGCCCAGCCGCTCCACGGCACGTGGGATCTTCCCGGACTGGGGCCCGAACCCGTGTCCCCTGCATCGGCAGGCGGACTCTCAACCACTGCGCCACCGGGGAAGCCCACCACAGGCATTTTTGAGTTGGCTAGTTGCAGCCCTTCCTCCTCCCCCAAGTAGGAGAGCACCTCACTCTACCGTGTGGAGGAGTAGGAGTCATTGCCTAACCCGAGCCGCATTGCCCTATCAGCCCCTTTAATTCCCCACAGCGCCTCTTGGACTGAGTGCAGTCAAGCCTGTGTGACAGGGCCCGTCCCACGGCCCACTCCTCCTCCTCTTTCAACACCACGGCCAGTTCTTTGCTCCCTTATCTTTAAGGTTATTTTTTATGCCTCTGAATGATTTCTTTTCTTTTCTTTTTTACCAGTGGCCTTTGATGGCAAGGAGCAACTCAGTTACACATTACCAGAGTAACAGAGTGTGTTGTAATTGGCCAGGACTCAGTCTCGAAATGTCAAGGAAAGATTTATTTCCTAGTGCACCCTCTCTAGGTGCTAGTTTTGCTATAGGTAGCTGTATAATGGTTCTCACTCACAATAGGCCGGAGTTCCTACTCAGAATACAGGGCTGTAATTGGGTTGAAGGGATTTTAAATCATTAAAGTTGCATTTAGGAAGGGGAATAGAAATAGAACCCAAGCCTGAATGACTCACTTAGTAGTTAATGAGGGAGTAGTGGAGTATTACTTATAATATTCTCTTAATGACCTTACAGGCAATGTGACTCCCCCACCCCCCAGGGTCTATTTACAAGGCACAGTTCTGAAGCCTCCGATCCAGCACTCTGGAGCAATTAATTACTGACCCATCAAAGAACAGTCGGGCCCTGCTCTGCCAGCAGAAGCACCGATGTCTGTGCATCTCCCTGCCTGCCTTGTTCTGGGGCCGCCCGGAGGGGATTGGACGTTCCCCCGGCCATAAATCATCACGCGGTTTTTGGAAAGCCCAGCTAACCGTGAGAATGAGAGGATGTCAGGGAGTTCCATCGTGGTGGGTTTGCAAGGAGGGGGGCATCAGGAGGGGGCTGGAAGGCGGCGGGGTGCAGACTTACGGTTTCAGACGATATTCTCTGGTGCTTCCAGCTGGGCTGGCGCGTGCTGGTTTACCCAATGTCAGTCACTGATTTAGTTCTTTACTAGCTGGATTTCCACATCGCTACTAACTGTCAGAACTGGGGAGCAAACAGCATAAAGGGAAGGGAATAGATTTTCTAGTCCTGTAGATCGGGCCCTGCCTCTTATGAGGCCTGTGACTTTGGGCGTGTGAGTGTGACCAAGGGTCTGGCGCAGAGCAGGCACTAGAAAAATCGTAGCTTCCCTTAATATGATTGTGACTAAGGGCTGCCATCCCCCCAACCCGCCGAGTAAATTTGTTTCAGGTTGTGTGAAATTCCAGCCCTTAGTTTGGATTTTATCTCCAGGTAGACTTGCAAGGCTCCCACACCCGTGAACAGCATTCCTTAGTCCTTGGGTTGCAGAGGGGCTGCTTGGGACTTACGGACCTCTTCCTTCAGCAGATTCAGAAAGGCCTGGCCCTCCAGAGGGAGCATGTGAGTGTTGCGTGTATGTTGGCTGCGTCATTGCCTCTAGGGCAACGGCAATGCGGGACCCTACCTACTAGGGACATGCGCTTTGCAGAGTGACCTGAGCAGCCCTAGAGTCACAACGTCCTGAGTTGGCTGCCCCGTGGCCACTCGGTCCCTGTCGGCCAGGCTGCTCTGAAACGCCCGTCCTGTGCACCGGTGACCACAGTGTCCCTGGGCAAGAACAGCTTGAGCTTCTAAGTCATCAGTGATGCCACGTGATCCCTCCTGAGTTAGGCCCTTCGGGAGGTGACTTCATCTCTTCTAGGACTAAATGGTAACTCTGACTTTCTCTCGTACTTCAGTTGTCATTCCTGTTGTTTGACATGCAGTTGAGGCATTGTGATGAGCAAGTCACGCTTCTAGGGCCGCCCAGATCAGGCCCGTCTGGAAAGATTCTCTGAGAAGGGAGTAGGGGATTCCTAAGCCTCAGGGAGAAGAATGAGGCCATGGGTAACACAGTGAGTGGCCTTTAGAGTACAGCGTTGTATTGCACTTGGGTGACTTGCAGAGGACCATCTCCCATAAAAGGGCAAGAGGGAGACAGAGCTGACGTCGGTTGAGTTCCTCGTACTGGGCAGACGGCAGGAAACGGAGCTGGTTTATTACGCCCATTCGGTGGTTGAGTCAGTTCTTACCCGGCTGCACGGATTTGCTGAGGACCTAACATGTTCCCTCTACCAGTTCTGTTTTGCCCAATTAATGCAAATAGAGACTGTGGCAAATATTTTGTTATAATATTTGTTATCCGTAACATCCATTGAGCCTGCCAGAAGGAAATGTGCCCTGATTCAGAAAGTTAACGCGGTCTGGATTGTTCTTTAATTATGAGGTGTTGACTGATTTCAGTTTAGTCACCGTGAAAACATCAGTGGTTAGAGGGGTAATTTACCCAAAGCGAAAGCCATAATGCCAGGCTTCTTACAAATCAAAGGGAAAACAATGTATCATTGTGCATGAAAGAACACGAGGTCTTTTGTGCAGTTAGCTTCTTCCCTCCAAAACTGTGACATTTATGATAAATCTAATAATGTCTTAAACACGGAAAAGCATAGAGAGTCCTACAGAGACTCTTTTGTGTAAAGATACTTGGGCATCACAACCATCTCTATTAAGTCGTCAGTTCGGAAACTTCCAGTGTCTGTGTTTTTCCTTAAAGGGGGCTGCCTCTGTGCGTTAGGAACCGGGCGGTTAGAACATGTCCTCGTGGGCTGCAGTCGTCACCCAGATGCTGGAGCGACAGGGACCCAGGCTCCAGACCACACGCCCCGGCTGCTCCCGGACGGTGGCCCTTTCTGACTCTACCGCCGTTGCTTTGCTTTGGATTTTCAGTCTTCCGTTTCCGTTGCAGCCAAGGCTGGCTGCCAGCCCAGAGGGCACCTTCTGAGAAGTCGAAAACCTGCTCTTGTGGGGTAAACGTAGCCCCACAAGTGCAAGGCCTGGTAAACCTGCAGCATCTTTGTGCGGAGTAGATCAGCAGGATGCAGCCGCAACCCAGGCAACGTAACTGGGTTCTAGCCCCCGGGGGCCCTTGGCCTGGCTCCTCTGCGCGGTGAGCAACGGTGCAGCTCATACAGGGCAGCCCTGCTCTCTTAAACCTGGACTGTTGTGATCACAGCCGGAGAACGTCCGAGGGACGTGCTCAGTATTTGTGTGAACTCGATTCTGTTTAGTCGGGAATGATAGTTTTGTCTTCTTTTATAAATGCAGCAGATTCCCCGAAGCTGGTCAGGAACCCCAGCTGTTTACCGCCTGCAGAAGCAGCTGCTTATCACCTTGGAACAGGCTGCCTTTCAAAGATCATGTCTTAATTAACTCAGTGCTATCGGAACTGAAATTGTAGCAACATCGTTAAATCAAACTGTAAACGAAAGATAAAGGGGCAAAAGAGCCCTGCTGACCAGGGAACGGGGCATAGGCGCTCTCTCTGCTGAGCTGGTCGCTAGCTACAGGCTGCTTGGTGGCGGCCGGCTGAGATTCAGAATAATATTTTGTTTCACTGGGAAGCAACCTGAGAGCTCTTTTAATCCAGTGCCTTTAATTTTTTTTTTTTAATTTTATATCATATAACTTATTCTTACCATGTTCAATATACTCTGATAACTTCTATTCTGTCCTATTGAATTCATTTAAAAATTGCTGGTTAAAAACCATCCAATTGATTCATGGCCCTCTACTGATTCACAACACGAAGACCGAATAATAGTGATCTAGTTCAGTCCCTAAATGTTAACGTTAAGGGCTGAGAGCCAACGAGGCGAAGTCACTTGTCCTGGGTAGATTGTGAGCGTCAGACCTTGCTCTGAAACTCTTCCCAGTAGCTCTGTGCCTGCGTCTCTGGACCCCGTCCCCGGGCAGCCCGCTTCCTTCAGTATAACACGGGCTGAGCACATCCGTGACATGCCCTTGGGGGAGACACGTGCTTTCTCATGTGCAAAGGATTGGTGACAACCCCTGGGCCTTGGCACGAGGGCTGCATTCCCACACCCGAAGCAGTCGGGCCACGGTTCCCACACCGGCCTTGTCCCGCCCCATCGCTGCCCTGCCCTGTCGCTTTCACAACCCCCTTCACCCACACTGGACCCTGGTTCAGTTTGTACTCACCTCCACCGGAGCTGTTCCTTCTCAGCCACCGGACTGACGTGGTAAATAAAATAGGCAGTCTCGTGGAGACTATGATGCCAAGTTTTAAAAAAGTCAATGCTTGGGATACCGTGACAGACACGTCTTGCTTTCTGTGGCTAGGTTTGCATACTTTTAATGCTCTGAACGGGGTTTTCCAGTGCACTACGCCTCTTTGTTGATCACTGCAGCCATCTGATTCCTCTCTGTGACTCTTTGAAGCAATCTATGGACCAAAACAACTTACAGTAAGTCCCCTACATACGAACGAGTTCCATTCCAAGAGCGCCTTCATAAGTCCCATTTGTTCGTAAGTCCAACAAAGGTAGCCTAGGTACCCAACTAACACAGTCGGCTGTAGAGTACTGTACTGTAATAGGTTTATAATGCTTTTCACACAAATAATACAGAAAAAACATACACAAAAAATAAAGAAAACGTTTTTAATCTTACAGTACAGTGCCTTGAAAAGTGCGGTAGTGCAGCGCAGCGGCTGGCGTCCAGGGGCTGGCATCGAGTGCACAGGCAAGAAGAGTTACTGGCTGAGGAGGGAGGGGAGGTGGGGGATGGTAGAGCTGAAGGATCGGCAGCCACAGGAGACGGAGGTGGGGGGCAGGCTGCAGTGTCACTCACGCCTGACGGTGATGGAACGCACGTTTGCATCTTTGAAAGTTGGCAACTTGCAGGTTCGCATGTAGGGGAGTACCTTCCTAGAACACTGATGGGCTTTGAGGATAAAATGTGCACTCGGTCCTGTCTTCTCAGAGTTGAGTGCTTCTCCCCGCATGGCCTCATCTCCCCCAGGTCCGGCAGGCGGGCACACTCTTCCCCTGAGTGGCTGCGTTCACAGAAGCACCGCTTTGTCCAGAAAGCGGTCACCGGCGTTGCCGCCTTGGGGCAGCTGTGTTCTCGTCTCGCTGGGGGAGCCCCTGCCTTTCCTTTCTCGGAATGCTCACCACCGGCTGCTGCCCACTCACATACGTGTGCAGATGCTGAGCCGTGTCTCCGTGTGTGAGGTGGGCTATCAGCTGTAGCTCAATGAAGAGTATCACTGTCAGATTTCACAAAATGAAATACCATCAAATGCTGAAGGAAGATTCTGCATAGAAACTGCAGAGGGAAATTTGACAGCCTCTTCAATCCAGTTATCAAAGCATTTGTGGTTCAAAGCCAGTGAAACAATAATGCAGTCGTAGCGCTGAATGCTCATTTGTATCTGAGTGTTTCAATAAAGAAAGTGGTGGGGGACATGAAAGCAGACCCGTTGTCTCCAATCCACTATATTTAATATCCAGAGTATTGGCTGACAGCTTTTTATCACCATAATTAGTATGGATTGTTCCTGTGGCCATTGATCAATCTTCCCTGCCTCCGTGGACTTGAATTGCTGTTTTCTTCCTCTCTTGCCCTCCCCACATTTTATTTGAATATTGATCTTGCCAGTTGCAATCCGCCTCGGGGAGGCTGTTCACTTAGACCAAGAAGCCTCGGGGTGAAGAAAGAGGCTTAGCAGCGGCTGGCCCTCCCTCACTGGTAACCCACCTTTGACGTCATGCTGCCTCATCCTCCGTGAGCTCCTGGCCTGGTCCTGGGTCCCAGCGACCCTTCAGCTTCTCTGATGTAGCCACACACACGGTGTCTCCCAGCGGGTGGGGACCATGTGTAGACAAGCCCCAGAGCTGGTGGTCGGCAGATCCTCGTGGATGAATAGCCCTTCTTTAGTGTCACCAAGCTAAATAAAGGAGATTGGATAGACTGATTCACTCAGGTGTGTGTGTGTGTGTGTGTGTGTGTCTGTGTGTCTGTCTGTCTATGAAGGTAATCTGTGCCATGTAACACAGACTAGAAACCCAGGACTGCCTTCTTTCTCATCAAGGTTTTCCAATGTGATATCCTAATTACTTCATTCCACCCTCCCTCCCTCTGTCTCGTCTCTCTCTCTCTCTCTTTCTCTCCTTCTCTATCTCTGTCTCTCTGTCACCAGTGATACAGTTGATTCCTGACTGGCTCTCCACTATTGTGATGATTTACCATCCTGCCTCCTACCTCCTAGCCTGCCTTGGTCAGCCTCAACCTCCCATCCTAAATCCTCTTCACAAACCTCGAGTAGATGTATGTAAAATACACATTTTTATTATGCCCCTTGTGCATTTCTCGTCCAAGCTCCTGGCTGTAGCACAGAAGCTTCTGTAACCTCATCCCTCCCTTCCCCCGAGCCCCGAGCCCAACCCTCCAGGGTCCTTCACCCTCTAGGAAGAATTCCCGGAAGCTCCTCTTCCTCACCACCTGTCTGACACCACAGTCTTTGCGCACGTTCTTACTTTTACCTGTGATAACCTTTCTACCTTTGTCCCTTTGACCTCTTTCTCATCCCTGAGGAATTGGTTTAGAAGGCGTCTCTTTCCGAAACCACTCTTTTAGTCCCGAGAGCCCCCTATAAATGCCTGCCTTCTGTCCTCTGAAATTTTCAAGGAATACGCACATGTTTTCTTTCCATGTGTTTCTGCCTCACAGGAGAAGGTAACCCCCCTGGGGACAGGTGTGTGTATTTTTCATCTTTCTATCCTCAGTAATGTGGGACAAGACACCTGGCACCTTGATTATGTTTTTATCCTGGAAATAGGAAGAGAAGCGGCGGACTCCAAGAGCAGGGACATCCTTTGTGTCCAACAGGGTGTGTTCCTGTTGTCTGTAACATGCTGTACTGCAGGGCTGAGCCCTGAACGAGAGCCAGGGAGGGTCTCACTTGTCCTCCGTGTCCCCACCCCTCATGCAGGTGAGGAGGTAACCAGGTGTCTTTGTCTGACCATAAAGAATCCGGGGGTTGCCGACGGGTTGGGTTACACAGTGTGAGAGAGCTTAGCAACCTGCACATTACAAGGATGTTTCTCATCGGTCTTCCTAAAGGAATTCCCCTCTGTGCCTCACCTCATAGCGAACATTACACCATCAGCATCAGTTTTCCGAAGGGGAGCAAACACGGGGCATTTCTCAAGTTGCCCGGGTGAGCCCTTAGGGGCTGGCACGGCCTCCGTCACACCGTCTAGGAGACAGACCCCCGCCCCCTCGACCGTGCAGAGCCTGCCTTCCCCCCATCCCGGGCACAGCAGCTCCGCACCAGTTACAGGTGTGAGAACGCTTCACGTGCTCCACACTGAGACCTTAAACTGACTGCGACGCTCCTTCCTAAGTCAGCGCAACAGAGCCAAGTTGGACGGCAAAGACCACACCGTCTGGGGGTCCCAGGGAGCCGGGCGTTTGCAATGCACGGTGGCCACGTAGAAAAAGCGGACAGTGCCAGGGCTGGCCCGCGTGGCAGCCCCCTCGTGCCGGCTGTGGGCACCCGCGACAGATGCTTCTGGAGGTGATCCCCAGATGCGCTCGGGCACACGGGCTCCTCCTGCTCAGCCACTCTGCTCTGTCTGGCTTCTATAAGACGGATATGACGGGCTGACACCGACTGGCGTATCTCCCCGGCCAATCTACCATCTTTAGGGTCCCTTCGCTCCTGGGCTGGTGTTTCTCATCGCGGGCATTGTGTGGCTGCGGAGCCCGGACCTAGTGATGCAGCCTCCAGCTCAGGGATGGGTGATGCCCGTGGGCATGTGAAAATGCCCTTTTCCTGTTCCTACAGCCAGCCTGCTTAATTTATTTGAAAGCAAAACCATTAAATGAGGTTCGGAGTATTGTTACTTTCTTCCTAATTTGCTTCAGTATGTCTGAGGACAGTGGCAGAGACAAAGGAAAGCACCTGCTATCTCCACCTAAGATTCCCGTGGCTTCTGCGTGTATGTCCTTTAGCCCAGAAGGACTGTCAGTGCTTATAATTCGCCCCCTGGGCCATGTCTCGACCGTACCACAAACTGGCTGTGGATTTAGGTGAGGCAGTTTTCCTGAGATTTTGTTTCCTCCCCTCTAAAGTTCTTTCTGGGTTGGTGTGAGGGGTAAACAGGTACCCTTTGTGCAGCAGCCCAACACAGAGCCTGGTATGCAGCAGGAGCTCAGTGGTTGCTCCCTCCCTTCCCAAGCCAGACAGAGTCCTTCGGATGGACTTGCACGGGCAGAGCCTTTTTACTCCAGGGCGCCTTTCAACTTAATGCCATTGTATGTCGTGCGTATAAGGTACACACGCATATGTATATTGTTAATGAGTGTGTGTGAGGAAGTGCAACGAGATGTTAACAGTAGACGTTTCTCAGTGAAAACAACACGGGGTGATCTCTCTCCTCCCTTCTCTCCCTTGTTGTTCACTCTCTCCCTCTGTCCCTCCTTTCTTCCTCCCTCCCTCCCTCTCTCCTTTCTTCCTCCCTCCCTCCCTCCCTCCCTTCCTTCCTGTTCATCTATTTTTGCCTATAATGAACACTTTATAAAATCATAGAAGATATTAAAAGAAACAGCTTGAAGGATTCACCCAAGCCTCTAACAGTAGAAGGAGCGTGATTTGGGACCAGAGGTCTGAGCAGAGCTTAAGATGCAGCGTGATGTCCTGAACTTGTGCAGCGTTTAGTGAGGCTGGGTGTCAGCTGGGGGCATGGAAACTCCCCAGGGGATGGGATGCTGTAGGTTCAGAATGAATAAATGTGTCTGCTTATTAATTTAATATGCCCCGTTAGACCAGGAACCCATTTGTATTAGCGCAGAGGAGAGACAGGTGTTAAAATCTACCTCTTAGGAGAGGAACTTGAGAAATCAAAGGAAAGGGGAAAGGAGTAGAGTAACGAGGGGGGAGGGGGTCAGCAGAAAGTGGGGAAGAGCCAGGACAGGTGATGATCTGATTAAGAAAGAAGAGCAGGGCTTCCCTGGTGGCGCAGTGGTTGAGAGTCCGCCTGCCGATGCAGGGGACATGGGTTCGTGCCCCGGTCCGGGAAGATCCCACGTGCCGCGGAGCGGCTGGGCCCGTGAGCCGTGGCCGCTGAGCCTGCGCGTCCGGAGCCTGTGCTCCGCAGCAGGAGAGGCCACAGCAGAGAGGCCCGCAGACCGAAAAAAAAAAAAAAGAAAAAAAAAAAAAAAAAAGAAAAAAAAAAAAAAAAGAAAGAAGAGCAGGAAGAGGGGGAAAAATAAGAAAGAAAGAAAGAAAGAAAGAAAGAAAGAAAAAGGCAAGGAACCCAGCAGAGACGCTTTCATCCTAAGTTCCCAGGGCCCTGCTGCAGCTGGCGCACATGGCTAGTTGTCCTTAATGATCACGAGTTGAGTCCTCCAGGCCCCCAGGAGGGCCTGGTTTTCTCTGGTTGGCTGGCTGGCACTGCAGTTCCTTGTCATCTCAGCCTTGATGGGCTGGCCATCAAGGGCTGAGCTGGTCGCCTCGTGCTGGATGAAGCTGGTCCACCCAGCGTGAAGGGTGGTGGGCCCACTTCCACCCTACCCATCTTTTCCCCTTAACCCAAAAATGTCCTTGAGACCCGGGAAGAGGGTCTGTTCTAGGCGTCACCCGTGCCTGCTCTGCGCGGGGGCAGGGACTGAGGCCCTTGTAAGTGGCTCCACCGACTGCAAAGTCCTTGCTGTGAACCCAGCCCTTCTGGACAAAGGGATGTGGACGTGAGTCCATTCGAGGGGGTCTGGAGCACATGCTCCGTGGCCGCTGCGTGGGTGTTGGTCTGTGATAGGTCAGTGAGATAGCAAGTTGTCAGTGATAATCACTGCTCCCCGACACTGAGACAGTTGCCGGCACCCCGCATAATATGGCTTGACCTATGTTTTACTTGAAAGCCTTGAGCTAATAATTAGTTTGAATGTCGGGTTATAAATAAACATGTTCCTCTTCCTGAAGTGAAAGGGGAGAGGGGGGCTTCCCTGGCACCCCCCCCCCTTCCTGCCCCTTTCCCTTTGCCTTGTGTTGGATATTTCAGCTGAGCTTTGCCCAGGGGATAGTGATCGGGGAGTTCTTCCAAAGGAGACCCATTCAGAAGTCATGAGGCAGCCGGGCAAGTGGCAGGATCTTGGTGCCGGGGAGGTTTGAGCCATCTGGATAAAAAGGGTCAAACGGTCCCCACTGGCGGCAATTAAGCTGCTCAGCGGGGAGAAGCCGTGTGACCGCGCCAGAGGCGCTGCCAAGAACAGGAGATTAGTGAACAAGCGTCCACACCAGCAGGCGTCCCGGCTGGCCCCGGCCCCGGCCACTTGGCATTTGCGTGGCTTCCTCCCTCTCCGGTGTCCCATCTGTCCGTGTCCACAGCCCACCTCTGCGCTGTCTGCAGAGAGTTGAAACTAACTCACCTCCGTCTGAGTTTGTTTAAAACGTTGGAAGTCCAGAGCCGAGTGGATCCTGAGGATGAATCTCAGGCATCCGCAGCAGCAGCCCTTCCCAAATGTGTCCCTAGCGCCTCCGACATTTTCGGTGGCTCCTCACTCTTCTCTCTGATGAGCCGAAAGGCGTGGCTCCCTTGAGGGTGATGCTTACTTCTCAGGTGGTGATCGGGAATGCTCATCCAGACATTCACAACCAGGTTAGGGCACGCAGGCCTGGGTTATTTTAGTGCACGTCTTTGCACATGACTTTCTGAGTGCTAGAAACCTTTTACGAAAAAATCCATAAAGGCAGGCGCGACTCCCAGATGTATGCACTTATTCATTCAACAAAGATTTATTTGCCAGGCGCCGTGTTGTTGGTCCCTGTGGCTAAAGCAGAGACCCACTCTCACACACGCTACCTCCTGGTAAAGGAAGGATTCATAGGCCTTGTGAGTGTAGACTCCGCCCCCACCGTCCCTGCACGGTGCCCTCCTGATGTCCAGTTTTTCCCATTGATTTGTAACACCTCCGGGCTTGTGCGTCCTCTGCAGCGTGAGATGTAGAATGGTAGTTCAAATAAAGATCTGTACTTTTTCAGCATGAATTAAAGACAGCTTACTCTACAGCAATCTCGGATACATTCTCATTGTTCCTAGTTTTCTCAGTTTCCAGGGCATATCACACCCCTCGTTTTCTTTGTCCACCTTCACTAGACACTGCTCAGCCCCCCCCGCACCATCTTGAACGTTGCCTTTACTGAGGGACCTAACCCTGTGTCTTCCATGGCCCCCTATCTGCTCACATAAGCTCCTGATCTCTTTTCACAGTTTACGTCTTTGCATCCACATGTCCCCGGAGCTTCAGACGAGCAGGAAGGATGCGATGGACAGTCCTGCACGAACTTGTAATGATAATGCTCACTATGCCTCCAAGGGGTGATTCCAACAGGCCATTGTGTGTACGGGTCTGAAACAGAACTAGTGTTTTTTGCCAGACAGGGTGCCTCCCTTAACCCCCCTGCCCGGCCGCTCAGCCCTCATCTCTCCCTAGTTCATAGCCCCGCAAGTCTAGAGCACTCACCGCTTTCTGAAATAAGCTAGCAACCTTGTTCAGTGTCTCTCCTCCACCCAGTAGGAGAGGAGAATTCCTGTCTTTTGTGTGCACACCCAGTGCCTCCAGCTGTGCCTGGCGGCAACTCGGTGCCCCACAGATATTCGCTGACTTAGTCAATGAACGATTGAGCAAATGAATCATGAACTCTTCTCCCCATAATTTGGGTCTTCCCCGCACCGGCCAACTTGAGAAATACTATCCTCTTCAAAGTTTCTACTCGCTGTATCTCTCCCAAGGACGTTAGCTCCCTGGGGGGCTGAACTGTCAGCCTGGGCTGAGGTATGGTTGTGTGGACGGCAGGCACTGAGTAGATTCACATCACCTGGTGGCCTGGGGGTCAGTGTCTTCTCCGTCTTTGATAAATGGCCTCACTGCAAATGTTTTTAATCATATTCGTTACTTAGTTGAAATTTTGTGGCAAGAAGTACTTTAAGGAAATATGAATTTTTAAAATTTGGAGTTTACATGCCAAGATACTATTATTTCTGGATATATTTTCAAGATTGAAATGAGTAAACACAGAGTTGTTTCTTGAACTTCCGTATTCATATAGGCTATAGTCACATGTCCTCTTCCTGAAGAGGAAAACCAGGAAGCTGAATCCTCACTTTGTGCTAACAGGAGAAGATATAGCAGGAAATCTCTAAAAGTTCCCACATATGTATGTAAGATATATATACACACACACACACACACACACACACACACACACACACACACACACAGACCCACACACACATCTATTATCTATCTTCCTATCTACCTACCTCCCTATCTATCTACAGTTTTTGACCTCTTGATTTTCTTTGTCCATTCCATCTCTTTTTGTTGGAAAACATTGTGGTTAAGAAAACTTCAAACCTAAAGTTCTTCAGAGCAGGTGAGTGAACAGAGGAACATATTACTCTGAGCGACTTTGTTTTTAATTGAAGTCGAGTTGCTTTACAATGTGGTGCTAATTTCTGCTGTACAGCAAAGTGATTCCATTATCCATATATATACATTATTTTTTAATCTTCTTTTCCATGATGGTTTATCACAGGATATTGAATAGAGTTCCCGGTGCTATAGAGTAGGACCTTGTTGTTTATCCATCCTATATTTATATTAATAATAGCTTACATCTGCTAACCCCTACTCTCTCTCCATGCCTCCACCAGCCCTGAGCTACTTTTAATAAGCTTAAACGCAGCTTTAATACAGCCTAGAGATTTAAACACAAGCGTGAGCACTGACGTGTCATTTCCGGCTGCAGTCCTCTGGTCCTCTGGTCCCCTGCAGCACTAAGCAAGCCAGCAGTCTCTCTGTGCCGCCTTCTCTTCTGTGCAAAATATGCGTTGTTTTAAGAGTTCAGTAACCTGGCCATCTGAAGCATTGCAGATGCCTCAGTCGTCGAAGTCAACTGAAGAAAAATAAGCCTAAGCTTCCCGTTTATTCCCCTGAATGACTCCCTTATCCAAATTCTTCACTAGGTAAGATAGAAAACGTTTCTTCCAGCCACTCGACACCAGCTGGGATTGGAGTCTGCCTCCATAATCATGATCAGTAATAAACATTCCTTAGTGCACCTTTGCATTTACTGGCAAGGTTGTCCGTGATCCATGCTTGAGGCAGAAGGACACCCATTTGCTTCTAAATAGGCATTTTGGCAAAGGAAGAGGGAAACTTTACTTTTTTCAAGTGAGGCTAGAAATGTCTCAGATTGAGAGTAGCTGCTCTACAGGCAACAGAAGGTCACTCCTTGCTCTTACGTTTCCTTCCCCAGTTGTCTGGAACGAGGTCCAAGCCATTCTTCCTTCTCCCTTCCTTC
The DNA here is from genome assembly GCF_026419965.1 of Kogia breviceps. Taxonomy (NCBI): domain Eukaryota; kingdom Metazoa; phylum Chordata; class Mammalia; order Artiodactyla; family Physeteridae; genus Kogia; species Kogia breviceps. The sequence continues at coordinate 118,752,078 of NC_081316.1, forward strand.
TCCTGTCCCCCTTTGCGGCCTTCTTCACGTGCTGCACTGTGGGGTGTGTGTGTGCGTGTGTGTGTGTGTGTGTGTGTGTGTGCGTGTGACCCAGGCCGAGACAGCGCTGTGCACATGGATGCCTCTGGCACAGACCCCACGGTGGAAGCGGTCTCGCATCATTGTCCGTCCACTAGAAGGCATTGAATGGCACATGGAAGAAACCAATGTTTCTTAACATTTAGCCTAGTTCTACATCTTGAAAGACAAGTTGCGTAGAAGGGTGCAGCTAACCTATCCGGGGGTGCAAATACAACAGAAGAAAGGGGAAAAAAAAAAAAGAGAGAGACAGTTCCAGAAACCATTCACTTAGTAAATAACGGAACTTCTTAGAAAATCCCTTGAGTTTCTCTAAATTGCTAGCAAGTGATGTTTCAGTCTTGGTACGGGGCGTGGCTGGCTGAGTCAATAGCTAGAAACCAGACTCCCACGCGGCCTGCTAAGTTCTGCGCGGGCCAAAGGGAACTCAGCCCGCGGGGCGTCCTTCCGCCAGAGCAGGCCCCTTGCTCCCTAATCCGAACCTCCCCAGGGGCAAGGCTTGCATCTGAACACGCTCGTTGGCATAGTAAACATCCCCTGGCCTGAGAAGTGTGTCCCTTCCATGCAAATACATATTGCAGGACAGCCGTCTCCCGTTCGGGGGAAGGGGCTGCAGGCCACCCACCGCCCCGGGCTTCTGCTCAGGCCAGCTTTGAATGAAACAGTAGCAACACTGCTTTCTCACTGTAAAGATTACAGGGATAATCTTCCTTGGTCACAGTTGGTGAAACAACCAGAGGAGGTCTTGCTACCTCCAGAAAAGCCCTGGAAGGCACTGGAATTCCTGCTGCGCCAACTGGACCATCTCTTATGTTTTCGGACAGAAGGAAAGGTTATCCTGGGGGAGATGGTGAAAACTGCTTCTCCCCATCGCCCTCTCCTAGTTACTGTTTACGCCGTTTTGTAGCTCTGCCCGGCCCTCAAAGCCTGTTCTTGATTGTATACATTGTGCAAATGGCATGGTTGCCTCCATCCAGTTAAGGATACGAGCTGGCTGGGCCCTCTCCTTGCCCTGTCCTGTGGCCACACAGCCTGCGCCCGCCTCACTGAGGGACTTCCCCTGGGCGGTCGGTAAAGATATTCACCCTGTGACTTGCTTTTTAAATAACTTTGGAATCATAACCACAGTTGTAATAAATGCTTCTGTGATTTGCATTTAAATAGTATTTTCAGCCACAGATCACAAAGAGGGAAGCTATCTGAACTCCACATCATGACCTGAATTCCCTTCATCTCAAAGCCAGCCCGTGTGTACCCGGTACAGATTTTCCCTCTGTGTCGAATTCAGATCTGTGAATCCCGCTGATCAAAACAAGGTGTCTGCTTGAGTTAGGACGGGAGGGTCCAAAGGGCTCGGGCGTGCCCTGGGTTCTCTGCCTCAAACACAGGTCCTCGCCCGGAGGATCCAGCGAGCTCGGGACGCAGCACCTCCATCCCCGCCCCAGGCGGGATGTGGTGCAGGAGACGGGGCGTGGCATCCTTGAGGCCCAGACGGTGCACTCAGCCCCAGGTAGTTAAGAAAATCATCTCTAGGGTTGTCAGGGAGGCTAGTTTGACCTGCAAGTAGGTCCTGGGCAGGAAACACAGACCCCCCCCCCCCCACCGTCACTTTTAGCAGTCACCCTGCAGAGCAGCGTTGCTCTTTGCAGGGGCTCCCGTGCGCTTCCTTGGGTTCATTGGCTTGTCAGCTCCTGAGGAGACAGGAGACAAAATGCTGGCGGGTTGCAGAGCTGGGGAAGGCATCTGAGCACACATCGGGGGCAGGACAGGACTGACTTCCAACCCCGTCGGTGACAGCTCCATCCTGATCACCCAGTTTGTCATTTGCCGGGGCCTTTCTCAAGTCTTTTTGTTCCTTTTCATGTCATTCTTCCTCATCTTTTGGCAGGAACTTTTTTTTTTTTTTTTTCCCCTACTGTACCGTTGAACTCATTACATCATCAACACATTTTTCTCTGCCCCATGGATTTTTTAAAAGGCATCCTTTGAAGATGTGTTTCTATTCAGACACAAGCTTTTGTTTCAAAAAAAAAAAAATAAAAGAGGTGTAAATATGGAATTTTATTGAAAGGGTCTTATCTTGCTTTAGACATGACATCTAAAAATGTGTTTAAAATAAAGAGCAAGTGTTGTACAAGGCATGTGTCAAGGCAGTTGGCATCCTGGTGGGAGAGCCTGCGGTGGCTTTAAACGCATCCCTGCCCCTGCAAAAGCATTTCACGTATGAGGTCCCTGCAACCCCAGTTCCTGGTCAGGACATGTCCCTTCCTGATCCGCCACCAGGGGGGCACGCAGGGCCCTGGTTTGCTGCCTTGTCTGGATGACCACAATTAGCCCATTTCGGTGAGGTAAAAATAGTTTTCCAAAAATAATGTCATTCTTATAAAAAGCAGACTCTTCCTGACTTGATGCTGCCCTCTTTCTTTCACTGTCCTGCCTTCCCACACAGCCCTGGTCATTGGCATGCAACACATTCACAAATCTGTAGGGCAGAGAGGAGTATGGGGGGATTGAAATGTGTCCTTTACCCCCTAAACTGCAACAGTAGAGACTTGTAGGACCTTGGAGAGCCTCCTTAAGATGAGGTGACCCGAGTCCAGAAAGGTGGTCTGTTCTGCTCAGGGCCATATGATAATTCCTGGTAGCCCCTAGTTGAAAGTTATTCAGTGGGACGTTCTGAGTGTCTTTGGGTCCAATATTTACCTCCCCAGGTGCACACGATCTTCTTACCTGATGTTTGTCCATCCCAGTGCTTGGGACCTTGAGCGGACTTGCCTTGTAGATAAAAGTCAGGGTAGAAATATGTAACATTTGCTGTACAAACTTCAAGAAGCCATCTCTGAAAGAGCAGGCAGACACTTTTGTGGCGGCGGGGGGTGGGGATCACCTCCATCCATCTGGACTTGGTGACATTGCCCCTGGTTGGTAACCGTGCCTCGAGGGCAGCCTTGGAAACCAGCACTAGCCTGAGATCTGTTGCAGACACCACGGCCAGCTATCCCCTGACCACATGGCCTCTTGTTTTTAACGTGAACTTAATTTCTGAAACGATGATGTGCGTTCCTCTCCCTGCATTGATGAGACCCATGCCTTCTTGGAGTCTGGAAAGGCAGACTATCCTAGAGGCTGCCCAGCGCAGCTGGAGAGGCTCAGCTCCTCTGCAGCCCAGCTCCGGGACCATCCTCTGTCTGTGGCATCATGTGCAGACACGCCGGCCACCTGGACGCACCTTCACGCCCTCCGGTCCTCCTGCTAACACTCTCGTCTTTTGGCCCAATGCTACAGCTTCTTCCAAATTCGGCTCGGGGTGGCCTCCTCCTCCTCTGCTCGCTGAGCATTTCCCCTCCCTCCTCGACCTGCAGTAGTGCCCGCCCCAGCCAGAAATCCCCTCCGTGTAACAGGCATGGTTGGTCGGACTGGTGATGGAGGGAGTAGGAGAGCCAGGGGATGAAACATCAGCCGCTTATACCCCCCTCTTCCCAAGCACGCGCACCTCCAGGCTGGGGGCGTGCAGGGAGGTGCACTGGGTCGAGCTCAGGGGCCAGACCCAGCCGTCAGGAGGTATGCCATGCAGGGAGGGGCCGGCGCCCCTGGGAGACACAGCCACGGCCATAGATGCCACCCAGACAGGAGGGAGGGTGCCCCCAGCCCCTCCTGCCCTTCTCCCATGCAGCCTGCCCCGTGCAGAAGCGTGAGGACGAGGAAGCCTGGGAGGTGTAGGGCTGTTGTTCTCTGGATCAGAGCCGAGGAGGAGGTTGGGAGATGGGCGAGAGGACAGACGCAGTGACAGCTGAGCCCCTTCCCTGGACTCAACAGCATCAGGTCCAGTGGCTACCGTGTTACAGGTTCATCGTGATTAGAGGGACCTCTGATATTCCTCAGGGACCTAGCACAGTGCCTGGCACGGAGGTAGTGAATGAATGAACGCTGAGGTCTGGGAAATGATGGCACCCTATAGAAACGCAACTGACTGTCAGGAAGATCAAGCCAGAAGCGGGAACATGATTGAGGGGGGCGGATTTCCAGACCTTTCTTCACTACCAGTAGTGGACACACCCCTCAACTCTTTTCCCCGGTGCCGTCCTTGTTTGTAGGCTTGAAGATGAAAAGTAATACAGTTAATTAAGAGACTGTGAATGAATAAACTACCTGTTCAGAAAAGAAAGGAAAGTGCTGTGACCAGCCCAGGTTAGAGGAGAGGGAGAACTGAAGTGTCCATGGAGGACTCTACGGAGCTTCTGCTGATATTTTCTCCAGAGGTGAGACTCCTTCCTGGCATCCATTGATTAAGGAAGGATGTCCCCTAGCCCCCACCAGCCACAGAAGTTCAAAGTTCCTGAGTGACTCACACTTATTTCAAATTATGCATTAGGAAATTTCCATTAGAAATCAAGAGTGTTCTGTTAAAATGAGTGTTTCTTTGTATTACAACTATATTCTACCAGCCTAGTAAGCCCTCCAGCAATGCAAATGGTATTTAGTCTTGCAACATGAAGACAAAAAGCATATTTGCCAAGCTCTGATTAAGGGAAGGAAACATCGTTTTTGTTCTTTCTGTTGTTGAGATGAACAGGGTAGAAATGTCTGTCAGGCTTTCGATTGGGGCGCAGTGAGTGTGCCCCCCTTTGCCTGGTCTGTCTGTGCCTCCGGGTCCATCTTACTGGCCAGATCACCACGATCCTTTGGCTTTTCCAAGCTTCTACTGGTAGAAAGAAAGACAAGTCATTCCTCTCAAGAGTGGAGAGCTGTGCCTTGGCGAGGGGCTTGAAATGCCCTGATACATAAAGCATCACTATCATTAGTATAACTAATGCTGCAGCAATAGCCCTACGAGGCGCTTTGACTCCCCCCAGGAAGAAAATCCCAAAGGCAGTGGGCTGTGCTTGGCTGAAGTGACGCAATACTAATAAAACAGTACCACCACCCACGTTTCCTAGCCTCCTTTCACTCACGTATTTTTCTCCATTGAACTTATCCTCCGACGCATTTGCTTATTTGGCTGTTTGTTTGTGTCAGCTCCAGGAGAACAGGGGCTTTGCCTTTTCTGTGTCACTGCTCCATTCCTGGCTCTGAAAACGGACACACAGTAGGGGCTTAATGCGTATGAACCTACACGATATATGTATTCTAGACATCTGCCCTCCTTGGGGCAAAGCTTGGCCAAGAGTTTGAGGTGTCAGACTAGTTCCACGCCTGTCCCAATACCCCCAAGTACGTCATTCAACACAGAAGAAGGAGTTGAGCTGCTCTGGAACCAACACCTCGGAACTGTCTTGAATTAAACCCATCTTGTCACTCCCCTCTGCCTGCCTCCGCGTCAGTGTAGATTAATTACAACATAATATAACACACATAATATAGAATGTTCACAGTAGTCCTGGGTTCTTTACAGTCTTACAACCAAGTTAAATCGTAGCTTCAAACATGAATTTCTTTAGTTTAAATGCATAAGCGAAGCAGATAGACCTCTTTTTTCAACTTCCCTGTTCTAAAACTGAAAGGCCAGCTGATTTCAACATCCCTGAGTATTATTAATTACCCGTGGCTCAAATCAGTGCACAGGTTTGTCTAGAAAGCTATTTCCTCCTTAGGTGAGTGGCTGAGAATACGTTACAGGGTAAGCAGTGATTTGAGGTGGGTGTAGGTGGAGGCTGAGAAAAGGCTGAGGTTTGACCCTGCACTCCCCTCCCTGTGCAGATGGCAGAGAGCGAACCCCGACTTTGCAAGGAAGGCAAAGGTGGAGGTGTTTTCCGTGCAAACATTCAGGGCAGAAGTGGCAGAGAAAGGATAGATGCCCAAACATGGGCTTCCTTTCTAGGGAGCCCTATTGGCAGTTTGGAGCAAGTTGGTCTGCACTCCTTTCACCAAGAAAGTGCCCTCCTGAGGAGCTGCGGGGAGGGGCTGGGACTGGAGAACCCACCAAGAAAAAGAATGGTGAAGTGGCCCTTTAAATACCAACCTCTGGAGTCCCAGACCCCGTGGATGTTCTCTTAAGTATTCAAATGAGATTGCGGCATCAGATTGGTATGCATTAGGCTGGTTTCAATGAAAATTAACATGTAATTGCTTCAAATGAAGTAAGTGAGGAGGTAATCTGTTCTTAAATTGGATTCCCAGAATTTTGTGGTACCATAATGCAGCTGTGAAATGAAATATATTTTGAGGATGATGTCCTCCAGGGGGTGCAGGGGCGAGGAGGGGGAGGAGCAGAGAGAGGAAGCTGCAGGAGCGCCTCTCCCCCCTGGCCCGCCTCACGCCGTCAGTCTGGTTCTCCAGCTGCCAGTGGATGCAGAGATACTCCTCCACCCATGGGCGGCTCCTGTTTTCTGCTTCCTGAACCGAAGCCACCTTCCCCGCAGGCATCCATGGGTCCTCTCCACCTTCATACAGCGCCTGGATTCCCAGTGGCACGGACGCTCCCGGCCCTGTCGCTCTGTGGTCTCTTCCCTCAAAGCTGGATGGAAGATGCTCCGCCCGGGTGTGGCCGCTACCCAGACCCTCCATCCTGAGGCTTCTGCTGCCAGGGTTGGTTGCATCATCCAGAGCACATGGTGCAGCCGTCAAACCACGGCTCCCTGTCCTCCTGGTGTCTGAATTTGGGGAGGTGATGCCTGACCCCATGGCTGACCCTTCTGATATCAAAGACTGAGACTGGAGAAGCAACAGCCAAATTCATGACCACCGCCTCCTCCAAAGCCTGGATCCAGCCAGACCAGTCCCCCCTCCCGTGCCCCACCACCCCCAGCAGCCATGATATGGTCTGTGAAGTCTGGAGATGAGCCTTGGGAAGAATTAACCTTCTCACCCTTCAATCAAGTTGGGAAGCAGCTGGGTGAGGAGTCAGCGCAGGTTAATGCTTTAAATTGTTTGCCTTTGCCACCCGAGGCTGAAATGGGATCTTCAGCCCCCTTTGAAATGAGCTGGCAGTTCTCTTGGTCCCGTGGCCTCAGTCCTCTTCCCAAAGGGCCATCTTTGATGGGCTCTGGGGACCTCTGCACCGAGGCCAAAGACGGGCAAAGCTGTTCAATGAAATGAATCACCTGTCAGTGGAAAGGCAGAGCTGGAGTGAGGTTCAAGGAGGCACTGCTGCTGGTCTGGACCGAGTTCGCCCATCAAGGGGCTTGGGACCACCATGGCAGGCCATCTGTGCCTCAGCTCATGAGGAGACAAGGATCTATCACAGGCTGTCTAAAGAATATGTGTTTCAGTAAAGGAGCCCCCCCATCAGAGCTACAGAGCAGGGAAATTAATAGGAAATGGAGAAGAATGAGGTCCTGGGAATTCACCGATGCTCCGTGGCATAGGGCCCCAGCCAGATCCCGGCTTGCCTTCCCCCGTCACAGCTTGGTTTTACAGCTCAGCTGACGATGTTTTTAATTCCTGTCTTTGTTTCTCTCTCTGTTGATGTTGCTGTTTTCTTTCTGCATATGTTGAACAGCTCTGGCTTTAAAACCGATCAGGGCTAATGGCTTCTTCAGATGCACGTGTTGTATTTCTCTCTCAGTACATGTGACCAAGAAGATTTATGAAAGGGTGCCACAATGGTTCCCTTCTCCCGAGGGATTGCTGGGCTGGTGGATTCAGAGAAGGTAAAAATACAGCAGAGAGTGAGAGGGAGTCGAGGGGACAGCACCCGGCCAAGGTTTGGTCTCCCTGGAAACGATGGCCTGAGACCCCTGAGACACTGGCCTAGTGATTTTTATTTCCTACTATAGGCATATGGCCACAAGGTTGTAGGGGAGATCAGGGTCTTTGCTGTGGGAATAAGGGGGATTGCCTGCAATGTTGAAAATTTTAATCACTGCCCGTAGCGAATGAAATCTCTGACGACTTTTAAAAAGAGAATTTGTACACTACATTAGACAAATCATCTGTATTGACTGGTCCTTTTCCTTCCTCATCGGGCAAATGGGAGGAAACTATTATTTGCCTATCTCCCTATAGGGTTCTGCAAGGATGAATAGCCATCTTGTCCCCCAGACTCTCCCCCAAGAGGCAAGCCGATCGCAACAGAAGAGCTTGGCATGCTTTTCTAGGTCGTCCACAGATGCGGTATCTACTTCATACTTTATTTGTACTCTAACCACACTGCCAGCCCTTGATAGGATCTGACTGGGCTTTTACAAGCTGAGCTAGGTTAGGAGAGGCTGGATGGAAATGGACATTGTGGCGTATGTGTGCGTGTGTGTGTGTGTGTGTGTGTGTGTGTGTGTGTGTGTGTGTGTGTGTGTATGCATGTGCCCTAATCTATTTCCTGATGATCTGATATCTTGTATTAATCATTTTGACACCCTTTTCTGCTGTCAGAATCTGTCACATGGTCCTCTTGATACGCTCCTCTGGTTTAACTCTCTTCAAAGTTTGCAGAGTCCACGGAAGGAAAGTAGAAAAAGTCATGGTTTTATTCCTATTTTAGAGACAGAGAAGTAGCATTCACTACACGAGCCCGAGGAAGTGTAATTCATCTTAATCACCAGATGGTCTATGTGATGACATCCACACGCCCTTCTTCCTGGGACCTCATTTGCTTTGAATATTAAATCGGGGTCATGGTGTTAATGCCCTGCTCTTAAAACACAAACCAGCATCAAGGTCCAAGTATAAAAAGTAAAATCTAAACCCAAATGTATAAAGCCATAGTCGCCAGGGATACTGCAGTCTAACAGGGAGGGTCACCAGGGGCAGAGTGAGATGCAGGCGGTGAGGGACTACATAGAAAATGCCGGGCTCCTTTTATTTAAGTAAAAGGACTGTGAAGTACAGAAAATACAAGTGAAAAGCTGGTCCATTACAGGATCCTGTTTCGAGCTCTATTCTTGCCGTCCCCCCTTTGACCTATGAAATCCCCTCCCGTTTCTCTCTTAAATTCGAAGCTTTAGTTCTCATTTTATTTTCCTCTCCCACGTGTAATCGATGTCCCCACAAGCTCCGTGCTCCTCTTTTCCAGCCAGCGGACCCACACCTTCTGTCCATCGTCTGTCTCTAAGGAGCCCAGACTGACAATTTTGCCAATAGTTTTCATACATAATAACTTAAGTGCATCACTTTTCTGCAAACATGTTAGCGTTAGAGTTCAATTCTTCTGTTCCTCGCCTTTTGTACCTGGTAAATCTGTTCCTCTGACGTGTGTTTAGGAAGATGGTTTCGTTCTCTGCCTGTGCCATTAGTGGCAATTGCACAAAAGCAGAAACACAAATTACCTGCCTTCCGAGGACATAGCTAATAGCCTAGACACCATGGGCTGGCATTCAGTGCAGCCTCCGCCTCTGTGCACGAGCCTGAAACGGGACACCTGCCTATTAATTTGAAATGTCGGTAAAGTGCCGTAGGCATGGGAGAGCCTGTTTGGGGAAGCTCTGCGTGCCGGTTCCTGGGGGCTGTTGCCGGAGATGGAGGGTCCAGTGCCAGCGTCTCTGGGGAGATCCGGGGCTGGGGAGCTTAGGACCCGGCCATGGCTGAGAATTCCCATGAGCGGTACTCCCTGCTGGAAAGGGAGCAGTGATGAGCTAAACAACAGGGGAGGCCAAGGAGGGCACCTCCCGGAGTTCGGACCTGGAGAGGCGTGTGTGGGTTCCCACTGCACTGTTCTGTAAGACTCTCTTCCGGCTGGTTTTATTTAGGCAACTCTACGGTCAGCAAAATCAGCCTCCCCTGGGGCTGTTGAAGTCAAATCAACAGGATTTTGATGGGAACAAATGTTTATAACAAAAAACCTGGGCTCCTCCAGCGCCACCTACTGTCAGATGGAGGAATGTGTTAAGGGAGCCTAAGGCGGTGCCTCATCCCCCCGGGGGGGAAGAAACAGGGGTCCCCTCTGTGAATGGGCTCGGGGGCCCCTCCCGCCCCGCTGCGGCCCTGGGCAGCCAGTACAGACACCGGCGGTATCAACAGTGCAGCCCCAAAGGGGGCGGGGCCGGCGGGGCTGCCTGGGAGATCCCGGGGATGCAGAGCAGACCAGCCCCTTCCAGCCCCGACGATGCCTCCTGACTCAACCTCAGGAGCCCCTTAGCTGGTGTTGCTGAAGGACGCTTACGCTCATCCTGCTCGGACTTTTTCTCCAGCTGTGGGGCTTCTCACAGTACTGCTCTGAACTGGATTCTTTTTTTTGGGGGGGGGCTGTGTTGGGTCTTCGTTGCTGCGCGAGGGTTTTCTCTAGTTGCGGCGAGCGGGGGCCACTCTTCATCGCGGTGCGCGGGCCTCTCACTGTCGCGGCCTCTCTCGTTGCGGAGCACAGGCTCCAGACGCGCAGGCTCAGTAGTTGCGGCTCACGGGCCCAGTTGCTCCGCGGCATGTGGGATCCTCCCGGACCAGGGCTCGAACCCGTGTCCCCTGCACCGGCAGGCGGATTCTCAACCGCTGCGCCACCAGGGAAGCCCCTGAAGTGGATTCTTATGCTTGTCTCACACAGACACGCACGCACACACACACACATACGACACACACACAGACACAGACTCTCATTCATGCAACAGGAAACAAAGAAGAACCCAGAGAAGGGAAAAACGTGTCTCTATGTTTTCTCCTTTCTCCCCATTAAAAAGATCACATCCTTGTGGTCTCCCTCTCTGGCCTTCCCGTACAGTTTTTCTCTTTCCCACCTGAGCCCCGTCCTGTCAGCCGCCCCCGTTTCTCCATCATGACTCGCCCTTTGCTTCTTTCTGTCTCTTTCCTCTCATTTGTAATGAGGCTGCTCAACGCCGGAGGGTCAGTGCTGTACATCAACGAGGGATCAGCGCGAGGGCCGCACCGCCGAGGAAAAGCTGTCATCAGGTTTTACAGCTTCATGTAAAATGCACCGTCCACGCGGTGACAGCCACGGGGCTGGAGGGTGCCGAGTGGTTTGGGGAGGAGGGTGGACAGAGGACGGCCTGCGTGGCGGGGAGGGGCACACCTGTGCGCTTCCATACGATTGTGTGCCCGGAGGTGAATCTGCCATCTCTCCCAAACCAGACACGTCCCCGCAAGACTCACCGGGAGACCCAGCCACTTGTAAAAGCTCCGGCGCTGGGCGCTCTCTGGGTCTCGTTGCACAGAGCCATGGAGAAAGCTGATGCGAGCTGTCCGAGTGCAGAGGACAGTGCTCTGGAGGCGACCTGCAGCCCTTCCTCCCGGAGGGGTAGTAGGACTGACCGGTCCTTCCACAGAGAGCGCTGTGTGCACGTCCCGTTCGCCTGTCAGCAGGTGTCTGCCCACCTGCCAGGGGACCAGCTGGTGGGAACTGCCTCTGAGGCTCAGCGGAGGGGCCCCCGTCCCGAGGGCTTTGATGCGCTGGGTGGGGAAGCAGGGCCAGCCCGTGGCAGTCCTCAGAGAGCGGCTTATGACGTGAAGGTCCCAGACGGAGGCCCCTGCAGGCATGGCCCATCCCTTGTTCGAGGGCCCTGCTGTCACCCCGTCACTCCAGCCAGAGGCCAGCGGGACCTGGCTACAGAGTAGGGGTCTCCTGGAGGGAGGCCACCAGACATGCAGGAAGCGGAGGCACCGCTGACCATGGCCCCGCAGGGCGGCTGGGCGGGGGGAGGGAGTGCGCGGTCCTGGCGCCCAGGGCTTGCGGGCCGCTCTTGCTGCGGTACCTTCCTCCCTTCCCCGCCCCTCCCGCACCCCCCATTCGGGGCGAACGTCCCTCGTGTCCGTCCCTCCACGCCAGCCTGGGCCCTGCCCGGCCTCAGGCTGGCAGACCTGGTGCAGTGGACCACTGGGGTGCTCTGGAAGCAGATGCTCTCTGCTTCCCCTCGGTTCTCTCTCCTGTGGCAGCGGGGACCTCTCAGGACACAGATCTGAGCGCATTCCCTTCCTGTTGGAAACCCTTTGAACCATAAGTTAAATTTCAGATTCCTCAGGGCCAGTGACATGGAAGACCCTTCATGAAGGTGCCTTTGCTCACCTGTCCAGGCTTTTCACATATCTGATTCCTACCCAAATCCTGCTCTCCAGCCACTCTCAGTAATGGTTCACAGCTTTATTTATCCAAAAAAAAAAAAAAAAAAATCTGTGGAACTTATTTGGAATTTGGGGTTGGGGGGTCTATTTATAAGACGTAGTGGGTTTTTTGTTTGTTTGTTTGAATTCCACAAGTGTGTCTGACGTGCATTTCAAGCTCCAAGCTCGGAAGCATTAACACCCCCCCAAACACGCCCTGCCTTTGGCCACACGGCAGGCAGGCACCCTGTCCTATTGCCCTTTGTGTACCCAGCCCCTGGCACATTGACTGGCCCGCAGTAGGGCTGCAAATTATTTTTTGGCAACTTAGTGATGATCAATAAATAAAGGGTATTTCCAATGATACCAGAGAGAGTGAGACTAAATCACATATCACACGCACCCACAGGATGCAGGAAGGTAGAAGAGAGTGTATCGTGTGTGTGTGTGTGTGTGTGTGTCTTGGGGCGGGGGGAGAGAGGGAGGTGGTCCAGGCTGCGGAGGGAGGAACACAGCCCAGGAAACGTGCAACATCACATGTGGTAAGCGCCGAGGGTCCCCACAAGCACTGTTGCATGAAGGGGGGTGGTGGGAGAGCCATTTCAGAGGAGGATTGGCCATCTGTGTGCATGAGTGAATGTGTGTGGATGGAAACAGAAATACAAACAGCCAAGATCAAGAGCATCCTGAATCCATCAGTGCTTCCCATAAGAAGGGTCTGAAGGATGGAATCGGTAGGTGCTAGAGCACTGCGGACAGTCGAGCTGCGGCCCAGCTGTGGCCCGTGACTTCTCAGCGGGGAGGTGGAGGTGCAGGGACAGGGCCCGGAAGGGACAGAGACACCTGAACCAGGCCTTCGTTCCGGGAGACAGAGGTGAATCCTTCTTTTATTCCGTCCATCACCCCTTCTCCTCTGTGATAGATGGGGCCGAGCTGTTTGTGGTGTGTGTGCAGAGGCTGACAAAATGCAGCGATCGGATTGGAAATCAAAGCTCTCCCCTGCGCTGGCTGTGTGCCTGCCTTCCCAGCAACCGACCGCGTGGCGGCTGCTGCAGAGGGGGAGGAAGCAGCTGCTGTCGTTTTCCCCCAGGAGTTGTTTTGGGTTTTACTTTTATTCTTCCCAAGACAGAGTTGCTGGAGAGGGTAGCCAAGGCAGCCAGAGAAAGGAAAGGAGCCAGAGGGCGGGCGAGCATTGGAATGCAGGGGGGGAAAGAGCTGTGCAGACGGGGAGGAGAGAGAGAGGCAGGCGAAGGGCAGCTGCTCTGCTTTTCTCTGGTCTCAACCTCTCGGCCTGTCTCTCTCCCGACTCCCCCCCCCTTTGTCATCAGAGGTGCTCCCTGCACTCTATGGAGCGTGGTTTAACTTACGGGGTGTGATGGAAATGATCCATGGGTCTGCCCCCCAGACAGGCTGGGAAACTGAGGCAGGGCACATTCAGGGCACTTTAACTGTCTCCTCTTTGGCCCTACCTACCCCCAGTCTTTTGTCCTGAGAGTTCCAGGAAGCATCCATCCCCATAGCCACCTTACGGGTTGAAGAGTTGATTCATGTCTTGGCTTTTCTGACCCCTTCTCCCAGGACGTCTTCTGCCTCGAATTGCCCCACGGGGGTCCCTGAGCCTGAGTCTTATGGGTTGACTCTGCCCTCTGCTGGATTAAAAGGTGGAAATGAGGCAGAAAGGGGGACTAGTTGCAGAAAACATACCTTGGCGTACTTCCCAGGAAAGTCTTTGCTTCGAGCAACCCAGACCCTAAGTGAATACAGCTCAATATGCCTGTGATGTATTAATACCCTGATAAGCCAATCAGAATGTGTTTCCAAATAGACCTATTACATAAGAGGCAATAAATACTAACCATCTCTCCTCCGTCCGCCGTTGTGCATGGAGAAGGGCCTTTGTACAGGATCCCGGGGCTGTGCGGACGGAGTCTTGGGAATTCTGACCTTCTGACTGATGGCGAGTCCTGTGCCCTATAACGTGCTCTCCCATGGCGTCCACATCGTGCAGCCCTGCCCTTCGCCCACCGCTTAATGACTTTCTATTTTGTTTTACAACCTGCAATCTGCCGCATGTCCCAGTCAACAGTATGTCTGTTTCCCGCTGCTGCTGATGCCTTGGATGCTTTTATGGGCATCGATTCCCTTCACTGGTTCCCCAAAGAGGTTCCTTTCCTTGAGCCAGAGCGTCATTCTGGAGGATTACAATGCCTGCCACTCTGCACTCCGATTTATTGCCATCCTGGGTTTTATTCTCCCCTACGCTTGCAGCCAAGCCTCATTCATTTCATTTTCTGGGGCGAGCAGAACGGAGGAAGACGTCAGTACTAGGAGAAAGATGTCACCGTGGCGGGCTTAGTGACGTGAATGTTGATGGTGTGCGGTTCCAGAGCCTAGCTCTGGCCCAAGCGCCACCCTTCTTCCGGGAAGTGGTGAACCCAGCAGGATTCTCCCCTGGGAACTGACCTTCCGAAAGCCTGACACTCTTTTCAAGCTTTTGTGGACAAGCGGTGTTCTTGTGTTTGGGCAAGCTCACCCATGTGTCCCTCACTTTCCCCTGCTTGTGGCCGGCAGTTTGCACTTGGAAGGAGGCTGGACAGCGTTGTAGCTGAGGTCTGAGTGCAGACGGGTGGGCGAGAGGGAGGTGGAGAGGAGATATACGTGGCACGTGACACACCAGGTCCTCTCAGGATGGCTTTTCAGGTTTCCCAGACCCTAATGTATGTGAATCCACTTGAAGGCACTCTGCGGGCTTGATTTACTTTGATAAACATGTTTACTGATCACTTATCACAAATCAAATAGTAGAGCGATTTCTAAACAATGTCCTGCAGATAGTAAATGTCTTTTGCGTATGCATACAAAACGTTACATCTCAGCTCTCGCAAGTCCGGCTCACTCTCTCAGAAGTAGAATTTAGAAACCACCCAGGGGCTGCAGAGAGCAAAAGGGCAGGAGCTGCCCCTCCAGGGACCTTCCCCAGCTAGTGTGGACTGGCTCCACGCTGTATAGGTTTAGAGCTCCTTCATACAGGGACAGGAACCACAAAAACATCTTCCAGTGGGTTATAGTTGTGGGTGTAGGAGTTCACCCAACCAAACTGACTTGCCAGGAGATCACAGAGAGAGAGAGACGGCCGGTGAGGATGGAGATCACGAAGGACAGTGCCGGGAAGGTTTCCTTGGGATGGGTTGGTGTTGACAGCACAGAAGCCTGTTCTTTACGAAACGCTCCTGGGAAAGTACAGTTTGCCAAAGCAGCGTGGGGGCGGGGGGGTGGTGCGGTGAGGTAGCATCTGTTTAGCCATGGAATTTTTTTTTTTAATTGGGGTATAGTTCTTTTACAATGTTGTGTTCTACCGTACAACACAGTGGAGTTCCCTGTGCTATACAGCAGGTTCTCATTAGTTATCTATTTTATACACATCAGTGTATACATGTCAGTCCCAACCTCCTACTTCGTCACACCACCACCACCCCGCTTTCCCCCCTTGGTGTCCATACGTTTGTTCTCTACATCTGTGTCTTTATTTCTGCCCCGCAAACCGGTGCGTCTGTAGCATTTTTGTAGATTCCACATATATGCGTTAATATATGATATTTGCTTTTCTCTTTCTGACTTACTTCACTCTGTATGACACTCTCTAGGTCCATCCACGTCTCTACAAATGACCCAATTTCGTTCCTTTTTATGGCTGAGTAATAGTCTATTGTACGTAGGTACCACGTCTTCTTTATCCACTCCTCTGTTGATGGACATTTAGGTTGTTTCCATGTCTCATGTTGGGCCATGTATTCAAAAAGAGAAGTTCAGAGGTCATCATAAAGGGACTTGGTGTCCAAAACTATGTGCATTTCTCAAAAGGGCAACATTGTTTAATGCCCGTGATTGTGTGAGAAGCATTGTTACTGTTGGGTCTCTAATGACAGTTTCAGAGCCAACATAGAACGTACTTTTCCAGCCTCTTGCACGAGTATTGACCCAAGGTGTCTGTCTGACTTTCCTCCAGGAAGATAACAAAGGGGCCGCAAGCAGACCCTGGGAGTCTGGGTTCAGCTCTGTGGTTTCTAAGTGAGCCTGTATATCAGAACTCTGGGAAACTTGACCCTATCACTTAGACCCTGTGCGTTTCTATTCTCATTTTGAAGACAGTCGAAATATATTTTCAGGTGGAACTCCTAAATACAGACCCTAGGTGGGTTTCCTATGCCTACCTAGAAGCAAGGCCAGCTTTGGACGACTCTACAGCATCCTGTCTGCTCTTCGTCAAAGTCATGGAAGGGAGACTTGCCAGGACATGAAAATTGGACTTTTGTTATTATTATCCTTGTTGTTCTTCAGCACAGACACAATAGCTGCCTCTCTCCACCAGGCAGCCCAAATTGGAGGGTGCACCACTCTACAGAAAGGCAAGGAAGAAGAAGGTAAAGAGTATGGGAGGTACCAGAAGCCTCAGCCCTGGAAGCAGCGAGCGACGCTCAGACAACCGTGTGGCCGCTTCCCTGACCCTTCCTTCCTCTACTCCACTCCCTGCTCCTGGATTTTCTGAGCCATTTGGCTCAGGCTTTTCACTGAGAATAATCTCAGCTCCCGCAGATAACTGTATTGCCACCCCCTTTCTCTCTGGGTGTTCTGCTGATCACTGAACATTTTAAACTGCTTTTGATGAAGCTAAAACTACCAAAGGACATCCTGGTCTTAATTAGAAGAACCCAATTCCAGAGCCTGTTGGGACTCTAGGAGTGGAGATGCGTTTTAGCACCAAACATCCTCAGAAGGAGAAAGGAACCCAGGGGTGAGAAAGAAGAGGGGCTTACTCTGGAAGGCGGGACCACCGCGTCCAGAATCTGTTGACTAGTGGGGAAAGAAGCAAAGGCTCAGAGGTGAGAGCGGGTCAGCTTTGTTGAGGAGATGCTAGGACATACCGTTTAGGGCAGAGAAAGCCACAAGGTCAGGGAGCCTGGAAAAGTCTCCAAGTGCAAGGAAGGAGATCCTGCACTTTCATCCTCCGACTTTCTGCGATTCTCTTGATAATTACCGTCAAAGGAGCCATCATGTTGCTGATTTTACTCAATGCATTTAAATTCTAACTAATATTACTTGATTCTTCTTAGAGGTGAAACTAAATGTGCTCCTTTGCACTTATACCCCTTTTTCTCTCAAGAATTTGCATAAGAAGTGAAGGCATGTTTGCATTTATTGCATTTCAGGAATTGGCATTTTTGCTCCACTTTCTGTCCTGACCTGCTAACCCTTCCTCTCTCTGTTCACCTTGGCAAGGAGAAGGACAGTTAAGAGTGTCAGACAGCCTTGCCTGCCAGAGGACGGGAAATAGTTACGGGGGCTCAGGCAGCGGACCTGGGGAGTCCCGCCAGGCGGGGTTCCCACAGAGACTGCTCGTCTTGTACAGATGAGGAAACGGAGGGTCCGAGAGGTGAAGTGACTTGCCAGCAATCGCACGTTTTAGGGTCCTGGGTCTGAGGTTAGAGATTTGTCTCTGCCTCTGGCTTTGTTTTGATGATTCCACAAGATATAATTATTCGTGAAAGGATTTTTCATGGTATTGTGCATCGGAAAGTTTGAGCTATTATTTTGCTGGTTAATTAACAAAAACAACCCCACACTCTTAAGAGATGTCTGCTGCATCCTCCCTTCTCACTTCGCCAGCTTTCACGGAGCCTGAGCTGTGACGTGGTGACCTCTGGTGGTGTGGCTCTCCGTGTGCCGCATGTGGCATGCTCCTGGCAGCCCGATGTGAGTCACCATGGAGAACAGTTGGAGGGGTTCCCACGTTTGGGCTGGTCTCAGAGTGTGCCTGCAGTGTGCCTTCCCTTCGGGGGCAGCGGACATTCACTGACTGAAGGCGAGGATGGGCTGGGTACCATGCTGCGCATGACAAAGACTGGGGGTTAATTAAAAAAAAAAAGAAAGAAAATGCACAGGCTTTGCCTTTACAGTGGCCGTGTGGCCTGGAGAGTGATGGGACAGTGGTGCTACGGGCTGGGGGCGTCTGTGCAGACCTGGCAGATGGAAGGGAGCCTTGGAAGGGAAGGTATGTGTGGCAGGGAGGTGGGGAGACAGATGGGGCAGCGTGGGACGTGGTTTGGAGTCGCGGGAGAGCATCCACATTGCGGAAACTGCAAGAAACCCCCAAGCACACCCTGTGATACAGCTTCTGTGCAAGGCGACGGGTCTGATGAGGGTGGGGCATCCTGATGAGCTGTTCTGAACTGTTGGCCCTTCCTATGGAGGCCTGTGGACACCAGTGAAGGCTTTGGAACAAATGAGTCTCAAACGGCTTTGCTAGAAAGGTCCCTCCAGCAGGAGGAGAGGGTGGAGGCTGGAGGTTAAGAGAGGCCGGCATGGCCGCCGTCCAGGTGAGGTCAGGTCGGAATCTCCCCACCCACCCCATTGCCTGGATTCAGAAGGGAGTCCACTTGAGTGAGATTATGGATGATTTGAGCTGCTTGTTGAAGGGTCAAGATCAGGGAGTAATTTATGCAGGGAAAGAAGGAGCTCTCCTGCAGCCCAGTGAGGATCCCTTCCTACAGAGAGCAGCTACGAGAGAGTATCGCAGAGGCACCAGGGGGTTCTGTAAAGGACTTGCATCATTACTTGCCCAGGGTTGGTTGAAGGACATTGCTTTGCTAGGATCAGCTGCTGTAGCTCCAGCCGAGAGAGAGCTGACTCTATGGCTGCACCTTTGCATCTGCACACCGGCCGCCTCCTCCCCCAGCCCCCCTCACCCCTCAGGGCTGCGCCTGCTCCTCTTGCTGCTTGGGGAGGCGGCCAGAGGCACGGAGAGCACCCCTCTCTCAAGAGCTCTCTGCTTCCCGTTCGGGGCTGGGCATCGTGCTTTCAGGGTTAAGGCTGCATATCTGTCTTTTCCGTGTCCATCCAGTGTTTGTCACTGAGTTGCCCGCGCAGGTCCCCTGCTTTCTTTCATTTAAGTGGCTCTGATCTTCTTTGTAGGATAAGCCCCTAAAGTATAGACAGTAAGGAAGATGTTTTGTTCTAAAAAGTGAGCACAGGGCTTCCCTGGTGGCGCAGCGGTTGAGAGTCCGCCTGCCGACGCAGGGGACATGGGTTGGTGCCCCGGTCCGGGAAGATCCCACATGCCGCAGAGCGGCTGGGCCCGTGAGCCGTGGCCGCTGAGCCTGCGCATCTGGAGCCTGTGCTCCGCAACGGGAGAGGCCACAACAGTGAGAGGCCCGCGTACCACCCCCCCACACACACACACACCAAATAAATAAATAAATAAATAAATAAATAAATTTTAAAAAAATAAAAAGGGACCACAGCATCCTCACCCGTGTAGAAGCACAGTAAATAAACGTATAATATTGAGCGGGGTGACGTAGGCATGCATGCATTTGGTTACTTGGAAAATAATATTGAAGAGAGGGGACACATCTGTATGTCAACATTAACACCTCCCTGTTCTTCCAGAGTCCTTTATACTTTTCCCTTGTATGTTACTTTGACCCTCTGACAGCCATAGGGGTTGAGCGGACAGACTAGCTTTTTCCCCATTTGACACACAGGAAAACGGAGTCCCAGAAAGACTGGGGACCCAGGCTTGGCACAGCAGATTAGATAATAAGACGAAGGCCTAGCTAGCTCGACTCTGTGGAAGTCAGGCCAGCAGCTCGGGCCACGGCCTCTGCTTCTCTTCAATATGGACGTGCAAGCTGAGGTCCTGGTAGGTGAAATATACCAGGGCATGGCAGCTTCCAGATGGGAGAGATCTTGTTAAAATCTGAGCGCTACCCGGTACATTGTCAGGCTTTCAGAATGCTCAGTGGAGAACCTTTCTTCAAATCCACCAACCCCAGAAAACACAGGTTAAGGACTCAGGAGATGCAAGCTCCCGTCCCTACTCTTTTTTGAACTAAACAGCTCCATAGCCATAGGCTTAAGAAGGAAGCAGCTGCACGTCTGTGTCTCTAGCTAGGGTCCATACCTATAGGTGACCTCGCAGGTCCCTCGAAGCAGCAAATGTACACCATCTGCAAAGTTCTCGGCAAAATACCTTCCCTGGTCGCTTAGACCACGGTGGGTTCCTCAGCACCTGCTTATTTCCTGTACAAAACCCCATAGTATCCGCTCATAAAAGCCCTCGTGATCGACAGTGATCTGTCTTAGCTCTTCTTCCGCGGGAGCAGAATGTCTGTGTCTGTCTCATTCACCCCGTATCGCACCCCTTAAGTGCTCAACACCCTACATGGGGCATCATAGATCCTCAACGAACGTTTGTCACACAAGTGAATAATTCAAAAAACCGATTATCTACGTCTTTGGAGGTGACACCTAGAAGTGAAGTTCACGTGATGGGAAAGAGAAGAACGGGCCTGGGATAGGAGCCTTGTGAGAGGAAAGGCTGCTGACCAGGCCTGGGGAAGGAGGAGGCGTCCTGTGACCACAGGCCCTGAGCAGCCCTCCCGTAGGCCCAGGTTCAGTAGGTCCTGTCTCCGTAGGACAGCGTGGGGCCGGATGTCTGACACTAGCAG
Source organism: Kogia breviceps (assembly GCF_026419965.1). Taxonomy (NCBI): domain Eukaryota; kingdom Metazoa; phylum Chordata; class Mammalia; order Artiodactyla; family Physeteridae; genus Kogia; species Kogia breviceps. Next base: position 118,772,579 of record NC_081316.1, read on the forward strand.
TGAGCCCCCAGCACGTTGTGGGAGGAAACCCTTCCTGGGAAGGGAGACCTCGGCCTTCGCCGTGTCTCTGCCAGGGACGGCACCCTGTGCCCCCTGCTCTTCTCTCTCCTGCGTGAAATCCTGAAAGTCCTCAGATGTGGTTTTCGTGATATGGTCCGGCCGCCCCGGCCTTCCTAACTGGCCGCGGATGAGAGCAGCTCCTCCAGGGCCTCCACAGTGACCGTGGCCTCCTCTGCGTCTGTCAGACCAGGCCCTGAGCACAGGCCCTGCGGCCACGGCCGTGTCTCTGGACTCCCTTCCCTTCCCTCTCGTGCGCGTGTATGTTCAGTTCCAGGTGAGCTCAGGGCTCACTCCCCGGTGCCAAGACTTCCAGTCTGCGTGCCCTGCTCCGCCTCCACCCTCCGGACACCTCCAGCAGGAGTCCCTTTTGGTGCCCTGGCCTGGCTGGATTGCCCGGGCAACCGTCCTGCAGCGTCAGCGCCCCTGGGTGGTCCCTGCCCCCCGCCATGTTCCTCTGGCTGCAGGCTCTTCTCAGCCCCCCTCCTTCCCCACTCCTCCCTGTACCCGGCTCTTCTCTGCAGCCTCCCGAGCGTATCAGGCTGACCTTTCTTAAGGGGCTGTCCTCCCAATCGCAAAACGTTTGTGAGATTACAAAGAGGACCGTCTTCGTCCTGGAGCCCCAGAAGCAGGCCCTGAGATGCGAATTTGTGTGGAAGTGACTTCTTAAGGGAGTGTCCCCCGCGCGAGACCGCAGAAGCGGGGGACAGCCAGGAAGGGCGGGAAGCCAAGTGGAGGCGCAGTTTCAGGCAGGTGGCCTGAGGGTGGCTCCCACGGGACCTGCAGTGAGACTCGGCCACCCGCTCCTGCGGCCAGCCCGCTGCCGCTACCCTGGGGACGCACACATTCCCAGGCACCGCAGCCTGGAGACGGCCTCCAGGGAGAGCAGCAGGCGTGGGCTCTTAGAGGCACAGCAACCTGGCAGCAGCACAGACACGACGCGAGGGCCCCGAGGGGCTGGGCTGGCTGACTGCAGCCATGCCCTACGCAGGAGGGGACGTCCCCGTGGACGCAGCACCAGGACCCGCGCCTCCCTGCTCCAGGGTGTGGTTTTGCCTCCTAAGCCCTGAGCTCCCCCCAACACTGGAGGTTCAAGTCCTCACTCTAGGGGGTTCTCTGTGATGAAAGGAGGGGCCTTGGAGGCAGGATCCAGGCTCTCGACTCAAGTGTGTCCAGACAGGGAGCTGGAGCTGGAAGTAGCCTCAGCGATGAGACCGAGAGTGACACAGATGCTTCGTCTGAGCTACCTCTTAGGCACAGGGCCTGCCAGGCTGGCACACCTTCCCCAGCCCCGAGCTCGAGAGGAGCTGGGTACCTGCCAGACCGTTTTCCAGCATGACAGGGCATCCTGGTGTGCACCGTGAACCCCACTTGACCTGAGTGAGTCTTGGTTTTCAAAGTGTAACTGTAAACAGCGTCTGGGGTGGGTAGCGTCCCCCAGCTGCTATCCTGCCAGCTGGCCCAGCACCTCCAGGATGAAACCCCATCTCGGGTGTGGGCTTTACATGGTCTAGCTGTCAGGACAGGATGACAGGTTCAGGATCGGAGACCCAGACAAGAAGAAGCGGAGATTCATTTGCCAGGGTCCGGTTTCTCCTCCCCAACTCCTCCCTCCCACGGAGGGCCACCCACTGTAGAAGGGGGAGGGGCTTAGGCTTGGTGCCTTCGTGGTCCTCTGTGATTTGGTGATTCTTTCAGGTGGCCATCGCAGAGCTCTTCAGTTTGGTTCTCTGGTCCTTCTTGCCCTCAGGATAAAGGAAGCAACCTGTCACATGGGTGCTGCAATAGTTCCTGCAGGGAAAAGATGGGACGCTCAAACTGGGCGACTGGAGGAGAGTTTAATAATGTGGATACTTACAAAGGTGCAGCCAAAGCACAAGAAAGACCACAAGGGTTGGTCATGACCCCGGGGCTGGAGCAAGAGGGAGTGGCTAGTACCTCCAGGACTCAAGTGAAGGAAAGAGGAGATCTCGGCTCCCACCAGGGACAGAGGACCCCGGCCAGGAGCTGTGACCTCTGACAGGGACGTGGACGGCCTGTGGCATATACCCTCTCCTTCCCGTCAGCTGAGCTCAGTGGGCGGCCGGAGGTTGGGGAGCCAGCTGATGTGACCTGCGCTGGTCAGTCTGCGGTGGACGGAGGGGGCACGGAAAGAGTAAGACACTCATTCACTGGCCTCAGCTCGCCTAACTTTTCTCTTTTCTGCCAAAGCCTTACACTCGGCACAGGCCACATTTCCGTCCTTCCGCAAACATGCTGGTTATCTTCTCACAGCTCCACTGTGCTTTTTTGGTGCTGTTCCAGCTGCCTGAAATGCTGTGCCCTGCTCTGTTGTTTTTAGCAAGCTCCTTCCCACCTCAAAGGCCACCTTAACTCCCACAAGACCCAGATTGCCTTGAAAGTAACCAAGAGTCCTTGCAATAGAGAAACACATGGTATATGCCAGGATTGAGTATGTCTTGTGAACATTCATGGGGGATTAAAATTTGCAGAGTAAATATGGTTGGCATACAAAATAACATCTAATGTTGGCTCTGATAGGGAAATAGGAATTTATCTAATAAACAATAGGGAGGGGCGTTCCCAATGCAGGGGGTCCCTGAATCCCGATAGTGAATGGTGTGCTCTGGAAACAGTGAGAAGCCGTCCAGTGTATCCAGTTCCTGTCCCATCTGGAGCATGTGGGGTGGGAGGTGAGATGGGGCTTTGCAGGAGATTGTGCCCTGGAGCCCAGGGTCAAAGGGCAGATGAAGTCCAAAGTGAATTTGCACTCACCTCTCGGCCCTTCTGGGCTCTCTGCCCTGGGAAACGTTGGTCCCCACGCAGGGGCTCAGGAGACCCTCATCTGCGTTTGGACTATTTGGATACGTTAAGGGAGGGAATGGAAAGAAAACGCCCCCCCGGGCTGCCTGACTCTGGTCACCGAGGGAGAAAAAGGCGCCACTGCTTTGGTCTGTGGTCCACATGGATGTAACACCCTGCTATGAGATAAAGAAATGGCCTTTGCCGCTGTAGCTTACAGATGTGAAATGACCTTATTGAACTGCCCCAGGCCTCCTCCAGCACCGGAATTAGCATTGGGCTTTGTCACCAGTACAGATCTCAGCGGCGCACCATTCATCTCAGAGGAGTCAAGGCCCGCCTGACTTGGCAAGTCTGCGTTGCAATGGTGCCGCGTCATTCGACACTTACGGGAAGGACAGAGGTGTGGGTGGGTTTATCGAGAGCCCTCCTCAGAGGTCCACACAGCCAGGCCTTCTTGATTCGTCCCCAGGACATTAGAGAGGTGAAAGGTGACAGATTCCCACAAAGAGCAAGCATGTGTGCAGGGGTGTGTGTGCAGGGGGCGTGTTTCTAAGTGCAGGTTGGCGCCGACCCATGGCCTGGGCCTTTACTGGACATGGGCTCCTGCCCTTTCATTTCTCAGGAGTTTGTGAAAGTTGGGAGATTTTAATTAAAAAAAAAATTAATCAGTCAACAGATATTTATTGAGTGCTTATTTTGTACTCAATATGACATATAAAGGCACAGGAGAAAAATAGGTATGGCCCTTGCCTTTCTGGGAGTTACCATCTCCTGAGCAATGCAATGAACATGTAGATCTGAGAAGGCCAAGTGTATGATAGATTGTGTGATCCATTCTTTGTTGAGCTTCTCCTCCATACCAAGCAATGCGTTTACACGCGTGCTTCCGTGTAATCTTCCCATTAACCCCATGCAGGAGGGAAATTTATTTCCGGTCCAGGTGAGTTAAGTGAAACTCAGTGAGGTCGGGTCACTGGTTGAGAGACAGCAGAACGGAGCTGGCACTTGGATTCCAGCCGCCCGACTTCGGGGCCTGGCTCTTTCCTCCTCCCTGCCCTCCACCAGCAGTGCGGACTCACGGGGCACCACGGACGCAGCCGAGGTTTCCTCCGGTCCTTTCCCGTCTATCATAAGCTCTCCTTCTGCTTCTACCGAGGCGTGATCAGCCCTTGGCCTTATTTTCATGACTACGAGAGATGCCATAGCCCACATCCCGTTTTCCATGTGAAGCAAAAACAGTGGTGGTTGAGAGATGTGAGGCCAGCGTGGATCCTGTGAGTTCAGTGTTTGTGTCTCTAGGTAACCCAAGCCAATGTCATACATAGTAACACGAGCTTAGATTCCAACAGGGTCAAAAGTAGCAACCCCACCAGGTCAGCCTGCTCCTCCAGTAAAGAGCTCAGGGGCCGGGTGGTTTTTGCCGGGTTTTCCGCAGGTCGGTGATGAAGCATACTGCTTTGTCTGTTTGTTGGTTTCCCACAGAAGCAGACCTGGAAGTTGCACAGGCCAACTGTGTGGAGCTGGGTGTCAGTACTTCCGAGCCAACCACCCGTGAGGCTTTGCTGTGAAGCTTGAGGGGAGGGGCCGGGCACAAGCCAAACGCTCAGAGAAACAAAACTTAGGGGGCAGCTGGACCGCTGGACCATTTCTGAGCGATAAGAGGAGATCGTGAACAGGAGCAACGAAGGGCAGAAACACTTACTTCTCTGTGGGCTCAAGTGTTGCTGGAGATGTGTTGCTTTTCTTTTTTTTTTTTTTTTTTTTTTTTGGTGCTAGGCGGGCCTCTCACTGTTGTGGCGTCTCGCGTTGCGGAGCACAGGCTCCGGACGCGCAGGCGCAGCGGCCACGGCTCACGGGCCCAGCCTCTCCGCGGCACGTGGGATCCTCCCGGACCGGGGCACGAACCCGCGTCCCCTGCATCGGCAGGCGGACTCTCAACCACTGCGCCACCAGGGAAGCCCTGTGTTGCTTTTCAAAGGCAGTTAAAGGGCCATTTGAGGGAAGGGATGGTTGGACCGCTCCGTGTCCTGGTCCGTTACAGTCCTCAGATCTGCAGGCAGGTGCGCTGAAGAAAGGCCAAGCCGGAAATGTTCCCTCTTTCTTCAATAATCCTTCTCTTTCTTTCAGCACTCTCTTTGTTTGTCTTTAGAAGGTGCCAAGCAGATACTTCTGCTTTAGTTTTCTTCCAATTTCCAGGTCCCTCTTTCCCTCTCTGTCTCTTTTTCTCCTTTCCTCCAAAATGCAAAAGTAGCTCGAGTCCACACTTTCATGGTCTAACTCGGCCGCACTCATCCTGGCCTTGCTTAATCTTTTTTTTTTTTTTTTTTTTTTTTGCTATTCCTCTATGTACACATGCAGCAACTGTAATAAAGCCACTATTCATCAGCAGGAGATGAAGGGCACAGAGGGCTGCATTTTCAGAGCTGTGGCACAATCGGTGCAGCTGCAGAAAATTTCAGGTGTGTCAGTTCTCTCCACGTGCGCTGTGCTCAGGTGCGTGTTCTGGCGTGGCTGCCTGTGGATGGGCCCCTTCTGGTCACGGCCACACCTGAGGCGTCTCCTCATCAAAGAGATGATCTGTGCAGGCTGGATGCCCTTGACGGCCTGTGTTCAAACAGGCCTGTTCTCTGTAAGAAGAAGCTTCGCCAAGGAAGGGAGCAGGGGACAGACAGACAGACTGAGAAGGACACTAGCTCAGCAGTGAAATGGTAAACAAGCCTGTCGCTCCCAGGTGCTCTCTCTCTGTCTGGATTCTGTCCAGATGTTGCATAGGCCAGGCTGTGGGCTGTCCATGGGGACCACACCCAGGAGGGGAGAGCCACCAGCCCGGTGGGAGGGGAGGGCCGCTTACAGATACAGGGAAACTTGATGGCCCCCGGCTCGAGTATGGATGCAAGTGAGGTTAGGCATTGAGGCTCTGAGAGGAGACATGTTTGGAGTTTGGGGAGTTCCGGGGCTCAGTCCAGAAGCCCTGTGTGCTCAGAGGTTGTTCCTCTACTCTTTGCATATGCGGTGGGACAGACGGAGGAGAGGATGCTCAGGGTGGGTGCCTAGTGCATCTCAAGACTGTCGGGGGAAGGGGTGGAGATCTTCAGGGTTGGGCCAGGGCATCTCGAATCCTTTCTGACTCTCCACTTCTCTTCCTGGCCTGCCTCAGGCTGACCTTTGACTCTTTCCACAGTGGCAAGTGGCCATGTCTTGTTACACTTACCTGGATTAGTTAGGGAGGGTTGAGTTTGAAACCTTACTCACTTCCAGTTAATCTTACAGTTGATCCCCTTCCTGAGGGAGCTGAGATAGCACGAAATACGTGTGTTTTAGGAGTAATTCTGTAGAAGTGAACTAAGGGCTGTCTCTGGAAAAAGGGAACCTGTTGACTGAATTTCCCACCTGGTCTCCCCCGCCAACTCCCCACTAACCAGAGCACAGCTCTGCCTGAGAGTGCAGTTATACTCGTGTCCCCTCTTTTTTTTAATACTTGGAGAATTGTCTCCTGTGTATCGTTCTGGGAGTTCTGTAAATGAGACAGATAGAGGAGGGCAGGCGTGAGGAGGTGGCAGGAATTGGCCACCAAGTTACCTTTGTGATTCATCTCTCAGAAGCCACATTAATTCCATGGAGACACGGCGAGACTGATATCCAGCAATGACAGTTTGGACATCTAATCATGACCTTCGATGCGCCCCAAACCAGGGCGGAAGCTATGCCAGCTTTTCAGTGCCGTGTATCACAGGGGCCGCGTAACTGCGCTGAAATTGGCTGTGTTGGAGCACGAGTGCTTCTGCAAAGGCACGGCTTTGGCCCTGTGAGTGCGGTGCAGCGTGGTGAGACCACTTCCGTTTCATTCACTTTCCAATCATTAGGCACTCACAGGGAAGCCCAGGACGGTCCTCTCATGTTCACCAAGAGGCTGTGAAATGCCCCCATCGTGGGCATCAGAAACAATTATTCGAGTAGTTTAGAGGTGGTTGATCAGCATTTCCTGCCCCAGTGCCGTTCACCTGGTGTCTGGTCAAATTTCAGCTGCTGGAGGACAAAATAAATGGGACTCTGCTTCTGGCTTCCCAGGGCACATTGGTTGCAAGAAAGTTCTCTCCCATAAAGTAGTGGAAAAGTGTTTCAAGTGAGAATCACTTCCTAGTGCCCACTTGCACCGCAGCTCTCATGTCACCAGAAACCAGAGACATGTCTAAATTAATGGTTCTCAAACTGGGGTCCCCAGACCAGGTAGTGGCCCAGCAATCTGTACGTTATCAGGACTTACAGAAAGTTGAATTTAAATGTTGTAGAGGGCTTCCCTGGTGGCGCAGTGGTTGAGTCCGCCTGCCGATGCAGGGAACGCGGGTTCGTGCCCCGGTCCGGGAAGATCCCACGTGCCGCGGAGCGGCTGGGCCCGTGAGCCATGGCCACTGAGCCTGCGCGTCCGGAGCCTGTGCTCCGCAACGGGAGAGGCCACAACGGTGAGAGGCCCGCGTACCGCAAAAAAAAAAAAAAAAATGTTGTAAAGACTTTTGGGAAGCCCTGGATAAGGACGTTTAAGATCACTGACTTTGGGGAAAAAGAAGCAAACAAACGAAAACTGGGTTTGAATCTTGGTTCTGCAGGGTGATCTTAGTTCATTTGGATAATATTTCTTAGACTCAGTTTACCTCATCTGTAAATTGGCAATAATAAGTGAATGCAACCAAGTTTTTAAGATGATAAAGTAGCACATATCATAGACTCACAGGATACCTAGCATATAGTAATATGCATTCAATAAACATCAGTTGTGAATATGAATTTAACCAATTCCTCCCCTTGGATCCAAGCAAAATTCAGAGCAGTGACTGCCCTTAAAGTCATGAATATGAATGACATCCCAGGTACGTTGCTAGCAAAGCGAGCTGTGGAGTGTGTTTGTTGTTCTTAAGGGGGTTCACACCACTGTGGTTCAAATCCACATTTTAGTGAGGTAGCCTGAGAGGAAGAGCATCAGGTGTGCAAGGAAAGTACAGCATCAGGGAGGTCCTGCTTCCTGCATCGGCTGCTCTTTCCTACCTCCTGCTCAGTCTCATGGTATGTTCAGGATATTGTTATCCCAGCCGACAGCAAGTCTTGGAGTTCACTCTAGCCCAGTCCAGACCACATATGCATCCTGGTTACTGGAGAGCTTATGAAAATGCAGATTCGTTCATTCCATCTGAGGTGGGGCCTGGGTCTGTGTTTCAAACAAGCTCCCAAACAGTGGTGATCTGCTGGTTTTCTGGTCACACTTTCACATAGTGAAGGGCTAGCTCAATGCTTCTCAAACGCTCATGTGCGTACAGTTCCCTCTAGGTTTATGCTGCTTACATGATGGTCTGGGGGTCAACAGCATTGTCATCTCCTGGGAGCTTACGAAAAATGCAGACTCTCAGGCCCCACCCCAGACCTTCCAAATCAGAATGCATATTTAAGTAAGATCCCGAAGAGGAAGAGAGTTACAAGCACAGAAATGTGGGACATCCCTTCAGGGTGTGTGTTTATTCGCATAGGACCCTGCCCTTGTTAAATGCCCTGCTCTCACCATCTTGAAATTCTTCTTAGTCCTTGAACAAAGGGCTCTGAATTTGTGTTTTGCACTGAGATCCACAAGTTATGCAGCTGGTCCTGGATACCCTGCTATATACCCCAGTGCTTTTCAAACTTTGGTGGGTGTATGACCCAGCTGGGGTGTTGTTAGAAACTCATGTTTCTGAGTTCCCAAAGATTCTGAATCAGTAGGACAAGAAAATCTGTAACAAAATCACATCATGTGATTTTTTTTTTTTAATTAATTAATTAACTTATTTTTTATTTTGGGCTGTGTTGGGTCTTCGTTTCTGTGCGAGGTCTTTCACTAGTTGCGGCAAGTGGGGGCCACTCTTCATCACAGTGCGCGGGTCTCCCACTATCGCGGCCTCTCTTGCTGTGGAGCACAGGCTCCGGACGCGCAGGCTCAGTAGTTGTGGCTCACGGGCCCAGCCACTCCGCGGCATGTGGGATCCTCCCAGACCAGGGCTCGAACCCGTGTCCCCTGCATTACCGGGCAGATTCTCAACCACTGCGCCACCAGGGAAGTCCCACGTCATGTGATTTTGATGCAAGTGGTCCATGCCCACTTTCACAAATACTCCCCTGGTCAGATTTCCCATCGTTCCCATCCTTTGTTGTCCAAAAAACGCAATAAGCAGCACAAAGCAGGCTGGACAGCTGAGCAGAGGTGTTTCTGGTTGAGCAGTTTTCCCCACAGGGCCTCTCAGCAAGCCTTTCCACCTGTGCCTGAGAGGCCCGGCAATGATCATGTGACATTTACACAAGTACAAGTGGAAAGAATGCAGAGCGCTGGAGAGCACATCTCGAGAGGGACTGCCTGGGGAAGCTGGTATACTCAGCAGCAGTTCTCAGGCTTTTTATGGTCACAGACAATTATGAGAATTCAGTGCAAGCAACCGTCCCTCCCACTGCAAAAGTCACCTTTGCACATGCCGGGGAGCGCCCGGGACCAGGACTTAGAACCTGGCTGAGGGCTCTCACTCTCCTCACTCCCTAGCTCTCTATCCCGAGGCAAGTCTCCAGACCATGTCCGACCCCGGAGGCCTGATCTTTAAAGTGGAGAATGGGTAAGATCATCTATCTCAGCAATTTGCTGCAAGAATCACATGAGACGGGGTGGATGTGAAAGTACTTTGTACCCTGCAAAAGAATGATTACATCGGAGGCAACATTGTACCTACCATGGCTAAGTTGCTATTTCCAGCATTAGAGCCAGGATCAGGACACGGTGTTTGTGAATTTAGCCTCAGGCCATAAAACATAACTCCGTGTAGCTAGAGAGGGAAATGAATGCAGACAGATTTGATGAGGACTTGGCCAGAGTAGCTGGGAAATTTGAAAGTGTAGGAAAAGAGAAGGGAGCTTCCACAATTTGGGGACTCCAGATGTAAAAATAAAAGAAAGAAAGTCTATTTTTACATGTGCGAACCATTTTGAGATTTTGGAAAATGCCTTTAGTCTAGCGGTAATTGAACATTTCTGCCCCTGGGTATAATGAGGAGAAATAGCAATGGTGGTGGTCCATATTTAGTTTTGACTTCAAAAGCCTTCTGTTGGAATTCTCTATTCTGAGATGGGAGGAAGAATGTTTAGTAGTTAAAAGCTGGGTTTCTGATCTAGCACACGTTGTCTGTACCATTTGCCAGAAGCATTCAGTGTCTCTGTTCTTCAATTCTTTTTACCAGTAGAACCTTCCTCATAGGGTTGTTTCGAGTACTGGGCAACTTAGTACACCCAGAACATCTTGAAAGCAACGTGAGGGATTATAATCATGCATATCATGGAAATCCCAGAGCGAGGGGAGGGTGGGGGCAGTCCCAGGGCCCAGCCATTCTGAGGATGGATGACGGCTCCAGGCTGTAACTATTGAATAGTTAGGGGCATTGAAATAGTCCTGTGCTCAGGGGTTTTCAGCAGCACAGAATCACTCAGGACCCAGAAGTCTGAAATAGCCAATGTTCTGAGGCTGCAGTTCTGCAAGGCCTCTGATGCTGAGTTCCGGAAAGTGCCACCCGGGCCAAAGCAAACAGGAGGTGCGCGTGTACACATTGGGGGCAGGGGACGAAGACAAGGCATGGTGACCGGGCATCTCAGCCTTGCCGAGAAGACCCCGATGGCTCCCGTTTCTCTGCGGTCCCCTGACTTACCCGTCTGGTCCTCCCTCCAGGTGCACGATTGACAACCGGGTCACCCGGGTGGCCTGGCTGAACCGCAGCACCATCCTCTACGCCGGGAACGACAAGTGGTGTGTGGACCCCCGCGTGGTCCTCCTGAGCAACACCCAGACCCAGTACAGCATCGAGATCCAGAACGTGGACGTGTACGACGAGGGCCCCTACACCTGCTCCGTGCAGACGGACAACCACCCCAAGACCTCCCGGGTGCACCTCATCGTGCAAGGTAGGCGGCCTGGGGGCAGCAGCGGTGCAGGGGCGGCCGAGAGAGCCTGTGTCCAGCGCTTTCACTGTGATTCTCAGCTGAGATGAGTCTGTCTGTTCCATCTGGCCAGGACAATTTCCTGATTTTCACTTTGCCATTGGATGCTAAAATTTCAAATCATTTTCCCATTGAAAAGGACTAGGATTTGTGGGGGGTTTTTTGTTTGTTCTTTGCTTTTGTTCCAATAATACGTTTTCTCAGAAAATTAGCTCCTGATTATTGCTTTCCTTGGCTTTTTTCTCCTCTAAGTGTTTTTTTAAGGTTCCATCCAATGCTAAGCTTGCTTTATTTTAAGACCAGCATTTTAGCTCTTCTGGCACTGCACATATGCCATCCCTCACACAGCCTTCAAAGAAGGCAGGGCCGACTGCAGACGCTCTAAACACCTACCTGGGACGTGGCCGTCACAGCCTCCTCTGTTGTTTCCAGCTTGTCCGCTTCTTCTCTCACCTCCCAGCCCTGGGTTTCTGATACCGCATCTCGCCTTTAACGCCTGTGTCTGATCCTCTGTGTTTTCGTTGCACCCCATTCCCCTCTCCTTCCTCTGAGCCTCTCACACCCACCCCCAGCTTTTGAGGTCTGTGTTTTTGCATCTCTTGCTTCCGCTGTCTCCATGCTTCCCAGCCCCTTCTCTGCTTCCCCATAAGCAGAGCGGGTGCTGGGCATTCAGACAAACGCACAACCGTGCAGACGGATTCCCAGACTGGGAGGAAGTGCTCAGGATCGGACTTGGCCGCTTTCTGGCTGGGGGACCCCAGGTTACCAGCTGTGACTCAAAGTTTCGTTTTGTAAAATGGAGTCAACGTTGCGAGGGTCCGTGGAAGGGATCACATTTTCCATGTACTGATGTGTAAACACTCAGGAGAGGGCCTGGCACACAGAGGTGCTGGTTAAGTGTTAGCTATTTTTTTAAAAATACAGCTGCTATTGTTTTAAACTTTTAGAAAACGTATTTAACTGTGGACCACATCCTTGTTCCTGTACCTCAGAGGTGAAGCCCCCGAGGGATGGAGCCAGATCCTCTGCTGGTCTTTTCTCCAGCTCTCATTCCCAGCTCTCTTTGTCCCCCTAAATGGCAGGTCCACAGCAGTAAGCTCCAGGTCCAGAGACTCCTCCAGCCTCCCCTCCCCTCCTTTCCAGCAGCCCAGAGGGAAGGGGAGAGCTGTGGATGGTAGGGCAGAGGGACAAGGAGCAGGGAGAACCACGGGGAAGGGAGCTGGGGGAAGGCAGGAGAGAGGGCAGCTTGGGTCAGGGTCCCGACTGTGAGGGGCGAGGTCGGTGAACCATGGCAGGAAGAGGACAGGCCGGAGGGAGACCCGCACAGGCTCCGGCGGCTCGGGGATGAGGCCAGTGGGCTGGGTGGCCCCCCGTGCTGTGACACAGCTTGGTCACACCAAGTTGTTTCTATTTTGTGTTATTTTCCCCTCTTTCTTTCTAAAAGGAAATGATGATGGTTGTTTCCTCTGTTGGTTCTCTATATGAAGATCTTCAAACTGCTGGATACAAACAGCATGTTTGAAAGGAAATGGAATTGCATAGACAGTATCAGAATGTATCACAAACAGCTGAGTAGGTATTGTTGCATGAGATGGTGCTGGTGGGCGAAAGTTTTATTATTGGCCAGAAAAAGATTGAGAATCACACTGATCTGTGAGGGAGTTGGATGGATGCCCCGGTGGCCCAGTCGGTAGCAGCAGGGGGTGTGTTTGCAGCCACGCCCCGCGCCCCCCTCCCCGTTCCCTCCCCGCAGTGCACACACTTATGCTGAGAGTGCCCGCCATCGGCAGACAGCCCTTAGGAACTCTACACCATCACAGACGCCTGCCTTACGAAGCAGGACCTTTATGGAACTGGAAAATGGGAGGAGTCGTGAAAAACTCCGAAGCCTCCTTGAAAGCAGGGATCATGTTTGCGTCATTGTTTTTCCTTAAGGTCCCCTCCCCCTCCTCCCTCACACCCATACACTCCTGCCCTGAGCACCCGGAAAGTGCCTCAAACAAAGTGCACATTTAATAAACGCCCCTTGAGGCAAATGGCTGGATTATAGCCCCAAGGACTTACACAGGCTCAAAGAGGGAAGGTTGAGAGTGGGGAGGGGGGCGGGCGGGGCAGGGCGTGGAGGATGGGGTCTACATCAGTCCTCACTCGTATCCATGGGGATGGAAAGTGTCTAATCCCCAGCGAGGCGTTTACACATGTGGCTTGGCCAGGTGGCCTCTGAGCATGGCATACCACCTCAAGTATCAGAATCTCATCTGGGGCTAATTTTCGAATGCTGACGGGTGTATTGATCTGGAAACAAGCTGGGTTAAAAAAGATTCTGGTCTTGTCCACAGACTCAGCCTGAGCTAATCCGCTGTCGATATGCCTGGACCGGGCACTATTGACACTTTAATGAACAGAGGACCATGGTTTCTCGGAGCCAACCTGTCCCTCTTCTTAAAAGCAATGAGACAAACTAAACAGAGCCAGGCTCCCCTGTTTCTGTATTGGAAAGAGGGTTCATCACCATCCAGGATTTAAAAAAAAAAGAAATGTATTTATCTTGGAATCATTTGTTGTACTGAACGTCAACCGTAATTCCCAGCAGAATCGGACTTCTAGATTCTGTTGACATCCCTGTTCAACCCTTTGCAGCACGGTGTTGGAATGAAAGACGTATTAACTTTTCCAAATGGTATTACCGTCATTAAACACATACTCACAGACACACACATAATAGCAGCAGCAGAAAATAACTAAACTCGTATTTCCACCCGTGAGTGTGTGTATTTGTGTACATGTAGTCAGCTTCATACATACATAAACGCACACAGAAGGAAAGTAATATTATTGTCACAGAATTAAGTGGGCTTACTAAAGTCTGAGATTATACTGTCCTCCTTTCTAGCAAATACCCCTACTGCCCCGCTGGTTCCTTGTACTGGGTCTTCTCTCTGCTTGCCGTGCTGTGTGTTTAACTCCTGCTGAGACCTGGTACCAGCCATGCATCCGCCTAAGTACCGGCCCCTCAGCCCTCGGTGCCTGCCCCACCCTCGCCTTCATTCATCACCCGTAAATCGCCGCTGAGAAACAACTCTGCTTTCCAGTACCCTGGCCAAGCACTCAGCACATGAAGATGAACGAAATGCTGCCCCTGAAGTACTAGTTGCGATTCGTGGGGGGAAGATGGACTCGTATGCCATTTGCCCAAGTCCTCCCCAGGAATTTAGGTTCTGGGAGTGTAGCTATTGTCTAAATCCTTCCGGAGCACCGAGTGCCTCCAAACCCTTGGGTCCTCTCACCCCCCTGGTGTTTGATCAGACATTTTCATAGAGTTCAGAATGACCTATACAGAGACCAGGCTGGTCCGCTTACACGGCAGCCACATCTCCCGTGGGCTCCGGAGCACTGGCCAGTCCTCTGGCTCAACCTTGGGCCTCAGGGCTGGGGCTTTCCTTGGCCCCGGGTCTTCTGGAGCTTGGCTCTTAGTGCATCTTCAGCCCTTGCAACCCTCAAGGCAAGCCTTTCACTGGTGGCAAGGTCTAGATTTGTGCTTGACTCCCTAGGATATTAAAAAAATCTGTTGATAACACATCATGTCCTCATGGTAAAGGAAAAGGGAAATAGGGGATGCTTGGTTCCTTTTTTTTTTTAGTGGGTCCATCTCTTCTCTTCTCACTACCTGTTGCTGTTGCGTTGTATTTTCCCTGTATCTTTTGTTAGGAAGATGGCTCTGGGGCTACCTAAATTCTCCCAAATCTTTCCCATGCTGTTGGGTGGTTTCCGAAGGTCCCGGCAGGACTGGTGAAGTGGCTGGAGTGGGGACAGCGGTCAGGCAGGCCTGGGCTGCAGAGAGAAGCCCTGAGGTGGAAGGCACAGGGGTGGAGAAGCGGCTCTGAAGTCGAGCCGCAGAGAGCACCAGCCAGAGGAGGGGAGGGTGTGAAGCCCCAGAGGACTCAGGCTGCACAGCCAGGTCTGTCAGACCAGCCTGCAGGACAAGGCTGATGGCGCTTCTGATTCACACGGTCCGGGGTCAGCGTCCGGGGAGGAGCGGGCTCAGGGCTGCAGACAGAGCCCGGGCAGTCGTGTGGGGCGAGTGTCAGAGGCAGGTCAGGAACAAGGGGGGCCTCAGGAAGAGAGCGGTCCTGGAGCCAGTGTGGGCGGGAAGTGAGGGGCAGGACATCTGAGCTAAGGAGCCACTCAGCACAGGGGCTATTTAAAATTCAATGTAAACTAGCTAAAACCAAATACAATTTGAAATTTACTCCTTCAGTCACACCAGCCACATTTCAGGTGCTACAGCGGCCGCTGGGGACTGGTGGCTCCTGTGCTGGACGGTGCAGATAGAATATCCCCAGAGGCCTTGAACTGCCTGCTGGGCCGCAGGTGTGGAAGCAAGAATGGGCATCATTGACTTCCAGGGTCGGCTGTGGGCTGGAAAGGGGGATGCGATTTTGGAGAGAAGATGGAAATTAGAAAAGATGGTGGTGCTTTAAAAACAAGAGAGAAGGGCTTCCCTGGTGGCGCAGTGGTTGAGATTCCGCCTGCTGACGCGGGGGACACGGGTTCGTGCCCCGGTCCGGGAGGATCCCACGTGCCGCGGAGCGGCTGGGCCCGTGAGCCGTGGCCGCTGAGCCTGCGCGTCCGGAACCTGTGCTCCGCAACGGGAGAGGCCACAGCAGTGAGAGGCCCGCGTACCGCAAAAACCAAAAAAAAAAATTAAAAATAAAATAAAATAAAAACAAGAGAGAAGTGGGACTTCCCTGGTGGTCCAGTGGTTAAGGCTTCGCTTTCCAACGTAGGGGGTGCGAGTTCGATCCCTGGTCGGGGAGCTAAGATCCCACAGGCCTCGGGCCCAAAAAACCAAAACATAAAACAGAAGCAATATTGTAACAAATTCAATAAAGACTTTAAAAATGGTCCACATCAAAAAATCTTTTAAAAAAAAGGAAAAACAGGGGAGACTGGTTGAAACAGATGGAGGCCTGGAGTTCCTCTGTTAGCTACACAGAGGAGGACATCCGGAGTGCGAAGCTGTGTCCCAAGGAGCAGAGGCAAAAGCTGGGACTGGATAAGTGGGCGGATGCTGGAGGCACATCCACCAGGCCTAGAAGCCGGGGGAGGGTGTCGCTAAGGCATCTAACGTGCCCTGTGATGGAGCCCCAGGTAGCAGCAGGCGGCAGGGGACTGGGGAGGTGTTCAGATACTTGGACTTCGTGATTGTCCGATGCCTTGAATTCTCCATTCAGAATGAGTCTGTGAAAAGTAAGAAATACCACCCAGGGGTTTGCATGCCCACGTAGGCAGCCAGAACGTTACGCCAGAGTGAGGGCGATCCAGCTCCGATTTATCAAAATTTGGGTCTAGCGCTTTCCATCTCTTTGACCTCAGGGTGCCCTGCTTTATGAGTGTAATTAATAAGAGGCTGCTTCTCCAGTTCAGCTGCATATTTTAATCCTTTCCCCCTCTTGATCCTGCTGCCAAACCAAGCTTCTCTGAATATGGAAAAGCTCTGCGCCCGTCCCCATTGTTTCTTGGAAGAGGCCCCATCCTGGAAAGCTGAGTGAATAAAAATGCTTTGTGGGACCCAATTGTTTGCCACATTCAGGGCAGTATGGAAGACATCCCCAAAGCCCTAACTGTATTTGTAAAAGCCCTTATGTGGCAGTGCAGGAAAACTGCCCTGGTGGTGTTCAGGGACGTTAGGGAATGCTCTCCTTATCAGCATGCAGAACCCGACTTGGCAGGTCTGCTGCTATACCTGCTGGGCTTCAGTCTCACTTAGAGACCTACCTGCGTGACAGAGGAAGGTAGAATGCAGTGCTTCCAAAAATGGGGGTATTGGCGTAAAAAATAATACTAATAAAAGTTTTTGGCCCTTTATCAGTTTTCTAGACCCTATTTAGGTCTCTCTTTTGTCATTGGAGCATCCAATCACCCCCTTCCTTTTGTTTGGTCTAAATGAGTTTTCCTTTCCTCCTGGGCAGGATTAATCTGAAAATCCCTGCTATTGTTTGATAGTTAATTACCTGCCTTTTGGAGTCAAACAGCTCTGAAGCTCATGTGAAGGGGCTCCCCCGCTAATGTCTGTGGAATAAGACAAGGATGAGAGGAGGAAGCCAGGATGTGGCCGTCCATCCCCTGGGCTGGCGGGATCCTGGAGAGTAAGGGACCGGGCCCGGGAATAGCCAGCACCAGCAGGTGACTTGCAGACAACAGAGCTTTGGTGGTACCAGCCCTGCATTTACCTGGTATTGTCTCCCTGCTCAGAACCCTCCCCTCTTACCCGCCTGATATGTATAATTGTGTTGCTTTCTAATCCTGAATAATTAATTGACCTTGTCAAGCCAAACTCATTATTGTGATTAAGAGAACGGGAACAATAACTTTTAATTTCTAGACACCTATGCCCCATAGACCCTCCCCACCCGGAACCTGAACAAAAGGGAATTTGAAAAACAACGGATCAAAGGGAATAATGTGCTCTAATCCTTACACTGAAAGCAAAGACTTTGTCTCTCCAGCCACCACCACCCCCACCCCCCACCCCCGCCGAAAGCAGCCTGCCCCCTGGCCCTGCAAGGCTCCCGAGGAGCTGAAGAGACCTTTGCACCATCTAATTTCCATTCGGGCTACATCTCTCTGAGTCCAGAGTAGAGGAAGCGTCACCGTCCAGCCCGAAGTCCACAGAAGTCACCTTTTGAGCACATCTGCATTCTTCAGCTGCCAGTGGCCTTGTGTGACAGTAGGTCACATTTGCCATCCCCAACTGCTCTCCAAACAGTCTGGCCTCTTCCTTCCCCCATTCAAGATATAGATCAAAATGCACATTTGGCCTGGTCGTAAGACTGTACCTCTGAGTTCCGCAGAACTGTCACAAAGTCAGGAAATTAAATTCCACCACAAAATTAAAGTGTTCCTCCAAGCACCCCGGAGAATGACAAGGAAGTAGGGCATTTTACCTGAAATTGATTTACAGAATTTCGACAGCATGCAAATGAGGCAACTCAGTTTTACCTGCTGAGTTTTTAAGTTTTTTGATGCAGTTATGGGCCACGGAGAGGCAAGAAATCTTAGTGAGTTACCTCAATTTCAGTAAAAACCCCTGGAACGTCGGCCATCTGTTAAGCCAAGTAGGGGAGAGTCTATCAGACTAAAGAAATCTAAGAAAATAGCTATAGTAAAATGTATACAGGCTTAATAATGGCATTTTCTGCGCCTGCTGGTGTTGCTGGGGGAGGATCTTTCTGTTTCCTAAGCCGTCAGGAAAACTCGGCACCTGCCTGCTGGTGCTTCCTGGTCAGCACAGTAGGTAATAACAGGTCCCCTGTCCTATATCCTCCACACCTCTCAGAGCTCTAGGGAAGCGGAAAGCCCGGTGACCCTGTTGCTTCACAGCAAAGCCTTATGGGAGTCAGGCAGCATCCCTCCAGGTAAGCAGTTAGGGCTCCCAAGGGGGCAGGTCTCCAAGCAACCACAGAATGCTTATATCCCTTAGGAGGTTTTCTCCAGGGAGTCTGCGCTGCCTCTGAGGGTTGAGAAAAGTTGCTCTGATTCCTCCTGGATCATATGTCGCCCTGTAGCCTCCAAATAAGAGGTGTTGTCGTTTTGTACTGGGGAAAGGGCACACACCAGATTCTGAGTAAGCAGCACTTCCTAACACATTCCTTTCGATTCCTATTCCCGTATCAGAGGCTCCCTGTGGTTTACTCAAATTGAACTTGAAGCAAATATTTTTAATGAAGGGTTGTATGAGGTGCCTTTATGGTTTTGTGATCCATTGGATCTGGCTCATGACTATATTCCTAAAGACTCTGGGTGTCATCCCTATAAGGGTGTGTATAAAGCGATATCAAGGACAGCGTCAGTGATTTGAGGGCCATGACTTCTGCAAACGACTCAAAAACGTCTGGGCCCTCCCTCTCCCTCTTGGCAAATCGAAATGCCCTATAGCTTCTTACGGCGCGGGGAGAAGTTGGTGACCAGGTCTCTCGGTCCATCTGTTGTCACACGAGGATTGCCAGCTGTCATCTTTCAATTCCATTTAACGGTATTTGGAAGCCAGGCCCTGGGGACACACCCCCGTGTTCAGAGTTCCCGCCCTGTCCAGCAGAGGAGACTGCTGTATTATTTGTTAATAACCCTCTTAGAGGATAACAGGGGTTAGGAATTAGGATGTTTATACGGAGAAATGCCGTGAATACACCAAAAGGGAAGAACTGATTTTATCTGCAAGATTAGGCAAAACTACAAGCTTGCGTTTCTCCGGGGTCTTCCGTGGTGAGCAGGACTTTCCAGGGGAGCTGGAGAGAAGCGTCCTAGCACTGGTGTGCACAAAGCTGGAAAGTCTGAAAAAACGTCTGACGTGTAGGAGGAAGAGTGCGGATAATACGAGGTCCTAGGGCAGGGCTCCTGGCGTGAAACCACTGGACACGGGCCAGAGAGCTGGGCTGCATCTAGGTTGGCCTGTGTGTCCGGGAAGGATGAGTGTCACGTGGTTTTTTTCCTTGATGTGCTACACGCACGTCACTTCTCTTCCTCAA
Source organism: Kogia breviceps (assembly GCF_026419965.1). Classification (NCBI taxonomy): domain Eukaryota; kingdom Metazoa; phylum Chordata; class Mammalia; order Artiodactyla; family Physeteridae; genus Kogia; species Kogia breviceps. Next base: position 118,791,961 of record NC_081316.1, read on the forward strand.
GGAAGGTTGCATTGGATTGCTTTGGCAGAGGTCAGATATCCAGAAGGCAATCAGTGGAATAGAAAATGGCAAGTGCCAGGGGGCAACAAACCTTGGAGGAGAGAGAAGGATTGGAAGGAAAGGATAGATCCAAACCCAACTGGTCCAGTGCCCCTCCCACGTCCACATACAAAGGGGGAAAGACTGCAAAGACGCTTTTGTCATCAGGTCAGTATTTAAAGCACTAAAACCTGTGTTTTAGAATTACATTCGCACTAATGATGATATTCATTCCCTCGGTGTAGTTAAGGTGCCTTTCTTTGTACACTAGCAAAGAGAGCCGTTGGCACTGGGGTGCTTAGCTCTGTCACAGTGATGATTGTGCCAGAGGGGTTGAGGATGCTGGCAAAGGTAAATGAGAACCACGGGGAGGGGTCTGCAGCCCCTCGGGTCCGCCAGACCCACCCATCACTGGCAGCCGCCTCTCACTGGTACCCGGGAGCCGTTGGGTAGAGGAGACCTGGTGTTTCCGATGTCTCCAGGCCAACTTAGGATAGACGGTGTCATCCCTTGGAGTATATCTTAAGATTTATATTCCTGTTGAGCGGCGTCTGTGATAATTTAGTGTCTGATGTTGGTAAGAAATCTAATTGGCTTTTGCTGGAGTTCGGCTCAGTGGAGAAAGGCTCCTGGAGATGTTGGAACAAGATGTTTTTTTTCTTTTGAGAGATCTTCATCTCATGTTATTTGAGAAAAAAAAAATGTATTGATTTAAAATTAGGGCAGTTTAATTTGGTGGCATGTTCTCTTTATGTCTCAATTATACATTCATGTCTTTGTGGTAAACCCAGCTGGTGGGGGGATTAAGAATTCAAAATAGAGGATTTTCACTTGGCAAATAGTGCTTTCTACTGTGATTAATTGGGAGTCTGCCCAGTGATCCCAGTGTTGGCTCCTTTGGGGATGGGATAGCTTAGCAGAAAGAAGTAAATTTCAGGATTTAGGAGTCCCGGATTCCGGTCTGAATCTTGACATAAGTACCTGGAAAAATGACCTACTTCTTTAATCTATTTCAGATTAGACACACTTTATAGACATGTTTTGATGTATCACCCAATCTAATTTGGAGGAAGGTACCAAATGGAAGGAAGACGAACATCGCTAGAAAGTAACGTCCTTCGTTTGTGTAATTGTTTATCAGCATAAAGGTTTCCAGGCTCCCTTTGTCTTATGTTGGCTACTTTAGACAGTCCTGTTCCTCTGTACCAAGAATGCGTACGTGTCCTGTTGCAGATTTGGGTCTCCGTCCCCAGGAGGCTGTCTGGGTTGCATCCCCCTTTCCCCATCCCGGTCCCCTCCTTTGCATTCCGTGTGCCTGGTTTTCCGACCTCTGACCTGCTGATGTTCCTCTGCTCTCTTGCCATCACCCCCTTTGCTCTTACAATTCCACGGGTCTGGTTTACGGACGTCTTAGACTGCTATCGTGCCTGCGCTTCAGAAGGGGGACGTGTGCTCTCGCTGCCCCCTCGCTCTGAGCGCCCACACTAGCCACGACCTTTCTCGCAACCTTGAGCTAGGGCGTCAGAAAATTTGATTCTCCTTTTCGCCTTTCACTCGCACATAGACTGCCGTGTGTCGAGTACTGAGATACGAGTTGGAATAGGTACAAAGATGACTGAGACTGATCCCTGAGACCAGGATATAAAATGGGGCTGAGGCAGCAGCAGTCAGGGTTTAAAGGGGGAACCGCTGGGGCAGAGCTGTTCACGAGCATCCTGGAACTAAGAGAGAGGTGCTCCTGCAAGCTGGGGAGCTGGCTTGGGGGTCCGGGAAGGCCAGACAGATTACAAGTCTTCTGAAGATGATGGGCTGACATTTTAGCTCTCGGCTGTTAAAATGAAAATAAAACAGCGAGTCTGCCTACACCCACTCTGCTCTCCATTGCCCACACTTTCTCCACTCGCAGCCAGAGTTCTCTTTTCAAGCCTGGATCTGATGGTACCTCAAGGACTTGACCGAGGCCTGCACAGCCTGGGACGCCTCTCCCCTCCGCTCCTGGTTCACAGCGCGCTCCTGCAGCACTGCTCTCGTTGCATGTTACTTTACTTGTTCCTTCTGGTCGTGGAAATGACCGGAAATGGCCTTTCTCCGTTCTCTGCCTTCTGCCTTGCAGCCTTTCCTCTTTTCACTCCGTTAACCCCATTTATCCTTCAGACAGTAACTTGAATGCCACGTCCTGAGGGAGCTTCCTCAGACCTCCTGTCTTAGGGTCGCCTCCACCCCGGCCTCCCCCAGGACTGAGATGCAGCTCTTTGTATTTCTCACCGCAGCTGTGATTAGCTGATTGTGTCTGTTTTCCAAGGAGCCCGTCTGCTTTTGCATTTTATCCCCAGGGCCTAGAACTTAATAGGGGCTCCCAGGCTACTTGTTGGATCATGAATGGACCCATAAAGCTTCTTTTCTCAATCATTAAGCTAATGGATTTATTGTGTGCTGAGACTGGCTGTGCTAGGCTAAATAATGACCACCCAAAATAGCAGGTCCTAATATTTGGAACTGTGCGCGTTACCTTACATGATGACGTCTTTGCAGATGTGATTAAGTTAAGGTCTGACCTGGAGAGGGTAACCTGGATTAACCACGTGGGCACTAAAAGTAATCGCATGTATCCTCATAAGAGGGAGGCTGGAGGTTTGATACAAACACACAGAGGAGAAAGCCCCGTGAAGACGGAGCAGAGAGAGACTCAGAGCTGCTCTCCTTGGCAACTGGAGCGATGTGGCCATCAGCCAGGGAGCAGCCGCCAGACGCTGGAAGAGGCAGGGAACAGATTCTCCCCTAGAGCGTCCAGCGGCCCTGCAGGTACCTTGGTTTCAACGCAGTGAAACTGAGTTTGGACTTCCTGGTCTCCAGAACTGTGGGAGAACACATTTCTATTGTTTTAAACTGCCGAGTTGATGGTACCTTGTTACGGCAGCCGCAGGAAACTAATACACCGGCCTTCAACCCTGGGCATCCCTGGCGGCTGAAAGTCAGAAAAGGTTGGTATTGTAAATCTGCCAGAAGTTCAGGTTTGGCCAATGTGAGAGCTGAAGAAAGAGTCATCTTGAGGGCAGGCTGTTTATTTCTTCCTTAAAGTAATCTCTTTGGACAGCCACCCTTGTAATGTAGATGTTTGTACAACATCAGCTTCTTATCCTTGGGGTACCTACGGGCGGTGACGGAATAATCCAAATGCCGAAACAGAGACTCTACTTTTTGATGTTGAAAATAACTGCCACCGGGTTCCGGGGGTTGGGGGAGCCGCATGTGATTCCAGTGGAAGGAGGCTGGTGATGTGGCCCAGCACTGGGCCCTGAGATGTGGTCTGGAGATCCGGGATTAGAATTGAAGATAAAGTTGCTAGGTGTTCTCTTGTTAGCTGGTTGGGGGGCTACTCCTTGGACTTGATCACTATTTGTCTCACCGGTGCCTCAAACTCAAAAGGTACAAGATCAACCTCTTGAATTCTAGCTGTCTTTGCCGATGGCCCCCGACCCTGACCCCAAACTTCTCCCTTCTGTGGGCTTCCCATCCGGTCAATGGCAACTCATTCTTCTAGCGGCTCCTGTTGCAAACCTCAGCATCGATCTTGACTCTTTTCCTTCTCCCCTACTCCTCTTCAGGCTTGAGCACTTCCTGTTAGAGATGCTGAAATTTGAAGTGTACCCAGAATCCCATCACTTCTCCCACAGCCAGCTGTACCGCCCTGTCCCAAGCCCCCATCACCTCTCCGCTCTGCACTCTCAGCCCCCAGCCTCTGCGCTTCACACTTAGCAGGACTGCCCCTTTACAGGTGTCCCCATCCCTCCCGGCAATCCTCCCGGCCCTTCGCCAGCTGCCTCGCCGTAGAGCCCGAAGTCCTTACTGTGGCCTGACAGGTCCTGTACCGCCCGGCGTCTCTCTTCCCTCTACCCCACCTCTTCTTCTGCTTGTTCTTGGAACACAACCGAGCCCCCCCCCCCTGCTGGAGCCTGTGCCGGGTGTCCCTGGGAGCAGCCCCCCATCTGCAGGTCTCTGCCCCGAGGTCACCTTAGGGGGAGGCCTCTCTGACCACCCACCCACCCACCCGCTCACTCTCTAGCACCTTTCTTCTTCGCTTTTCTCCCTAGCAAAGCTCACCTGTTGGCATAACGTATAGTCATATGTTTAGAGTCGTGGTCTGTTCCCCTCCACGAGGACACGTGCTCCGGTGGGGGAAGGCAGGGACCCGGCTGCTCTGTTCAGTGCTACGTCCAAGTGTCTAGAACAGGGTCTGGCACGTGGTAGGCACTCAGTCAATGTCTATTGAATAAATAAATGGATGAAAACTAGGGTCCCTCCCCCGCCCCCAATGCCAGGGTTTATTCTGTCCCCTTGCTTGCGTGTGGGAGCGTGTGAACTTTTCTGTTATTTCTGTCGAAGTGCTGTGGTCACCCTGTTCTCAGACCAGGTGACATTAAGCCGACTTTACAGAGTGGATTTTCTTATCAAGTTAAAGATGAGGGCTGGTGCCCCAGACTGAAGGAGCCACAGCCAGAGGGAAGGGCTTGAGAGGCCTCCGAACGGGGCGCCCCGTCCAGCGGCTGGATGGAAAGCACAGGCGGCGAGGGACGCCAAGGCCCGGAGGAGGGAGGAGACCAGATCTCTGCCAGCCCACCAAGTGCAGATCTCATCTTGGAAGGGATGGTGAATTACAGGAAGGTTTTCGGCAAGAAAACGACAGGACTTACGTTTTAGAAGGACCTTTGGCATCAGAGTGGAGGATGCACTGGAGGGCTGGTTTTTGACGCAGGGATGCTGAGGGAGAATGTGGTCTATATCGTGTTATCCTTCATTCCTGGTCTGGAGAGACCCCCTCTCTTGTTGAGCAGCTTCGCGTGTAGAGCTTTAGGGCATCTGACTGAGGACAGAGTTTTGTGCACACGAGTGGGCTGGGCCCAGCTTTCCCAGATGGTCCTTTTCCCAAGAAACATGTGTTTCTCCATGTGGGATTTGTTCAGGTTGGAAGTAAAACGAGGTTAATGTTTCCATCTTTGTAAAAGTTTCAGGCTTATATGTTTACAAATAAGGGGAAAAGTGTGTGCCAGGCTCTGCTTCGGTTTGGAAATCTGAGAGTATGGGTTTTGGATTATTGAAATAAAACCAGATCACGCAGTGGAGGTGAGAGTTACAACAGGCCATGAGAAAAGGGTAATGGTTGAAATAAGACGGGGTACGGTGGAATCAAGCACCAGGAAGGCCTCTCACACAGGAGATGTTTGGAATTAGGAAGAGTCGTAGGTTCAGATAATCCCCAAACATGAGATACCAAAACTGTGCGTGAGACCATCGTGTCTGCTGTCTGCCTCCGAATCTCATGGGGCACTTTCTAAAATTAAAAAAAAAAAAAAAAAAAAAAAATGGGGAGGAGAAGAAGAAGGATGTTGGTGACCTCCCAGGCCGATTGAATCACCCAGGGGGAGGAATGAGAGCATATTTATATAAAATGCTAGATTATGTCTGTGCTTGTTAGCGGGAGAGGCGTCCGTCAGGTGAGCGGGCTTGCGCCGTGTTTCTGATTACAGCGTGGCTTTCCTCTCCCTGAGCTTGCTGCTGTTTGTTGTTCAATGAAAAATAGGAAACAGAGACATCAAGAAGAGCCGCCCAGCTAAGTGGATCAGCACAGACTTTCCCGTGTCCCCTACTTGGTTTTAGAATAGCTTCTGAAGAGTTACTAGGTTCTGCCCTCATTGCTGTGGTCATACACTGACCTGTCTACAGCCCCTCTCCTCCCTGTGGGTGGGCGGTGAATGCGTCTCCAAACCTCTGCTGCAGCTCCAGGGGCTGTTTTTCCAGAGCCAGGGCTCACAGGCTCAGGGATCGAGGGTGGAAAGGGAAGGGGGTACCCGTAGGGACCCACTAGTAGAAGTTTTGCTTCCTGTTCTCCTGACCTTCTAGTCTGCTGGTCTAGAGACCTTAGTTCTAGGGGGAGGGAAGCTTCCATAAGGAGACGGCAATGATTCCGTGGAACTGGAAGTGAAGAGGCCCGCCTGGCCGCTTGGGGCTCCTCTGGCCTCTAAATTAACAGGCAAAGGGGGGAGTGATGATGTTGGCTGGACCGTTGATCTTGACTCCCAAGGGGAAGTCAAGTCCCCTTGCTCACATGGGGATAAGAAGAGGTTGCCTCGAATGCAAGGGATTCCTTAGGGCTTCACCACACCCGTGACCGAGGCCAATGGAAACTATAACAACCCCATCCAGGCGGGAGGACGAACGGCCCAGGCCCTTCAGGAATGAAGGTTCGGGTCACACCACCAGGGAAAGAACCACGACTAGCTGAGGTGCTTGCTAAAGGCAGAGAGAATGCCGGGTAGTTAGTGGAAGAGTGTAGCTGTAAATACCAGCCACAAGCTTGTGACCAGTTATAGAAATGAGGACTCTAATTGTCACGAGTATTTCAAATAGTTCCCTCTATTTTATTATGAATATGTGTTTTTGTGTGTCTGTGTACATGTATTAAGCGACTATTTTTGTTTTCTCTCTTCTCTCATTCCCTTATCATATAATGTAACATGAATTGACTTTATACGAGTATTTGTGTTGTTAATTTTATGTCACAGTATTTAAGTTACAGGATGCCAGGAAAGGAGTAAACATCCCTCAAGGACTCTACCTCCTCTTCTGGGGGCAGGTTAGTTGTATCAGACTAGGTGGAATTAGGACCTTATTATTGTCTTTATTTGGAGATTAAGTATGTTTGAAGGAGATGTGTATTGGTACCAAGTTAACAAGGGGTGGACTTGTGATGGTTAATTTTATGTGTCACCTTGTCTGGAGTAAGGGATGCCCAGGGAGCTGGGAAAACATGATTTCTGGGTGTGTCTGTGAGGGTGTTTCCAGAAGACATTGACCTGAGAATCAATAGACCGAGTACAGAAGATCTCCTTCACCAACGCAGGCGGGCAGCGGCCAGCCTCTTGGAGGCCTGAGTACAAGCAAAAGGCAGAAGAGGGCTTCCCTGGTGGCGCAGTGGTTGGGAGTTCGCCTGCCGATTCGGGGGACACGGGTTCGTGCCCCAGTCCGGGAGGATCCCACATGCCGCGGAGCGGCTGGGCCCGTGAGCCATGGCCGCTGAGCCGGTGCGTCCAGAGCCTGTGCTCCGCAATGGGAGAGGCCACAACAGTGAGAGGCCCGCATACCACAAAAAAAAAAAAAGGCAGAAGAAGGGCAAATGTGCTCTCCGTGCTTGAACTGGGACGTCCGTCTTCTCTGACCTTAGACACTGGATCTTCCAGTTCTCTTACCTTCAGACTAGGACAGCATTACACCACTGGCTTTTCTGTTTCTCCAGCTTGTAGACAGCAGATCACAGGTCTGGCCTCCATAATTGTGTGAGACAATTGCTATTCAACATAAAATAGTCTATCTGTCTATCTGTCTCTCTCCCCTATTACTTATGTTTCTTTGGACAACCCAGGCTAACAGAGATGGCAAGTGCATTTTTCACAGTAAAAGTCCTGCATAGATTGAGAGGAAGTTTAGCCCCACTGGCGGTAGCTGATGACACTGGAAATGTAGGCCAGGGTGGCCCGTAGCACTCAGAAGAGCAGGCACCCCACTCGCAGCACCACAGACGGTGAGCTGAGACAGGGCCGTTACCATCCCTGCCCCCCGCCGACACGCAGTACCTCCTGCCTCACCATTGGCCCAGGCCCCGGGGGAAGAAAGAAGCATGTATAACATGAACTTGTCCTTCCTTCAAGCGTGGTTCACTATTCAGATATTCATTGGGTTCCTCCTATGAGTCATGCATTCCCCAAAGACAAGAATATTGCTAAACTATTGCTAGCGGGTGACAAGAGAAGTGAAGAGTTCATTGTAGTATAGGGAGAGGGGTCGGGGCAAGGACCAGGGGCTGTGGCAGTGCCCCGGAGAGACCCTTACCTCCAAGAACCCCAGGGGACCCCCAAAGGCAAGCTTCACCTTAGTGAAGCTCTGAATAGGGATAGCCAGGTGAAGCGGGGCAGGTGGGCGGTCCCAGACAGGTGACAGCGTATGCAAAGGCCAGGAGATGGACGGGAACGTGGCCAATTCAGGAAACCCGTAAGCATCCCTCAGGCAGGCTCTGAGAGGAGGGGAGAGAGGGTGGCAGGTGAGACCGGAGAGATGAGCTCCAGCCGGGTCCCACCAGGTCCCGGAAGCTGGCCACAGAGTTTGGAATTTTTCTCAAGGGCAAGAAAAAGCCCAAATTCGAGGAGAAAGGACCCTATTCAGGAAGATTTCTCGCAGGGTTTCTGGTTTGCCGAGAGGGCTCCTGGGAGCCGAGCGAAGGCAAGGAGGCCTTCCCCCATTCCCTCCCCTGGGCTCCCAGAGCTGCCGGGAAGAAGAGGCCGTGTCAAACCCAGTGCGTAGCCCGTATCCCAGCCTTGAGCGGGTGCAAACTGTTGACTGATGCTCCTACTTGGCTGCAGTGGGTTCCCGTGTGGAAGATCAGTGGGGTTGGTGTAGAGGTGAGATGCACAATCTGTCCTCCCTGCGATCATCTTGCCGTCTCCCATCTGTCTCTCTGAGGCTGCTTTTCGTTTGATCTTACCAGCGACTTCTGTTTCCTTGCCGCCTGTACTTTTTGTCGTCTTCTGCCTCTTGCAGCATCTCATCTTTTTCCATCTCTTTCTAACCTTGCTCAGGTGCGCCCTCCTCGTCGCTCTGGTGTCTGGTCCGTCCCCTCACACACGTGGCCCCACCATCTTCACCTTGACCTTCTGGTCTCCGTCCTGTGCCCCCTTTGTGCTCATGGGCGCTTTGTTCTCGTGTTTGTCTGAGCCTCCTTGCTCCCCTGTTTGACTTCTCTCGCTCTTCCCTCTCTCCTCCTTCCTGGTCCCTTCTCCTCTGGCATCCCTCAGTGGTGCCCATGGCCTTTTCGTTCCAGTCCACAGCCCCGTACCCCCCCACCTCGGCTCCTCGGACAGGCCGCCTCTGCCTCTGTCCTCTGACCTGTCCGCTAGGACATTTTCTCCTATAAGTGGCATCCGTGGATTTCCCTCCAACACCGAGAGCTCACATGGCTTTTGTGCAGAGAATAAGATAATCAAGTGCACCTTTTATTGATGTATTTTCATTTTGCTTAATAAGCACATCTTGAAATTGAGCTGCACGTCACTCACACTGTATCACTTCCCCTGGGGAGTCCGCATTCAGTCTCCCTTGAAATTCTCTCCCTGCGCAGCCCAGGGAGGGAAGATGGTGCGTTTAAGGTTTCTTGGTTGAGCTTCCAACATGGTGTGTCTGTGTCCTTTGTCCCTGATGCAGTTGTGTGTGTTGGAGAGGGGGTCGCATCTGTGTATGAGGAAGAGGGAACTCGCAGCTGATCGTGGTGTATGGGGTTTGTCCTGTTTATTAGCCACAGTGGAGGTGAAGGACCACGGAGGGAAGGAGGGCTCAACCCTGGATGACTTTGGAAGAGGGACCATTCTGAAAGGCTGATGCTTTTACTCCACCTGACTCTCCACTGACCCACTCAAGAGAATGACAAGTGAAAGTACCAATTGTCAGAAACATCGTGGCTGCTCCACCGGCCGCCCGGCCCCTTCTCTGCAGAGAGGCACTGCCTGTTATCAGGCCTGGCCTGGCCACAGGCAGGAGCAGCAGGGAAGAGGGGTTTCCTGGAGTGGGGCAGTGGCCACAGTGCAAACATCTAAGCTGAGTTCCAAGGTCTATCCCGGACCCCTCTGGGGTGGAGGGGTCTTCTCAGAGGCTCCAGGCTGGGGTGCTTTACTGGGGTACAGTGTGTCCATAGATGTGCTGATGCTGGGAGGTTGTAAACATAGCTTCTCATCTAATCTCACTGTTAGCGGCAACTGGAGGCGAACAGGGCGCCCAGGCTTTCATCAAGCGGTGATCGTGATATTTACATCTCTACGTTATTGAACCCTTACTACGTGGCAGCCAGGAAGTGGGTGAAGCACTTTACGTATATTATCTTGTTTAATGCTCAGAACAACCCAGTGCAACAGATGCTGTTTTACCCTTACTTTAGGGATGAGAAACAGGTGCTTGCTAGCCTGGGTAGTGTTCCACATTGGGAGGCAGCAGAGCCAGAATCTGAGCTCAGGCGTTCTGACTACACAGCCCAGCCTCAGGCACCGTGCTCCCTTTCATGAGCGAAGACTCAGGTTAATCTGACTCAGAGGAGTCTGATTCCCAGGTGGGAATGGGCCCCAGGCTCAGACCATTTCAGAACTAGAAGCACCCTGAAGGCCACCCGGCCAGTGGTTCTCAACTCTTGCGTATCACTGTTACTTGTGGGTATTGCTAAGCAGCAGCAGTGTTGAAGGCCTCCCCGCTCCCAGAGATCTGATTCAGTTTACTGGGGATAAAGTCATGGCATCCTTATTTCTTAAAACACTCTGGGTGCTTGCATATTTCACCCATGTTGAGAACCACCGTTCTAATATTACAGATGGGAAAACATGAAACTTAAGAGGTTAACTGGCTTGTCCAAAGTCACACAGGTTACAGGAAGTTATGAGGACCAATCCCATCCTGCTGTCTCTCATCCAGGCTTTCCCTTGCCCCTGATGAAAGACAAGTCCCTCCTTATGTGTGGGAGAGAACACAGTAGACATGATGGGTAAGAATTTGCCCTGACACATGATTGGGTTAGGATAGTAGCTGTGACCTGGGGCTTTAGTTGTCTGTGTTTTGGGTTTGTCTCTTCTGCAAAATGAGCATAGTAATAAGGCCTGTCATAGCGAGTTGTTGTGAGGTGATAATGTGACATGATACCACCTAAAGGTTTCATAATCCTGCCCAGCATATGGTAATTATTTCATCATATGGAAAGTACCCTTCATTAAACATCCATCTTGCTAGCCATTCTCAAAGTAGTCTTAACTTTAAATTAGAAAAAAATAGTGTGTAAGTAAAAAATGTTTATTAGACTATAGAATCACTGAGGACGGCATGTGTTCTTAAACTGTACCTTGAACCCAGTCAAAAAATGGACAGAACACCTAAATAGACATTTTCCCAAAGAAGACATACAGATGGCCAACAGGCACGTGAAAAGATGCTCAACATCACTAATTATTAGAGAAATGCAAGTCAAACTATAATGAGGTATCACTTCACACCAGTCAGAATGGCCATCGCCAAAATATCTACAAATAATAAATGCTGGAGAGGGTGTAGAGAAAAAGGAACCCTCTCACACTGTTGGTAGGAATTTAAATTGGTGCAACCATTGTGGAGGACAGTACGGAGGTTCCTTAAAAACCTAAAAATAGAGTTACCATGTGATCCAGCAATCCCACTCCTGGACATATATCCAGAAGAGATGAAGACTTTAATTTGAAAAGATACATGCACCCCAATGTTCATAGCAGCACTATTTACAATAGCCAGGACATGGAAGCAACCTAAGTGTCCATCGACAGATGAATGGATAAAGAAAGTGTGGTGTATACTTACAATGGAATATTACTCAGCTATCAAAACGAATGAAATATTGTCATTTGCAGCAACATGGATGGACCTAGAGATTATCATACTGAGTGAAGTAAGTCAGACAGAGAAAGACAAATATCATATGATATCACTTATATGTGGAATCTAAAAAATAATAAAAATAAATCTGTATACAAAATAGAAACAGACTCACAGGCATAGGAAACAAACTTGTGGTTACCAAAAGGGGAAGGTGGGGAGGGATAACTTAGGAGTATGGGATTAACAGATACAGACTACTATATATAGATAGATAAACAACAAGGATTTACTGTAGAGCACAGGGAACTGTATTCAATATCTTGTAATCACATATAATGGAAAGTAATCTGAAAAAAAATATATATATATATGTATAACTGAATCACTTTGCTGTACATCTGAAACTAACACAATATTGTAAATCAACCGTACTTCAATAAAAAAATCAGAAAAAGAAGTTGAGCAAGTTGACATCACCTGCAGGCCCTTGCTGAGTGCTTACCGATGGCATGTCTGGCCACCTGTTGGCTGAGGTGGGCCTAGCGTTCAGATCTAGTGCTGCCATGTTTCCCCTGGCATGTTACCACAAATGGGGCTGCTGTTCTGTCTCCCCTGGTTTTTCTCAATGTCACCACCAGCGTAGAAGTAAAGGCATTTGCAGTGCTGATGGTGGGGAGTAGCATTAGCACTTACCTTACAGACTAACTAAGCCTGTTCTCTGTGGAATTGTTACTCTCGGGAGGCATGACTTTTTTCGTTATTTTTTCTCACTTCTATTTAACAGAGAAGTCATGGCAGAATGGTGTTTCCTCTTGTCCCTTAGCTGATGAAATGCTATTCCTCCCAAGTCTCCCCTTCCCCCATTGGTCCCTTCCTATATGGCTGTCTTACTCTCAGCTTTTTCTCACCTGTTGGTGTCCACGACTTTACTCGTCCATTCTTTTCACCTGGGCTACATCCTATCCGATGACCTGCCCGAGCCCTTGACTTCAACTACTGGGCTTTCACTAATGACAAGCAATCACATCTTTGTATTCAGTGCCAGCAGAACTGTATCTTCAAGAGCCTATTGGATTCACCTCTGGGAAGTTCTGTGATGTGTTCAACATTGAACAAATCATCTCACCTCACTGTCCTCACCACCCCCAATTCTCTCCCTTGTGTATTAGCAACCTTGAAGAATGGAAACACGACATCCCCATTGCCAAAGACAGAGAACTAGAGGTTGTCCTTGATTCTTTCCTTCCTATAGCACCCCTAATTCAGTCAATCACCTGATGCTATAGATACCCCTTGTTCATACCTCCCCATCTTTACTGTCACTGCCTTGGTTCAGGATCTTATCTCATTTTACCTAACCGATTGCCTTATATACAACCTCTGTCCTCTACTATGCATCCTCTGTCCAATGGTCACAGTAATAATAATAGAAACATTTATTGGGTTCTTACCAGATCATGGGTACCGGGCTTAGCACTTACAAAATCTCACTTAAATCCCACGATAGTCACAGGCAGTAGGTGAGAGTACGATATCTGCACCTTATAGATGAGGAAACCCAGGCTAAAAGGGCTTACAATCTTGCTAGAGATCATAAAGCTTTCACATGGAAGATGGGATTTCAGCCCTTATCTGTTGTTGAAAGGATGCCCGTGGGTGGTTTACCCCCTCCTCGGGAGGCTGAGCTTTTGCTGTACCTTCTCAAAATCATCCTCTTGCTAAGTGCTCCTTCTTGCAGAGAAGAGTCCTTTTTCTTTTATTTTTGGGGGTTTCCCTGTTTCCTCAGCAATGTTGATTTCATTGCATTTTCATAATATTCCGTGCTTTAATTTAATTTATTTAGTGCTGTTGTACAGTGCCCTGGGCATCCCTGAAGAAGCGAGAATTTTATAAATAAAATTATTATTACAGCTGCTCTGATAGCAGCCCCTGAGCTATTTAGTAGATATATCGATTACTTTCAGCGTTGAAAACTTTCACCTAAAGCCCTTTATGGCCCAAGTTCTCCCTGTCTTTTGCTGCTGTATCCTGCTTGTTGGAGTCTAGACCCAGTCATGTACCTTTTCTCCTTACTCTCCCCAGAGTTCCCTGTTATGTATTCTGGAAAACATGACCTAGGTTTTTTTTTTTTTCCATCTTTTTGAATCACGGAAGTTCCAAGACCCGTTTGCTAGACCTGTAATGTCAGCTTTGCAATGATTCAGCCCTCTTTGTCCACTCATGCTAAATAAGACTGCATTAGTTATTAGACTGCAGCAGAAATCTCTTCTAGGGTAGTCTAGGACTGGATAGGAATTGATCACGACACATTTGGAACCCAGAATTTCAGAACTCTAAACTTGTGTTTAGAGACATATGCAGACACAAAATCTGTCAGTCTTGAAAGGAAGCGAAGCCCAAACAAGAGGAATAGGGTGAGAGTTTCTGTGCCCTTGGCCGTCATTTTTCACATTAAGGCTACTTTCTGAAACCTGCCCGCTACCTCAGTCTCATAGCTCTTTGCTTGCGAGAGATACGAGAGGGCCATTGTCTTCTATTTATAAAATGTCTGTGATGTGATGAGAAATTCACAGGATAAACCAATGCCTGAGCTGTGGTTTCTTCCTGGACATCTCCCAAATCATGCTATTGGATTTCACCTTCTCTCTCTCAACTCCCCACACAGCAGGCTCCTTTTTCAACAAATTATTTTCAACAAATCTTAACTCATTCATTCATTCAGTAAAAATTCATGAAAAAACCCAAACGAACATTTTGGCCAACCAAGTACATCCCAACTCTGTGGCTGGCGTGTACAAGGATAAGCAAGACCGACCTCATTCCTTACTGTTTGGGCTTTGGGTTCCTCACATCTTCTCCTTTCATCTTGACTTGTTTTCGTCTGAAGCAAATATTTTCCTCCTAATTTACAGTTGCATTCAGGATTTCTGAAGAAGTTTCCTCATTAACGAAGAGCAATACACCGTGCTGTCTCCACTCTGTGTTTTTAGAGAACAAACGGGGGTGTAGCCAGTCTGTCCATTACAAATGAGTTCATTCCCATTCAGGCAGTGGCTGGCACATACCTTGCCTGGTCCTTCTCAAGTTATGAACACCATATTGGCTTTGGTTGTCTGTACTTCTTCCCAGCTACACTGCGAGCCCTAGATGAATGGAAGACACAGTAACTCAAAGAATTTATTGCATTATACATGGTGGCCATGCATAGTTTCAGTAACAGGAAACGCAGTGAGCTTGTTCAGGGCGGATGTGTATATAGCCTTCTCTCCTCACCAAAGGTTGTTGGCTATCTTAACAACTGTATTTCCTTCTAGCCAAGTAAGAATATGAAATGAACTATGACTCAGACGTCTAGGTCAATGAGAAATAAACAGGATGAAAAGCGTGTGTTGCCCCCAAAGGGAAGAATAATTTCCAATGAAAAAAGACTAACCAGAAAGATTTAATTTTCTACAGAGGAGGCAGCCTAGAGACCCAATTCAGTTACGTTTTCCTGCAGCTCAGAAACACCTTGCCATCCACATTGTAATCAGAGAGTACCCGAGAAACTCTGCATTCCTTGGCCCAGTCTTCTCCAGATACATGAATCACTCAGTGGCAGTCTGTATCCCTACTAAGTGCAAGCCACTGTGGACAACATTGCTTTTTGTGCTGAGTAAGCACATTCCACCCTACTGCTGATTTTACGATGAGTTTGGCTAGAACGACTCATCTTTCGTTCCCTCTCTGGAGTCCGTCTAAAGAGGTACAACTCTAGGCCCATCCTCACCCTCCCCTTTCTCCAAATGGACTGTGAATTTAGGAGGCCCTCTTGCCTGGGTCTGGACAGTCCTGGGCTGCTGGTTGAAGGCTGGCTTGGTCCGTCTGTCCCTCCTCTGTTGGGTATCTTATAGCACTCTCCTCGCCATTCTATGTTAGTCCTTTAATAAAAATGGCCAGCTCGCCCAGAGGTAACAGAATAGAAATCAGCGGGACCTGCGACTGTCTGCATGCCGGCCCCTCTTGTCAACCTCGCCTCCAGTGCATCTGCCAAACCAACCTCCTCTGGGACCGAGACACTTGAGAACACAGTGCAGCAGCCTCATCTCCTGGTCAGTGTTTTTCTCCATCATTTGCTTTATTAAATATTGATTTTCTGTTGCATTATTAAACCTTAAGTCTAGAGCATAAATTCTGGGCTGATACTTTAATCTGGCTCTCCTCAGCTTTTTTTGGCTTTTGGAACTGATTTTCAGGCCAGATCTCCTGGGGAATCTTTAAGTCAACCCAAGGCCTGAGAGAAATCTGTCTGCAGGAAGGGGAGGAGCCCAGACTTGAGAGTAGCTCGCTTCCCAGGGCAGGATAAAGGAGACTGAGCTTGTGTAAAGCAGATCTTGGCTTTATGCTCACACCAGACCCAGAAGCCTGGCCCCCTTGGGATTCAGGTGGTTGTACCAGGAAGGTCTTCTGGAGTCACACCACCAGAACTACTGAGCAGACGACTGGTATGCTGAATTGATTTGGGAATCAGACATCAGAGCTCTTCAGACATTATCTAATCCATTATCCATTCACCTCCTTTTGTTCTGGTCTCCATTATTCCTAGGATTTGAGTCATGGGTTCTAATCATGCAATCCTTTGGCTTTTCACTTATTTTGGACCTCTGGTTCATTCTCCTTTCATCTTCCTTTCGTTTCCTTCTAAGGGCCGGTGGCTGAGTGGTCAAGTACATCAATCCATTGTAGGATGGAGCCATCACAACACTTTAGAAAACACTTTGTGAGGGATGTAGACATCTCCAGCCAGCTGTGTTAGCTAGGGCGATGTCCGCGTTTAATTCCCCATCCTGAGAAGAGCCTCCCGGACTGGCATTGCCACTGTCCTGAGCCTGGAGACGAGACACAGAAGGAGCATCACGTCTTTCTCTTCAACCCTGACAGACAAACAGGAGAAAAACTGGAAGTAAATATTGATGGGGTTGCCCTGGCAGGACTGGAGCGTGTCAGTGTCTCTCTGGAGGTTTGCAGAGAGCTGTGACCATCTCCTGCCTGGGCTGCATCTCATCCCATCTTTCTCTCTGTGCCCTACTAGGTCCTACATCTTCAGAAATCTAGCGTTAGGAAGTTATGCCAGGAACGGTCAGAGCCTCTGGTAAAAGGCTGGGGTTTAGGAGAAGGGTGAGGACTGTCTCACTCTGGGACAGAGAAGGAGACAACCACCCAGGCTGGCCCCTGACCCCTGCCTAATGTTAACCTTTATTTATTTATTTTTTTTTTGCGGTACGCGGGCCTCTCACTGTTGTGGCCTCTCCCGTTGCGGAGCACAGGCTCCAGACACGCAGGCCTAGCGGCCATGGCTCACGGGCTTAGTTGCTCCGCGGCACGTGGGATCTTCCCGGACCGGGGCACGAACCCGTGTCTCCTGCATCGGCAGGCGGATTCTCAACCACTGCGCCACCAGGGAAGCCCTAATGTTAACCTTTAGATGCTGAGGGCCAAGGGCTGACTAAGCCTGTGTGCCCACATCATGTGCAAATGAAAAAGACTCTCTCGGAATAGTTCACTGAAGATGCATGAAGGTCAAGGTAGAAGACACTGTCTGCTTCATTTTCCCCAACCTCCCTCATATCCCCAAAGTATGAAGGACTTGCTCTTAACGCACATAGAAACCCCAGGTCCTGTATCTTCCCACAATTCCTTTCCCCAAACCTGAGTCTCTCCATAATAGGAGGTAGGTAGGTGGGTAGTAGATAGAAACTACCACTCATTGGAAGACTGTCAATGATGCGGAACCATCTAGTCATGTAGGTCCTATTTCCTTTCAAAGATCTCTAGCTTTTTTTTTCTTAATATTAAGCCCAAAATGTGCCTCCTTCTAAAGTCTGACTCTTGGTTATTCTCCTAGAACGACACAGAATAAGTGGAAGCCTTTGCAGTAATCAAAAGTGCTTGGCTTTGAGTAGAGAGATGCGAATTTTGAATCTTACTACCCATGTAAATTTCCATAAGTTATAGATCAAAACGGCTGAATATTAGCAGTTGTGTATGTTCCAGTCTGATACTTAATCTCTCTGAGTTCTGGCTTCTCATTTATAATATGGCCTAAGTATAACCACTCATCGGTTTTTCATGCGGGGGGATTAAAGCTAGGTGAAATGCCTAATATTAGGAAGCATTCAGTATTTTTTTTAAAATTCAATTTGACAAACATTTGTTGAACTCCTGCTTTGTGTCAGACACTGTCCTGAGCGCTAGTAGTAGGAAAATGAGCCATAAATGGTCGTGACCTCATGCTGGAAATTATAATAGGTGACGATGCCTGTTAACTTTCCTTAAGTCTCCCCTTCTCCCCTAAGTAGATAGTTCAAGCATTGCATAGATTTCTCCTTGTACTTACCTCATAATATTCGAATTATCTCTTCACCCAAAAGATATAACTCTTTGGGGCTCAAGTATCATCCTCTGAATGTCAGATACTGTTCTCAGTAAATGTGGGTTGTTGAATGCATCTCTAATTCCTCATCATTCATTTTGTGAGAGATTCTAGTGTGTTTACTTCTCTCTTTAGATGTTCACTAACTTTCTCCCAGGGCAGCCCAGCTCACGGAGACCAAACACACCCTCTAACCTTCATCCAGTCCCCGCCTGTCCTGTTGCTGACCCCTGAATAAAGGATAATATCCTTTCGTACCTCTGCCTCTATTGTCTGTCTGCTTCCCTCACTGACAGTTTCTCCCAGCCCACTCTGTGCCATGGTTAAAAACTCCAGCTGCATTGCAGGAATTCACTCAAACAGTAGAAGAGGGTTTATTGGATAGATGGGCAGGTGCTGCGGAAACAAGTTCAGGAGGAACAGCAAACCCTCTAAGGAGGGCCTGGGATCCTCTTCTCTCTCTCCTTCTGTTTGCTTCTTTCCTCGAATCTCCTATGGCCTCTTGAATCTTTTCCTTAGGGTTTCTCTGGTCCCCCTAACTTCGTCTCACGTGCGGCCCTGGCCTGCCTCTGTGCACATCCAGACAGCTGACAGATTACAGCCAAGTGACTTGGTTTTGGTGCCTCGAGTTCAGATTAGCAGGATCTCAAGTCAGATGGTCTTCGTCTGAGTCAGGTGACCACACTTATTCCAATCACCGAAGGCTGGGGAGAGGGTAGAGATAATAGGGTAAGTGTCTATTTAGGGTTCTTCTCTTGCAGAACTTGGTATGGGTAAAGAATTAGCAATCGACGACTTTCATAAAGAGATGTTTTGTAATGTCTACACGTTAAAAACCACGGGTGGTTTGCACGAACTGTGTCTGCCTCCCCCTGGTTCCTCTCATCTACTTCCTTTTCTGAGCACTCTGGCTGAGACACAGTCAGAAAATGTGTTCAGAGAACACAAGGCTTCTCTACAAAGAAAACAGGACTTGGGGAAGATCTGTTCATTGGCTAGAAATCACCCTAAGTTTGAGTGGGTGATACAGATATGTTTTGGCCTTACAGAGGAATGAGACTATTAAAATCTACTTTAAAAAAAATCAGAGACAGTATTGGAAAGGCCAGCTAGTTCCCAGGTCCCCCGAGCACGCAGCCTCACAAGATGTGTAATCCCGTACTCGTGCGTCGTGGAGGGCTCCAGGTCCCATGGGGATATCGCAAATGGGTTGGGGGCCCAGGGTCTTCGGGCTATTTCTGTCTCAAGTTAGTTTGATTTTTCCATCTGAAGCCGTCAGAAACTCAGGAACTGATCATTTGTGCTGGAAATAGCACCACGTGTGCCCTTTGTTTCGATCGCTTTTGCCACGTTGGATTGGCAAATTTGATTGCTGGCCGCAGAAAATTGCATTTGTGTCAAGAACATTCCGAAGAGATCAATGTAGAGGGAGGAAAGCAGGCAAGATCAATTGTAATACCAAAGGACTGGTATAGAAAAGCATGCCCCTCACATGTCATCCTGTGACTCTCTGTGTCTAAACATCTCCCAGGTTATCTAGAAGAGAGGGAAATAACTCCACGTCAATCCGCCCGTCCTTACGCAGAAAATGCGCCAAGAGTGAGACAACCTGTAATACTACAAATAGTTATTATAATTGCTCCACAGATTTCCCAGGTGCTGTGTTATCTCCTATATGCACATTTCTAAGTTAAACTTCCAGAGAAGCTGTGAGTTAAATCTCTGCATCATTACCATTTTATGACCATGGAGTCAGAGGTTAAGTAATCTGTGACTGTTGCTGAGCACAGAGGAAGTGGGGCTTGGGACTTCCATTCTGACTTCTCCAAATCCTATGCTTTTTACTATCGCTGTTCGTTTTCTTTGTGTATTTAAACCACAACGCCGGTTGAAACCAACGTGAGTAAGCGTTAGGATTGCCGCCGCTACTCTGCTATTTTAGTCATTCGACCAGAGGTGTGTAGTTGGTTCACCATTTCCTGCTTTCCGTGCGGGGACGCTGGGATCCTCAGAGGACAGTTTCTCAGACTCTTACGACATATGTAATAGTTGTATGCATGTGACTTTATAAAGTGTCTTTCCTGTCTTCTATCGCCAGCAGCTTATGAAGCAGGGCAAGTATTATCAGGTCCATTTTCTACGTGAAGAAAGTGAGGCTCAGAGAGTGTAACTAGTGTCCAAGAAAGTAAAGAGGGAAGCCCCGTGGCTACAGTGCTGCTGGTCTTTTCACTCCCCCCGCCCTTCTATAAGATGAAGCATTTACTTTTAACCACAGTACAGCCTAAATGGGCTGACCCTTTTTCTTAAGTGTTGGACCGTCTCCATCCCTGCTCTCTTAAAAGCATGGAACAGCACCTGCAGTGACAGCATCTACCGCAAACATTCCAGAATGCTCTAGCCAAAGAGTGTATGTTCTGTTCTTTGGGGCTTGACGATGGCTTATAAACGTTTTGATCCTACCTACTTTGATAGATTGCCTTCAACAGAGAGAGGCCTTGGATAGAAGCCTCCACTGGCTACTGGAGGACCAGCTCCGTGACTCAGATACTTAATGATCTAGTCTCATCCTGCTTTATTACCAAAAAATGTTCCTTGATGGCCTTCTGCTTTCTAGACCCTTTGCTGGGCATGTAACCTTGGCTGACCTTGGACAAGTCACTGAACTTCTCCAGGCCTTGATTCTGTCATCTGCTAAATAGACATAATAGTGATCCTTTCCCTACTTCAAATAGTTATTGTTTTTCTTTTTTTTTTTTTTTTTTTTTTTTGTGGTACACGGGCCTCTCACTGTTGCGGCCTCTCCCATTGCGGAGCACAGGCTCCGGACGCGCAGGCCCAGCCGCCATGGCTCACGGGCCCAGCCGCTCCGCAGCACGTGGGATCCTCCCGGACCGGGGCACGAACCCGCGTCCCCTGCATCGACAGGCGGACTCTCAACCACTGCGCCACCGGGGAAGCCCTCAAATAGTTATTGTTAAGAATAAAATGACAACACAGATGCGAACTGGTGAAATACAAAGAAATACAAAGAAATGACTCCTGTACTTATATCCCGTGGTATGTAATGTTAAGCTCTCAGAAATGTTTGGGAATGGGTTGGCAAATGAAGAATGTGCTGTTCTACATACCCCAAGGGATAACGGAAAACAAGGCTGACAAAGTGACATCGTGGACTCAGGTGTGCTGGATGAAGGGCTGGGCAGGATGGAAGTTGCCATGTCCTGCCTTTTTCCCTCTGGGTGGAGGGAGCTGCCTTGGCGGGGTTTATCCACTCATGTCTGCTTTTGGAAGTGTTTGCTCTGAATGGTGTGATTTCTGTGGCATTTTCTTCTTTCTCTTTCTCTCTCTGGCAGTGACTCTTTGAAATATTATTTTTGCTTCCTCGACGGCAGGGCTGTATAATTGATGGCCTCTCTGGGTTGCTGGAGCCCTGCATTTAAACCACGCTCGCCTTGGCTCCAGTGCCTCCGAGTTCATTACTTTTTGAAAAGCCTCACGTCTGTTTGTGTTCACTTGCTTGTTGCTCTGGAGAGGGAGGTGATTGTCAGGCAGGAAGAGGAGTGTGGAGCAGAATTCATGGCAGTCAAATCCTCTCTTGTCCTTAGATGGATATTTCTGAGTAACAGGACTTCACATTTATCTGGCGTGGCTGCTCTGAACCAGGGGACCAAGGACCTGCACTTTCCCCTGCAGCATGCCGGAGGGGCTCTGCCACATACAGTCCTGGGAGGTAGGAGGCTGCGGCTCTGCAAATAAAGTGGGTAATGAAAGTGTCCAGCTCAGGTACTAGAGAATGATTTAGTGCAGAATATATACATGTCAGATTTTTTTTTTTTTTTTTTTTTTTTTTTTTTTTTTTTTTTTTTTTTTTTGCGGTACGCGGGCCTCTCCCTGTTGTGGCCTCTCCCACTGCGGAGCACAGGCTCCAGACGTGCAGGCTCAGCGGCCACGGCTCACGGGCCCAGCCTCTCCGCGGCACATGGGATCTTCCCGGACCGGGGCACGAACCCGCGTCCCCCGCATCGGCAGGCGGGCTCCCAACCACTGCGCCACCAGGGAAGCCCTATTTTTTTATCTCTTTTAAGTATGTTCCTCCCTTGCAGCCCGGTATGAACTGTTTTCTTTTCTCTCTCACTCTCCCTCTCCCCCTCTTCTTCTCTCTTTCTCATTTTCTGAATATATATTAATTCATAGCAAATGAACCTACTTACTGTCTGTATAATTTTACCCTTTTGGTTTTTACAATGAAGGGAATCACAACGATTTCCCTTCATACGATTCCTTCTTCTGACTTTCAGTCTAAGCTCCCGCTCCCATCCTATCAGGGATAACCTCCCATATACCATGTATTTTAAGCCCATGAGGTCATTATCTACAGGGACAAAACGATTTAGTTAAGACAGATATGAGTGACGGTTTTTACAGCAAGTCAGATAAAATTCAGAACATTTCAGAAGACATTTGAATTTTTCCTAACAAGCAACCTCTTAGTAATGCTATCCTTCAAAACTCTATGCATGGAGTCATAATTGAGTTCAGTGGTTCCACGCGTGAGCAATGAACCGAGCAGACTAACAGAACGCCGAGAGCTAATGAAAATCTTGTTGTTGAAAGCAGTGCAGCCCCAGCGGGGCACGGGGTAAAATACTGGGAAGATTAGGATCTCTGCCTTAATGGCTGTGAACTAATATACTTATTCTGACCAGTTAAACCTCAGTTAATTCCCAGTTGCTTCAGGCAACTAACTGTTCAAAACCTTTTCAAAAATAAAGACACAATCTTAATCCAGGATACTGTTTGCTTCCTTATTCAGTGTTAGAGTATAAACGTTCCAAAGCAACTTTTTTTCTTACTCTTCACACATGACAAAATAAATGAAAACTAATAATGGAGTAATTCAGAGACTTGACTGAATAACTCACAGTAAACTGGATTTGAGAATACATATCCATGTTGATGCCAGAATTTAAAATTTTTATGGAACATATAATGATATAGGTCTTAGATACCATGGAGTACATGTCATAGATAGGAAAAGTGTCTTCTTAGAGACACAGGGCAAACCTGGATCATCAGAGCCTCATCACTTGGCTGAAGTCTCAGGGATAAACACATAGATTATGCTTAGTACCTGTTTGGGAAAAAAAAAAAAAAAGGTGGGGACAAGCTTTAATATGATGTAAGTTATCTGTTTTTTTCTTTATTATCTAGAAAAGCCGCCGTGCTTCCTTCTTACCTAACACAGCATTCATATAACTGAATATCATTCCCATTTTGCCCTTTATCAAAAAGAAATTTAAAGCTTATCATCAGACTGTGTGTTAACATTTATGATTTTGCCATTCGAGGTATTCTCCTTTTCCTTGGACCTTACTTTATGTGTTTACTTACTCTTTTATCTTGTGTTTCCATTGCAAGATGTCTCAAGTTTATTGTGGAGATTGTGGAATATAAATAATTATGGATAATTTTATTAATATATATATAATTTAACATAGATAAATATATACAGTACGTAATTATGTATGATTTAATGTTGTTTTAAATATGCCCTGGACAACTGGCAACTTGTGCTTTTTATGCATGTGGATCATTTGTCTATTTTAAAACTTGAGTGTGGGGTAAGAATGCTCATCATTTGTCCATCAAGAAAACATGATGGGGAAGAAGGGATTAAAAACTGAATCGAAATAATAAGGATTTCATTAGTGTAGATACAGGCCATCTAAGAGAGGCAAGATTTTTATTCAGAACAAAATTTTTTTTTCAGTATTATGGGAAATGTAGGTTATTAGAATTTAACTAGTCGGTTGAATTGATAGATTCAAAGCAAAGAAAAACTTGGGTGTTTCAGTTATTCAGTTCAAACCATTACAGTAATTCAGTAAGCTGAGTTCACTTTTTAGTCCTGATTTTATATATTTCGCCATTCATTTATTGAGTACCTGCCGTGTTTCAGGAGCTCTGTGTTGTCTGGTATTAAGAGATAAAAGGGAATTGCTGTTCTCCAAGAGTTTTCAGGATGCTCCACCCTTTGTTAACATTTAATGCAATGAACTGTTGTTAAGATTCTGGAGAAACCAGAAAGAGGGTTAAAACTGACCTGGTTCAAGGTAGAGGAGTCAGGTGAGGCATGTAGATTGGGTCTAGAATTAAAGGTCTAACAGAAGTTAGCTGTACGATGATAGAGCATCTGCTAATCCAAGGAGCCAGAATGGATGCATGAGAGAAAATTCTGGGGAGAGGAGGATGGGACAAAGATCCTAATACAGTTTATGGTCACTAATGATTGGAAGGTAGGGGTGGATAGGCAAAGGCTGTGAGTGTGTGTGTGTGTGTGTGTGTGTGTGTGTGTGTGTGTAGGGGGCGGAGAGAGAGAGAGAGAGAGAGAGAGATTGATTGAATGGGCACCTTACAGTACAGCATAAACTTGCAGAGGTGTAAACGTGCCAGTCCTAAAGGTCCTCGGTTTCTACACTCAGCTAAAGATTTTACACACTGCTAACCCGAATGAAAAGGTACTACTTTAAAAAAAAGAAAAGGGACTACTTTAAAATATTATATGCCAAGGAGATTTGCATTTCTGAAAAGATATCTTGAAGTCATTTTGGAAGACGGTCTGGACAGGGTACAAAACTGGCATACCCTACTCTAGTAATTTCAGGGGAGCAGTGAGAATGGCCTGAATTAAGGTAATTAGCCATGATGATGGATAAGCTATAGAGTCAAATGCTTTTTTCACCAGTGAAGATCCATGGGACTTGGTGATTGGCATGGAGAGTAGGGAAACTGAAGAAGAACGGGAAGCTGCCTCGATTGCGGGGTAGTATAACATAGTGGTTTAGCACTGAGAGCTGACTGGCTGTTTTAAAATCTGGCTGTTTGACTGTGACGTGTGTCTTAACCTCTGTGAGTCTCAATTTTTTCACTTGAAATCGGAAGCAATAATAGCAATGTTACTTGGCATACACTTTCAAAAAGTTATTGGAAAATCTGGTACTCTTCCTTAAACCTTTTTAAAGGTCCATGAACAGCCGTTGAAGAGTTTTTGGAATACAAAAGAGAGACTGATTGGGTCCGGCGAGAAAGGTGATGCATTCAGTATGGAACTTCACATTCACTTTGTGTCGTGTTTTCACAGTCTAATAAATTATTTCACAATCTGTGATGATGAAAGAGAATAAGAGCATCCTTAAAGAGGATGAAATTATCCAATAGAGAGATGTTGGAGATGATTAGCAAGGGCATTTGGGAGTCAGAGGGAAGTTGACAGTCATGTTAAGTCAAAAATGGCTTTTAAAGAAGCTACTAAACAGTGATGGATTATTATTAAAAGCAGAGATTAGCCAAGAAGTGAAGCAGACAACTTCAAAGGAACAAGAAAAAAGGGGAAAATGTCTTTAAATCTTTAAAGGAAAAGGACAAATAATAGAAATTTTATATAACTGAATAGCTTCCCCTAAACAAGTAGTTTTGGTCTGCCTTTGATTCCAGAACTGAAAGCTCTAGGTTTCCAAGCCCAGAGGAGAAAAATACAGAACAAAACAAGCCCTGTCAAAATTTTCTGTAAGTTGTGTCCTGGGCAGCTGGACACAAACACAAGGACCTGAGTTAACTAATCTCTTATAAGTTTGACGCCTTTATAGTCACCAAAGTGAAGAGTTCAGATCGCCACCTCCACCCCACTTATCCTTAGAGGATGAAAAATTAAGTCTGGTGAAGCTTCCTGTTGTCAGGTTGCCTTTCCAGTGTTTTCTGCTGCTACCGGTTCCAGGCAAACATGGGCCCCTTCCTGGAAAGGGTTTCAGAAAAATGAAGGAGACGGAGAAAGCAAAGGAATAAAGAGGGAGGGGGAGAGGAAGAATGGAGAGGAAAGAAGTGATGAGGCTGGTCCATCACTGTGTGGATATGGTCTATCATCCAACACTATAATTAATATTACCTGTTTTACTTGAGGATCTCAGAATAAGTTACTAAAAGGTAAGCTGGTCTTCTAAGGACACCAGCAATTTCTTAGTGTCAACTCCCAGGACATCTTTTCAATACTCTTTTCTGCTGAAATAGATGTCGTTGCTACCACCCTCTTTCTTGATAATTTTTTTCTAATTTTTCATAAAACAGCTCTCTCCTGACATTCACCCAGCTCTGACCCACTCCATCTCAGTCCTCTGTGTTTAATAACCTAAATCCTTCTCATAAATCAAAAGTGCTGGCATTCCTCTGGGTTTCAACTTTGAGTCTCTTCCTTTCATATTTTTCCCAGGCGATGCTACTCAGCCATGGCATTAGCTGGAGATGGTGATGTGGACAGGCCTCAGGGTGTGCTCTGCCTCGGAATTCCCACATGGTTACTAGTTGTCTAATGGACATCTTAACATGTATATTCTGCAGACAACTTGAACTCAACATATTTCAAACTGCCCTTATTATCTTCTGTACCTAACTGGGTTCTTGGTCTCAATCGACAGAAATTGACTCAGGTGGACTTAACAAAAAAGGAATCGATTGCAACTATATAGTAGAACTCATGAAATTCACAGGGGGCTGATTCAGAAACGTGAAAGAGGTCAATACACAGAAAAAAATTCACAATACAGGCAGAGTGTCTCCAGGGCACTGTGGCCACAACAGCTAACACAGGAACCGTTCTTGGCACCTTTGTGGTCCTTCTGACACCTCTGAGCGCCAGACATCCCAACAAGAATGAATTCCAAAGTGTTCCTGCCTGTTTTCATCACTTGTTATAGAGGCAAGGTCCTTTGCAAGAGCACCAGATGATATGTCCATTCTCCAGCTACTGGAGTGTAAAAGCACAACTTTTTGGCCTTACCAGATTTCAGACTATACTCACACTATCTAGGGTTTCTGATATATAGGAAGAGGCTTCAGAGTCCAGCTAATATCTTGAAAGAATGAGAAGTGCCCACTGCATATTCCATGAGATAAGTCTACCCAACTGGTATGTTTCATCTCAACAAATGACACCAACGTACATTCAGTCAACCAAGCTCAGAATCATTGGCAAGTATTTCTTTTTAAATATGTCTCATTATTATGGATTTATTTATTTATTGGCCACACAACATGGCATGTGCGATCTTAGTTTCCTGACCAAGGATCAAACCCATGCCCCCTGCAGTGTAAGCGTGGAGTCCTAACCACTGGACAACCAGGGAAGTCCCAAGTATTTCTTTCTCTTTATGGTACGCATCTGTTTTGTTGGTGGTGTTTATTTAAGTCACTAAGTCTTACAATTTAATTGACCAAATATTGCTTAACTCCTTTCCACTCTACCTTTTTCCATCTTAGATCAACCCATGCCATTTGTCGAGGACTTTTAATACTTTCCAGCAATGATGAGGTGAAGGGTGTAAAGGCTGTGGACCCCACGTGTACAAATCATACTTCTGTCACTCACTAGCTGGCTGACCTTAAGCGTCTTCCCTCAGCTTGCTCGACGTTGTGTGTAGAATAAGCTCAATAATAGTACCTGTCGCATAGGGTCGCTGCAGTGGTCTGCTGGGGCAGTATGGTTAAAGCACTGTGGGCGCTCACAAACAATAGTCATTCCCTACAGGTAAAGTAAGGTTAGAAGTGAGGAGCAGTGGTGGTGAAGGTGATGATAATGGTGGTAGTAATACTAGTAACCCTCTAACCAGTACCCTCCAATACACAGTCTATACTGAAGTCAGCATTATCTTTTTTTTTTTTTTTTTTTTTTTTTTTTTGCGGCACGCGGGCCTCTCACCGTTGTGGCCTCTCCCGTTGCGGAGCACAGGCTCCGGACGCGCAGGCGCAGCAGCCATGGCTCACGGGTTCCCGGATGTGGGATCTTCCCGGACCAGGGCACGAACCTGCGTCCCCTGCATCGGCAGGCGGACTCTCAACCGCTGCGCCACCAGGGAAGCCCTGTCTTTCCAAAACAAAGATTTGATGTTGTTACTCTCCTGCTCGGAATCCTTTGGTGTCTGCCATTCCCTATGAGCTAAAAACCAAACTCTTTAGTAAGGTATCTAAACTCCTGCAGAACGGGACCCCAAATTATCTTTGTATCACTGTCTTCTGCCACTTTCCACCACTCAGGTTACAATAGGGGGACATGGACCAAGTCATTCCTCAACATCTCAGAGATTTTACTTCTCCTAGTTTTCACACACATGCTGTTTCTTCTTCCTATAATACTCTCCTCTCCTTTGAAGCCTTGGAAGCCCCAAACACATGGCAACTTTCTTTGTATCCCCACCCTTGACCTCCTCCCTGTGAGCCCATCACACTTGGTCCACGCACATCCCATGGTGACGCTGTACAGTGTTCGTTCCCTATATTGTCAACCTCTACACCTGCTGGCATGCCCTTGCCCTGAATGCTCCTGTCTCATTCATTTCTACCTCTGTTGTGTGGGGCTGGCACATAGTAGGTGCTCAGGGAATGGCTATTCAACCTGTGCATTAATGCACACATTTGTAAGGACTCTGCGAAGACCCAGAGGAGTCCAGGGAGAGGTGTAGCAACTTGTTCCCGACGAGTGCCCTGTGTCCCTCCGGCTACACTTGGCAGTGAAGCAAACAGGCAGAGCGTTTGAGGGCCTTGACTCCTGCAGCTCTGCTTTAATCATTTCCAGTTGGTTCTTGGCACCAGGCACCTTGCTAGGTACTTTAACATAATACCGGGAGGACACAGTGTTCTTTTTTCTGAAGGAATTTCATTTCAGTAGACTCTCGTTGACTTCTTCGGTAGACTAGTGGACCTCATCCTTACGGGACTCTGCAGCCAGCTTTGCAACCACCATTTGGGGAAGAACCCATGGACTATGCATCTCCTAGTATCATTTTCTAAAACTGATATCACTACCTTTATTAAACACGGGTGCCGCATGAAAAAGCCCTATGTTCCTTGGGAGAAGCAGAACAAGTATGTTTTCTCTGGATCTAAGAAACTTTAGAAACTTTGCATCCCTTCTCCAAGAAATAGTCACACACCCTAACTAGGCTAACTGCCACTCTCTTTATTGTATTTGAAAACACTAAGTACTATTGGGTGAGACTAAATTATCTAATTGGTAGACAGAAAAAAAAAAGCTGAATTCAGAAAATCATTCTTACAATATTTAATTATTGAAAAAGAATAATTTTATACAAATGAATGAACTTTTTATTTGTTGAATATACGACACCACCCAGAAAGAATTCCGTTGGAATATTATGTTCTGGAGACCAGAGTTGGGAAAATACTGCTGTAAAATGCTTCCAATCTCAGTCACCATGCTCTGATTCAAGAATGAAGGATTTTAGTGAGTACTTGGAAATTATGAATCATTATCTAATAAGCAAAGGTGCACCAGCAAAGGCAGAGCGCCTTCATTCCACAGATCTAAAGGACTGCACTGATTTCCCTGTCGTCGAAGCAAACAGCCTCAAGTTCTCCATTGCTCAACGGCAACCGTCACTGCTCTAGAATTTGATGCCCACACCCAATTATCCTCCTGCAACCCCTGCACCCTTGCCTGTGGGCCACTTGGTGAATGTTCCCTATGTTATTACTGTGGAAACTCATTTGATCTCAGCATCTCCTATGCATGCAGTTGAACTAAAATAGGAAAGAGAGCCTCTCTGGAAAGGACTGGCTGTAGGGGTAGCCATGGTTCTTCCTGCATCATATGCTGTGTCCACCCACCAAAAGGGGGAAATTCCACCAAAACATCTGCCTCCTTGCTAGGGCTGGAGAAAAGGCTTTGTCCCTTCTCTGCCCACTTTACTGTCTTGGAGAAGAAAGGGTGATACTGAGTTGACCCCTAGTTCCTTGAGCAGTTCCAAAGCAGACTCCTCTCCCTTCATTCTCTTTGGACCCTCCTTTGCCCAGGTGTAGAAGGCACTGCAGTAACAAGCAGGTGGAGCCCTGCTCCCTCTACAACTGTCCACCAACTACTGGCTAGGTAGACCAGATGGCTCCAGGTGAAGAGCTGCTCCTTTTCATTTCAGGGCAGAGGGAACAGGAAGTCTCCTTTCCTGCAGGTCTGCTGCACTCCAGATCCTGCCACCTGGCAGTAAAGATAGTGTAGCCATTGATCCCACCTGAAGCTTGTTCCAACCCTCGACTGTTAGTACCTGAAAGAAAGGCCCAGGGAAAGACGAACACCCTAAAATTTCAGTGCTGCATTTTTTGAATTTAGGTTATTTGTAAGTCTACCACATGAATTCAATGAAACATCAGCTACACATAGTTTTCTGGCTAAAAAAAAAAAAATTCAGTGATAGGTATTGGGTCTTTAGGCAGGTTAACACAGCGTTATTAATGTACTGTGTCACTGTGAACCTACGCTATACATCATCACACCATCATCGGGTCACGTGTTGCAGTTTAGGAGGGCGCCATTCCTATGAAACTGTGGGCCTGGCCTTCTGTTTCCTGCTCATCTTTTGCGTTGTTTTAATTTCTGTTGATTTGGATTTTTACTGAAGTCTGCCTCAGCACAGCAGATTCTTTGGCTGAGATTGTTTATACATTGTGACAGTCTTATGATGGTATCTGATCTGTTATTCTCCCAGTTCCTCTAAAAAGTGTCTAGTGTCTGTGTTCAGTGCTATAGAAATAGAAGAACTTCTTGACAAAAACGGAAAACAAAACAAAAATCTCTTACGTGCTGGATGTCGGAAGACATTCCATGCTTCAACGTCACGTTCCCTCTCTGTTGCTCTCTGCTCACTCCTTCCCAGCACGTGTGCATGAATACAGATATATACACAGAGGTGCATACATGTCGGTGTACATGCAGACACGCCTGTCTGCCGACACACATGCATGCTCACGTATTTTGCAGGAGACGTTGAACTTTTTGCTGTTCCCTTTTAATGTTACACTTCTCACTTTTCTTTCTCAAGAGAGGAGGTTTTCTTCCATCAGAGCATGTCTCTGAAATTAGCCCTGCGTTTCCAATGCATGTAAAGATTTTTTCCAGTGCTGGTCGAATGAAAAATGATACCCAAAATTAGCGCTTGCCACCTCCCAATTTTCCCATTGCTCGTGATTCGGTTATTCCACACAGAGTTTTCTTCTTCCCTCCCTGGTAGCTACGTAAGTGGGCTGTGGTAATCTACTGCAAAATAAATGACCAGGCATTGTTCATTTTGCTGTATGTCGTTTTAAAATGTCAGTTATTAAAAGGAGAATATCTGGTTGGAGTCCGTGGTCCCAATCACCAAAGGAGGCTCCAGATCGGTGGCACGGAGGAGGGTTGGAAGTTAGTTCTCCAAGAGCACGGCTTCTCTGAAAGCTGGGAGAGGGCCCAGGAGAGGGTAGGAAGGGGCTGCCGGGTTCAGGAGCATCAATCACTTTCACGTTATTTTGGGACTTGGATTTTCTAATGCTGACCCTGCTTTGTGCCCAGGCAAGTAACGGGTCATAGCACTTACAAGCAGACAGCTTCACGGGACTCGATTCATCCTAATCACAAATAATGGCCGCACTTGCCCATGAATCTCTTTTCCACCCAGAATTAGAGATTAGGCGAAGAAGGAAGTCAAATCTAAATGGTTTTGCCTTAGGTGGTTAAGAGGACGGTAGAAGTCAGTCCATGGCAGCCTTTTGGGAAGCCCACTGGATTCCAAATGGACGTGACCGAAAGAAAGAGACGCCTGCAGGAGCCTTGGTGACCACACTGGACCACAGGGCTGCTCCCACAGCTCTCTCCTCACGGGCACCTCCTGGCGGGAGCTCATCACACCCTGTCCGTGATGAGCGCACATCATAGTGGGGGTGGGCGTGATGGAGCAAATTGGAAAACAGAGCAGCCAAAATGGCAGGAATCAGGCAGTGGCCAGCAGACCCGCCAACACGTTAGTTTGGCGTTTCTAACAGCCCAGACGTCTCCGTGGAAACCCCAGCAAGTCTCAGGCTGTTTAGGTGGCCTTCCGTTTAAGGTTTGGCTTTGGTGTCACGGCTCCCTGAGGAACCCACAGGATGACAGCAGCGGGTGGAGACCCTGCTCCTCACCCACGTGGCCAGTGCGTGGGACAGACCGCTTCCCCTCCCCCGCCCCGCCCTAAACGGCCCGGCCTTTGGGTCAGAGCATCACAGCCATGCCTCATAGTTTTTTCTTTAATGATATGAAAACATTTCCACATAAATCGCCTAATTGGGTTCTTAACCAAAACCCTATAAGGCAAGGCAGTTGTCATCATTTCTAGTTTATAAATAAAGACAGTAAGCCCCGAGGCAGCAACCCTTTGGCCCCGAGTGCAGTGGGGACCGGGGCCACGAGTCCTGCGCTTCTGCCCCGGCTCCAGCACCACTGCGCCAGGCGCCCAGGCTGGGGGTCCCTGTGACCTCACGCAGGAGGGTCTGAGAGCTCGGGTGACTGCACATATGTCATCCTCTCAGAGAGGGCGTGCTGCTGGCTGGCCTGCGGACACGGCTGCTTGGCCCCATGTCCAGGGAAGCACCGTACGTCCCCGGAGGCCACTGTCCGTATCCATCCGTCTAACAGCCTCCACCGTGTGCGTGATGGGAACGGAGCCGGCGGGCCTCTGGCCTCTCTACCCTCACTAGACGGTCCCGCAGGAAAACATCCTCCTCTGAGGACCTTCTCAGAGCCTTGCTTCTCTTTCCTTCATTCTCATTGGGAAGGAAGTTGCTCAGATGGTGTGATTTTTTTTTTTAGGCCCGGGTGCCCTGGAAAGAACCAGATGAAGTCTGCAAGCATGCTCAGCGCACCCCATAGCGGCTGCTCTGCGCCCCCCACTTCGTATTTTTCTTAGCTGTTCTGTTTTAGTCAGTGCCAATATAGTCTCCCCTCCTACATATCCCTTTAGGGTGAAATGCCTGCTCAGTAAGCTTCGGAGAGGCAGTATATTTTAGGCAGCCTGATAAAAGGCTCTAATCACCCCAGATTAATGCATTCATTCCTCGCCAATTGAAGGATTCATTACAGGGCTCAGGCGCAGGCTCCTTTGACAAATCTGCCCTGGGTAATGAGCCATTCAGCAGCTTCTCCCCTGTATTGCTGGCAACCTGCAGAGGGGAGGGGGCCTGAGAGGGAGCCCAGCAGATGTAGGTAAAGTGCAAAGGGGAGGGTCAGTCTGGGCACCCCTGGCCCTGGAGGGAAGTTGTGGGAACAGGAAGGTGCCGTGGCCACGATACCTGCCTCTGCAGTAGGGACCGAGGAGCATCTGGTGCGGGGTGCCAAGGAATGTGGCACCTCAGACGGCACCGCTGAGCCCTGGAAGGCTGGGGGGTCAGGTTCACGGCGCACAGAGGACGTCTGGGCTTTGAAAGCGAGCCCCAGTAGGGCAACCAGAGAAGGGTGTATGTGGGAGGAGCTTGCAAACAATTGCAGTCTGTGCCTCTAACTAACACCTCTACATGGAAATGTTCAAGGAGGGAAAGGCAGACATAGAGCCCGAGAAGGTTAGGAGACATCCTAGAGATTGGCTTAGCCCGGTGACTCCAGGGGTGGGCGTGGGGTGTGTGACGGTGATTTTTCCCTCCAGGGGACATTTGGCAACGTCTGGAGACAGTCGTGGTTGTCCAGACTCTCAGGTGGAGAAAGAGATGCTGCAACTGGCATGTAGCGGGTGAGGACCAGGGGTGCTGCTCGACATCCTACGGTGGACAGGGCAGCCCCAAACAACACAGAAGCATCCAGCCCCAAAGGTCAAGAGCGCCCAGTTTGGGAAACCGGCTAGCTGAAACCTGCCCTATTGCAGATGAGAAAGGTGAAGCAGGACAAAGGGGACGGCCTCGAGGTTACACAGACAGAGGATGGAGGAGCCGGGAGGGCAGCAGCCTGCAGTCTTTCTCTCTCGTCTCTATGAGGTCCCTAGAACCGGGAGGGGTGCTTTCCAGTTCTGCACTGATAAGTACCCTCAGAAACAAAGTTGTTTCCTCTCCTTCTGGACCACAGAGCACCCTTGCAGCCCACATCTCTAGTAAGGAAAATTCCATCGCCAGCCTTTATGAACACACGCCGGTCCCTACCCACTTCGGTCTAGACAGATCTCTTCTGGGGAGTGAGCTTATTATCTTTGTTATGCATTTTAGAAGCGGATGGTGCTGCTGGTAAAAATAGGAATTGCCAGAGGAGCTAGCGCCAGACGTTGTGAGATGCTGGTGTGCTGTGCTGTTGCCGGCAGTTCCCCGTGAGGGTGGAAAGGAGACCCCTTTGTGTACACGTAACTATATCTAACCATTATTAAATATTGATTCATCTCAGCTGGGGCCTGTGCCTGATTCCAGATGGAGGCCAGTGCATTAACTGGTGCTGATCTCGTCTGTACCCCTGGCATTGCACCCTTGGCTGTCGCTGCTGACCCTCGTTCCTGGACTGACAGTGTACGTGGGGACTGATTCCTTGCCCCCCCTTTTGACCAAAGAAATAAGCGTATATAAGTTTATTCCTGGAGTCTAGGATTCGTGGGGGTATGAGCGCTAGATTAAAAAAAGAAAAGAAGTCTGCTTATGTTGAACAGTCATTACAGGGACTTAGATTTCTTTAAGTATCTGGAGCAATCGTAAACATTTCCCTGAGCCTGTGTTTGATGGTGGGGGAAGGCTGAGGGGGGTGGGGGCAGATAGAAGGAAAGAGGGGCCAAAGGTAAGAACAAATATGCAAGTCCTGAGTGTGTGCTTAATGGAACCAAGATTTCTTTTTCTCTGCGTCTTTCTAAGCCTCTAGATAGATCACAAAAAATACAGCCAGCCAGAAAAGAAATAGCCCAAATGTAATTTAAAGGCCAATACTTCAGCTGGGAGACACCTTTCCTGTGTTCCTTTAAGATTCCCAATTCAGGACTTCCCTGGTGGCTCAGTGGTTAAGAATCCGCCTGCCAGTGTAGGGGACACGGGTTTGAGCCCTGGTCCGGGAAGATCTCACATGCCGCAGAGCAACTAAGCCCGTACGCCACAACTACTGAGCCTGCCCTCTAGAGCCCGCAAGCCACAGCTACTGAGCCCACGTGCTGCAGCTACTGAAGCCCCCGTGCCTAGAGCCTGTGCTCCGCAGCAAGAGAAGCCACCGCAATGAGAAGTTCGTGCACCACAACGAAGAGTAGCCCCCGCTCACCACAATTAGAGAAAGCCCGCGCGCAGCAACGAAGACCCAATGCAGCCAAAAATAAATTAATTAATTTAAAAAAAAAAAAAAAGATGCCCAGCACAGGGGAGGAGTATTAGAGCTACTGATTCACCTTCAGTAGCACAGTTATTTTTATTGTCTTGCCAGTGACAGGTTTTTTGTTTAGCTTTTCTCTGCAGCTCTACACACCCTTATCCATGAAAGAAGAGCAGGCCATACATAGGCCACTGTTTTCTTTGATGTCCTGGTGCCTCAGAAGACACGGAGCCTGGCCATCTCAGAAGCACGTCAACACTTGCTCTGGCTTCATAACAAGCAGCAAATTTCAAAATAGGAGATACAGCCATCCCACCCTCTGATTCACAACAGAGAGGTGTGTGTGTGCACACAGGACACATGTGTGGCTTTGGGGGTACGTGTGGCTGTAACAGTTTATCCATAGAAACTTTTACCAGAAATATGTCTTCTACTACCAGGAAGCCACAGGAAAGATTAATAAGTACAATTCAGTACAAACATACGAGTAAACAGTCATTTGTTGTGTCCCTCTTGTCTGCAAGGAACCCTGATCTACATTGGGACGTGCAAAGGTGAAGCACAGAAAAATAAAAATATGAAAGAGCTTTCCTTATGGGTCACGTATTCCAGCGAGGACGCAATGTACATATACCAACAGTGACCAAGGCAGAATATCATCTGCTGTATGGGAGTGTTTTTTGTCTTTTTTAAAAATTTATTTTACTCAAGTAGAGTTGATTTACAACGTTATGTTAATTTCTGCTGTAAAGCAAAGTGATTCAGTTATACACATATATACATTCTTTATCATATTCTTTTCCATTATGGTTTATTGCAGGATATTGAATATAGTTCCCTGTGCTATACAGTAAGACTTTGTTGTTTATCCATTCTCTATATGACAGTTTGTATCTGCTAATCCCAAACTCCCAGTCCTTCCCTCCCCCACCCACCCCCTTGGCAACTCTTCTCTATGTCTGTGAGTCTGTTTCTGTTTTGTAGATAAGTTAATGTGTGTCATATTTTAGAATCCACATATAAGTGCTATCATATGGTATTTGTCTTTCACTGTCTGACTTACTTCACTTGGTATGATAATCTCCAGGTCCATCCATATTGCTGAAAATGGCATTATTTCATTCTTTTTTATGGCTGAGTAATATTCCATTGTGTATATGTACGACATCTTCTTTATCCATTCATCTATCGATGGACATTTAGGTTGTTTTCATGTCTTGGCTATTGTGAATAGTGCTGCTATGAACATAGGGATGCGTGTATCTTTTTGAATTATGGTTTTGTCTGGATATATGCCCAGGAGTGATATTGCTGGATCATATGGTAACTCTAATTTTAGTTTTTTAAGGAACCTCCACTGTTTTCCATAGTGGCTGCACCAATTTACATTTACAGGAGGGTTCTGTATGGGAGTGCTTTGAACAAAGGACTGTGAGAGGTTGAAGATAAGAGCAATTGATTCTGACCAGGAAAGTTCATGTATTCAACATTGCATGTACTGAGTCCCTACTGTGTGCTGGGCACTGTCCTAGGGGACAGGGATACAGAGGGCAAGTATGGAGTTTAGGTTCTAATGAGAAGAGATAAACAACAACACTAAACAAATAAATGAGAACTGCAGAGAATGGATAGGGGCCATAAAATAACTAAAGCAGATACTGGGATGGGGCAGGGAGCTCTCTGAGATATTGTGGTCAGGAAGGACGCAGAGTAGGTGACAACTGAAATGAGAACTGAGTGACAAACAAGTAACCACGTGACGATCTGGGGACAGAGCATTTCAGGCAGAGAACAGAAACTGCAAGTCCTGGAAGAAGGACCAGCTGGGTAACTTCCAGGGGCAGACAGCAGGTCCGGGGACTGGAGTTGAGTGAATTCTGGGCAAAGCAGTCACGCTAAGGTCAGAGTTTGTCAGGGGCCAGCTATGCAGAGTCTTCGAGACACAG
The DNA here is from genome assembly GCF_026419965.1 of Kogia breviceps. Classification (NCBI taxonomy): domain Eukaryota; kingdom Metazoa; phylum Chordata; class Mammalia; order Artiodactyla; family Physeteridae; genus Kogia; species Kogia breviceps. Next base: position 118,828,889 of record NC_081316.1, read on the forward strand.
TGTGAACTTTGAGTGTCATTCTAAGGGCAGTCAGCTGCCATGAGAGGTTTCTAAATAGGGGGTGATATGATTAGATTTATGTTGTGGTTTTTAATTAGTCCACCTGTGATGCAGAAAGTGGAATGTAGAAAAAAGGAGGGAAGAGAATGTATCAAGGCAGCGTGAGGGTTATTTTTGAAATAAAGCCAGCGGGACTTCATAACTGGACGTAGAAATTGAGGGAAAGGGAGAAATGAGGGATGATTCCTATGTCTTTGTCCTGGACACTTAGGTAGATGACGGTGTCATTAACTAGGATGGGTCAATTAAGACAAGGAGGTGAGGAATCTAGAACTCTTTTGGCTACATAGTAAGTGAACTTGTCTCTGGAACAATTAAATAAAGGTAACAGGAGCCCACATTGCTATCCTTTATTGAGCACACACTGTATACCCAGTATTTTTCTAGGCTCTTATGTGTATGACCTCATTTAATCCCCAGGATAACCTGGGGAAGAAGGAGAAGGTGATGCTCTTTCATGTGCACAGATGAGTGTTATTCAGAAACACACATCTCTTGGAGATCTTCCGGGTGAGGGAGGATGCTGGCAAGGAGGCCATGTGACTGTATGTCCCACAGAAAGTGGTCAGGTGCCCTCCTCCCCCCACCCCGTACCAGGAGAGGAGAGCTCCCCTCCTGAGGGGTGCCAAGGAGCCGGCGGCCCCCTGTCAAGACTCACTGACATCCTGCTGGGGCCCACTTCTGCCTGCTGTGAGCTGATGAGGGAGGAAGAGAGTTATTGTCAAATTCCCAACTTGCCCTTTTTGATATAAAGTTCGCTTGTGATATTTTTTTAACTTAGGTAGCTAATGCATTTTGTTCTCCGGAGTGTGAGAGACCCAGTTTCCCGAGTAGCCTTTAATTAGTTTCTGGATGGTGACATCTCCACCGAGAGGCAACCAGTGGCATCCCCCAGTCTCAAGGGGAGATAAAAGAATCTAATAAAGACATTCGGTGTTTCTAGGTGATGTGTTTGACAAGCTTTGTATTAACAAGAAGTCTTGTTGGAACTTTATTTTCTTTCCAACTGCGCTCCCTCCCTGGCCCTGGATCCCTGGCATTTCACAGGAGGATTCACAGAGCTAAGAAATTGTAGATTCAAACAGACCAGGCTGCATCTCTACCCCTCGTTCTAGAGGGGAAGAGGCTTCACCTTGATCTGTTCACAGACCGTAACCTTTATGAGGGATTTAGTGGCAATAAGGCCTCGGAACAAAAACTCCGCTTAAAACCAACTGACAAGTTATTTTGCACAGCAGTGGGGCCACTTCCTGCGCCTCTGGATTCAAGGCCCAATAACGAGCTGTTCCTTCCACTAGCCTGAACTTTTGCCAAACATGATGGCCACAGAGAGAGTGGGTATAAGTCACAGCTTCATTTCAGTGTTGGCACCGTTGCGACTCAGATGGAGAGAGGCAGAAACTCCCCTCCGGGCTGCCCGCCTTCCTCTGAACTTAACCTTGAGGGTGCCTGAGGGAGAGAGAAAAGTCTGTGGAAGAACGTGGACCCTACGGTGGTCAAGGCGGGGTGGGGAGGAGGCTGCGGCCACCTTCCCACTGCAGTCAGTACAGTTCCCCGCTGCACACGGTTTTATAGCTTGTGCTTGAGTGTATAACTACCGGTGCTTCTAGGCAATTAGGAATTCAAGTGCTGATGATGCCGTCAAGGCAGCTGAGCATGGAAGTGATCTTGGCACCATTGGCAGCCAGCAGACTGGCAGCCTGGAGACGCCGGCTTCTGCAGAGCTGGGCACGGGGTCCCCGGGAGGCAGGGGCTCCATGCTTGCCCTGCCCCTTGGACCCTTTGCCTCCAATCTGACCTGGATGGGGCAGCCTGGGAGCAGGGAATAATTGGAACCTGCTCTCCTGGGCAGCTCTTAAGGGCACGAGGAGAGTCTGAACAAAGAAAATCATTTCCAGGAGTCTGGGAGACTTTGGTGACATGTACAGGCACATTTGCATATTGTTTACTCTCAGGATGGCGAAGTGTGAAGTTCATCCTGGGGTCCGGTGACAGCGCTGTTGTAGAAAGACCGTTCTTCTCTCCACACAGTGGGTTTCTGAGCAGAAGAAAGCATCCAAGGGGCAGAGTTACATCTTCCTGAATGGGGAGAAAAGGGACCCCTGTTTAAAATGCAGTGGCAGCCCAGGAATGGAGGACTTAAGACTGATGTATGTAAAGGGTCCCTCTAGCTAAGGCCCAGGCTGCCTGGGGCGCCCGGCAGTGTGTCTTGAGCCAGATGGGGGCTGGGTCTCCTTCCTCTGCAGATCTTCGACAGCTTGTGGAAAAAATGTGTCTGGAGGATGGGGTCTGGGCTACGGTACGACCGACAGAGTCACACTTGGGTAGCTGTCCTGAACTGGCCTCTCGAGTTTCATGGCCATCAGTGTCATGCCTGCTTTGGAAAGTGAGAACCACTGGAAGATGCTGGATGCCAAGGCAGAGAAAGCATCCACTTGAAGAGGCTTTAAGGCAGGGCCCTCCAACGATGTGGCATGGCTCTGTCTGCTGCTAGGCAACTCCTGGTGAAGAAAAATTAGAATCAGGAGGGACCAGAAGCACCTTGCCAGCCACTGCCTCTGAGACCGTGTGAAGAAACCTTGTCCTGGGTGTGCCGTCCAGAAACCCTGGTGAGCCCTCCTGGGTTGGCTTTTACAGCAGGCAGTAATGCTCTTTACCTGACATCGATTGGACTCTGCATTATCTCGATCATAATAACATTCCTCTGCAGCGTGGTAAGCAGTTCACTAAGTGCTTTCAGTTATAGGACATATTTCATCTGATTCCAGAACCCTGTAGGCAGAGCTTAGGTCTGAGAGATCTGCCACATCCTAGCTCACTGACTTTCAGCAAGTTAGGAACTGGTTACGGCCTCAGTGTTCTGGATTAAATAGGAAACTAAATGGGCGGTATCTAGTACTTATTAGGTGTATGACAGATATTAATTCTCTTCCATGAGGGATAATAAAAGAGTAATATTTCTCTGGGTTTCTCTTTTTAATTTTTTTTCAGTTTTTCTCATGAAGTCAGATAGCTGAATCAGGTTCTTAATTGATTCCATTTTTTTTTTTACTATCATTTTCATCTTTGAGGTCCTGTTTGTGTACCTTTTAGTTGATTTTTGTAGGGACACCTTATTAAAGTATCTGCAGTCTGCCTGACTTCCTGTATGAGGACCTTGGGTTCACTGCATGACCTCTCTGAGTTTCAGGGTCTTTACTGTACAGTGGGGGACATGCCTATGAGCTACCCAAAGGATTTAAAAGGAAGCAGCAAATGTTAAGCCCCTGGCTAAGTGCTCGGTGTACAAGGTGTCCATGGTCCCTCCCTCCCCCCTTCCTGAACTGGTCCCTAAAGAGCTGGCCCCGGTCGGGGCTGTGGAGGGTGAAGCCCGTCACGTGCCTTCAACCCAGAGCAGCCGCCATCACGCTAGAGCTGTACAGTAGCTCGCCCTGTCTGGATATCGTGATTAGCAATAATTACCTTACATGCCCCCCATTAAACAATTGATGAAGAGAGCATTCCCGGCAATTTCTTGGATGTCGCTAAATATATCGGAGCACCAATGGTGACAAGCAGGTTGCTGTGAAATTCAATTTACTCGAATATGCCCCAGAGCAGTGAAGTGTGGAGTGGAGCCTGCGTGCTGTTTACTTTCCTCTCCAACGTCTCTATCAGGAATGACGAAACTGGATCAGGGAGCAGAGCTCATAAAAATTTCCACATTTCAGCTGATCCTGAAAGGAACAAATTCCGAACTTCAGAAGCAGTGGTTTATGACTAATCCCGAACAAACCACTAGCTTTTCTCCCCGGGCTTCCTGATTTCCCCCCGCAAACATGAATGGTTTTAGTCTGGAGAGAAAGAAAGAATGAGATGTAAGAAATGACAAAATGATTCCGGTAGAAGAACTAACAAGCCGCCGAGGCTGTGTCATCAAGGAGCTCTCTGCATGTTCAGGCTCTCATTTGGGCTCCTGAGTCTCTAGACTCCAACCTTTCCCTTCTGGAAAGCGGAGGCAGCAAGCCCAGTGCTGGCGAGGGGGGAGGGTCCTATAGCTGACCTCCATCCCCCACTGCCCCCACGCCCTCACTTCAAGATGCTGTTTATCTCAGAACCGCTGGCGCATCTGAAGAAGTGGTCAGCATCCACCTGGGGAGGCAGGCAAGCCCACCTCAGCCTCTAAACCAGAGCCTCCTCCCAGCCCCGCACTGCACCCAACGTCCAAATGTAGCCTCATCCTGGGCTCTAGAAGTACACATTTTTAGTAACATGAATAAATCGCATTTGAATAGTACTTGATGTTTAAAACGTGATTTCTCACAGTTTTATCTGATCCACAGAACATGTGTTTTTAAAAGGCAAGACAGGTATTGATATAACTAAAATAATCAGAGAGTTAAATGATTTACATGAGTTTACACAGTTAGTAATAGTCGGGTCTGGGCTTCATATACCTGGCCTTCTCATGCAACGCTTAGAATTCTTTCTCTCAAGAGATCCCACACATCCCACAATACTGGTGTCCTATTGTAGAAATATTTGTATTGGAAAGAAGGAAGAAGGGAAAAGGGAAAGAAGAAAAGACAGACTGACTAGTCTTTTCAGTCAAAATAAGCCGAAGCAACACTTCTCAGTGGACTCAGCAGTGGGTTTGATTAATCATTCCTCTGTCATGATACGGGGACAACTAGGACCCCTGGTTACAGGAAGCAGCCGCTACAGCCCTGCCTCAAACGAAAGCTCCCCTTAGGAAGTGCCAGTGGTGGAAGAGAGAGGAAGATGAGATAGTCATGCAAATGCTGGATGGTCCAAAAATATACTGATGAAACCTCCCGCGCACTCGCCTGATAGAGAACCCTGCCTTGTAGGAAGGACAGAGAGCGCTCCCTTTCCTAGATGCCCTGTGGGCAGACGGGTGGTCACATGGAGGTGCAAAAGCAGGGTGCCCCACGTGGGAGGGTGAATCAGCAAGACCTCAGAGCCAGAGAGCCCCAGGCTGGGAGTGTGCACTCCACTTCACGAGCTCTCTGTGGAGAGAGTGCATCTGGGATCAGATACAATCTGCATTCTGGTCCCACCTTCAACACTTGCTATCTGGGTAGCAGGAGCACCTCACTAATAGCTCACAAAGCCTTAGCTTCTTCATCTGTAAATTGGAATAATAACAGTACCCCCTCCTAGGATTCTTGTGAGGTAAATAATGGAGTCAAACTTCCTGTAAAATTCCTAATGCACAACGGAAATTCGCAGTCTCAGTTCATATACGTAGATCGTTGGTTTCTGTTCATTTTTATGTATGCATCCAGATTTCAACGTGCATTTATTGTTTTTCTAACCCATCTATCCCCTCATTAAAAGAGACCACTCTGGAACTCTGCAATTTTCAGTTGCATGTCCTTGAATATTTCCTTGACCTCTCTGAACAGATGTATCTTCATCTGTAAAATGTGGGAAAGGAAACAATTAGGGTGACCAATGGCTTGGAACTTTTCTGGTTTTAGCACTGAACGTCCTGTGTTCTAGGAGACTCCTTTAGTTCCTGGTAAACCAGGACAGTTGGTCCGCTTAGAAATAATATCTACTCGTGGGGTTAATGCAGGGGTAGGATAAAGTGAGGGCAATATATGTAAAACAGCGGTCTTACAGCAGGTATGTAATAAATAGTAACCGTTGACATTATTATACATGCTGAAAGTCTTCGAGGGCTATTCAGAGGCGTTGAGGAAATGCAGTCCTTTCGATGTACTTGCATTTGCATACAGCCTTGTCAAAACACTTTCATTCATTCATTCAGAACCTACATGTGGAACACAAACTGTGAACACAAACTAGCAGCTGGGCTAACGTTTTACTTGGGAGAGCAGAGACCATATGCAGCGGTCTGGTGTGGGGAGCTCTCCTTCAGGAGAGACGGTGGAGGAAGTCTTCATGGAGGAGCTGAGTTTTCAAGAACAAGACAGACCCGGCCAAGTGAAGATCAGGGAGGAAGGCAACTGTGAAGAACCAAAGACTGGCCTGAGGTGTTTCAGGAGGAAAGGAGGCCAGCGGAGTGGACATTCATGCACCAGCTTATGGACCCAGGCCTGGGTGTCTCTGTGGGGTCTGGACACCGGGAAAGTCGAGGGTATTCCAGACGGCTCCTTTAATTCTGTAAAGACAAAGGTGCCAAGGCCTTAGCTGTGGCGCAGCCCTTGCTGTGGAAACTGTCCCGAGCCCCCACGGGCCTCTCAGATCTTCACTGCAGAGAGGAGGTGGGTGGGGGGCAGGGGAACGGGGGACAGGCCAGCAGCACCAGGGGCAGCACCTGGGATGCATAGATCTGCGTGCGTCCTGCGGAGGAACCTGCTCCAAAAGCCGCTGCGGTGAGTCCTCAGCACCACGGGACCTTGAAGGGCTGGATAAAACACCTCAATTTGGATTTAATAGGATATCTACTGGGTGCTGAAAACAGCACATTGCTATTTATTAATGCCATAATTATTAGAATTTAACACTTGGGCAGTGGAGACCGCACAAAGAGTGAGGAAGTGCCCTAGAACACCGTTTTAATCATTATGTTATGTAATTATTTACACATTTGAATTAAAATTCAATACGAGCCAGCTTAAACCTTAACATAATATATTAAATGTGGAACTCTATCCTAAAAAGCATGGCTCAGGGGGGTCTCTGCGTTTCTTTCCAAACATAATCTAACCACTTCTTGATCTTTCTAGATTCAGACCTCAAAAGTCAGCAGAGACATCACATCCATCGATGTGGAAACAAGCTGACGGCCTTGTTTAAGGAATCGTGGATTCTTAGCAGGTCTCAGACTCAGCCCAGAGCTTTGGTTGTGTGGTCCCAGCTGCTAACAGAATAGTTCTGCCCCCCTGCTGGCCCCTTGTCATCTCCTCAGCTTGTCTAAAACAGAATCACACCAATGTTCTCCCCGCAAAACGGTCTTCATATAACATAAGGGATCCGCCAGCTCAGCCACCCAGCTGCTGTGGAACAAAATGGCCTTCATTTGACTCCGTGTCCCTGAGTATCCCCCATCCAGGCACCATCAGGCACCCGCAGCTTGTCCTTGGCATTGAGCTCAAACCCATGCTGTTCTTTCTACCCTTACAGAGCCCACCGTTTAACCCAGGCCTTGAACATCGCTCTCCGAAATTCCGAAATCCGGTGTCTGTCTACCCGGTCCCTCTGACACATTGCTACAAGCTTATTTTGCTTAAAGTATATTCCTATATTTGTATATTCACTATATATTTATATATAGTATTGGCTTTTTTAAACAATTTCAAAGGCTTGCCATTGCCTGTAGGATAGAGTTAAAACCCAGGAAGGACCTGGCCACTCCGGCTGGTCTGTAATCGGGCTCTGGTTTACCTCATTGACCTTGTATCCCATTCTTCGTCGAGTCGGTGCATTTCATAAACTTAGCCCTAAGTCCTCAGGAGGACCCTGTGAGATAACGTGCAGTTGGCTTCGCGACCTGAGGACAGGAGGCACAGGGAGGGGAGGTGACTGGGCCCAGGCTGCCCACCTTGCACGTGGTAGAGCCGGGATCTGGACCACTGCTCTCCGTCACCTCTGGTGCTCAGTAGACTTTGTATCCTCACACGCATCCTGGGTTTCTACCTTCCCAAGCATGCCCATGCACTTGTGTCCCACTTGAAGCGGCTTCACTTGCTCTGCAGACATGACCGTTTCTCTTTTGTCGGTACCCAGACTAGACTCTGTAGCCCAGGAGAAGCCGTACCGACACCCACACTCTTAGTAACTCACAGGGTGTAATGTCTGTACCAACCTTCTAGCATCCAATCCCACACAGCCCTGTGACACGGTGGGACGTTTATATGCACTGTTTCCCCAAACAGATTGTAAGTTCATGGAGGGCCAAGAAAACGTGTGCTTTGCTGCACGTCATGGACCTACCTAAGCCACAGTGTGTATGTGGTAGGTGCTCTCTCAATGTTTGAGTGACTTTTGGCCATGTCTCCTCCAGTAGCTATCCTTCCGTTAATAATTATGCCTGGCCACCAAAAGTCTTACTAATAGTATTTTTCTAACATCACCTCCTTTGCCCAGAATGCCTTTCCTCCTCAGAACTGATTCATTTTTGCATGTCTTCTGGGGATTAGCTTAGGTGTCTCATATCCAAGGAGCCTTCCAAGACATCCATCTCCAGGCTGGCTAGTGTGTCTCTCCTCTGCGTTTCCTCAACACCTTATCTGTCCTTCTGTGTCACAATGCGCTAAAGGGGTTTGCTTCTGTTCCTGTCTTTGCATCTCTAGACTGTGGACTCCTTGAGGATAAGCACCGTGTCTCTTAGATGTCATGCCCCTTAGGGCTAAGTACAACACTGGTATAAGGACGTGCTCAGTGACTATTGATGAGTGAACGAATGAATGAATGAATGTGTGAGTGAATGAATGAAAACAAAGCAATCCTAGTGTGTTTCCAACCGCCTGCATGATGAGACGAGATAAGATGCAGGAGGTATCCATGGAAACAATATAAAAATGTAAGTAGCCCTATCTCGGTGGGTCAGAATTTTCTTATGAACATGGATTAGCTAAGACCACAGTGCATCCTTGCCAATTCACTTTAATTTTAAATACTGACAACATGTTAGAAGTTGCCACCTGGAAGATGATACTTCTAACCTCCTAGCATCTTAGGCACTGTGCCAGTTTGGTTCTGGTGATTAGGATTGCACCTCTGGTCAAACCATCTCAGCTCTATGCCATGAATGGTCTACCTTTCAAAGTCATCTCGAGGCAATGTGCCACCTTCAGGCTACACCCTGAGGCAGGATTGAAAGGCCAAGCATTTCACCAACTGCGACTTCGTGAGTTTGACATGTTCCAATTGTTAGTGCAGGGAGACAATTCTAGATGATTCTTCCAAGCATGAGGTGTGATGGTCTCATTTTATATACTTACTGTGCCAACGGCTTGGCCCAAACTACCTTCTCTTCTACTTGGGGACTGTCCATTGTTCTCTAGTGTATGATTAGCAGATTAGCTATCATGTAAGAAGCCAGGAAAATGAACTCCCAGTAAGCCCTTCCAAAGCAAGAGTAATTCATTACCCTGCCTGATTCCCACTTAAAATGTACTTGGAGCACGCTTCCAGCTACAAACCCTAAATCACCCTGTGTTCACAAAGTCCATCATTTTTTATTTTATTGCATGGCATTTTCGTGACATAATCCCTTGCAGAGCATCTCAGAGTGCTTTACAGATCAATAAATTACTTACCTGCAGAGTCAAAGCGATGTCTGCAAGGCCGGCGCAGTCATTCCGCAGGCAGCCTGTCCTCTGGGAAACAGGCAAGGCTGTGCGAGGGCCAAGGGTGGGTAGGATCAGGGCCAGGCAAATGTATGGCTTGGGGGTGAGATGGGGTTCAAGAAGTGCAAGTCCCAGTTAAAACTCTGCGAATAAAATACATCAACTTTAAATGATTCTAGAACTTGGAGAGCTTACGAATTTGGATCCTTCAGGCAGTCAGCAAATCAGGTGTCCAGTCATTAACTCCTCAAGTATCTTTCTCTCCTGGAAGGTTCAATCTAGCTTTTAAAATGATACGGCCATGAATCACAATATAATGTCTTAGAAGTCCCGGGTCTTAGAGCCAGCGGTCACTTCCCGGCCCTGACCACATCAACCGTCCGCTGTGTCTGTCCTGCCAGATATCCGTGAGAATGCAGGTATGTGTGTGTGCAAGGGCTTACACACACTCGCACACACAGACAGCACACCACAGTTGCCCCTGTACCTGAAGCTCCACGCGGATTTAAGACTCAAAATGATTAAATAGTGCTTGCTTTATGCAAGGGACCGTATTGGAGACAGCAGAAAATAAAAAGATGAGCAAGGCTCTTGTCCAACGTCTTATACTATGATAATTTATAGCCAAGGAGAAAGATGAGACAAGGTAACATAAGCCAGTTTATTTTAATACCGTGGAGGAGGCTGCAGAGTCTCCAAGCAGGAGAGGCCACATCCCGTTGGATGTCGCCTGGAAGACCTCATGGAAAGGGTGGCAGCTCAACCTTGAATGAGGTTGAAAGATTCCAGTAGGTCTAGACAGTTGGAGAAAGAGGCAAAGGGACCAAACCCCAAGAAAGGGCTTGGGGCTCAGAAAACAAAGTCCAGTGCATTCTTGTTAATGAGCGTTCCTGGTTGGGCGCAGTGTGGAAACAGATGGGAAGTCAATTTTCAGGAGAAGGAGGGAAAGGAACAAAGGCTGAGAGCAGCTATCTGCACGACACCCTCCTTTCTGGAGGAAAAATCCAACACCATCAGGAGTGAGTGATGAATGGTTCCAGGAGAGGAAAGACTGGCATGGAAAGCTCCAACCAATCTGATTTTCCTGTGAGGGTTGCACCGTGACCTTGGTCCCATCCAGGGAATAAGGGCGATAGTCAGCTTGCCTGGGGTCTCCTGCAGGCCACACGGCACTGGGTCCTGGGGATAACAGGTCCTGGAATAGCACACGCGGGTGGCTCAGAGGCATGCTGGTTCAAGGAGGCAGCCTGACCTGAAGATGCCTAATAGAACCCGACAGAGTTCTTAACCTTAACCTGTAAAGAGCCAATGTGCCCAAACCAGTGTGAGTAGAACCGAAATGACCCGTGTTAACGGCCCGGTTCTCAGGTTGTCGCAGACGTGCAGCCAGGTGGGGAGGTGGCTCCCCTGAACAACCAGTATAATTCCATCCTATAAGTATGTGTTGCGTTTTTACTATGGATATAAATGTAAGTAAGACCTGGCTCAAGCCATCAAAAAAGCTCATGGTCTAGGGGGTAAGGGATGCTACGCAAATAACTACAGCACAGTGGGATAAGGGCCAAGAATTGGAGTTTGGGGGGGCGGGCAATGAAAGACACCCTGACTTTATGAACCCATTGGCAGACAAGACAAATGAGTAGTCATGTCATGGTCAAGCATCACATTGGCTAGGGGTAAAGATGGTACTGGAGAATATTGGGCTTAGATGTGCGGCCCCAATGAGCTTCCAGCTCTGAGCCCCGGAATGAGACAGATGCACACCACTCGCCGTGCTCATCCCCAGGGGATGCTGTCCTGTAAAACGTAAATGAGAAAGTGCACCATATAATGTAGCTTCCTAAGGAAACCCTGGCTCCAAAACGAAAGACTAAACAGAGTTGGGGGATTCTGTCCCCAAATCTACAGTTGGGATCAACCTCCATCCTTTGGGGGGATTAATCTAAGACACACAGAGAGAAAGAGGCCAAGTCTGTCGTGTCTGATTGACTCCCGTCAGGTGCGTGTAACGTATCTGGGTGCGGGATCTTTGAGTTGTGCAGGAGGCCAGAGGGAGTAGGGCTAGGGAAAGCTGCGACAAAGTGGCATATGATTTGGATCGAAAAGGATGGCTGGGGTTTCCCAGGAAGGACGGAAGGAAGAATATAGATCCCAAATGCAGGCTGACCGGGAAGGACGTGATGACTTGGGCATGACAGAAGGGTAAGTAGAGGTGGAGTCTCCAGGAATATCAGTGGAAGCAGAGGTTCGGGCTTGATTCCAAAGGGCCTGGTTTGCTTGCATGGGGGGCTTGGGTGTTTGCAGGTGGGCGGTAGAAACGGTTGGAGGTGTTTAGGCCGAGACGCGGTATGATCAGAAGTGCACCATATAAAGACGGCCGTGACGCGGTGTGGGGCAGGAGTGGGGGGTGGGTGTGGGTAAGAGGGGGGGGGCGGCTAGAACAGTTCCCGTGGGGCTGCCGTGGAACCGTCCCTTTCAGACCCTCTGACATTGCGTGTAAATAGGAGGAAATAGAAGCTGAAGTCAGGGCGAGACGTTTCTTTCACGTGTAAGGCGATTCCTCTGATTCCTCATCCTTGACTCTGTAGCCCCCAGTATTTCCATCCCTGGGTATTCTGCCAACTACCACTTGAAGAAACCAAAGAAATGTTTCAGCAGGATTTTAATTTTCCTTCTACCTGTATTGTCTCCACAGTATCTCCCAAAATTGTAGAGATTTCTTCTGATATCTCCATCAACGAAGGCAACAATATCAGCCTCACCTGCATAGCAACGGGTCGACCGGAGCCAACGGTTACTTGGAGACACATCTCCCCCAAAGGTGAGAGAAGCAGTTTGGTGTATCGTGTCGTGAGAGAAAGCGGGAGGATCGTTGGCCTTGGCCGGAGGTTATGGCGCCGGTGACTTGGTCCCAAGGGTCCCCCATTCTTGGTGGCCCGATGACAAGGTGCTCATGGCCCCGCAGAGAATATCGGTGTTCTCAGCGCAAGACAGGCGTGTCCTCTGAGCTTGCAGAAATCACACTGGAGGATGTCTCCAGTCCCTGGGAAATGAATCCCAGTTGTTTCTGGGGGAAGTGGTGGTAAGCTGTCCTGGGCGACTTTCCCGGTCACGTTTGGCGATGGAGGAGCCGGCTCTGTGTTGGCGGCATCGCCCGGCTGGCTGTTTTGTAAGAGAGAGAGAGAGACACAAATACACAGTGATGGATGAGGGCTTGGGATGGCCGCATGCCTACAAGGAAAATTCCTCACCCGTGCTGCTTCAACCAAGTGTCTGGTCGCTAGGCCATTAGACCTTTCGTGGTTTTCTTGTCGCTTTACTCTGATTAATCCTAGATAACAAATACAACTTAATGTGTGACTGAATTGCAAAATTCGCTTTGTCTAAACGTCTAGATGTTTTGCAGACCGGGCTCAGTGTTGTTTTGTGCTTTCACGGATTGAACGTTAAACTTTTAGAATTGAAGGCAACGTGCCGTTTATTATTAAGCTAGCTTTTCTGCGAGGTGCATTACATTATTTCATTAGCTCTAAAATGTCTACTGAGTGTTTATATAGCAACAAACCAGAACAGACAAGTCCCTGCTCTCATGAGCTCACATTCTCATAAGATGAATAACTAAAATAATAATGTTAATAGTATGTGGTGATACGGATGAGAAAATAGAGCAGGAAACATTGACAGAAGGACAAGAGGTTTGGTCAGGAAAGGCCTTCGACAAGGTGACATTTGAGCAGAGACCTGGATAAGATCCTTAATTTCACTACTTATATCTGGCTAACATGGAATATATTTATGTACATATGTATATATATATATATATATATGTGTGTGTGTATGTGTGTGTGTGTGTGTATGCCTGCATGTATGTATGAAGGTAAGTGCATGGCTGAGTCACGCAGGTGTAAGAAGGCTAAAGAAGAGATACACACTACTATAAAATAGATTAACAACAAGGACCTACTGTAGAGCACAGGGAACTGTATTCAATATCTTGTAATAAACTATAATGGAAAAGAATCCGAAAAAGAATATATATATAATATATATAGAGAGAGAAAGAGTGAGAGAGAGAGACAGAACTGAGTCACTTTGTTGTACGCCCGAAACTAACACAATATTTAAAATCAACTAGATTTCAATAAAAATAAGGATGCTAAAGCCGCCACCAGCGTGGTTTGCTGGGTGTTTCAGGCTGAGTCCCCCTAAAGCAGACCCTGAGAAGGTGACTGGCAGGCAAGGAGTTTATTGGAGGTGCCCTTGGAATCAAGCCTGTGGAAGGGGAGGGAGGGAGGCGGGGTCAGGTCGAGGGAGAGGTTGAGTTGCCATGGTGACCAGGGGAGCATCTCTACTAGCCCTGTGGGGCGTTCTGAAGATAGGATGAATTGTCCTCTGTTGAGGTTATGGGGGTGGCCTTTTATGCCAGCACAACAGTCGAGGTCAGGGAACTGGGGCCGTCCCCAGAAGAGCTGTGACCTAGGCCAGGCATCTCTCTTCATATGAGACGGTGGGGCAGGCATCCGTCGTTGCTGAAGAAGGCAGTGCAATCACAGGTCTCCTACACCTGGACATTAAAAAAAAAAAAAAAACAGTTGAAGATTATGCACGGGCCCCAGAAACCAAATTCTCTCTCTCAGGGTGACAGTTAGCCCTATGGAGGTTTTCAGAAAAGGGATGAGGTTTCCATTGTGTTTGGCCTGAAATCCTGGGAGCTGTCTCCAGCCACCGCTCCTCACACTACCACCATGAGCAAAGGAATGAGAGAGATGCTCGCATTTCTGCCAACCTCTCGACTGGAGCTGACCTTACACGTGGACTGGCCCACAGCCTGGGAGGAGGCTTCACCGTGCGTGAAGTTGTTAGTGACGGAACTTGGCCCTGGGGCACGTCCCAGGGTGGGGCATCCAGATGGACAGACTTGCTGGTCCGTGGTGCAGGCCGTTCATCACTGCTCAGTGCCGGGACCTCGGTGCCGCTGGACTCCAGGGCGGTGTGTGCCTTCAGCATACGCGAGCATTCATCGTCCCGGGTACATGGACTTTCCTTCTGTCAGGTGGCACTGCCCCCTGCATCCTGCAAGTCCCCTCTGTCTCCTGCTTGATGTCTTTTCTCTTCCCTCCTCTGGCCCTGCAGCTCTTCATGCTCTCCTGGTGCCTTGCCTTTCCTTTTCCTCTCCTCTCTTGCCCTCCCCTCCCCTCCCCTCTTTCTTCTTTCCCTTCTCCTCCGTACAGCTCCTCTTTTTGTCTTGTCCTTTCATGCTTTCTGGTTTTGCTCCCCGCCTTCCTATCTCTCACAGCCTCCTACACAGTCTCCTGTCTCACCCCACTTTGTCATTTCGTTCTTCTCTCTCTTCTCACCATCGCTTTAGTCTTCCCTCTGCACTGGCACCCTCTCCGTTCCTCTTGCTGAAGTTCTCACCACTGCGCCCTAGCGTCCTTCCCTCTCTCCTGGCCATCCAGCCGCCTCATTTCCCCAGGAGACTTGACCTGACGCTTCCATTTTACTGGGGTTTCAGCTGCTATGGAAACAGAAGATGGATCAAGGGGAGAGGAGCAGGATAACCGGAATCTACCTGTGGATCAGAGTAACTTAGACGAGCAGCTTTTCCCAGATCTGGGGTCTGGATTAGCTAACCCAGATTCAAACTGACGCGGCATATGCCGCACGGTAACTGATCACACCGGGGCTCCCGGGGTGCCGCTTCCTTGGTGGCTGATTATTTGGAGATCAGAGCTGTCGTCAGGCTGCCGTCCAGCCTGAACTGGAGCTGGAGACCCTTAGCAGCCAGGCCTTCATCTTGCCCCGCTAAATATCTCCAAAAGGCTGCTTATTTTAAATAACGTAGGCACAAGATGTGGGTTCCTTGGAGAAAAAGATACGCTACGTCTGAACGAAGCCTCCGAAGGCAGAGGGCCGCTCTCGCCCTTGCTCCCACTCTGTGTGGGGCGATCACATTTCATTCAAGGCCATTCTTATGCTCTCTCACCCACTAGACCCGTGATGGAGGGCAGAGCCTGGCCTAGCACTTCGGGCAGCCTTGATGAATTCACTGCATGTTCTCTCCAGACTGGTCTGTTTGTTCTGTGCATTTCTGAAAAATCCTAGTTTCCTCTATCACAACTCATATGGGGCTGCAGTACGCTGATAGAAATCTCTTCCTTTTTTTAAAAAAAATTATGGAGGTAACATTGGTTTATAACACATCGGGTTAGCCAAAAAGTTGTTGAGGTTTTCCATAAGATGTTACAGGAAAACCCGAACAAATTTTCTGGCCAACCCAGTACAAGTTCCATGTATTATATTTTGGCTTATGTATGCACTACAGCTAGCTTACCACCAAAAGGCTAGTTTCCCATCCATCGCCATACAGTTGACCCCCTGCACCCATTTCACTCCCTCCCCTGACCCCACTTCCCCTCTGGTAACCATTACTTACTCTGTTCTCTATATCGATGTGTTGGTTTTTCTTTGGTCTGTTGTGCACATTTACTTTGTTTTGTTTTGTTTTCATATATTCCCCATATAAATGAGATCGTATGGTATTTGTCTTTCTCTGTCTGACTTATTTCACTAAGCATAAGGTCCCAGCCTTGACTCCTTTTATGTGGAAAAGTAATAAAGCAATGTTAACCACCATTGTATCAGTAGTGGCTCATCCATCCAGATATACAGAAACTGGGAGTGATCTTATGGTGGGAGGGGTGTTGGGGGTCCTTCTCAGAAAGTGCCTACCTGGCACTTGACATCAGGTGGAGAAAATGTCAGTTGTCCTTGTCCAAGATAGAGAGAGAGGTAAGACCTCCCAAGCTACCTCTTGGCATTGCTATTGATCATGAGAAGTAGTATCTCACCTGTTATTACTGGTTATATGTCTTTTTAGCTCCCTTCATGAACTTAGAGCTCCCAGGAGTTCAAGGAGAAGGTGTACTAGCTTTGTAGAGACACCTGCCCTCATGGTGCATACCTGTTTTGAAGGGTACAGCTGCCTGGAACTGCACGAATGTTCTGACGGCCCCTCGACGAATCCCACCTGTTAGCCTGCTCCTGCGGGCGCTGAAGGACCGTCAGTGGTCCCCGGGGTGCCCTAGACACAACTCTCACTCATGACTCTGCGTCTTGTCTTTTCCTTGTCTAGGCATGCAAGAATTTATTTTGTCATAGCCCTTAAGCTCGAGTCTTTCTATCCAAAAGAATACCTTTAATGCTCTCTATTCCTCTGAGTCTTCTAAAAGATAAACTATCTCGTTCAATATATTCTAAAGATGCTCTTCAAGACTTCACACTTCATAAAAAAATTATCTTCAAAGGCCCATTTTCATGTCTCCAGTTTCTGTTGGACTGTCAGAGCTTTAGAGAGAAGGCTGAGGTTCCTGTATTTCCACATCCATGGGAGCCGACCACAAAACCCAGATGAGGGCCTGAGTCCAGCCACTGCGGCATGGGCTCCACTGCACATATGGGGTCATGGCTCACTGAGTGTCCTAAGGGGGCTGCCCTCTCGGGTACACCTGCCTCACCCTTTATCCCATCAAACAAAACACTGAAAATATCAATAATAAAATATATAATATAATAAATATATAATATATATATAATATAAATATATAAATATATAATATAATAAAATATCAATAATCTCACCAAGGCTGCTGAGAGAACACCTCCTACCTGGGTATTGGCAGGGGGCTCAGGAGGGTCCAGTGATCTGTCCAAAGAGATGTCCTGATTTCTGATTCATCAGTTCTTTGAGACCAGGGCGTGTGTCTCTCTTTTCTTGGATCCTTCACCTCCTAGCACAACGCCCAGCACCTAGAAAGCATCTAAGAAATATGTGTTGATTCCGTGAACAGCCCTTGTGTTTGTCGGTGCCCCAAAGGGGATGGCCATTCTCCTAATTCAAAGATGCCGTCCCCATCCTTGAGGAGCTCTTGTCCACTTTGATGTTGTGGTCCAGACCTGTGTCTCCTGCTGAAACTCTGCCGTTAAGTCTCCAGGAAAGTTTCTCTGGTCTTGAAGCCTTTCCCGAAGTCCATCTGGTGGGGAAGCTGCTGTGCCAGGGCTGGACTTCTCCTTGAAGAAGTGACTCCTTTTCAAGTTCTCTTTTGCAAGGGTCACAGTGGCTCACGAGCATCTCTGAAGTTGGGTCTCACGTGAGCTGCCTTCTGCCCTCATCACCGCCTCACCGGGATCTCTCTCGTGATGTCTGTGCTTCTGTGATGTGTAATTCACCCGGCTCTTCCGGGGCACCTGATCCATTGCTGACCGATGCCTAAACCCGCAATGGCTCCCAACGGTTTCATAAATCAATCCTGGATGTTCCCAGAGGGAGTGAATTCAATAATACCTGAAAACTTGCTACTCCTCACGGGTTAAAAAAAGTTTAGGGGCTTCCCTGGTGGCGCAGTGGTTGAGAGTCCGCCTGCCGATGCAGGGGACGCGGGTTCGTGCCCCGGTCCGGGAGGATCCCACGTGCCGCCGAGCGGCTGGGCCCGTGAGCCATGGCCGCTGAGCCTGCGCGTCCGGAGCCTGTGCTCCGCAACGGGAGAGGCCACAACGGTGAGAGGCCCGCGTACCGCAAAAAAAAAAAAAAAAAAAAAAAAAAAGAGATGGACTGTTTCTTCGCAGGGCCGCACAAAGACCCGGGGTGAGAGTGCAGAATTAGAAGAAGGCTGTATGTCCCCTGGGCTGCACGCCACGCCCTAGCTGTGGAAGCCTTCTCTTCCCACGGCACGGGGTGGGCGCTTCTGCATGCCTCCCCACACGTCTATGCACGGGACTGGGCAACCAGCCTCAGCTGCCAGTCTCCCCCACTCCCACCCCAGCCCTCCTGCTGGGCTCGAAGGCCCAGGGAGCAGTCGGCCGCCCTGCCTCTTGCTTCCCAGAGTCTTCAAAGGCACCAGCTGGTGAGGACAGAGTGACCCTCGGACGGGAGCCCTTCTCCTCTCGCCAAAGTTCTGAGCGCTCCCCACCCACCTGTTTCCCATTTGTCAGCACTGACAGGCCCTCCTCCCCAGCTAAGCGGGACACAGAAGCGCTAATTGGCACTGGAGGCATCACAGCTTGAGTTCAACCAGAGCTGGCAGGTGCCGCGACTCCGGTGACAGCTCTGCAGAAGAGTGTCAGGCGTGGAACTCCGGCGTGCCACTGGCTGACGTGGCACCCTGGCACTAATGAGCAGCCTGTCAGCAGCGGCGTCAGGGGCCCCGTGTGGCACGGCGATCATTAGGATGGCAGACGAGAAAGTCGTCTCCAGCAAAGAGGCACCGGGGAAGGGAAGGAAGGGGGACAAAATGGAACTAAAGGCTTCACCTCACCCACCACCGATGTTCACCACCCAGCAAGAGGGAACCAAAAAAAAAAAAAAAAAACAAAACAGGAAAGACAAAGATCCTTATGAAAGATCTCTATCTGTGCCAACTCTGGACAGCTCTTGGAGTCTCGTTTTGGTGGATGCCCTGTAATTAATGATACAGACGATCTTTTCTGCCATAAGCCAAGGGGGAGCTCAGTGACTGAATTATCTCTCCAGTCATGGCCGAGGTGTTGTGAAGCCAGGAATTAGCCTAAGTTCCCAAGAAACAAGGGCCTGAAGGGAAAGGAGGTCTTGAGATCTGTGAGTTTTGGCTCCCTGTCAGGGAGTCTCCCTAGAGGGGGTGCTGCTAAACTGCCAGCTGCCCAGCTGTCTTCTGCTGGAATATTAGAGTCCAAGAGATACAGTTAAGAGAAGGATCCTTCCCTGTGCAGGTTCCTCCCCCAGGTGGGCATGGGTGGTGAGCAGCACGTCTGCCCTCTCCACCTGCTTCCTGAGGACAGGGGAGAGTGGTCCAGCCGGTCCTTTCTGCTGAGCTGTTTGAAATGTCTGGCGCTTCTCTGAGGCTCGGACCACCTGCGGTGAGTGGCTCCCTTTCACAGCTGGAGGTGACCTGCCCAGAACAGGTGGGTTTGAAGTCAGGTCCCTCTGGATTTGGAATCCCTTGCACTGTCACTGCCTGGGGCACGCTGGGGCAGCAGTAAGCCTCTCTGAAGATACGCTTCTTTCTTGACTTTGTTCTTGCTTCTCGTCACGGCACCTCGAGTTTCCGTGATCTGGTCCTGGACCCCAAGACCCCCTGCACTGCAGTCACACTGGCAGCTTGAGGCTCACCGCCTACTTGGCGTCTCCTCCTTGGACTCCCTTCCACTCTCCTTAGACCATCTTCCCGCGGCTTCTGGAGAGAGTCCACTCTTTTGTTTTAAGACCAGGCTCAGACGCTACGCGTTTTGAGAGCCTCTGATGACGTTCTTCAGCCGGAGTGCCTCGGCTCTTCCCGAGATGCCACAGCCACTCTGCACGGCGGAGATGCTCACACTTACCTGCAGCTCCGGAGACCCCCCACTGCCCCCCACCCGGTGTCCACAGGATCGGGGGGGGCAGCGACAGGCCCCTCATGGTCGTATTTCATCGCCAGTGCTGAGCGCAGCGCGAGACGGTGACAGGCCCTTTTGGGGATCATTGAAAGAAACGTCCAATAGTGTAGGTACAGTATGTTTCTTCCCTTTTTAAAATTGAGTCTTTCTGGCACATGATTTAAAACAAAATCAGTTTTAGTGAGCAAAGGGGTAAGATCCAGGAGCTTCATCTCTGCCTCGTCATATATTTCCCAAACCAATCAAAGGAATTTGTAAGAAAAGCCTCTCCCCCCGCCGTTGCCTCCCTGGTTGACCCCAGGACCGAGCTGCAGACTCTTCATCTGCGAAAGACAGATAAGCAAGCCGTGTCAGGGTAGATTGGGACGGATCGTGCTTCCCAGTGCAGAGTGCCCGGCCAGCAACACACAGTAGGCGCCTGACCCCGTCGTTTCCATCACCCAGCCAGCCCATTCCTCTTCTTTCCCACCCAGGAGACAAGAAGGGAGGAAGGAGGGAGGAAGTTAAAATTTTTTCCTCTGGAAAGTTGGAATCCCTGCAAAAGCCCAAGCTCAGTCAATTGCCAGAAAGGCCAGCTCTTCGAAGGTGCTTCATCAGCACCCCCTAACCCCCATGATTTTCTAATTAACGTAGGTGCTTGATTAAAATTCCCCAAGCACCCCAAGTGGCTGTCCCAGGAGGGACAAGTAATTGCTATTTCGAAAGATATTACAGAGGTCATTGATGGTGGGAGAAAAAAAAAATAATTGCATCATAATGGAAAGTGGCAGATCTCCTCTCCCTAGGAACAGGGGAGCATACGGTATTAGGTCCAACCTGTACAGAGAAAGCAATTTCCTATGATGGACATAAACCAGTGGCCCAACCTCAATACGAGGCAACGTGATCCAGAAACTCATTAAGTAAATGGTTTAAACACAGACCAAAGTGGCAAAGAAAAAAGTAGAGTGACACGTTTATAGATCACTCTTTTAACTCCGTAATTTTCTTTAACTGTTACATTATGGCTAGATAGATACATTTAGGGTAAAATTTGCCAGTGTCAATAAGGTTTTTTGTAAGTTTAATATTTATGATCTGGTTTAAAGCAGTATTATAGCTGTGCGACTTCCTACTTCAAAGAAGAGGAGAATCATAAAAAGACTAGTGGGGAAATTAATGAGTTCAATGTGCCTCAATTGAGAACATATGAAATCAAGCCTCAGTCTAGAAACCAAGGGCAGGAGTGCACACCACAGACGCTGTTTGTGGTTTTACCCAATTATTTTAAAACCCTTGAAAAATGGTGTGGAATCAGACGTCTGCTGAATGCAGGCACTGCTAACAGCGTCCTCCCCCATGCTCTCTTGAGTCTTGGGCTATTTATGCGGGTACTTGGTGACCGTTACCATGCAGAACTGTTTTGATGGAACAAGAAAGGAAACAGAAAAGCAAGGAGATTGTATTATCTTCCCCACCGAAGCTCACCAGCCCTGGCTCAGTTCTTGCAAAGGCTGGTTAAAATGGCAGCCCCTCCAGGCCAGGGGACCCCCTCTCTGAGGAGAATCCATGACAGGCAGCTCTTTGGGGGCTACAGAAGGGCCTCAGCGGGGCCTCACCCTCCCGCCATAGGCACGGTAACCTCCTCACTGAGGAACCCCTGCAGACAGGCTGAAGGCTTTGGGGTCCCATGGCCAGGTGCCACCAGGAGCTGCCAGAAGAGCTTGGACACTGCTTCCAATCAGATTGTCCTGGCCACGAGGACTTCTCTGTGTAGCTCTGACTTTGCACCTACTTTTCCATCCTGAATCTTATCTTGACCTGTGATGACTGCTTTTTCCCTAGAGTCTAAATTGCAGAGTGTCTTATTATCCAATAATTACAATAAGAATTTGTGGATGTTCAAAATGTGCTGGCCATTCTTCTAAACATGCAGCGTACTTGTATGAATTCTTCTCAACAGCGGTGTGAGACCGGTCCTGTGATGAGCCACTTGACCAATGAGGAGGCTGAGGCCTGGAGCGTCAGGCAAGTGGGCTGGGGTCACAAGGCTCCAAGTGGCAAAGCGGAAATCCCACCCCCGGCGACATTGTCTCCAGAAGGCATGTGCTTACCTGCTGTGCTGTATGGTACCGTTCTCCAAGGGTGGTCCCTTGGGCATCACCTTGTTTGTACCCCAGATCTAGGATGGGGCCCAGAAACCTGCATTTTAGCAAATCCCTGGAGAATTGTGTTGCACACTTAAGGTTGAGAACCATTACTGTGGGATATTTGCTCTGTGCTAGGCACTCTGGTTTACGTATCTTATATCACTTAATTCTCACAAACGCCCTGACAAGTAGGCGTTAGTTCCATTTTAGCGATGAAGAAATGGAGAGCTGAGAGGATAATTGGCCCACAAATTTTAAATGGCCAAGGTGAAATTCACATCCAAGCTTTTCTGACTCCAAGTTTCATATTCTTTTTTTTTAAAACATCTTTATTGGAGTAAAATTGCTTTACAATGGTGTGTTAGTTTCTGCTTTATAACCAAGTGAATCAGCTATACGTATACATATATCCCCATATCTCCTCCCTCTTGCGTCTCCCTCCCTCCCACCCTCCCTATCCCACCCCTCTAGGTGGTCACAAAGCACCGAGCTGATCTCCCTGTGCTATGTGGCTGCTTCCCACTAGCCATCTATTTTACGTTTGGTAGTGTATATATGTCCATGCCGCTCTCTCACTTCGTCACAGCTTCCCCTTCCTCCTCCCCGTGTTCTCAAGTCCATTCTCTATGTCTGTGTCTTTATTCCTGTCCTGTTCCTAGGTTCACCAGAACCTTTTTTTTTTTTTAGATTCCATATATATGTTAGCATACAGTATTTGTTTTTCTCTTTCTGACTTACTTCACTCTGTATGACAGACTCTAGGTCCATCCATCTCACTACAAATAACTCAATTTCATTTTTTTAATGGCTGAGTAATATTCCATTGTATACATGTGCCACACCAGATTCATATGCTTATACCTGCTTCACTTCTGACCCACGGCTTCTTCTCCATCTCTGGGACACGACTGCTCTCTGTTTCAGGCCTCCTGCCAGCCCAGGGCCTGTGGTCCTTTGAGGTCCAGGTTTTCTTAGTGTTCTTACAAGTTTATCCACACTCTTGTCCAGACACTGGACTCCAGGCTGGGCTCTGTGATGGGCCTGGGTGTTCCATTCTCCCCAGAATCTCAGACTCCTTTCAGTGGGTCTTTGCACGATACCTCTGAGCAAAGGATGTAGCCCCAGCACAGATGCCGACCACTCAGTTCTCAGGTGAGGCATCTTCCTCCTACGGAGCTGCCTGTGTGAGGTTCACACTCTCTCCCTCTTCCCCGCGCCCCATGGATCACAGAGTATGCATGGCAATGACTTGATGTATCTCTTCCTCATGTTAAACACTACCATCCACTCACACAATGGTGTGTCTTGTGCTTTGGTTGTTATTGTTAGGTTGTTTTACACGTTAACAGCTTTAGATATGAGAAGAAATTGCTGGATTCCAGGCTATGTTTTTCATTATCTGACGCCATTGAGTTTCGCTCTGTGTCCTTGTGGTATTTGGCATACTTCATCTCCCTAGGGGTGTAAAATGCTTGTCCTGCCGGGGCCAGGACTGTGGGAAAGCAAGGAGAGGAATACCAATGCCCTTCTCGCAGACCCAGGGGCCGGCGCCCTCCTGGCTGGGCCGCTTGTGCTCTCCAGATACTACTGCACAGTCAGCCAGCCTGTTCGTTGCCTGCGTACTTGGGGTGAGGATTAGGTAGCCCTTCCTTCCCTCGGAGGATCATCTTACCCCTTACTTCTCTCCAACAGAGGTGGAGCGCCCCCAAAACACATCCCACTTCTGTGAGGGTTAACAGGAATGACTTTGGACTTAATCGTTCCTCCACAGTAGATTCAGGACTCCTCCTATTTAACTGGTCTACAACCCAGGAGGCCTTGCGCTCCTTCTGTAATTTCCTGCATCCCTGCCTCGCCCTTTATGGAATGGTCCACGGAGGTCACAGTGGTTGGAGATATTTGGCCAGTCACCTGCAATGATAGAGAAAGAAGAATGGCTTTCTCCCTCTGTTGATTTATTTCCTCTGTCACACATCGTCCCCGAAAAGGATTTAAGCAGAGAAGGTGACATGGATTCTGTGCCTGGGAAAACTCCTTGGCAAAACAGTTTTCGTTGCTCCTACATTGATTCAATTATTTACTCAATAATTGCTGTCGAGCACCTATTGCTATGCAGCTGTCTTAGGCCGTGGAGATACATGACAGGACAAAGCAGAAGAAATTCCCTGGCCTCATGGAGCTTCTATTCTACTGGGAGAGACAGAAAATAAGTCCAATGATAAGTGAACCTGAGAGTGTGTTATATGGTAATTACTGTGAAAAAATTAAGCGGATAAGAGGCAAAGAGATTATCAAGCATCTGTTTGGGGTTTGCAACCTTCCACAGAGTAGATAAGGATGAGTTTATTAAGAAGATACCCTATGAAAGCTGGGAGAGAAGGCGTTTGGATAATTCCAGCCGAGCGTTCCCGGAAGGGCAAAGCGTGAATCCGAGGCCCTGTGTCACGTTCCAGGATTGTCACGGAGGCCGTGTGGCTACAGAAGATTTATTCAACACCTTCCCTCCTCGCAATGGACTCTGAGGTTCCTGAGGGCGAGGAGCGTGCGTGCGGCGGTGCAGAGCATGGAGCCCGTCCAGTCTTAGCCCTTCAATAAGTATTTGTGGAACGAACGAGTGAGTGAAGTTGGGCTTCTGGAGTGAGTAGTAGAGCATGCTGGGAAGTGATAAGGGTCAAGTCAGACGTGGTGGTCCCTTCATTAATGACTTCAGGTTCTAGAGGATGACGTGTCTCGTCCTGTGAAAGTGGTAACGGAGGGCTCAGATGAAGGAACGGGTCCATGGAGAAGCGGGGTCCGGGTAAGCTGATGGTGCCAGTGTCTGATAAATCACCAGAGGGAACATTGAAGACGGTCTAGGTAATGGCCCAGGCGAGTGACAAGTTGGGCTGTGATTCGGGTGTGGAAGCCCTCAAAGAATCATGGGGAGTTCAGGACACCAGTCCTTGGCAGCAGGAAGAGGAGGGGTACATGCAACATTGCCGGAGGGCAAGACCTTGGGAGAAGCAAGGTTTTCAGCAAAAATGTGAAAGAGGAAAGGTTTTCAAACAACCTTGGGGAGTAAGGAAGACCATCACCCCGACCTCCAATGCCAAAACCAACAACCCAGCAGTTTCTTGAGAGCTACCCAGGAAGTGCGGACCTCGGGGCACAGCTGGCTTTTAATTAATAAATGCAGGGCAGGGGGTGCTCAGCCTGGAGCGTTTTGCTTAGACAGTGGGTGTTCAGAGGGAGAGCCGTCAGGCTTGGAAGGTCGGGAGACATGAGAAATGACAGATCTGCAGAGCACTGATGGCGAGGGAGGCGGTCACTTGCTGCGTGGCACCCCCAACAGTGAGGGATGTGAGGCTGGTTGGATTTAGCCCCTGTGGTCCCCAAGGGAAGACAGGGAAGCGCATCTCACAGGCTTCATCTGTAGCCTCGACCCCATTTCTTCCTGAGCCCGAAGGTGGGGTGGTGACAGAAGGTACCTGTTGGCAAGGCCAAGCCGTCTTGTGTTCCAGAGCTGGGAGACTGACCTTTCGGGAGCTACTGAAAGGTCCAAGTCAGAGATCATGAGATGGCAGGAGTGGTGGATTAGTATGGAATTTAGAGAAATGCAGGGGACCAAATTGCCTGAACTGGTGATGGGCTTAATATGGGTGGGAGGGAGGGTAGGTATGAAGCTGAGAGGAGCCCCATATTTCTGATTTGGCCTCCCTCATTGCCAGGTTTGGGGGACTAGGGGTTATCTTTCTGGCTGTTCTCCCATGTGGCTATAGGTAGTATGTTAAGAACCAGCTGGTGTCTGATTTATTTCTGCCTGTTGATTCCTGTGGGCTAGTTTCCTTTTCTCCAAAGATGATCATAACAACCCCAGACATATTTATTGATTTATTTCTAGAGAATCAGGATTTATCCGATTGAACAGAAATGATAGAGTACAACAGAGATATGATAAATAGGCAGGAATGCATCATCTGTTATTCAAGAGTTGTCTTTTGAGTACCTAAAACACAATAGTGCATTGCAGTGAACACAGCATTCCAAGCCTCTGCCCCATGGGACTGCTGTGTGGGAGTAGGTGATATTCAATCAACAGATATGTGAGCCGATGTCAGGGAGCAATAGTACTATGGAGAAAAAGAAAACAGAGACAGGGCAAAGAATGATTCAGGTGCTCCTTGGGTTAGACCGTTGAGAGAAAGCCTGAGCAGAGACCTCGGGAGCTGAGTGAAGTGAGGCGGTGAACTGGATGGACTAAGAAGGGGGCGTTCCAAGCAGAGGGACCTGTACGTTCCAAGGCCACGAGCTGCGGAGACCTTTGGTGTCTCTGTGCAACGGCAAGAACGTTGATGCAAAGAAGTGACATAGGATGGTGTGAAGACAGTCAAGAGCCAGGTCATGTAGTGCCTTGAAAACCAAGGTATAAACTTTGCCATTTGTTCCAATAATAACACTGGCAAGTTTCAAGCAGGAGAGTGAACTGAGTGAATAAATGTTGTTAAAGGGTCACGTTTACGGTTCGAAGAGAAAGACGGGTAAAGGGGCGGGGCTGTAAGGGTAGCGTTTGGGATACCAGTTAGGATGCTGTTGCTTTAGTCCATCAGGAAGTGATGAAGGATGGCCTATGATGGTGGGGTCCAAGACCGTAAGGCTATGTTTAGTCTGGAACGTACTCTGCCAGCTGACAAGGTTGGTTGACTTACTAGATGGGCGTTGTGAGAAAGAGTTAGGAGTCAAGGTGGATTCTAAGGTCTGTGACCTGTGCCAGCTGGTGGCTGCTTCTATCAATTCCTGCCATCAGGAACTCCAAGAGGAGCAGGCTTGCAGAGGAAGAAAGGAGCTTGGTGCTTTAGGTATGCACGTGCAGGTGCTGAGTAGACAGTTGGCTGTGCAAGGGTCCAGAAGCCAGAAAAATTAATCCAGGCGTCGTCAGCATGCAGACGGTGTCTACATCCATGGGTCTGGCTATCACCACCTACTGGGTGAAGATGGATAGAGGAGAGATCCGTGGACCGGGCCTCAGGGCTTTCCAATATCGAGGTGTTAGAAGAGGAGGATCCAACAAAGATGATTGTCAAGAAGTGGCCGGAGAGCCGTGAAGGAAATCTGAAAGCCAAGCGCAGGGAACGTTTCATGGACGGAGGGGGTGATTAGTATCACATGTGTTGCTTAGACGTTAAGGGAGATGAGGGCTGAGAACTGACAGCGTGCATGTACACAAGACGTTGGTGAGAAAGGTTCCGATGAAAGACAGTAGATAAAGATGAATTGGAATGGGAGAGGATGGGTGGAAGAAGTGGACAGAGTCATAAACTTTTTTGGAGAAGTGATGTTCTGAGGATTCGCAGAATGTGGGGTTGGCGGGGAGTGTGAAGTAAAAGGGACTATTCCCCAAAGTCCGGGCTGCAGCCTGGCCACCCTTGGCCACTCCCCGGCTGTTACTGCTGGGTAATGACTCGCCTTAGAGTTCTCAGTCATCTCTCTTCCTCCGATGAAATAAGGAAGGGATTAGCTAAGTCTTGTCTCTGCTTGTGGAGCAGCCTGTCAATCTTGACCTTCAGCCACACCACCCCAAAGTTTCTTTCTGTGCCTTTTGGGTGCTCTAGGAAGTTGGAGCTAAAGTCACCGTGTTGCTAAGCAACTGAGCATCTCTGAGCCTCAGGAGCACAGCCTGGAGGAGAGCCTCTGCTGCGAGGTCTGGTGGGGGTCCCACTGGGGCCTGATCACTGAAGCACGCACTTCTTGCAGTGTGAAACGGCCCATGAGGAAGAGCCTGGGGGCGTCGGATGATTCCTGCTCCTCCCCCAACCTCTCCCCAGGGACCACAGAGAAGTTCACAAAGTCCTCAGTACTTGACCCTCCTTGGCTTGATACTCACCCGGAGCAGGGTGTCTGAATTCATCTTTTCTTTTACAGCCTAAATCCAGTTCTATAGGGTGATATTGTCTGGGGGAAATACTTCAGCTTTTACAGACGTATACCCTGGAAATTCTGCAAATATCCCTGCTGCTTCAGTGTCGCTGAGCCCGGGTCAGATGGGGCGGAGGAAGCAGACGATCTCAGTGTTCAGTCTAGAAAAATGTCACGCCTGGGGGAGAGCTCACCAACCCGGAAGGAAGTACCTGCTGTGACAGGTAGCAGTGTCCCCTCCACTTAGTCCCGGCTTGCGGACGAGTTCCTGAGTGTCCATCCAGCGTTTCTCCTCAGACTCCAAACAAACCCACTCTCCTTGCCCCATTACCTTGTCCCCATTTCCTCTGAGAGGGGAAACACCCTGAATTGATAGGGCGCATTGTGTAAGATGGAAGGCCTGGAAGGAATCGGTCCCGTCTCGCTCTGCGTCTCTATTTCTACCCAGAGCCACGTGGCCCTTGAGGATTCAGGACAGTTGAGTGAGGGTGAACACAATTTTTCCTGCAACGTTATTTTGCTCCCTTTGGCTTTGCTATCAAGTGTCCACACTGACCAGTCTCTGCTCTGCTCTTGAACGGTCCCATTTCTCCACGTGTTGATGTGCTTTCTCTCTTTATCACAGCACTTTCCCAGCCCTCTTGATTTGGGTCACTCAGGTGTTGCCATGGCAATGACATCCTCAGAGCAGTGGTGCTGCTCATGTTGTCATGGTTGTAAGGACCTCTTGATGAGAGCCCCACTTCATTTCATCATGCAGCCAGCAGTAAGGAACCCCCAGGACCTCTTGGCAAAGCCTGAATTCTTAGGCTAGAAGCTAGTGGTTCTGTGCCTGAAAATGCAAGTGGCAGTAATTAAGAAAATAGCAGCAGTCTGTGGGGGCTTCCCTGGTGGCACAGTGGTTGAGAGTCCGCCTGCCGATGCAGGGGACACGGGTTCGTGCCCCGGTCCGGGAAGATCCCACGTGCCGCGGAGCGGCTGGGCCCGTGAGCCATGGCCGCTGAGCCTGCGCGTCCGGAGCCTGTGCTCCGCAACGGGAGAGGCCACAGCGGTGAGAGGCCCGCGTACCGCAAACAAAAAAAAAGAAAAAAAAAGAAACTAGCAGCAGTCTAAAATGGTTAGATTCTATCTGTACGGAAAGGAGAAGCCTGAAAGCAGGACCGTCCTCCTCCCCTGCCTCCTCTCTCTCCTCTACACCATCATCATCGTCATCATCATCAGCCTAGTACCTAATATTTTTATCGTAGGTTGGCTGTGTTCCAGGCACCTTTCTAAATGTTTTACCTGCGTGAACTCTTTAATTCCCTTGACAATCTTCTGGCGTAGGTGTTAGCAATGTTCTTCTGTAGGTAAAGGAGCTCAGACCCAGAGCGCTCACTTAAGTAACTTGCTCAGAGACACACAGTGCGGTGGGAGGTGGCCAAGACTTAACCAGCCAAGTTGGTTGCAGAGGCCTTACTCGGAAGCCATTAATCTACTGCTTGCCATTGTCCTGTTTTATTCCTGACGGCAAAAATCAAGATGAATCGGCCCAGCTACCAAAGGAGGTGCCAACTCAGATCATCTTTTCTTCCCCCCCCCACTGGAATTCAAGTCGTTTACACCAATTTTAATTTTTAAAATATTTTCAGGGCTTCCCTGGTGCCGCAGTGGTTGAGAGTCCGCCTGCCGATGCAGGGGACACGGGTTCGTGCCCCGGTCCGGGAAGATCCCACGTGCCGCGGAGCGGCCGGGCCCGTGAGCCGTGGCCGCTGAGCCTGTGCGTCCAGAGCCTGTGCTCCGCAACGGGAGAGGCCGCAGCGGTGAGAGGCCCATGTACCACAAAAAATAAAAAATAAAAAAAAAAAAAAAAAAAGAAAAAAATTTTCATATTTTCCTTTGATTCTCTAACACCCCTACGAAGTTACTGTTGCTATTAATTTTATTCTACAGATGAGAAAACCCAAGGTGGGAGAGTCTGTGGTTTCCCAAAGAAATGTAGCTGCTGAACTCTCAGACTAGTCCTGAATATGTGACTATCTGCCGATTCAGAATCCAGGGTTTTGTTCTTGCCCGCTGCCCGTCCGGTCACGTGATGTGATCCCGAAGGCAGGCTCTGGGGAGGAGGGTGACCAAACCATCCACGGGGGCGAGTGGCCAGCAGTCACCCCTGTTGGTGATAGAAGGGATAAGTGGCAGGTCGTAGCCTGTCACTCAGGTGGACATATGTCCTCTTTGGCCTCCACATTCTCTGTGTAACAACGCCAGGGTCTCAGCAGCTGCTTCTGTGTATCACAGGGCAGGCAGGAGAGGGCAGCCTTCCCTCCTTCCCGACTACTGTCATTGACTCTGCGCTCCTCTGAGCAAGTAGTTTAACCTATGTGGGAGAATCCCAACAAAAAGTTAATTACAGCCCTGTGTCTATGCAGATTTTCAGAAGATGACAATTAAACACAAATAAGCTACTTAGAAGCCAGCCTCTGAGAAAGTACAGCTTTCTAGGCAGAGGACTTTCAGGCCTAAGAGTTGATGGGTCTCATTCAAGTACAAGGGGCTTGGAGGGAGATGTGCTAGGGGGTGGGTGACAGTGAGGTTAATAAAGGTGATAAAAAGAATAGTAGCAAAGGCTTATGGTGTTCTTACTACTGTATGCCAGCGCGTCACCCGTGCCAGCTCGTTTGATCTCTGGAACAACGCTGTGAGCTTAGATTCTGTTATTACCCATATTTGACAGATGAGGAAACAGACACAGAGGTGTTCAGTAACCTGCTGCAGGTCAGGTAGCTGCTAAGAGGTAGACCTGGACACCGACCTGGGCCTTCCAGATCTCTGTGGATACTGGCCTGCCTCCCCTCGTGGGCTTGGACTGGGTTCCGAGAACTGGGCCCGAGCTTGGTCAGAGGCACGGCAAGGGGAACTTTCACGACTCAAGTTCTGATTACACCGCTTTCTAAGCGGCGTCCCCTTAGCCCTTTGCTCACCCTCTGAGCCTTGGTCACAGCACCTGTAAAGTGAGTATCTCGATAGCGTATTCATCCTGGGCTTCTTGTAAAGGTGGCATGAGTGGCGCGTGTAAATGCGTTGCCCTGTGCCCGGCAGAGAACGACGCCCCATAAACATTCGTCGCAGGGGTGGTGCAGACGTGTGCATTAGACGTGTACGGCTGACGCATTTTGTTGAAGCTATAACACCACATTGTAAAGCGGCCATACTCCAATAAAAATTAATTTTAAAAATATAAAATACAAAAAAAAAATAGAGGGCGTAATTAGCCTGCCCTCGACGGTAGAGTCTCATCTTTATTTTTTTATTTTTATTATTATTTTTTTTTTTGCGGTACGCGGGCCTCTCACTGTTGTGGCCTCTCCCGCTGCGGAGCACAGGCTCCGGACGCGCAGGCTCAGCGGCCACGGCTCACGGGCCCAGCCGCTCCGCGGCACGTGGGATCTTCCCGGACCGGGGCACGAACCCGCGTCCGCCGCATCGGCAGGCGGACTCTCAACCACTGCGCCACCAGGGAAGCCCACGTCTCATCTTATTGAAAAGATGAGAAGGCGGCTCAGAACATGTGGGAGGTGTCAGAGGTCGTATGTGGCAGGTGGGATGTGGGTGCCCAGTCTCGTGCCTTTCCAAACACCCCCTCGCACCTAACACAGAGCAGGCCCAATGCTGTTTTTAAACGACCTCTTGATAGAAGGGCCAGCATTTCCATCTCCTTTGGACAGCCCTTCCCAGAGCCTCGGTTTCCCCTTGAATCAAACCTATAGGCTCTTCCAATGTCCCCAGTGAACACTGGAGGCTCCTAACAAAACTCCCTTGGATGGAGACGGTGAATGGCTGACTGCTAAGTGTCTCCTCACCATCCTTTCTTTCACCTGCAAAAAAATTAGGTTCACAGTTAGTAGCACCTGATTTGGATAGAAACAGAAGTTGAATGAAAATAGCAGACTGTGACTGAGATTTAACCCAAAGTAATACTTTGTCCTAGGGTTTTACTAAACAAAACCACAAATGGAAAATTCTTATTTCTACTCTAAGAAGACACTTACCTGGCCTGTAATGATTCAGTATTGAATTGGGAATGCGTTCTGTTCTTCTCATTTCTGTGAAAGCAGTGTTCTAGCAACATTAAAGGAGTCCAGTCTGCAGAGACGGGGGCCTGACAAAGACCTCCCTGCAGTCCCACTTGCAAAAAAAGTAGCTTGGAAATAGGATCCGTGCTGTCCACAGGACTTGATAATGTCAAGGTGCTTTGCTGCTGTGCACATGCGATGCCTAACCGTCAACACCTCTGGGGACGTTTCCATGCGCCTTTTAAGACGGAAACTCTCTTCTCTGCCTGGCCAGCTGCATAGAGCAGCCAGTGGGAGAAGGTCAGCTTGTCTGCTGCCCCCTGGGTGCCACAGCTGCTAAGGGAGTTGGAGGCCAGTGGGAGAGGCCAGGAGGGTCACAGCCGTGTCTCTGTCAGGATGTAATTCAGGCACAACAGGGAATTGGAAACTTCCTGTCGAGCTGTCGTCACCCTAAACGTGTCTCGCCCGGGAGAGTCCTGCAGCTGGCGAGTGCTGAGAATCCAGCCCTGCGGAGCTCTTCCCGTCATGTGGACTATAAACTTCCCGCTGCAAGGATAAAGGAAGGAGGTGCCTGCCAAGTGCACAGAGGGCGAAATGTATGTGATTTCACCATCTGAAGACATACATCACATTGGGAAACATTAGGGGGGGAAGAAAAGGAGGAAAGAAAGTAAAGCGTGTGCTGGGGAGCTGGCACAGGATGGATCGTCGGGTCTTCACTGAAGAGACTCCCTGTGAAATGGAGCAGCCTTGCAGGGCCTTCCGTCAGGCACGTGTTTTCACGGTGAAGCTTGGCTGTCGCTGGTCTGCACCCGGGAAAGGAAATCCTTCCATGAGCAGATGCCCACTTGGCAGCCCAAGGTCACCCAGGAGGAGAGCAGCGGTCAGGGGTGGAGGGAAGTGAAGAGCGCTTTTGTGGCGACACTGGATTTGACTCTTTGCTCTGCCGGCTACTAAGTGGGTGACCCTCCTGAAGCCAGTCAACCTCCCTGAGCCTCTGCCACCTAGTCCATAAGACAGGATCAGAAAATGGAGATTAACCATCGCACATTCCAGGTGCTTGGTCAACATGAAAACATTGTGTGTGTGGTCCTTTATTAATAACCAGTTCTGCATGAATCATGCATGTTCTCCAGGGTGATGCCAGGACAGTCATGAAGGCAAAGGAGGGGAGACGCGATCCCAGCACAGAGCCAACTTCTAAGACAAAGACGTTTTTATGTTTCTGAAACACAAACTTGAAAAGCAAATGATGTACCCGCTGTTGGTGACCGTTGGTATAAGAACAACACTTCTCCTGTGTTCCTGTTATCTTTGTCTTACATTTATTAATGCAGCATAATTAATTTCAAAGTTCTCCTAAGCATTTCAGAAATGCTACCTAGAATGTAGCCCAAGTGAGGAGAGTTGAATCTGGAAATGGTTTGAAAAGAGCAGAACAACGGGCCACAACTGTGCAAAACAGAAATTGCAGAAATCAAAAGGGAAATTGCAGGGCAACAGGAATATTCTGGTTGGAGCTGGTTTTAGGGAGACCGGAATCTCTGGCTTCCACAGCACTCAGATCTCCAAGCCAGGGCTGGTTCTCTTTGTCCTGTTTCACAACAACAGGGTTGAGGCTGGCACGTGGGCCACATTGCACCTGCTATTTGCTTTCGAACAACTGTGAGCACAGAAAGAATTTTACTTTTTTTTTTTTTTTTTTTTTTTTTTTTTTTGTGGTACACGGGCCTCTCACTGTTGTGGCCTCTCCCATTGCGGAGCACAGGCTCCGGACGTGCAGGCTCAGCGGCCACGGCTCACGGGCCCAGCCGCTCCGCGGCATGTGGGATCTTCCTGGACCTGGGCACGAACCCGCGCCCCCTGTATTGGCAGGCAGACTCTCAACCACTGCGCCACCAGGGAAGCCCGAATTTTACATTTTTAATGGCCGAATTTAAAATGAAAGAAGAGTAGTATTTTGTGACATGTGCAAATTATTTGAAATTAAATTGTTTTATGAGAACACACTACAGCCCTTTGCTTATGGGGGCTTTCCTCTTCCAGTGTCAGAGCTCAGCAGTTTCAATGCGGCCGTGTGTCCTGCAAAGCCTAAAATATTCACTATCTGGTCCTTGAGAAAAGAAGTTTGTCAATATCTGCAGTACATGAAGACTGGCTCTTTTAAAAAAAATTTTTTTTGGAAATACAGTTGATTTACACTGTTGTGTTAGTTTCAGGTGTACAGCAAAGTGATTCAGTTTTATATATATATATATATATTTATTTATATTCTTTTTTTACATTCTCTTCCCTTATAGTGTATTATAAGATATTGAGTAGAGTTCCCTGTGCTATACAGTAGGTCCTTGTTGGTTATCTATTTTTTATATAGTAGTGTGTAGCTATTAATCCCAAACTCATAATTTACCCCTCCCCCCTTCCCCCTTTGGTGACCATAAGTTTGTCTTCTGTGTCTGTGACTCTATTTCTGTTTTGTAAATAAGTTCATCTGTATCTTTTTTTTAGAGTCCACATATAAGTGATGTCATATGATATTTGTCTTTGTCTGGCTTAACTTCAGTTAGTATGACCATCTCCAGGTCCATCCATGTTGCTGAAGACTGTTGATGGTTCTAGTTGCTGCTATTAAAATTCTTATTTTTATCCCTGAGCTCCCTGGTTCTCTTTCCTGTTGTCCTGTGAACTTGCAGTTATGGTTGTTGTTATCCACGTTCACAACCGTGCAAGAGTGGTCCTTCCAGGGGGCCGTGCCTTCCTCAGGGGCTCCTCGCTGGCTCACAGGTGTCTCGCTTCACCCGACAGCGACATCTTACCTTGGTTTTGACCTCAGCCAACACAAGGCTCTTACGTGTCTGGCCCCGGAAGAGCACTCCGCTGACTTTCACACTATTCAGTCCTCTAGGCACTTTACCTTCTTTTGCCTGGAGGAATCACCACAATCCAGCCCGAGCCCTGGGTCTTTGATCTCATAAGCTTCAGACATGATCACTCCTCTGTTGCCGATCCTGATTTTACCCTTGGGGAAGTTGCTCAGATGCTGCTGCTGTTTCTCTTGTTTATGTGCCGTTCTGTGGTAGCATCTGATCCTGCCTTTGCTCATAGTCTTAAGGCTGGGCATCCTCCTCTGGGAGGAGCAGGTTTTGCTTTAAATCAGCACCTTCCGACACCCCGCCCCCCATGTGTGTACAGCTCCTGTGCTTTCACACCCGATCTGACCAGCACCAGCACTGCCCACTGCTCCCTGTTTCTGTCTGAAATAGGTCCGTAGCACTGAGTTTTATTTGTGAAGCAGAGGGAACAGGTCTTATATGTCCTGAGTGATCATGGTCATACAGACTCTTCTCAGTTTATTACTTTCCTTTTGAAATTCTCAGGCACCTGCTCGATGAATAGTCTTTCAGAATCCCATCATTATGATTTCATAGTTTCAAAAATACTTTCCACGTTATTATAATCGCAATAATTGACCAATGATAGAAAAGGATCATTCTGTCCAAGAGATTTCTTTTCTATTGAGATGGGCTTTGAAATCCTGCCACTCACTTTCGAAAGTGAATCCCAATCTTTACATCAAAAAATGAATAAGTGGTTCTTGCTAACTGTTGGAAGTACAGGTGTTATTTCTATTCTTCCCAATTTTTCTTCTTTTCAAAACATTTAATATATGTTTTCAAAAATTTTATCATCATAAACTTAACCTTTAGAAATAGATTTTCAATTTTAATTGCTAGTAAGGTAGGCTTGGAAGAGATAAGATATTGACTTTAAAAAACTAGACCTTTGGTGAGCTCCCAGCAAGCATGCCATATCATAAACTAATTCTCGCCCTGAGACAAAGCTGGATTTGTTCATTCATTTCCCCCTTTTCTGTGATTCACAGAGCTCCCTGTGATCTTAAGGCCCTGTTTTAGCAGAAGTCAGAGTCATGGCATTCCCTAATGTCAATGGGATAAATTCTGGAACAAAGCCTGGATCCTAAAGTCAACCCACATAGGTTTCCTGAGGCAGAGCAGTCAACTCTGTGTCAATCTTCATTAAACACCATTGCAGTCATCTTTGGGGATTGTGAAAAATGCTGGAGCCCTATGATGGCATCAGTGGGAAGCAGGGTGTGTGATCAAACACCCATCAAGGGCTGCCCCGGTGGCGCAGTGGTTGAGAGTCCGCCTGCCGATGCAGGGGACGCGGGTTCGTGCCCCAGTCCGGGAGGATCCCACATGCCGTGGAGCGGCTGGGCGCATGAGCCATGGCCGCTGGGCCTGTGCCTCCGGAGCCTGTGCTCTGCAACGGGAGAGGCCACAACAGTGAGAGGCCCGTGTAACGCAAAAAAAAAAAACCAAGAAAACAAAAAACACCCATCAAGCGGTAACGGTTCTGTGGGTGTGTGTATATGTGTGCATGTGTGTGTGCGCGCGCGTGTGTGTGTGTGTGCACGTGCGTCTTTACTTCCCATGCACCTCTAGCCTCCAGACTGTTCCTCCTCTTGTGTTGTAATTAAATTGGTTGGAAAAGTGGAGAGGTTTTAGAATTAGCCGATGCCTAGGATGTAGTACGTTGGGTAGCCCTGAAATGGGAGGGAAAACTATGAAAATGAAATTCTTTTTCTTTTCTCCATTTCTCTTTCCTTTTTCCTCTCTCTATGTACCACTAAAGAACTCCATGCCCTCGGAGAGTCCCTTGGGCTTTGTGCCAGTTAGCGGAGGTAATTTATGCTGAGGCACATGTGATCAGAGCCTGTCCCCACCAGAAGCATCGGCAGCTGAACAGCTGACAGAGTCAGATGTTGGATGGGTTTCCAAGTCAGAACCTCAGACTGTTCATGGGCCTGCTTATTCTCTCATCATTAGGGTTTTTTACAGTGAATCCCCCGGGAAAGCTTGCAACTAATTAACGTTCACCTTTGCATATACAGTCTATTTGCACAGTATGGTGCTGTTAACAAATACCAGAGTTTGCTATTCAGTGAGACCCTCACTCATCAGCAGGGCTGCCCTTGCTCAGAGCCATTTGGAAATACCTCTCATGAAAGTGCCAGTTTAAAAACTAAACCATCAATTTTTTGACTAAAGGAGCATATATAAGTACTCTAGTCAAAAAATGTGATGGCTTTATATATATATATATATATGTAGGGCTTCCCTGGTGGCGCAGTGGTTCGAACCCTAGTCCGGGCAGATCTCACGTGCCTTGGAGCAACTAAGCTCACGCACCACAACTACTGAGCCTGCGCTCTAGAGCCTGCGAGCCACAACTACTGAAGCCCGCATGCCTAGAGCCCGTGCCCCACAACAAGAGAAGCCACCGCCATGAGAAGCCCGCAATGAAGAGTAGCCCCCGCTCGCTGCAACTAGAGGAAGCTCGCGTGCAGCAATGAGGACCCAACGCAGACAAAAATAAATAAATAAAACAAATAAGTTTTTAAAAATGTATAGCTGTATGTATTATATCTATGTATACATATGTAGTTTTTGATAACATTTATATACAGTCATCAAAGTAGATACAATCTATAGTAATTATTACTCTATAATAATATATATGATATTATTGCTAATCTAATACGTGGTACTCTGATCCACATGGCTCTCTACAAAAATAAAAGCCATGACTGCAGAATGATTTTCTGGTCATTGAAATTGTTAAAAACATCCCTAAGTAACTTTTTTTGGAGCACTTATTCTTTGCCAACCCTGTGCAAAGTGCTCTCCATCCATGATCACATTTAATCTTCATTACAGCCCACTGAGCTGGATATCATTATAATCTCCATTTTACAGATAAGACTGTTGAAGCTCAGGGGATCCTCACAAAGTTGCACAGTAATACCTGCTGTGGTTATTTTTCATTAACTTGTATGGTATCTATAGAAACCAAGTTTACATAGAAGGAAAACAGCACAGGAGAAAGAGCATAGATGTGGA
This sequence comes from Kogia breviceps, assembly GCF_026419965.1. NCBI lineage: Eukaryota > Metazoa > Chordata > Mammalia > Artiodactyla > Physeteridae > Kogia > Kogia breviceps. The sequence goes on from NC_081316.1 coordinate 118,866,616, forward strand.
GTTAAACAGACCTGTGTGTGGATCTTAGGACCTCTGATTAACCTTTTTCAGCCTGTTTCTTCATTTATCGGTTGGGAATGATATATATCTCTAAACAGGACTGCATACGTATTCCATGCCAGCTATAGGCATCGAGGAGCATTAATTAACGGAAGCAACGATCGCTAGTATTATTGTGACGGTATATGGGGAAGGACTTATCTGTACATGTATCACCTCAGGGATGGACAGAGCTATGAGATTTTGAACCAAAATCAGAGAAAGAGAAAGCCTGGAACTGCTATGGGAAGGCCAAGGACAGGAGAACTGGCCTTGTGGGCTGTGCTGGGGTTGAGACATGTCCACAGCTTCTTTGAGCCCCTCACATGAGATGGAGTCCAGGCCCTTCCCGGGACTGTCGCTGGCTCTCCTGACTCCCCCCTAATGCATGGAAAGAGGTGGAAGCCAGGCTGTTGACATCCAAGGCCAGGTTCCCAAAGCTTCAGCTGCCTCCTTGTGGGACACGGGGTGAGGATCTGTTGGCCACCATAAGGGAAACACAGTCACTGAAGGTTGCTGCAGGGGGAGGCCGTGGGGATAGACACCAAGGAACGCCAGGTCCCCAGGCACAGCCATTGGAGTCAGTGAACGAACCTTGGAGAGGACCTTAGCCCCGGCCGCTGTCTAACCCACAACCTCATGCAAAATCCCGGCCAGATCTCTGGGCTGGGCCCAGCCAACTCCAGCTTCATGGGCAAAACAATTTAGGCACTTTGGAGATATTGCCTGGCCAGTTCCAGATCACGGCAATAAAGCAAATGGCGCAGTAGAGCGAGTCACACAACGTTTTTGGTTTCCCAGTGCATATAAAAGCCATGTTTACCCTACACTGTCGTCTGGTAAGTGTGCAGTAGCATTATGTTTAAAAAATCAGTGTAGATAAGTTAACTTAAAAGTACTTTATTTCTTTAAAAAATGCTAACCATCATCCGAGCTTTCAGCGAGTCGCAGTAGTAACATCGAAGATCACAGATCCCATAACAAACATAATAATCATGAAAGTTTGAAATATTGCAAGAATTACCAAAATGCGACACAGAGACACAAAGTGAGCAAATGCTATTGGAAAAAATGGCGCCAACAGACTTGCTCGACGTACAAAACTTCGATTTGTAAGAAAGGCAATATCTGCGAAGCATAGTAAGGCAAAGTGCCGTAGAACGAGTTATGCCTGTATGCCTGTGTTGTAAGCCTTTGTTTTGGGGTGGATTTTTTAAATATACATTTATGTATTTTATTAAATATTATTTATTTTTGGCTGCATTGGGTCTTTGTTGCTGCATGCAGGCTTTCTATAGCTGCAGCAAGTGGGGGCTACTCTTCGTTGTGGTGCACAGGCTTCTCATTGCGGTGGCTTCTCTTGTTGCAGAGCACAGGCTCTAGGTGCGCAGGCTTCAGTAGTTGTGGCACACGGGCTCAGTAGTTGTGGCACACGGGCTCAGTAGTTGTGGCTCACGGGCTCTAGAGTGCAGGCTTAGTAGTTGTGGTACACGGGCTTAGCTGCTCCATGGCATGTGGGATCTCCTCAGACCAAGGCTCGAACCCGTGTCCCCTGCATTGGCAGGCAAATGCTGTTTTTGGGAGGTGGGTATGCGGGCCTCTCACCGTTGTGGTCTCTCCCGTTGCGGAGCACAGGCTCCGGACGCACAGGCTCAGCGGCCACGGCTCACGGGCCCAGCCGCTCCGCGGCACTTGGGATCCTCCCGGACCGGGGCACGAACCCGCGTCCCCTACATCGGCAGGCGGACTCCCAACCACTGCACCACCAGGGAAGCCCTGTGGTGGATTTTTTTACTCAGCAATAAATTACTGGAACATGGGCACATTGTATGAGGAGATAACAAAATTGCTTACTTAGATCTCATAGTATCTTTCTGTTTCTCACCTTGGTTTCCCCTTCCTGCTGAACTTTTTCTTTCTGGCCAAGCACAAGATAGACCTAATGATCTTGGTCCCCTGGGGGCCTTTCCAGTGCCTGAAGTTTATGATCTGGTCTCAAAGTGTTTCTTTCGGATTTCAGTCATTTGTGGTGAGCCCGGCGTGTCCATCTGACGTCAGGGAGCTTCCAGAACCCCAGAGGGTTAATTGAGGCTGCACCGTGTGTCCTGAGAATTGTCTCAGTGCTCTGCCTTCGGGTTACAGCACACACGAAAATGGGGGAAATGTGCAGAAATTTGTCAGGTAAAGGTCCCGAGTTTTCCAGCCCCGACGTTAATGTTCTCACCCCCTCATAAAGCCCTCTTAGTCTCGGTGTGTCAGGCTGAGGGACCCTCCGTGGACACGAGGCCATTCTCTCTTCCTGGAATCCACGGGCAGAGGCCTGAGGCCACCGTGCCTGTCGTTCCCTGTAAATCAGAAGCAGGGGAGGTGGAAGCTTGGGAATCTCTGTGTCCGCACAGCCAGAGGAAATCAGATTGCAGGCAGGTCTTTGGAACACTTGCGCAGAGCAGCAAAACTTCCTCCTCCTCTCTCAGCCAGTTGCAGGCCTGGGCTCCAAGTAAATTAACTGAAGCGATTCAACAGGCTTGAATTCTGTCAGCGCCCAACCATCCCCTTGTTTACTGTTGAAATAATTACTGCTTTGCCATAATATTAGCTCTGCGCCATGACTCTATTACCATCATCACTGGAATATTACCCATGTATTATCTCCCAGCAGCCCTGGAAGGTGAATACTGGGCTTTGGAGAGCAATTGCTTTACAGCAGACAGGATGTGGGTGCACATTGTTTAATGAGGGAAACGGCATTGCAGCCAGCGCTCTTGTGGCTGCACTGACTCCACTTACTCACGCTTAACCTGTAAATCTGCCGCCCTTTCGAGTCGGTGAGGAGGGGCATGGAGCCCGGGGGAGAGGACAAGAAGGGTGCACGGAAATCACCTGGGGTCTCTTGTTAAAATGCATCCTCAGGTTCAAATTCAGTAGGTCGGGTGGGGCTGGAAATTCAGCATTTCTGACCAGCTCCTAGGGAAGCTGAGGCTGCAGGTCCACAGACCCACTGCAGGGGAAGTGAGGGCCCATGGAAAAAGGGGAGAGGCTCCTGGAGCAGAGAAAGGCCGGAGCCGGCTTGGCCCATTTCAGACGCGGCTAGATGGGGTTGTGGAGCTTTTGCTCCATAACAGGCTGGCGACTTCCACACAGGTCCCGGGGTGAGCGAGGCCTGAAGTTATCTCAGCAGTACTATCCCAAGACCAGTGGAGAGCAGGAAGTCTGCCTGAAATCGCTGCCTTCAGTTGGTAGGGTCGAGAACATTGTGTTCCTGAAGTGTCCTAAGATATAACTTTTCTTGTATAAATTGTGAAAGAACCAAAAGAGCTTGAATATAACTTTGGACTCTTGAAATCTCAATGTAATCCTGTTCTCCAAAGAGAAATATACTTTCTGCCATGTCACTTATGAGTTTCCCAAAGTATCCTCTTTTCTTGATCTCGAAAACCTTCTCTCCACACAAGCTAAATAAACTTGAAACTTAAGCAATGATTCCATTTATCAAGCCCAGGTAATTAGGGTTGAAATGAACAAAATTGTTCCCCAGAAAGTTCTAGAAGTTTTTTTTTTTTTTTTTTTCTTTAGAGGGTGGAGCTAATGTGCTTCTCAAAAACCTGTCTCCGTTTACCCTCCTGTCTGTCGTATGGAATCTCTGAGTTTTACCAAGAGAGAGAAGGAGAGGGAGAGGCAGAAATCTTTGTGATTTAATGAGTAATCTTAGGAGCAATGGAAACTGGCAGACAGAATATTCTGGGAATATATTTACCTGTGCGTCTTCCTTACCAAAGCTTTGTGTTGTATTCCTCTGAAAACGTATTTTTATCTCAGGGTGTACATCTGAAGTATGACGTCAGGGTGTGTATGTGTGTGTTTCATTTTTTACGAGACTAGATTAACAATAATAATTTTCCCTTTAAATGCAATTATAATTAAAGAAAAAGAACCGACAATTTTGTATTGTCTCCCAAACTACTCCAGTAGTGGTTGGATAACATGTATATGGTTTAGGAGCATAATTCCTTCCCTGGTTCATCCATCCATCCATCGACAAACATTCATTTAGCATCCACTAGTTTCCAGTAAAGCTGGAAAAAATAAATAGAGTGGAAAAATAAAGACAAATGAGACATGATTGCTATCCTCAGGGATTTCACAGTTTACAGCAGGAGAGGCAGATACAGAAATCATTGATTGGGATACCATTCATTTCTAATTGCTTTCTCCTTCCCCAGTCCTGCAAACAGTTTACTTTATATCTTATTTGGCTGACAGTCAATCACGTGGTTAGCATTCTGATGCAGGTTTAACCATATTTATTGAATGGTTACCATGTGCTAGATACAGTACTACGTAATTAAGTTTAATCTTACTTCTCTTCATCCCCTCCTAGCAGTACAATACAGCGGTGTCCAGTTACATGAGCCAAAGTAACTCGGGGGATGTTTTGGCTATGGAGCAGGGGCCAGCAATCAGAATAATTCAGACTTGTAAATGTAGTGCCCTTGATGTAATCGTGCCTGTTCTGGAACCTTCGCCTCTTACCATCACCTATCCCATTTTTCTCTATAAAATGAAGTGAATGATGGGTTGCCCCCTATGCTTAGATACTCAAAGTATCTATGACACAGATAAAAATCCGGGGGGCCTGACCTAAAAGTTATCATGAAAAGCAGAAAATGTTTGCGCGTGTTTCTGTAAGTCTTTTATCCATCACAGCACCCTCCTGTCCTGCTCCCTGATTTCAAGTACATCCATCAAGCCCAATGGCCCATAAACAGTAGGAATGCTCTGTTAAGAAGCAGTGTTTGGGGGGAAAGATGTAAACTACCCTTTGTTGTGGGTGTCTCTCGGTGTGTGTGCTGTGTCCTCTCACTCAGAGGCAAATTGCTGTGGGTAAAACATGCATTTTGCTCTCAGATGCCCTCCCAGCCTTTGTTCAAGTGCACTTTGCAGAGGCACAGTAAAGGGTGGTAGTTTGATGCCATCTCCTTGGTTTCTTTCATCATGTTTGTCTCTCAGCGGATCGGCGGAATTCAGAAGCCCTCAGCAGGTCACTCTGTCCTTAGCCCATCAGCCGGCCAAGGCTTCACCGTCCTGGGGACCCTCTGGAAGTCTCTGTTTGCGTTATCAGCTTTATTGAGCCACTCTCGAGGGGGGACCACATTAACAATTAAATTACCTACAAGAAGATGGCTGAACTTTCCTTTTGGATTCCCTGGAAATAGGGTATCATCCTGAGTAAAGTCTTTAAGTTCTAAATTTGTAAAGACAAATGGTAAATTTTTTAAAGTTCTGCTTAGCTAAAAAAAAAGAGAAAGAGAGAGATAGGGGTGGGTGTAGTGGGAGAAAGAAAGAATAACAAAGAAAGAAGAGGAAGGAAGGCATCGGGCATCTCACCTGCCTTTCTTCTACCCTGGTTATCAAAAGAGCAAAGAAATCTCTGCTCCACTTTCTCCCCCGAGATGCACAGGTCTGAGGCTTTCACGTGGCCCAAGTAGCCACCCTGCTTGCAAGGAAAGCAAGAACAGACACCAAGTGTCTGAGATTCCTGAGATCACTCCGCAAATTAAAACCTTTTATCAACCTCTAATAGCTGTGCAAACTAATTATATTCTGGCCAAACTTTGCCAGTGACTCCCCCGAGGTATTATTATAAAATTTTGAGCTTGGAAATGTGTCCCCTTGTCCCCATTCTGTCAACACGTTTCAGTGGCAGGAATGGAGCTCCCGATCGTTTCAGCTTCCATCATGTGCTTTGCGTAAACCGTGGCATTTGCAGGCTAGTGGGGCTGAGGTGGGGGAGGAGCGAGCACAGCTGTATTTGAAAACACACGGGGGTGTAAGGGGTGTATTGCCTGACATCAGGCTTCACACGCAGGGGCTGAGTTTCAAGAAGGATCCTTTTTTTTTTTTTCCTCCCAAATTTTAAGGAACTGCTGCAGGGATCTTAGCTCACTCAACATCTCTGTTGAAACAGCTTCTAACTTAGTGGGGAGGGTATATCACCCACCTTCTCAAGGCCCCCATTTTTCCATGAAGGAACAGCAGTCCCCAGCATGTCACATTTCAAATCCTTGGCCAGGTCTTAGAGCAAAATCTGGAGGAGGGGGGGCTTTCTCCAAGAGCTTGGTAAGAAGTTGGTAGACCCGTTTGTCTTGGAGGATTCAGGTTTACAAATAATAAAGGTTCACACCCGATGTGGTTGAAATGAATTTGTCAGTGTTCATCAAACACACTGGGACAGCGTGGCACCGTTAGAGGTACGTGGTGGCACTCCTTGTGCCTGTGAGTGCCAGAGGGTCCCTTTCTGTCCTTCCTGATAATTCTCTGCAGGCTGGTCTCTGAGAGCAGTCACTCTGCAGCAATGTTCCCACCCTCATGCACAGAGGCCCATGAAACGATCAGCTTCAAAGGTGACTGGAGAAGCCAGCTTCTCTGAATGGGAGCTGCTGTTCATTTCCTTTGCTGGCTTCATTTAGTCCCGCTGAAAGCAGGAAAATGAGTGAGATGACCTTCCAATGTACTTGGGCAACTTAGGACAGTGGGTTTTGACCACTGCCAGAACTGACCATCTGCCTAACTTTTGGACCAACCGTGGGCCACTGGTGCAGCCAGGGAGCCTGGAGGGTCTTGCCCGATAGTCGGGGGAGAATTTTAGGGCTAGCATATCACGATGCAGACCCTCCAGCCCTGCATTGGGGCTCAGAGCCCTGCCAGGCTCGGCGCAGAGGCAGGGGATGTGGAACAAGGGGGCCGCCAGGGTCCAGACGCTCCCTCACCAAAGGGTCCCGGGTTCGCTTTTGTCTCTGCCATCTGCTCTCCCATCTCGAGGGCTCCCAGTATGGGTTCATCTGATACTTGAATTCTTTCCAGTTGTCTCTAATTACATTGCAGATCCATAAATCATCCCAGGCTGGGGCTGACAGGGAACAACATGGGTGCCCTGCCACTGGAAGCTGGGGCTTCCAGCCACGGCTACTACCCAAGGTACCTCCGAGGCAGCCCTCCAACCACTGCTCAGGGCAGACGGGAGGGATGCCTGGTCACCCAGCCACCCGTGCCCCCCCCCAGCCCCCTATCCCTGGGTCGTCCCTGAATATGTGTTCCTGCCCTAGTACCCGCCTCAGGCAATGCAATCAGGCTGGAAGAATGTAGGCTTTGTGTCTGAACCACAGGTGGCGATCGCTGTCTCCCTACTGAAGGCAGCTGACTGGAAAGGTGATGTGGTTATTTCATCTGGAGTTTTATGAACTCGGGACAGTACTTCTCAAATTTTGCTAAATAATTCAATAGATTGATTCATTGGTTCTGGGATGGGTCTAGAAATCTGCATTTTTTTAACGTCTTTAGTGGAGTATAATTGCTTTACAATGGTGTGTTAGTTTCTGCCCTATAACAAAGTGAATCAGCTATACGTATACATATGTCCCCATATCTCCTCCCTCTTGTGTCTCCCACCCCTCTAGGTGGTCACAAAGCACCGAGCTGATCTCCCTGTGCTATGCGGCTGTTTCCCACTAGCTGAATAGCTTATCTATTCAGGTAGACTGCCTATTTCCTCTTCATTTGTTTGGTCTGGTGGGGTTTTGCCTTGCTCCTTCATGTGTTGTGTGTTTCTCTGTCTTCTCAGTTTGTTTAACTTACTGTGTTTGGGGTCTCCTTCTCGCAGCCTGCAGGTTCATAGTTCCCGTTGTTTTTGGTGTCTGACCCCAGTGGCTAAGGTTGGTTCAGTGGGTTTTGTAGGCTTCCTGGTGGAGGGGACTGGTGCCTGTGTTCTGGTGGATGAGGCTGGATCTTGTCTTTCTGGTGGGCAGGACTGCATCCGGTGGTGTGTTTTGGGGTGTCTGTGACCTTATTGTGATTTTCGGCAGCCTCTGTGCTAGTGGGTGGGGTTGTGTTCCTGTGTTGCCAGTTGTTTGGCATAGGGTGTCCAGCACTGTAGCTTGCTGGTCATTGAGCGGAGCTGAGTCTTGGCGTTGAGATGGAGATCTCCGGGAGCGCTTTCGCCCTTTGATGTTACGTGGAGCCAGGAGGTCTCTGGTGGTCCAGTGTCCTGCACTCGGCTCTCCCACCTCAGAGGCACAGGCGTGACACCCGGCCGGAGCACCAAGCGCCTGTCAGCCACCCGGCCCAAGTCTACAGTTGCTCCCAAAGTCCAGCTCCTCAGCTTGGGATGACTCGTTGTCTATTCAGGTTTTCCAGAGATGCAGGAACATCAAGTTGACTGTGGAGATTTAATCCGCTGCCCCCGAGGCTGCTGGGAGAGATTTCCCCTTCTCTTCTATATTTGCACAGCTCCCGGGGGCTCAGCTTTGGATTTGGACCCGCCTCTGCGTGTAGGTAGCCTGAGGGCGTCTGTTCTTCGCTCAGACAGAACTCCATTAAAGGAGCAGCTGATTCGGCAGCTCTGGCTCACTCAGGCCGGGGGGAGGGAGGGGTACGGATGAGGGACGAGTCCGCGGCCGCGGAGGCCGGCGTGACGTCGCACCAGCCTGAGGCGTGCAGTGCGTTCTCCCGAGGAAGTTGTCCCTGGATCCCGGGACCCCGGCAGTGGCGGCTGTGCAGGCTTCCGGGGGTGGGGTGGGGGGAGGTACGGACAGTGACCTGCGCTCGCACACAGGCTTCTCGGTGGCGGCAGCAGCAGCCTTAGCATCTCATGCCCGTCTCTGGGGTCCGTGCCGACAGCCGCGGCTCGCGCCCATCTCTGGAGCTCATTTAGGCGCTGCTCTGAACCCCCTCTCCTCGTGCACCCCGAAACGATGGTCTCCTGCCTCTTAGGCAGCTCCAGACTTCTTCCCCTAGAAATCTGCATTTCTACCCCAGGTAATTCTCGAGTGGTGATCCCACACCCCACGTTAAGGACCACTAAACAGTGGATCCCACTCGCCCTCTCCCGGGCTGTGGGGCTAAATGACTGCTGGTTCTGGATGGTGTGTTGATGTTCTCCTGCCAACCTCTCCATCCGAATAAGGACACAGATCCCTTCTGCTTAGAACCAGCCTCAGCCTCTCTGGCACTGGAGCTGCAGGCCCAGCCCAGGTGTCACACTGAGTCCTGCATCCACGACGTGCTGGGCCGGGAGGGAGCCCGGTGCCCCCAGCCCCCGTGTTCAGGGCACAGATGGCTGGCTAATGGGGTGGAGCTAGCCGGAGTGCCTTCTATTAATGGAGCAGAATATAAACAGAATAAAGCCTTCATTTCCCAGGCTGTGGTTTCATTATTAATATACTTTACAGTTCACGGGTTGTACGTTGTGCCTGTGTTTTCTCAGCTGGTGTAATCTGTGGCTCCAAGTGAGAACAGTCATAAAATTTTCATTTCCAGTTGAATGTGCATCCAATTCACCATGAAATGTTCTATCTGTCGTGAATATTAAGTGCTCTGAAGCAATAGCTGCTGGATTAGGCAGGGAGACTCCCGGGCCCCTCCCAGGCCTGGCAGGGGATGAGGTTCACTAGGCCAGGCTGACACTGTCCCTGGGAAGCTGCTGGAGGGGGGAAGAGGGTACAGAGGCCGCTGAGGGGTCAGGGGAATGGAGGAGGGGCAGCTCGGGGCCAGGGAAAAGCAATCAGGCAGGAGGTCCAAGGGGCCTGGAAGTTCAAGTGCAGGGAAGTCGAGGCCAGGTAGGGCGGACCGGGGAGGCCGGGGTGGGCAGGCCAGATGCTGGAAGGCAGCTGCCTTTCCACGCATGGATAAAGGGATGTGGGAGCACTCCCGGGGGAGGTGCAGGAGGTGCAGGACATGAGGGGTCAGCAGTTAGGAAAGCATTTCTGTCCCCCAGCCTGCAGACCGGGGGCAGGCGACAGTGCAGGGCCTGGGTCCTAGGAATCAGGGTCCCCTGCAGCCCGCCGCCTGGAGGGGAGTTGCTGCTTCCAACGGTAACCTCATCCTTCCTTCCCACGAACTCTCTGTGCACCCCACTCCAGCTAGTTCTGTCTTCCCGGCGCCTTCCCGCCTCTCCTAAGTCCTGGGGAACTTGCATTCGGGGCGGGAGAGAAGGTGGGACCAGGAGGCCTCCCGGGTTCCACTTTACTTCGTCCACCCAGCCGCTGCCCCAGGTGCTTTTTCCCCCCCGGGGCCCGGGTGCCTGTCCTGGAGGGTTTGATGTGGTCACTGCCCCAGGCTGCAGGGAGTGACAGGCGAATGGAAGACTGAGCTGAAGCTAGTGGAGGCTATGGCCTCAGGCCCACAGCTTCATTAATGCTGCCCGAGGAGCTGACTGTGCCCGCAGGAGACCCCTGGGAAGAATCTCTTGGTGCTCCCGGAGCTGGAGGCGGGTCCAGGCCTGGGACCCAGCCTCCGTCTGCCCCCTGGCGGGTGGGGGAGTCCCAGCCTGGCCGGCAGGGAGAGAGAGAGAGAGAGAGAAGGTGTGCATGTGTGTGCGCATGCGTGCTTATCTGTATACACACAATCACACATCCAGAGTCAAGAGGCTAGACCACCCTTGGCTATTTACGCTGAAAGCTCCCAGCAGCCCAGGGCTGGGCATTTCCCTCCCTTAGGGTTAAGGACCAGAGCGCAGCTACAAGCTCCCGTGATTTCTTCAAGATCCCAGAGCAGAACTCAATGAGGAGCCGGAAGAAAACGCCCATATTCTGATCAGGAGGCGTCCCCCCGCCGCCCCCCGATTCTGTGTTTGGCTCCCTCTCTTAGTTTCAAGTTGTTTCTCTTTGGATATCATTCAGATAATTTTGTGTTTCTCAAACACACACCTACTGGGAGACATAAGTTGGGAAGAAGTTGAAAAGAACCTGGACAAAGACGGTAAAGTGACCAAAGATGAGTAACACGCCAGCAGAACCCTAAAAGTGCCCAGTCTCGATGCTGGGACCCAGAGCCCGTCCCCTCTCACACCGGCCAGCCACACACCTACTCCTCTTAATCGCTTACACGTACCTTGGAAACAAACCCAGAATTGTGCGCTGAAAGTGAGTGACGTGATCAAAGATGAATAACACACCCAGCAAACCCCAAGCAGGGCCACACTCCTGCCCTTTTCCTCTACGGCCCCTGCAGGGGTCCCAGGGCAGGTCTGCTACATTCCTGTCCCTGCAGATGCCCCTCCCTATACCCAGAACCCCACTCCATACCCCCACCCCAAACCTCCCGCTCACCCTGCAATCCTTCAGTTTACAGGCACCTACTTAGGGAACCCCCCCGTGGCACCCCCAAAGCACAGCTCCTTTCCTGGGCTCCCTTGGGTGCGACCTGGACATGCACCCCCCTCACTTCCAGGGTTCATCACACAGAGGTGTGTTATCCATTTGCATGTCCAGCTCCCTGGAGAGACAGTGAGTTTTTCAGAGCAGAGACTATAGAACCTCCATCCTTTTGCAGCTATCCAGCCCAGAGCCTGGGAGCATGGGCCCTGGAATTAGACAAATTTGGGTTTCAACCCCAGAGCAGCCACTTATGTGCTATGAAACCCCGGCTGAATCCTATAACCTACTTGTGCCTGGATCAATTTCCTCTTCTCTAAAAAGGGGATAAGTAGCTTCCTTAAAGGGCAGGTTATAAGACACCCATGAGGTAATATATGGAACAGGAAACTAAGAATGATATTGAACATAAAATAAGTGCTCAGTAAATGCTGGTTCCCTTTCCTTTAAGAAATATCTCTTCTTTCCAATAAATGTTTGTTGAAGGAATGAATACGAAAAAACAAATGCAGTAAAATGCAAAATGAATTAATGGTTTAGATTCAGATTCTGTGAGGGATTCAGAAGGAACAGATCATCAAGATCAAGTGTGGAAAAGGTCTGCCAGGAGGAATTGGCCCTCCAAGTGACCCTTGATTTAGAGATGAGTACCTTTTTCTTCTGAATCTAAGAGGTTAGCCCTCTACACATTTGTAGCTCTCTCTCTCTCTCTCTCTCTCTCTCTCTCTCTCTCTCCTATTCTCTGATCCCTTCCCTTTATTGAAGCTAAAAATTTAGCTCACGCTTTCTACCTCATGGAGTTTTATCCCATGTATTTCTTTAACCTTATATTAAAATTGTTAACCTCTCATAAAGGTCTCTTTCAGCTCTTAATTCCTGGGATCTTCCAAGAACGTCACCTTATCCCCGTCGGCCCTGCAGAGAGCGCCCTGAAATGACATTAAATGGTCACAGTCCAAAGCATCCACACACGGGAGAAAATGGAGAAATTAAGAATAACTGCTCTGCAACCATGCATGCCTGCTTAATCCTTAATTCTACCCCTTGTTGCTCAGAACTCTCGCCCTTAAACTACATTCAAAATCAATCCCACCAGCGGCCCCTTCTCAGGGAACGACAGGGGAAAAAACTGTACATCCTTCTCCTGGCTTGTCACTGCAGAGTTGAGATAATAATAGTCTTTTTCTGATCCCCTGAACTTTCCCATCTGCTTCATAAAACAATGGCAATTTTTCCCTTGCTGTCTTCCCCTCTCTCTCTTTTATTTTTATCCTCCTACACTATAATTTAAAACTGTGGCAGTGCTATAGCCCTTGAGTTTTTATCTTTTCCGTTTCTTCTCCCCTTGCTTTAATACTTGACTGTTGGGCTTCCCTGGTGGCGCAGTGGTTGAGGGTCCGCCTTCCAATGCAGGGGACACGGGTTCGTGCCCCGGTCCGGGAAGATCCCACATGCCGCGGAGCGGCTGGGCCCGTGAGCCACGGCCGCTGAACCTGCGTGTCCAGAGCCTGCGCTCCGCAATGGGAGAGGCCGCAGCAGCGAGAGGTCCGCGTACCGCAAAAAAAAAAAAAAAGAAAAAAAAATACATGACTGTTATTTAAAATGGTCTTTCATCTGAGCAAAGGAAGCTTCCTGAGCTGGGGTACAGCCTTGTGCCTTCGTGGAGGGAGGGTAGGGCCGGCCTGGCCCCTGGCTGAGCCCAGGACCTGCTTGCCTTCAGCACTGCTGTGAACTTCAGAAGTGCTGTTTGTGTGTTTGCTTGGTTTCCCCCCCGAAGGCATTATTTTAGGAAGACATCAGAAGCTGAGGTCCCAGAAATGCCCCCACCTCTGAAATAACCATCGTATCAAGCTGGTGCCCCTCAATGGTCCACCAGGCATCGGGTCCAAACAAAGCAATTCCAGCTAAATGCAGCAAGTGCAGCGTGCCCACAGATGCCAGGAGGGGACATTTCAGCTGTTGCTATGCAAGCTTCTCCCCGCCTATTCTACGAGTCACACCCATGCCGAGCACCCTGCCTCAGCTGGACGGAGGCGTGCAGGAAAGGGCAATGCCAGGGGCTGCTTTCCCAGGGGAAATGTCACCTGTTTCAGGTATCTCAAAGGACGGCATCGCAGCCCAGTGTTCCCCAGCCAGTTACAGCACCGCTTGCCTCTGGGGTGGACCTCCAGCCAGTCACCCCTCTGCTGTAAAGTTCCTCACACACCACCTGTCTCTGTGTCAGTGCATTTCCATGGATGCACCTGTACCTCCGAAAGTGATTTTGGCCTTGTCTTTTCTCTCCAGAGCCTCCTCTGAGCTGGCATTGGCAAAGCAATCATATTGTAAATGATCTTCATGACGGAAGATGCCATTGCAATAAAACACAGGGACAGAACAAGGCTGAAGGCTAGAATAGAGCGTGTGTGTGTGTGTGTGTGTGTGTGTGTGTGTGTGTGTGTGTGTGTGGTGTAGGGGGGTTGCTGGGAAGGCCTCTCCCAGCCTTGTGGAGATGATTACTCTGCAGTTTGGAATATGCAGCCATCCCGCCAACTGGAGAAGGAATCTCTGGGGAAGACAGGGACTGCCTGGCCCCAGCTGGTCTGCCGGGGAGGCCACAGGCTTGCTGGAAATGGGTGAGGTTTGCATCCTAGGTAGAGTGGTCTGTCTCCTTGGCTGTGGTGCCCAAACGGATGGGCGGCAGGAGGAGGTTCCCGGGGGTCTGGTCTCTTGGTTCAGGTTTTGGAATTTGTTCCTTTGGATTAGATGGACAGATGGCTTCTGTCCCTTCCTCTCCTCTGGAAAGCTCCCTTCTCTTAAACGCTGGAAATCATCTTTAAAGCCACAGAGATATTAAGGTGAGAGAGAGGCAAGAAGTCAGGAGCATGAATCTCTTGGTGAAGGAGATTCCCAGCCCCAAAGTGGTGACACAGGTCAAGGCTACAGCCATGAGCCCTCCTCGATGGTCTTTCCTTTAACTTTACGAAGAGTAACTATAATTAGTATCTTTACCTTCCTCTGACAGTCCAAGGATGTCAGAATATTTTAAATTTCTCTGCCACCGTTCCAAACTCATGGCCATTGCTGACCTACAGTATAATTAAGAATATAGTTTTTCTTAATTGAAGTATAGTGGATTTACAACGTTTTGTTAATTTCCACTGTACAGCAAAATGATTCAGTTAAACGTATATATACATTCTTTTTTTATAGCTTATCACATAAGCTTTTTCATAAATTTATTTATTCATTTATTTTTGGCTGCGTTGGGTCTTCATTGCTGTGCGCGGGCTTTTCTCTAGTTCCAGGAGCGGGGGCTACTCTTCGTTGAGGTGCGCGGGCTTCTCATTGCAGTGGCTTCTCTTGTTGCGGAGCACGGGCTCTAGGCGCAAGGGCTCCAGTAGTTGTGGCTCGCGGGCTCTAGAGCGCAGGCTCAGTAGTTGTGGCGCACGGGCTTAGTTGCTCCGCGGCATGTGGGATCTTCCCAGATCAGGGCTCGAACCCGTGTCCCCTGCATTGGCAGGCGGATTCTTAACCACTGCGCCACCAGGGAAGTCCCCAGTCTTCACTCTTAATTTTGCTCCCATGGACATGATCTATCTTGCTCCACCACCTCCAACAATCCTTGTTGCTTTTAAGACTTTTTCTTTTTTGTTGTTGTTGTTTGTTTGTTTTTGTTTGCAATTTCTCTCTGCTGTGTCTAGGTGTAGATTTCTATTTTTATGTTCCTCGGGATTTGTTGGTATTCTTGAATTTGTGGATTGATGTTTCTGTTAGTTCATGGAAAATTCTCATGCATTACCTCTTTTCTCCTATCCCTATCTCCCTTTCTCTTCTCCTTCTGGATTTCCTTCCTGAATGTCCTGGGCCTTCTCCTTCAATCTGTGTCCGTTACTAATTCCTTTACATTCTCTACCTTTGTGTCTCTCCATTCTACTTATGGGATAATGTCTTCTTACTTATCCTACAGCTAACTGATCCTCTCTCTAGCTGTGTCACATCTTTTAAACTTTTCCATTGGTATTTTTAATCTCATTTATTATATACACTTTTTTTGCTTTGAGAAGTCTTATTTTGTTTTCCTCAAATACGCTATTTACTCTTCACAGTTTCATTTTTCCATGAAGATTTTTCAGGCTTTTCATTCATCTCTTTGTATAAAATAAACATGGCTGTTTTATAGTCTCTGTTTCATATATATATTTTTTAATCTGACGTATCTGCAAGTCTGTTTTTTGTCATCTACCTTATGCTTCTCTTCTTCTTAATATCGTGTTTCCTGTGTGCCTATTTATGTTTTGCTGTATGATGGTCATTGTGTTTAAAAAAAAAAAAAAAGCTTGAAACAATTTAAACCTAGGATTAAAGTATTTTCCTCCAGAGATGATGAGGGTTTGTGTCTGCAAGATGGTTGGGGGACTCTGTTCAGAATCACTTTAGACTAAATTAAGGTCTCCTTGTTCCCTGGGTAACCCAGGTAGTTCAAACCATGATGCACTTTCTTGGAAGGATGTTCGACTTTCAGTTCACTCTCATCTTGGGGATGAGGCCTCAACTTATTATAGCAAAATGTTTTCCTATGAGACACACCCCACTTCAAAGAGGTCTCGAATTTTGGTTTCTGTTCTGCTGGTCTTTTGAGGTTGTCCAGCAAATTCAGCGAATGCCCACAGATTAAGGGCCAGCTGTCTCTTGATTCCTGTTTTCCCTTTAATTCAAGGTCTGGCAATTCCACACCAGGAAGGAATCCCTTTGGTGCTTTTAGGAAGGATGTAAAATGTGTCTTAATTAGCTCTTTCAGGGGTTTTCAATAGGAGGGCTGGCTGAATGACCTAATCTGTCCTTTCCAGAAATAGGAGGGTCAGTATTTTCTTTACCTACAACCCATATCACCCTTCCATCACATACTGAAACTTACTCATGTGATGATGGCTGTCCTCATGGAGTCCTCTCCAATCCTCACGGCCTGTTTGACTTTGTAGGAAGTTTTTATCCCTCTGGGTCTCAGTATCCTCAGATGTGAAATGGGGAGACCCATAACTTGCACGGCCTCCCTCACAGGGTTATTGCAAAGCTAAATCAGATCATAAATGCTTGTTTTCCCTTGATTTGATGGCGTGTATATGAAGTGCTTTGAGATACGACGCGTCTACTATGTATTCACCAGGCTTGGAATTTGCTCGCTTCTCAGAGAGGGTGGAGTCAAATGCGGAGCGTGGTTAACGGCGGGCGGGGTAAGCCCCGGATGTGTCTGTGTGCACTCCTCCTTCTGAACTTGTGTGCAGACTAACACGGATGGCCTCTGAGAGGTTAATAGGTATTTCTGTAGGGAGGAAAAATGTACTGTGTTCAAATAAGTTTTAAAAACTGTGGGTGCTCTATTACCCATTTGGAGATCCATGGTGTATAACGACTGATCAAAGGTTCTGAAGAGCCCTGCATTTAATCGATTTAATCCAAAATTTCTCCAAACTTATTCGATAAGGAAGTCTTTCTTTTCGAATACTGATTACAGTAACATCTTGCGGGGCACTTAGACGTGGGGGAAAACGTTAATCCTAAAGCAATAGCCCCCTGTTTTTCCTCTGCTATTCGGGAATTTTCCACCCAGCAAGAGCATGTTTCCAGAATGATACCTGTAAGCAAAACTCTCTTCTCGGAAACCCCGTGTCCTAGGAGCCCACTGTCCGGCCACGGTAAGGCTTCCCATTCATTGAGGCTCTGCTCTGTGCCTCGTGCACCACCTCTAACCCTCACGGTGATCCTGCTGGATAAACATCACTGTTCCCATTTCACGGATGAAAACACTGAGTCATTCTTGTGCCTGAGGCCCGTGTCTAAGCCGGGTTTTGACCTGAGGTCTGGCCGACTCTAAGGCGGTGGTTTTCTGCCCTAGGACACCAATTATGAAAATGGAGCCCATGGACGAACAAAACCATTTAGAAAGCGAATACACTTAGCAACTTTTCTGAAGTTCCGTAGAAGCAGCATTGGGTGTTAGCTCCAGAGAAAAAGGCCGAACACCATGTAGGCCTATTTTTCTCGTCCGTTTGCCCGCAAGGAACGTGAGATCTGCGGAGACGGAGATGACCCCCCCGGGTCTCAGGACCAGCTAGCTGGTGAACGAGTCCGTGAGGTTCAGCCAAGTGTTCACCTCGCAGCGGGAAGACCACCCCTCGCCGCCCACCCCTCGCCTTCAGACCACCGTCCTGTTCTGCTGCGGAGGCTCCAGCCCCGTCCCGGAGCAGAGCAGGTGGGCGCGGCTGCAGTTCTGCGCGCAGACGTGGAGTCTGCAAAAGGACGCATCTGGGGCCCCCTCATCCGCGAGCGCAAGCCCACAGCTCCGTTCTCGTGGCGCGTCCCCTGCCTGCAGGCCAGCAGCCGCTTCCAGGTGCCGGCTGCTAAAGAAAGCGGGCAGGGGCTCTCTTGGCTCTCAGTGTTCAGCCCAGCTCCTGGGACAGACGGACACCATGCCCTGCTCACTCCAGCCCCTGCCTTCCTGTGGAAGCTTCTGTCCCGCCTCACTACCCCGATTTCCTCAGTCACGTGTCTCCTACTTGCTCTACATGTTATTTCTGTGATTTCTCTTCCTCTCCGGTCTTTGTCTAGAGCCGTTCTGTTTTCTCCTCAGCCGTCCCCGCGTTCCTTAGAACAGGACGTCATCCTCCTGAGCTCTCCTCACACTCCCTGTGAACAGGCTGTGTCTGCTCTCTCTCCTAAGCTCACCTCACATCCCGTCGGGTCTCTTCCAGCCTTTGTTCTCCCGGAGGGACTTCTAGCCGCCTTTCCTTAACCAGTCCCTTCATTTCACCGCATTTCACTTTTCCTCTCCATACAGCTGCCCTCTTCTGCCTTGACTTTTTTTGGTCAAGAGCATCTGTTCCTTTCTCCAGTGTGCTCCCCACCCCTCTGCCCTTTGGGGCGGGAGCCCCTGTGTCTCCTGACCTCTGCCGTTGACCTCGGCCCCGGGAGACAGGGCAGCTTGGTTTCTGGAGATGCCAATGGCCCGTGGGCAGGAGGGAGCCAGGACTTTGCAGATGGGTCAGCATCTCCTGTGGCTGCTTGGACCCTCCAGCCTGGGGCTTCCGACCTCCGCACGAGTGACATCTGGGGCTGGGCGGTCCTTGGAGGCGGGTGTGTTCTGTGCAGTGTGAGAGGCTGCGCGGCACCCCTGATTTCTGCACTCTAGACGCCCGCAGCCCCCGCCTCCCAGCTGTGATCACAGAAATGAACAGGCGTTCATCAGGGTGAACTTGAGCTTGGCTTTGTCGTCGTTGTTTTGGTCCTTTGGGCTCTGCTCTGACTTTTCCGGCTCCCTTCTTTCCTCTTTCCATCTGTGTTCTCTTTAGCCTGATTTCACTATCATCCAGACTTCTCTCTTACATGACCGCCCGACGCTCTTGAGCCCAGTCTGCTAAAAACAGCCTTGACCGCATGCACCCTTTCAGTGCTTCTTACTCGAGGGCTCTGCCGGTGTCCCATCCGCACCTCCGAAGGTCACGGCATGGCCCATCGGGCTGCTCCAGGAAACTCAGCTTCTTGGCTCCCAGGTGGTTCACGCCTGTTTGATCAGCTGTAAAACAGAATCCAGAAAATGCCAAGAGGCAAATCTCAATTCACCTGTCAGAAGGAAGCGGGCTGCCCAGTCAGAGAAGGGGGTGAGGCAGGTGTGGGCTTTCGCAGCTGTTAAGGTGGCGCCAGCTGAGCAGCCGGAGACTCCGTTCTAAGGACGCACCTCCTGAGTCGCCTTCAGCTTCCGGCTGCCGGCTCCCGGCAGGAAGACGGTCCGGGCTCAGGCTGCCCTCCCAGCTCAGCTCTGCCCGCCCGGGTGGGTCACCTCCTACCTCCCGAGCGGCACCTCCTGCCCTATTTTGATACCATCTTGTGACTTTCATTCCGAGCTCAGTTCCTCGACCAACAAGCTGGTCTCCCCTGTGCTTCTCTCGCAAATACATCTCACTCAGAAATCCGCTAAAAAAAAGACAAGAAAATCAAAGAATTAAAGAAACCAGACATCCCCAGTGACCCTTTCCTACATGAAAAGAACACCCACCTTGTCTTCTCTCTTCCTGCGCCACGAGTGCACGATCACAGGCTGCTCTGCGAGGGACCTGGCATATTCGGGAAAGGCTCTGTGGGTGGTCGGTTTCAGATAATCACTCCTTGTACCATGTTCTCCTGCCATGAAGCACTAAGGTTTCACTGTGGCTGTTGTCTTGCTGGCCAAACGTCCCATGGGCAGCCATTCATTTGGGGGAAGACACTACAACTGACCCCTGGGTAATTATTGCAACAGCATCAGGAATAGATAGGGCCCCGTCAGCCACGATTGCCTCCGGTCTGCTGGTCACAGCAGAGGCAGCATACAAAGAAAATGGACCAGGGGGCTTCCCTGGTGGCGCAGTGGTTGCGAGTCCGCCTGCCGATGCGGGGGACGCGGGTTCGAGCCCCGGTCCGGGAGGATCCCACGTGCCGCGGAGCGGCTGGGCCCGTGAGCCGTGGCCGCTGAGCATGCGCGTCCGGAGTCTGTGCTCCGCAACGGGAGAGGCCGCAACAGTGAGAGGCCCGCGTACCGCAAAAAAAACAAAAAAAACAAAAAAAGAAAAGAAAATGGACGGGGATGTAGACCGCCATCGGTTGGGCCTCAGGAATACGTGTGCTTCTTGCCTGATGGGGGTCAGTTCGTTGCTTTCCACCTCTGAGTTTTACCGCTCTGACGGCTTCTGTGCGTCTCTTTCCCTTTCTGCACACTCGTGGCTCCCCAGATGGCTTTTAGCACAGGTGGTCCTTAAATAGGGATGCTTTCTGAACCCAGCCTGAATCCCACTGTGTTGGTTTTACTCCTGGGCCTCTGTGGACAGGCACGGTGTGATCTCAGACAAGGAGCTCGAAAGTGGTATAAATGGGGCCCGTGTGTGTCCATACAAAGCCCCTCCAGGAGGTCTTCTATGACTATAGAAGAGGCCGAGGTGGGTTCACCAGCCATCGGCTCTGAAGCCACAGCTCACCTGTGACGCCTGCTGATTCTGGCTGAGTAAAAACGGGCGAGCATCCCAGGGCCCCAGCTCCCACAAACAGGATGTGTGTGTCTGTCTGGCTGCCTTTCTGCAGAAGCATCTGTCACTCCCCAGCGTTTCCTTTCTCATTGCAGCAAAGTATTTAAACACTACCCACTGAACCCCATCTGTCACCGAGCCCCCTCGTTGTCAGGGCCAGGCCTCCCCAGGTCTGCAAAGAAACTCGCAGCAAAGGCTCCGTGCCAAACAACAGGGCAAATTAAATCAAAGCGCGCGCTGCACCCAGGGGGACCATGCACATCAGCTTTGACTTACTGCACAGAGCACGCTTACAAGAGAGAAAGCGGCGGCTTTTGTCACTGCAAGGGGCCATGAAAAATGAATTAGGGCCTCTGCTGAGAGAGGGCATGGAGGAGAATCTTTCATTCCGAGGCGCTGTCCTCTCTCACCTTGCAAGAAGGAAATAATGAAAGAACTTGCGGTGGGTCTGAGTCTCCCCCAGGTTTGACTGTGTCCTCAAGCAAAAAGCCAGCCAGGCGTTGGGGAGAAGGACCTTGTATGGTAACAGCAGGAGGTGCGCGAAGCTCCCCGAGGGCAGGAACCTGAGCCGGTGCAGCTGATAGTGCCCTGCGGGGGGGGGGGGGGGAGGGGTACTGAGGGGGCAGGGGAGATGCCAGTTCTGGTCCTCAGACCACAGAGCCCTGGAGAACCGACCAGGACATCTCCAACCCCTCAGGGTGGGTCACTTACTGGGCTGACTCTTCTTAACACTGCTGTCTCTTAATCCTCACGTTCCTGTGAGATAGGAATGATTTTTGCCCATTTTACAGATGAGGAACCTCCGAAGATTTAAAGCCATTGCTTACAACCATCCAATTTTTGTGTGTCGGGGCTGGGATTCCAACCTACGTCTGTCTGACTTCAGAGCCCATTGCCTCCCTTTATAAAATAATCTGTCCTCCACCTCCTGGCTGCCCACGAGACACAGCTCATTTATTAACCTATAATGAGGGAGGGGCCTTCTATGTTCTAATAGATTGCTCACCTGCCATCCTAATGGAGCTGGCATTCACTGTGGGTTTAGCTGCAGCACTTTATCCATCAGACACATTTATGCCTGGTGATAGGGTGGAACACGTGGACAGCTGCTCGGGCTTTTCTAATACGGCCCTTCACAGGCAGAGATCTGGGCTGCGGACGGCATGGCCCCGTCCTCCGGGAGAGGAGGAGCCCAGGGACCACCTCTGGTTAGATCCCAGGGCGGACGGCTCAGCCTTATTCGCCGGGGCTAGAGATACCCGTTGAGCGTTAGTTGGTCTGGCAGAGGGGACACTGGATGGAGGGACAGATTCCCGCTGTTCTGACCTCCTCTCGGTCGCTAACCATCTTCTGTCCCTGTGTTCCCACCTGTGGGTGATCACACTCTGCCATCGGGCATCTTCCTCAAGTTCCGGGTTGGGCTTGGATAAAATCTGCTGCGTATGGGCTTAGACGGCTGGTAAGTTTTCTGATTTTCTTCTGAAGGATTGCTGGATATCGCCAAATGTTTGGGCAGTTCTTGTACTGCTGACACATTTCAAACAGAAATGCCACCCTGAGTAGTATCTTTGCTTTTTTCACTCTTTCAAAACTGTGTCCTACCCAGGCCCAGTTTTGTGCTATGCCCGTGTATTCAGCTAACCCTGGGCTCTGTCTGCATATTTCTTAAGTGTTTGGGTTTATATAACTTTGGCCATTGTTCAACGATCCTTGGCCATACTAGGAAAAGCAAATAGCTCTAGACCTAGGGTCACAGTGTAAACAGACCACTGATTTAAAATTGGCCTTTTATTTTTATTTACTTTTAAATTTATTTTTATTGATGTATATTTAAATTACAATGTTGTGTTAATTACTGCTGTATAGCAAATTGACTCTGTTGTTTATATATATATATATATATATATATATATATACATATATATGTATATATATATATATTCTTTTCCGTTATGGTTTATCACAGGATATTGACTGTAGTTCCCTATGCTACGCAGTAGGACCTTGTTGTTTATCCATTCTCTATATAATAGTTTGCATCTGCTAATGCCACACTCCCAGTCCGTCCCTCCCCCACCCTCCTCCCCGTTGGCAACCACCAGTCTATTTTCTATGTCCTTGTGTCTGTTTCTGTTTCATAGGTTCATTTGTGTCATATTTTAGATTCCACGTATAAGTGATATCATATGGTATTTGTCTTTCTCTTTATGACTTACTTTACTTTGTATGATAATTTCCAGTTGCATCCATGTTGCTGCAAATGGCATTCTTTGGGGTTTTTTTATGGCTAAGTAGTATTCCAGTGTGATACACACACACACACACACACACACACACACACACACACACACACACACCCCACATCTTTATCCATTCATCTGTCAGTGGACATTTAGGTTGTTTCCATGTCTTGGCTATTGTTAATAGTGCTGCTGTGAACATAGGGTTGCATGTATCTCTTTGAGTTATGCTTTTGTCTGGACATATGCCCAGGAGTGGGATTGCTGGATTATATGGTAATTGTAATTTCCTGATGAACCTCCATAGTGTTTTCCACAGTGGCTGCACCAACTTACTTTCCCATCAACAGTGAGGAGGGTTCCCTTTTCTCCACACCCTCTCCAGCATTTGTTATTTGTAGACTTTTTACTGATGGCCATTCTGACCAGCATGAGGTGGCACCTCATTGCAGTTTTGATTTGCATTTCTGTAATAATTAACGATGTTGAGCATATTTTCATGTGCCTATTGGCCATCTGTATTTCTTCTTTGGAGAAATGTCTCTTTAGGTCTTATGCCCATAAAATGGGCCTTTTATGTGACCCACCATTTCCACTTAGCACCAGCAAACAGGGGTACCACACTGGGGAGGCGTAATGCTATGGCTTTATCAAAAATCCACAAGCACATTATTGTAATGAACAAGCGTTCATCCGTAAGACAGTGACAGGTACCTTTCATACATGTGACTGTCAAACTGAATGTTTGGGTGAATTCAGTCGAAACAGCCCAACTCAGTACAAATTCAACTATTTGGACTGGAAGCGTCTTCTATGCTTAATTCCATCAGTTTCCTCATTGTCGATTTCCCGCGTGATGTGATTTAACTGCTAGAAATGTTAACCATCCCTTTGTGAAATTAATGCGAGCGTTGACCACCCCCTGTGCCTCCCAGCCCTTGAAGAAAGTACTGCTATAATGGGTGGGTGCTGGAGAAGGCAGATGATGTGAAAGAATATTGCATCTATAACTTCTCTCCCCCAAGTATATGATGCTCTAGTACAATCATGCCTTTAGAATAGCTACCATCGTAAATGTGAATGCAAGTTTTGATGGGATTTATATCATAAAAAGGGTAAAACTCCATGGCACAAACTGAAAGGGAGGAAGAAGACCCAGGGGCTGGGTGAGGATTCGGAGGGGCTCAGATGAAAATAAAAGAAACATAGAAACTGGAGATTGGAAAGTGGTGCCGCTGTGGACCAGCCCTTTGGTTGATCACCAGTAAGTCAACGGGGACTCTTTCAAAAGGCTTGAGTAGAATCAGTTGATTAGGGGATTTTCCAGGGGGAGCATAGGAGAAACCCCCCAAGAAAATGTGGAGTATTTTGTGTGACCGAGCCACTGGGGAGGGAGAGAACCCACTGGGGTCCTTACTTGGTGACTCTCTGCTTACATGGAACTCATCCTGACCCTAAACTCAACAGTAAAACCGGGGTTAAACAGACAGTCTTTCTCTCCTCGGTTACCAGGGGAGTCTTACTGATGAATCAAATGTTAAATCTGGAAGGGATTTTAAAAATCACGCAAACTAATCTCTTTCTCCTTTATTGTTTTCTTTTTTAAGAGAGAGCACAAGTTCAGAAAAGTTTAAGTGGATTTCTCAAAGCCACACGACTAATTAGTAGCAGAAGTAAGACTAGACTCTAGGAAGTTTGAATTTATGGTGAGGTTCTTCCTAGAACATCATACTGTCTTTTTGTATCCCCATGTGGATATTTAAGTTTGTTCGCTTATTTCTATTTATTTATTTATTTATTTTTGATTCTTTTTTTTTTAAACATCTTTATTTGAGTATAACTGTTTTACTGTTTGCTTATTTTTAAGAAAATTCTCCAGTTTTACTATGGATAAAGGTGCTTCAAAATGCAGCGACATAATCAGAAGCCAGAGAAACTAGAAGATGAATAAAACGTGGCCATACACATGTTTAATATGGTGATCAGTTGTGTTGAGTGGAAAATTTGATGCAGGTCTGTGTTTTCAGATTTGGCTTGTCTGTAGTTTGCACAACTAGACTGTAAAATATTTTTTTAAGTGGTTTTATTCACAATCTGGCCCAATTGACTTTTTTGGCTGAAGACCTGCTGCAGAAGAGGGTCCCCAGATGGGAAAAGCCCTTCATCTCCAGAGCGTGGCCTGAAGCACAGTTGGGTTTTTAGGGGTTGGCAGTGGGGCACGGGGAACCTTCTGTTCAAATGTGCCCCCAAACACAGCACGTCATTGGCCACAGCCCGGTTTGGAGTGTGGTTTATAAGACCTTGTCCTTTACTCCTGAGCGTTACTCGTAGACCCACGTTCTTCAGGAGAGGGAGGTAAGGGCCATGGCAGCCCGCATGGGCAGGTGTCATGGGGACTTGATACTTGGGAGTCTGAGGATTTGGGTTCAGTGGCTGCCTCCCCTCATTTTAGCTGCTTGGTCTTAGGCGTGTCTGTTAAGCGGACAGGAAGGTGGGACATTTCGCTCATGTCATTAGTGGGCCTGCACTAAGCCACGGTCACCTGTCTTACCTGAAGACAAAAGTGGGCTTTGCCTAGAGAGAACTGTTCTTTAACCAATGGTAGCTTCCGTGACCTGCCAGAACTTTTAAACAAGCTGTCAAGAGCCTTGAGATGCCCCTTTCCTCTTCCTGAAGTCAAGGTGGCGGTGATGCCCAGCCCACACCGGGTGGGGGGCCGCAGGAGGCTGGAGCGGGAGGCGCCGCCGTGACACACGTTGGACTGCAGGTGTGAGTGCACCTGGCACCCAGAGGTGCACCACTCAGCATCGTCGCTGGAGCAAAAACAGCCGCTCCTCCCTTTCACGTGGTTGTAATACTTCAGCAGGTGGGGAAGGTGAGCAGGGCGGGTGCCGGCGAAGAGGGAAGATTGGGATCTTTCTGTGTTTGGACAGAAGTGGTTAAATGCCCACATTCGGACCTCCTTTAGACGAGGCATCTCTGAAAATAGCGTTTAAGGTGGAAGATTTGATCCGCGAAGGCCCCGCGAGCAGGATATAGGAAACAGAAGCCTCGTGCTTCCTTGTCTGGAGAATAGATGGGTTTCGGGCTCCGGTAGAATAGGAGCTGCCAGTCAAGCAGTTTTAATAGAGCAGAGAGGATAGATTTCAATAAAAGAAATGGGGATAAATATTGTGAGTGGAGGAAGGCAGACAGCACAGCGATCGTGTTTGACTCGTCACAGTGGGGAAACGTCTCAAGAACTCGAAACTGAACGCTCTGAGAGCTGAGGCAGGTGACGGAGCTGACTCCGTGCGTCCAGGGCTGCTCTGGGCACACCCTTAATGAGGCTCCGCACGGATGCGGGGGGGACCCCAAATCACTGGGTCCCGGCCAAGGTCACAGCTCGCCCCGGCTTGTGGAGCAAACCCTCAGCTGTCTGCTTCCTCTGTGCACAGCCTCCAGGGCGCCCCACCTGCAGACTCTCTGCAGCTGGTACCTCACTGGCCAGGGGATCCGGACATCGTTTCCTTCAGGGGTGCCTGTAGACAACGACCCCCACTCCAACCATAGCCCCAGAGCTTTCTTCCTTAGCAGCTTCCTGCTTTGCCCGCAATATGCAAACCTGCCACCTACCCAGGCCCCTGCCACCTTCTCCTTCGTGTGCCAGGTTCCCGGGATTTCTCTGCACCCCTTGGTCTGAAGCCCCAGGGGAAGCTGCGTCTGCCTGGCTGTGCTGAGGCCCTGGCTCTGCCCCTTGCCCCTGCCCCCTCCCTGCAGAGCCAGCCCCACGCCGTTCTCTCCCTGCCTCCACCTGGACGTCTCCTGATGGCCACCGCACCTCTTGGTCTTAAGCTGCGATTGCAGACTCCCCGGGGATGTCCTGTCTGCCCTGGCCTCGTCTGTCACTCTTCTCTGCCCCTCCCATTCCCAGCATGTCATATCGAGGTTCATGCTAATTCAGTCTTTCTCTGCCCCTTGTTGACGCCAAAGCTGATTCCAAGCATGTGGTTAATCCTAAGAGGTGTATTTTACATTCTGTGGTAGGAGCTCTATGACGTGAACCACTTTGGATCCCATACAGCTTAAGTTAGAGGACATGATAGCCTCTCCATAAGGGACCGGGAACTGGTATTTATGTAGTTCCTCCCTGGTCTTTGTCACTCGTTTCTCTTGCCTGGGTTTTGTGGTAGCCTAGTAACCTCACCCTCCGACCCCTTAGCCCTGCTTCAGCCTATTGGTGGCACAGCACCCAGAGTGACCTCGTTAAAGCTGTATCTTGTCACTCCCCTGCACAAAATCCCGCAGCAGGCTCCCATCTCATTCAGAGAAGAAGCCCGACCATCTCGCTGGCCTCATTCTTTCCATGTCCTCCCTTTGAACAGTCTCTTGCAGCCACACTGCCTTCCTGCTGGCTCTTCAACTGTGCCATGCAGATCCTGCCTCAGGGCCTTTGCACTTGCTGTTACCCCGTGGAGCAATCCTTCCCAGGTATCTACATGACTCATGTCCTCATTTTCTTTGGCTTTGTCTCCAATGTCATCTCAGGGGAGCCTCTCTGAGTTTCCTGTCTCATTCCAGCCTCCCATCAGAGAACTGCTACCCTGCTGCCCTCCTCCTTCCCTCTCAGCCCTTATCACCCGCTGCATATTATGTACATGTAAATGTATTTACTTATTTATCTGCCTCCCATTGTGAGATGTCTGTTTTGTTCACATCTCTATCCCCAGTACCCATACAGTATCTGGCATGTAGTAAGTGCTCAATTAATATTTGTTTAGCGTGTAGTAAGTGCTCAATTAATATTGAATTAAAGAACTCCTCATTCACCCCTGTTTACAGTTTGATGGTTATCCTTCTAGAAAATGTTCTGTACATTTATACATATGTATATAATTAACACACGGGTTGTACATACATGGCATTCCACTGTACTCAAAGTCATATGACTACGCGTTTTAAACGTAACTAGATCTCATATAATTTTTTTGCATCTACAAAGCCAGGTGGCACTCTGCTGAATGCTGCATAATCCATGATACAGGCAGACCTTGGAGGCGTTTTGGGTTCCACTCAGGATGACCACAGTAAAGCAGATATCGCGATAAAGCAAGTCACACAAATGGTTTGGTTTCCCAGTGCATGTAAAAGTTATGTTCACACTATACTGGAGTCTGTTAAGTGCGCAATAGCATTATGTCTAAAAAACAATGTACGTACCTTAGTTTAAAAATACATTACGGCTAAAAAATGCTAAGCATCATGGGAGCCTTCCACAAGTCGTAGTAATAACGTCAAAGATCAGTGGTCACCACAACGCATAGGATAATCATAAAAACTTGAAATATCATGAGATAACGTGACACAGAGACACAAAGTGAGCAAACACCGCTGGAAACGTGGCGCTGGTCGACTTGCTTGCTTGCTGTGGGGTTGCCGCAAACCTTCGATTTGTAATATCACGGTATCTGTGGAGGGCGATAAAGTGAAGCACAATAAAAACAAGGTGTGCCCACGTGACCCTATTGTAATTTATTGCGCTTTGGGATACATAGTTATTTTAGTCCTTTCCGCAAATAGCCTTGGATGTACCGATATTTATACACATGTAAGAGTATTTCCACAAGCTGGGTTTCTGCAGTGTAACTGCGTGGTCATAGGACATGTTTATTTAAAAATGTTGCGTCGCCAACTCGATTGCCCCCAAAAGGGCCGTGTCAATTAGCAATGTCACCAACTCCCTGAAGTACCCATGGCTCATACAGACACTCTCAATGGTTTATCTCCTGCCAGGGTGATAGACAGGAAATAGCACCTCATTTTAAGTTGTATATCCCTGTTACCGGAGAAGTTACAGCATATTCACTTCCATACTTCATATGTTTGCTGGGTATTTGTATTTCTTCTGTGAATTGCTTGTCTGTGTTTTTCATCCATTTTCTATTGTGTTGTTTATAACTTTTAAAATGGATTTGTGAAAGTATGTATGTATCACAGAGGTTAACCCTTTGTTATAAATGTTGCAGATATCCCTCCGTCTCTCGCTTTTGCCTTTTTTCTTTATTTGATGGTGTCATTTGTCATTCAGCAGTTTCATATCTGCGAGTAATAAAATCTGTCAATCTTTCCTTAAGGCTTCATCATCTTCTGCTTTGCTTATGTGGCTTTCACACACACACACTGTGTTGTGTATTTGGGTAAGCCATCCTAAATCCCTTTAAAAAAATAAAGGCAAGACATAAAGAGATGAGTGAATTAAAATAAGAAGCGTTCTACCCAGGCACATGGAAGATAGCTGTGTCTTATATTTACATAGCACTCTTACTTCCCAAGTGTTTTCAGCTTCATGGTCTCATTACTCAGGCCCACAATGTATCCAATAGACAGGACTGCCAGGCTCCCTCAAGCAGCACTCACTGAATTTACCACCATTCCTTCTGCTGTCACCTGGGAGGGAGGTGTGAGCCCCTTTAGGTGTGTAACTTGGGTCCACTGCCTTGCCCTGCAGTCCTAGACTGCCCCCCCAGGAACCCCTCGTAGGTCACTAGGAAGTAGCTGCAGCTGCGGGGGACAGGACCACATGAGAGGTATTTCCGAGTGCCTGTTAATTGCTGAGTGGTCCTGGCATGATTTGCCCTGGCTTTATGCTTCCCCACTAATTCACCCCCAAGATGGCAGGCAGCTTGAAGTGGCAGGAGGTTTACAGATGCTACCCTGAGCCAGCAGCTAAGAAGTGGGAGACACTTCCCTTCCTCACTTCAGTCCAAGCAGCCCTGAGCTAACTGCTTATATCCTGACCATCCGAGTAAAATCTTAAAATGTGAAAATGAGGCCACGAGGAGGGGAGCAGACGAGCCCAGGCGTGGAAGTCCAGAGGCTGAGGTGAGCACGTCAGCTCCACCGCAGACCAGCTGTGGAGAGGGGCAGGTGATTTTAGCTTCCCTCGTTATATTTGCCGTTTCATTACTAGGACACTAGAATCTACTCTTAGCTCCTAGGATCGTCCTGAGAATTAAATGAAATTACGTACCTGAGGCATTTTAAGCAGAGTTAACGCTCAAGAAAAGCCAGATCTTTTAAATAAAAAGTTACAACCTCTGGTGCGGTTGAAAGGGGATGGTTTCTGTAGGCAAACCTAGGTTTTACTCCTGGCTGTGCTGTGGGACCTTGGGTGAATGACCTAATTTCTCGGACAGGCTAACGTCCTTTCCCAGCCCTGCCCTGATTTGGCTTCAGAAACGACTCAAACTCTCCGTTGCCTCCTGAACCCTAACTAGTGGCTCGGTTGTACCAGTTGCCAGTTAGGATTCTTGGCTTGCAAGAAACTTGCGCTGGTTCTGAGTATTGGAAGCTAAAGGGAATACAGTGTCAAGAATTTAGGGGCCCACAGAATTTACAGGAAGCTTGGCGAGAAGCAGGAAACAAGACATCTGAGGAGGAGACAAGGACGAAGCACGTGAATAATGGTGGTGATGATGGTGACAGTCACTCGTTCAGTTCTAACAACAACTGGAATCACGTGTGTAGTACTAATATCCCCATTTCACAGATGGGGAAACTGAGGCAAGGGTGGAGCAAAAAAGCACAAAGGAACACACCCAGCAAGTGGCAGAGCTGGGTCTCCCATCAGGGCAGGGGCTCTGGCTGCAGCCCTTCACCCCCAAGGACACTGTTGGGATTTCCATCTGCCCTGGCTTGGGGTTTCTGGATAATGGAACCTTATGCCAGAATTGTGTCTGCTAAGTCCTTCTTCAGGGTGCAGCCCCCAGGAAGGAAGGATGAGGACAGAGGGAGGAAGGGAAGCAAAGGCAGGAGGTCTCCTGGCCAGAGCTGGTTGCTCTACCTGGTGACCTGGTCTTGGGGACCATGCAGTAAATGCCGTGAAACACCTGCACCAGGTCGATTCATGTCCCGTCTCCTTTGCATTTCCTGTCTGAGTTGGTCGAAGCTCACAGCTCTGGCTGGGGGACACAGGCTCCCGGGAACCCCTGGGGCCAGTGCAGCCACGGGGCAGGCAGACCGGCATCCCTCTCGCTGCCCACACTCTGCGTGGGCTCCTGGCTCTGAGATAGCAGTGGCCGCCGCTCACAGCCATAGAACGGCGTGCACCCAGGCTAAGGCCACTGTCGCTCAAAGCACAACTAGCATCCCCAGCGACCTGGGATGAGGTCGAAAGAGAGTCCCATCCTCCATCGAAAGACTGTTTCACATGGAGATCACGCCATGGGGCCCACCGGAAGCCACACGTAATGAGGAAAAAGGCCATCTCTTCCTCTGAGGTGCCAGCATGATCTCAGTTTTAAAGATAGAGAAGTTGAAGCCTAAAAGGATTATGTATGTGCTTTGAAGGAGGTTCTATAGCTCCTTAGAGATGGCAGTGGAAAGAGACTCCAGGTGCCCTAGACCTTTATGAGTGAAGAGTCCCGAATTTCTGATTGTTGTTGGTCATCTAGATCTCACACGCTCATGACCATATTGGCTCGGGTGGGAAGAGCTACAGAGAGGAAAGCTGTGGCGGGGAGTGGACGGATTAGGCCACCCGTTTGGAATAAGCACATGCAATGGTTGGATGATGTAGGTAACATCTGAACCAGAGAAACCCATTGATAGCTTCTGACTGCAATTCTTTGGAGAGTACAAACATTAGGGGCTGTTGGACCTCTTCAAGGAAGATTGGCGCATGGAATTGTGATGAAAACATCCAACACGGATGCTCAGCTAACGGAAGAGGAAAGATGGGGGGCTCCTACCACTTACCACACCATTCACGTGCTAGTGCCTTGTCAAGAGGACCGGCAGTGTCTCATACATATAGACTGGATTTCCACCCCCTGGAGTATCTGCATCAAAGTAGTTCTCCTGGTGAAAGCTCATTTAGTCTCATAGCAAAGATTCAGTAGATGAAAGACTAAATGTACATTCCAGGAGCACAAAATCAATTAATTTGAAAAACACAGTGTAACATATTATAGCTGGTTACTTGGAGACTCTGCTGCTGAAATGCCGGGAAGATCATCGCTAGCCAGATCGTTATTTAGATCTACACATTTCTCACCCCTTGGTTACACCACTCTCCTTAAATCTACTGGAATTTACATAAGCTCGTTCACTCGCACTCTCTTGCTACATCCAAGCCCTCATTTTAGGCATTTTCTTGGAACAGTCTTCCATCTAACTCTGCCCAAATGAGACATCATACCTTATCTATGAAGCTTCCGGCATGGAGTCCAAGAGGCTATTTTCTTTAACTTTCAGGAAAGAAACTGATCTGAAGGGAAGATTGTCCAACACGTCACCGAGAACACTCTGTGTCCCTCTCTTCTCAAGTGGGCGCGTGGCTCTTAAAAGGCAGAGACTGGATCTTCAAATCTCAGTATAAGAGCTACCACCTACTATTACCAAACTGTGAACTTAATAACTACGTATTGAGCACTGTCATTGTGCAAAGTTCTGTGCCAGGGTGAGTCGGAGACACATGAACAGAACAGACCTCCGCTGACATCTGCAGGGGGTTGGCACTAGCTCCAACAAGGGGTCTTATATGGTGAACTTTTGGAATCCTCTATTTTTCTTAATAATCACAAATCGAAACTAGGTCTGTGTGACTAAAAAGAAAAAGGAAAGCATGTATTGAGTTCTCCTTTGTGCTAGCGACTGTACTAGTTAAATGCACATTAGTATTGTATTTTAGCCTGTACCACAAACATGCAAAGTTGATATTATCCTCATTTTTCAAATAGGAATTCAGACTCTATGAATAGTTTAATAAAAATTTAGCAGCACACGTAGAATAACCAGACACCGCCTGCATCACGTTTTATTGTTGTCTTAGAAGATTGGCATAGGATCTTGTCTGGTGAGAGAAGAGCCTGCCGCTATGTCCAGGGTTGGCTGGCGGTTGTGATTCCTAGTTCATATATGTGCATACATGTTTGGGATGGAGAGATGAATTTAGGATAAACTTGCACTATTTTTAAAGGTAGTCTGGGCTAATGCTAGTTCAAAAAAAAAAAAAGTCCAGTTTGCTGAGGACAGTTATATTGACAATGACATCTCTAGCAGAGAAGAAATAGTGGTGAATCTGGGCCGGGGTCTGTGAAGGTCAGAGAAAACTGGCTATCTCCCTCCCTGAGTGACCTGAAGTGACTGTCCAGACATGGTCACTCGTGATGGCTCAGCCTCAGACATCATCGAAGGATCACCCAAATCTCCATCCTCCTAATGCCTTTATCCCCTGTATTCCAGAGCCAAAGCTGCATGAAGGAGCGGGGGGGTGGGGGGGGCAGAAATAAATTTGAATCTGAAGTCAGAGTCCATGTGTCCAATTTGATTGAATGTAAGAGGGGCAGCTGTGTGAGGCAAAGGGAGAAAACTCGGGAGAAAAGCCAGGAGACTGTTCTGAAGCAGGGATGCTGAGAACACGCAGCAGAATGAGAAGTCAAGTGAGGAGAAACTACTATTTCACATGCTCGAGAATTCCTCTTGCATTTAGACTTAACTCCAGTTCCACTGCAGATCTCGAGATCTGCAATGGAAAGAAGAGAGAAGGCCATGCTAGTGATTTGTTTTGTTTCGTTTTTTTAAAAATTAGTGACCAAAGATAATTAAATCTTCCCTTTGGGTTTCGATGGACACAGAATGAGACCAGCTCTGAGGGCAGGTTGGCATGCTTCCTGGGCTAGGGCACGAAAATCCTGCAAGTATTTCAGCAGAGTGTAGCACTTCTCTGTGTGGATGTGCGTTAATAAAATACTTAGCAGTAACAATCCCATCTAGTATGGCAGATGGCTATATAGGTCTTATATAGTTAATCTGTGCAACCCCGTAGAACAGGGACTTTATAGGCCTGGATATATACCTCAAATTGCACAGCTCGTAAATGATATAGCCAGGGCTGGAATCACGATTCCTGACTGTAAATTTAGCACTCTCTGCATTGCATGATACTGTACTGAGGTCACCAGGATGCAGATGCGGAGCAAGGAAGGTGAGAAGGCATGGCCGTGTGATTTGGTGATCCCGGCAAGTCAACAAGTTACAAATGTCCCTGAAATCCCATCTCTCAGGACCAAGCCCTGCAAACACATCTGAGAGATGTGTGATTTACTTCATCAAGTGATTTGGTTTTTTTTTTCTTTCTGAAATCAACTTTATTGAGCTATAATTACATACAATGAAATTCAAACATTTTGAGGTTGATGGCTTTTGACAAATTGTATACAGTCTCATAACCACCACCTTAATCAAGATATAAAGCCTTCAGATTGACTAAGAAGGTCCCTCCATGCCCCTGTGCCATCATTCTCCCTCCTCAGCACCCAGCCCCAGGCAACCACTGATGTGATTTCTATAACTATGGATAGAATGTCATATTTATGAAATCATAGTATGCAGTCTTCTGGGTGAGGCTTCCTTCACTTAGCATAATGTCTGTGAGATTTACCTGTGTTGTAGCATGTAGTATTCCATGTTGAAGGGCATTTAGATAATTTCTAGTTTCAGGCTATTGGGAATAAAACTGTTAAGAGCATGTGTATACATACTCTACCCAATAAACATCCTTGGAAATGTTTTCCAAGAGAGACCACATGCTAGTTCGTAAAGCAAACCTCAATAAATTTAAAATAATTGAAAGCGTACAAAGTATGTTGTCTGACCACAGTGAATTGAAATCAGGAATCAATTACAGAAATAAATTTGGGAAATTCACACATATATAACATTAAATTACTCACTCCTAAACAACCAGTGGGTCAAAGGGAAATTAAAATATATACCAAGGATTGGAATGGCTGTGTCACACGTTAAGCGTATATTAAATTTTACAAGATATATCAAGACAGTTTACAAATGTCTTGTTGAACCACTTTACCACCAAAAATATATAAGCCTTCCATTTTAGTCACATCTTAGCCCTTTGGAAGTATGTATTTATTTTTGTGTGACAATTAACTGATTGATTAAATATAATATAAGAAAGAAAACATAATAAGTTAAAATAAATGCAGTTGTCAGCATTATTGAGATATAACTAACATAGCTTACAATTCACTCATTTAGACATGTGCAAATTAATGTTTTCTATATATTTGCAGAGTTGTACAGGTATCGATTTTTATTATGCAACACAATTGTAGAAAAATCTTATCACTCTCCGAAAGAAACTTGTATCCTTCAGATGTCATTGTTCACCTCACCTCTTCCTCTTACCTGCCCTCAGCCCTATGCAAACACTAATCTACTTTCTGTTTCTATAGAATTGCCTATTTGGTGTATTTTATATCAATGGCATCTTTTGTCTTTGCCTTCATTGACCTGGCATGATGTTCTCAAGGTTCATTCATGTTGTAGCATTTATCAGCACTACATTCCTTTTTATGATCAAATAACATTCCATTGTATGGATATTAATGGATATGCCACATATTGTTTATTCATTCACCAGTTGATGGGCACTTGGGTTGTTTCCACTTTGGGGCTATTGTAAATAATACCGCTATGAACATTCGTGTGCAAGTTGCTGTGTGGATATATTTATTTCTCTTCGGTGTATACCAAGGAGTGGAATTTCTGGGTCATACGGTAGCTCTGTCTCACCTTTTGAGACACTGCTAGACTATTTTCCAAAATTGCTGCATTGTTTTATATTCTCACCACCGTGTACGAAAGTTCCAATTTTTCTATATTCACACGGACACTTGTTATTATTCATCTTTAATTATAGCCATCCTAGTGAGTGTGAAGTCTTGTCTCACTGTGGTTACGATTTGCATTTTTCTAATGGCTAATGATGTGACCATCTTTTGATGTGCTGCTTGGCCATTTGTATATCTACTTGGAGACATATCTGTTCAGAATCTTTGTCCATTTTTAATTGGGTTGTATTTTTTTTAGTGAGTCATAGAGTTTTCAAAAAATATTTTCTATGTATGAGTACCCTATCAAATTTATGATTTGCAAATATTTTCTCCCTGAGGGCTCTCTTTTCACCTTCTTGATGCTGCTCTTTGATATCAGTTCTTTAAAGTTTTAAATTTTTATGGAGTCCAATTTATGTATTCTTTTTCCTTTCGTTTGTGCTTTTGGTGTCATGTCTGGGAAACTATTGCTTAATCCAAGATCAAGAAAATTTACTCCTGTGTTTTCTTCTAAGAGTTTTAGTTCTTACATTATTCATTTTGAGTTAATTTGTGTATATGGTCTGTGGTAGAGTATATCTTCATTCTTTTGCATGTGGATATCCAGTCTTCCCTGCACCATCCGTTGAAAAAAAATTATTATTTTGGCCAGTGAATTGGTTTAACACTCTTGTCAAAAATAAATTTACATTTATTTAAATTTACATTATGTAATTTAATAATTATTTAATAATTATAATTAATTTAATAATTTACATTATTTAAATTTACATTTAAATAAACATGGGGATTTGCTTCTGGATTCTCAATTTTCTTCCATTGATCTATGTATCTATCCTTATATCAGTACCACACTGCCTTGATGACTGTGACTCTGCAGTAAGTTTTGAACTCTGGAATTATGAGTCAACCCAATTTGATTTCCTTTTTTCAAGATTGCTTTGGCTATTCTAAGGCCCCAGAATTACCATTTGAAATTTATGATTAGCTTGTTAATTTTAGCCAAAAAAACAACTTGGATTTTGAAAGCAATTACACTGAATCTGAAGGTCAATTTGGGGTATATTGCCATCTTAACAATATTAAGCCTTCAGGTTCATGAACATGGAGACTTCCCAGTGATTTTAGATTTTCTTTAATAACTTTCAACAATGTTTTATAATCTTCAGAGTATGGGTTTTTGCACTCTTGTTAAATGTATTGCTAAGTATTTTATTCTTTTTGATACTCTTAAGAATGGAACTCTTTTTATATAATTTCATTTTCAAATTATTCATTGAAAATGTATAGACATGCAGTTATTTATTATATATATATCGATCTTGTATTCTTAATATTGCTGAATTCATTTATTAGTTCTAATAGTTTGTTTTGCGGTACGCGGGCCTCTCACTGTTGTGGCATCTCCCGTTGCGGAGCACAGGCTCCAGATGCGCAGGCTCAGCGGCCACGGCTCACGGGCCCAGCCGCTCCGCGGCACGTGGGATCCTCCCGGACCGGGGCACGAACCCGTGTCTCCTGCATGGGCAGGCGGACTCTCAACCACTGCGCCACCAGGGAAGCCCAGTTCTAATAGTTTTTAATGGATCCCTTTTCTATATCTAAGATCATGTCATCTGTAAATAGAGGGAGTTTTACATCTTGCTTCCCAAAATGCCGTTTATGTCATTTTCTTGACTAATAGCCCAGCTAGAACCTACAATACAATGTGAATAGAACTGGTTGATAGTAGACATTCCTCTCTTGTTCCTGATCTCGGTGGGGAAAGCACTCAATCTTTCACCATTAAATTTGATGCTAGCTATGGGGTTTTTGTAAATCCACATTATCAGGTCGAGGACGACTTTTTTCTGTTCCTAGTTTGTTGAGTATTTTTTATCAGAAAGGAGCGTCGGATTCTGTTAAACACTATTTTTGATGTATTGAGATGATTGTTTTGTGCTTTATTCTGTTGATATAGTATTGGGTTGGCTAAAAAGTTCGTTTGGCCAACCCAATATATTACTTTAATTGACTCAATCTTACATTCCTGGTATAAGTTCCATTTGGTCATAGTGTGTAATCATTTTTGCATGCTCCTGGATTTTGTTTGCTAGTATTTTTCTTGAGGATTTCCCCATCTACATTCATAAGAGATATTGGTCAATGATTTTCTTTTATTGCGAAACCTTTGTCTGGTTTTGGAATCAGGTTAATACTGGCCCCATTCAGTGAGTTGTGTATTCTCTTCTATTATTATTTTTTTCTCTTTGGAGAATTTGTGAGTAATTTATTAGTTCTTCTTTAAATGTTTGATAGAATTCACAGTGAAGCCATGTGGACTTGGGCTTTCTTTGTGAATAAATTTTAGTTACTAATTTAATAGCTGTATTTGCTGTAGGTCTATTCAGAATGTTTAACTCTCCATGAGTTGGTTTTAGTTTTAATGGTTTATATCTTTCTATAAATTTGCCCATTTCACCAAGGTTATCCAGTTTATTGGCATATAATTATTCATACTATTCCTTTACATTTTTTTTCTGTAAGGTTGGCATAGTATCTCCTCTTTCATTCCTGATTTTCATAATTTGAGTCTTTCACTTTATTTTCTCAGTCACTCTTTCTAAAGGCTTGTCAAAGAACCAACTTCTGGTTTTGTTGATTTTCTCTATTGCTTCCTATTGTCTATTTCATTCATTTATTCTAGATTCTTCATTATTTTCTTCCTTATGCTCGCTTTAGGGTTAGTTTGCTGTCCTTTTCCCAGTGTCTTATGGTGGAAGTTTCAGTTAGTAATTTGAGATCTTTCTTTTTTATTTTAATATAGACATTTATAACTATAAATGTCTGAGCACTGAGTAAGCTGCATCCCGTAAGTTTTGATATGTTATAGATTCATTTTGATTTATCTCAGAGTATTTTTGAATTTCCCTCTGACCCGTCAGTTATTTAGAAGTGAGTTGTTTACTGTTTACGTGCGTGTCAATTCCCCACGGTTCTTCCTGTCACGGATTTCTTAATAATTTTTTTTTAAATAATTTTTTTTTTTTTTTTTTTTTTTTGCGGTACGCGGGCCTCTCACCGTTGTGGCCTCTCCCGTTGCGGAGCACAGGCTCCGGACGCACAGGCGCAGCGGCCACGGCTCACGGGCCCAGCCGCTCCGCGGCACGTGGGATCTTCCCGGACCGGGGCACGAACCTGTGTCCCCTGCATCGGCAGGCGGACTCTCGACCGCTGCGCCACCAGGGAAGCCCGCTGTCACTGATTTCTGATTTCAGTCCATTGTGGTCAGACGTCGTACCTTGTATCTTCGTATGGTTTCAGTCATTTTAAATTTACTGAAGCTTGCTTTATGGAAGCTGTGTGGAAGCATGTGGTCTATCTTGGAAAACATCTCATGCGGCAAGGTTGTTTATTGGGTGGAGTATTTGATGCCAGTCTTTTAACAAAAAGTGTTCTGGTCTAGTGAGCGTTGTTATTTCATTGTGGTTTTAATTTATGTTTTTCTGCTGAATAATGATATTGAATACCTTTTCATGTGTTTATGGGCCATTTTTATGTTGTCTTTTATAAAATGTCTTTTCCAGTTTTTGCCATTTTTAAATAAAAGCTGTGCTGTTATTATTAAATTATAAGAATATTTTATATTGGGGATACAATTCTTTTGCCAAATACATATGTATTGCAAATATTTTTTCCCCATTCTTTAGCTTACCTTTTCATTTTCTTAAGATGTCTTTTGAAGAGCTAAAAGTTTTACTTTTGATGTCACTGAAATTATCAATTTTTTCTGACACAGTTAGCTTTTTCTTATATATACAGCTTTTGTGACCAGCCTAGGATCTTTGTCCTACCTTAAGGTCGTGAAGATGTCTTTCTATGTTTTCTTCAAGACATTTTATAATTTTACCTTTTGTGTTTAGATGTACTATCCATTAATTTTTTTATATGATGTAATGGAAGTATTGAGATTATTTTTCATTTTTCTGATTTGGATATCCAGTTTTCCAGAACATATGTTAGAGAGACAATCCTTTCATGCATTGAATCGCATTGGTGATTTTTTCCAAAATTAATTGGCCATATATGTGTGGGTATTTTTGAACTAACTATTCTTCTCCATAAATCTATATGTCAATGCTTATGCTTATACCACAATATCTTGATTATTGTAACTTTATAGTAAGCCCTACATGAGATAATATAAGTCCTCCAAGTTCAGTCCTCTTTTTTTATATATTACTGGCTATTTTCTTTTTCATGTACTTTGCTTTTGCATATATATTTTAGAGTACGTTTTTCAATTTCTTTAAAAGAAAATCCTGCTATATTTTTTGGTAGGTATTTGTTCTAAAAGAGTTAATATAGCAGACCCAAAACTGTTACCTTTTTTTTTTTTGGTGGTATGCGGGCCTCAACGGAGCACGGGCTCCAGACGCGCAGGCTCAGCGGCCATGGCTCACGGGCCCAGCCGCTCCGCGGCATGTGGGATCCTCCCGGACCGGGGCACGAACCCGCGTCCCCTGCATCGGCAGGCGGACTCTCAACCACTGCGCCACCAGGAAAGCCCAAAACTGTTACCTTTAATGAGAACTGCCTGCAGGATTGACCCCTAGGTGGTATCTGGGTATGTGGTTGGTAAACAGTTCCCTACACTTATATAAAACTTTCCCTAACTGATAAGGGAGGCTTATTGTGCCTAGACTGTACAATGTGGCTTATGCTTCTGGGAGCTTGGAATGTGGGTACAAGCTAGGCAGAGGGTGCCCACGTGACCAGCCACCAATGGAAACCTTGGGCACTGAGTCTCTCACGGGCTTCCTTAGGCAGAAACATCACACACGTTGCTGCATATTTATTACTGAGGGCAGACTGTGCTCTGTGTGACCCCCCATGGGAGGAAGAGAGCACGTAGGGCCCTCATATAGACTCCTCCTGACTCTGCCCGTGTCTCTGTAAGAAATATCAGCCATGAGCACGACTCACGCTGAGTCCCATGAGTTCTCCTAGTGAATCACTGAGGGTGAGAGTGGTCTCAGGGACCCCAGACACATTCTTCTCTTCCAATCTGTTGTTGCTAGTATACAGAAATACACCTTATTTGTGTGTGTTGACCTTGTATTATGTGACCTTGAAAACATCACATTAATTCTAGCAGGTTTTTGTAGATTCCTCATATTTTCTGTGGGCAATTATATCATCTGCGAGCGAAGCTGATCTTCTTTTCTAATCTTTCATTAGAAAGATTCTGATGAAATCCCTTTCATTTTTGTTTCCTATCTTCTTGCTTGGTTAGGTCTCCTATTGAATGGGGGTGGTAATGGGTGCATTCTTGCTTTATTTCTTATTGACGCGAAAGACATTCTCTCATTATTATTATTTACATTTTCAACAGATTTATGAATTAATAACTTCACAATTGCTTGATATTTTTCTAAGAGCATGTTTCTCCCAAACAGGAGATGAGACCACAACATATACTGTGTGGCTACCAGGTGACCAAAGATTGAAGGAGAAGACCTTTATTGATGAGGATGAAAATAATTGAAAGCTGACATTGTGGTATCTAAAGATCTACTTAACATCTTTTGCAGTCTTTCCTCTACTTTGTCTTTCTTCTTCTTCACTTATATATCTCTTAGTTCCTAGACCAATGCCTAACATATTAGGTTCTCAGAAAAACAAAGCTTATAGAACGCTTGAATCAAAATTCAGTCACTATAAAGGATTATTATTAATTTTGTCAGATACCTTAATCGTATTTAGTAATGTAATATCAAAAGCATTACTTTTTAGGGATGTATTCTGAAGCATTTCCAGAGCAAAATGATATAAGAAATATTTGGGATTTACTTTAAAATATTCCAGCAAACAACAGTAGTAATTAAAATGATGTTGTCAGAATGTTGATAATTATAAAAGCTGAGTGCTATGTATATCATACTAAAAATAGTTTAAAGATATCAATCACTTGTGTTAAAGTTTTGAGACAAATAGGTAAATTCTGGTTTGGGGATTTTATTTTCTGAGTTCTAAGAAATGAAAAGCATATTTGCCAATTAATTTTTTGTTACAAATCATTGAGAATTATCAAAGATATTGGCCCTGGCAACTCGTCAAAGAGCAGCTGAAAGAAAAGAGAAATGCTCGTAGAAAGAGCAGTCTGCTCTCCAATGCACAGCTCACTAGCTCACTAGGGTCTGCCTTCCAATCTCACCACTGCACTGAGATACTCAGACCACCATGGGCCTTCCAGTCGCCAAATCCAATAGACTTCCTCCTCCTCTCACTCCGAATGTCTGCCTCCTTGTCTGCTCTCTCTTTCAGATTTCTGTCCCTTTGCTTGGCCTCTGTTCCCTTTAGCTAATGCAGGGTAAGAAGCCAGCCCCTAGGTTAGTGGTGTAAACTCATAATGGTATCCTACTCACAGATGCCTTGGGTCAGGGGTTTGGACAGAGCATGCGACACAGCATGTGTCTGCTCTGTGATGCATGGGGCCTCACCTTGGAAGACCTGAAGGCCAGGTGAACGCTTGGGGCGTCAGTCAGACATATGCGCACAGCCTCTCTGAGGCGTCTCTCTCGTGGCCTGTTTGGCTTCCTCACACCAAGGTGGCCGGGTTCCTAAAGAGCAAGTGAAGCTGGGATACAGCCCCACCTCCCAGTGAGACGTTGCCCATGTCAGTGTGCGTGGGAGATGTTGTCCAGAGATCTTTGGGAGCACGGTCTCCTTAGCTTCATCACACTCTTCCGTGCTTCTCCCTCTTTGAAATTTCCTTCTTAACCTCCGCTTGGGCCCTTCCTCTACTCACAGCTTAAGGACAGTAATTTCCAGGCTGGGTTTGGCCTGGATCCTTTCCTCTTTTCACTTTGCACTTTCTCCTTTCGTCTTACTCTGGGCCTCAGCTGCAACTGCCACCACTACGTAGCTGCAGTAAGCAACATAACAGGCAGGTCTGTCTAGTGCAGACTCCACTCCTGAGCCCCAAATCCAAATAGCTAACTGTGCTGAAGACATCCCCATTTCAATGCCCTGTAGCCACTTTACGCTTCTTTTATACAAATGGAATTCATCATGTGTGTCCTGTATCGTTACAGGGAAGGGCACCCCTGTCCTGTTGCCCCAGATAGAACATTGTAAGTTATCTTAGATTCCTTCTTTTATTTTTTTTATTTTTTGCGGTACGCGGGCCTCTCACTGTTGTGGCCTCTCCCTTTGCAGAGCACAGGCTCCGGACGCGCAGGCCCAGCAGGCATGGCTCACGGGCCCAGCCGCTCTGCGGCATGTGGGATCTTCCCGGACCGGGGCACGAACCCGTGTCCCCTGCATCGGCAGGCGGACTCTCAACCACTGTGCCATCAGGGAAGCCCCTAGATTCCTTCTTTTAACTGCACGTATCTTTTCAATCAATTTCCAAGTCTTTTAGAAAGATTTCCAATCCTTCTAAATGTCCTTTCACTGCCTAAATTTCTCTCCATTCCCATTGCCATTGCCTGGTTGAGGCACATTATCTGGTGGATCCGATTATGTTATTCTCTCGCTCAAATGTCGCAGATGGTCCTCTCCGCTTCTCAGCAATATCCTAAAAGCTTTTTCCTTGTCATATTTAGATACCTGCCCAAACATCCACACGGAATGGTCCTCGTTCTTTCCACTATTGCACTTTAAAGCCCAGGATCAACACACCTACTTACAAATCTCTCTTAAAATGCCGTATTCTTTTCTGCCTCTGAGCCTTTGCACGTGCTGTTCCACTTGCCTGGAATCCATTTCCCCTTTTGTCTCCCAGGCTCTTCGTTCATGTTTGGCCTTTTAAAATCTCAGTGTCAGTGTCAACCCCTCCCGGGAACCTCTCCCTGATAAGCAGCCCCCTTCGGCCACACACATACACATTCCCACCAAGTCAACACCCTTGAGAACTCCTCGGGCTCGTGGACGCAACGCTCTGCACTGTTTTCTCGGTGCCCCTCCGATCTAAAATACCTGCGTGTGTGGTCATGGCTGTATTACCTAACTCTCCACGGGCTGTAAGCCTCCTCACGTGAGAACCCTGCCTCTCTAATCTCTTGTTTATTAATTCTATCCACAAACAATGATGGTATCTCCTACTATGAGCCAGTCACTGTTTGGGGGACGGGGTACCATGGTAAATAGCACTCCATTCACAGCCCGGCCCTGGAGCTCATGGTAGGTTTTCACAAAATCTGTGTTGACTGTTTTTAAACCCACGAGGAACCACCACGGGTGCTCACTCGTGCTTTTCAGTGGCCGATGAGAAGTAAGGCACCTTCCTGAATCTCCACAGGGGTCACTAGGGAAATCCTGTGCACATAGGGCCGGAATTGTGATTTCCTAGTCTACATAAAGCAAGTCGGTAAACCTCAAGTATGCTGTGAAAGTTGATTTCAAGGCTGTTGACATCCGTGTCCCAAAGGGAAAACAGTGACATAGCATCGCAGAAGTCCAGGCCTCTCCAACAGACACGTGCTGTCCGCATCACTGCACCCGGCTCTTTGGCTTTTCAGGCTGCGCGAGCCGGCCGCCCCTACAGGACAGCTTCCGGCCTGTGATGGTTTCACGGGCTTCCTTTGGTGGATTCTCTTGGGAACCGTCTCCACTTGCTTCTGGTCGTGTAGACCCACACCTAGATTTCAAAGCAACAAATACACGGTCTTCACCATTCTATAGAGTCAGCTACCGTTGCCCTCTGGGCTACGGAGAC
Organism: Kogia breviceps; assembly: GCF_026419965.1. Taxonomy (NCBI): domain Eukaryota; kingdom Metazoa; phylum Chordata; class Mammalia; order Artiodactyla; family Physeteridae; genus Kogia; species Kogia breviceps. The sequence continues at coordinate 118,910,395 of NC_081316.1, forward strand.
CCTGGGGGGAAATCATGCTTGAGGCAGATATCATTTATTTCACTCTTAGAAGCTTTTTATCGTTTGGGGGAGGCTCGATCGCATTGTAGACATTTTTATAATGGGCATAAATCTTCATTTAATTTTATTTGACCTGTGCTGCTTTAAAAGCACCACATCGCCACTGAGTATCACTTGCTTAGTGACTGAATTCTGCTGGCAGCTCTAAAGGACCGACCTTGTGTGTGACTGTTTAGAGCCACAGAATGGCCACATGTGCTTGGCCGGTCAGTCCACACAGCAATTACTGGAGCATCAACACAGGCCTGAAGGGTGCAGGAACTTTCTTGTAGGGAAGTAATACTGCAACTTTTCTCAGTATATTATCATTTCTAAGGAAATATCTGACAGTGTCTAGGTAAATAAATTCTGTGCATACAAAAGCACAATGTACTCCCCCCTAAAGAAAATAATAAAATACGTATTATATGTTTTTCACAATTGTAACTATTCTATGTTTTTCAAAATTCTACTTATGCAAGTAACACTGAACCATTTGTTCAGTTTCACCTGGCGCCGTTTATTGTGTCCTAAAAGGTGACTGAGGTCCTTCCCCACCCAGTGGGCACTGACGGCGGGGGGAGAAGCTTCTTTCATTCACAGAACCCAGTCTGTGCTTAGTAGGCATCTAGAAACACGGAGGCCTGATGCCCAGAGGTAGCCTGTGAGGCCGGATTCCAAAGCACAAAACACGAGGCTGGGCAGCACCTGCTCCCCCCCATAGAGGTCAAGCCTGGGCACATTTTTCTTTTAGGTTTGGAATAAGGGTTAATCACATAATCTAGGAAGCGTTCAGGAACATAGCCCTGTGAATTCTCCCAGTTACAGATAATATCAAAAGTTAACCTCACAAGTGGTGAAAACAACAGGAGAGCTGAGAATTCTTTCAAGTTTTAAAAAACAGCACTGGGCTTCCCTGGTGGCGCAGTGGTTGAGAATCCGCCTGCCGATGCAGGGGACACGGGTTCGTGCCCCGGTCCGGGAGGATCCCACGTGCCGCGGAGCGGCTGGGCCCGTGAGCCATGGCCGCTGAGCCTGCACGTCCGGAGCCTGTGCTCCGCAACGGGAGAGGCCACAACAGTGAGAGGCCCGCATACCGCAAAAAAAAAAAAAAAAAAAAAAAAAAAAAAAAAACAGCACTGTGATATTAATAACACAGATGAAATTTATTTTTATTAACTCCTAATTATAAAATTCCATCCGGTGTGAGTCATAATACCATGATGTTTCATTGCCAAAAGTAACTACGTATTGATATTTTAGAAATGCCACAGGGCCTTTATGTAACTAGTTGCTGTTTTGCCTCAAAAAAATAAATAATGCTTCCTGTTTTTACTTTTACTTATCTGGAATAAGTAGCTATTGACATCGGCTGAAGTCAGTATAAAGATTTATTTACCTGAATGCAAATATTGACCAACAGGGAGCCTGGCTCAGTGTTTAATATTGAAGGACAATAAATTCCGATATTGACTTGGCAGAGACATCGATATTTGTATTGTTGTAAACATTTAAAAACTCTCCGTGAAATATTCTTCAGAAATTCTCTTGTCATCAGAGGAGCTGAGCTAGAGCTATTTGGGGGAATTGCTTGTGTCTGGAAGCTAGTGCGTAACTTGAAATAGCAATAAATTGTTCTGGTTTCCAAGTTTACACAAAGATACATCTTCTGTGGTGATAGATAATGGTGATAATTAGGAGCTTTCAGATGATAACCCCAAACCCCACCCCCAACTAGAAGATTTTTGTCTAAAACTGCTCCCTGAGCAGAAATAGTGTCCATGATCAGCTTATGTCTTTAAAAAAAATCTCATCTTTTCTGAAGAAATCTGATCCTGATACAGTGAAACATCCTTAATTCCAACGAGGCTAATTCATAGCTGGGGATATTTAGACTCAGCTGGCATTAAATTTTTCTTGGTGTTTACAGTGGAAGGAAGATGGTTTAAAACAAATTGGTAGGGCAGGTGAAATGATAAATTGAATACTTATTCAACGGAGAGAACTCTGCACAACATCTTATAGGTACCTATGAATACCTGTGTGCTCTTGTAACTTAACTGCAAGTTGTGTGTGTGTGTGTGTTAATAGAGTATATGTAACTTTTAACTAAGTGAATACACGTGTGGTTGCATACCTTTGACAACATGCCTTCACATTACCGTATGGAATTGGAAGAAATAAGACGCAGGCGATTTCTCATATACAGTATACAAACTAAGCTTCTAGTTAATCCATGACTCCTGATTATTTGCTAGTTGTTAAAGCTGTAAGCTACCTTGACCAGCCCAGTAATACTAGGTGACTGACTCAAGGTAATGAGCTCCCTGTTGGAGAAGCGGGGACTGAAGGTCTTAGCCCAGGGTTTGATGTCCACTGTCTTTGTATTAAATAAAGGCAACTCTGACAGCACCCTGATGGGAGATCAAAGAGCTTGGGAAGACAAGCAAAGCAGGATGCCTATTAATGTGTGAGAGTGAATTTGGATGGAAAATTTGGAATTTAAAAATATTTGCATCATGGGTACCTTCCTAGAGGATGCAAAATAGAAAAAAGAAAAGAAAGATCCTATATGCCTTGCAATGCTTAACTCTCTACTCTAGGCTACTCTCCCAGTTATAGTGCCCTCTTCTCAGTCTAGAAGTGCTTTTAGCACTTCTTAGCTAAAAGCAATGACAGTGCTTTTAGCTAAGAAGGCGGAAGGCAGGGCCAAGATGGGCAAGACTTAAATGGGCCTTTCCTATTACATGAGGGGCTTCTGGGCAAAAGTGGACATTTTCCTGCTAGTAGTGGTGTCTGCAAATGAAACACTCAGCTCTTTCCCAGTTCCCGTGGCCAGAACAGACCCTCTTCTGTCACTGCCCTAGAACCTCCATTCCCATCTCGTCCCCAACCTGTTCTGGCTCTTGCCCCTCTGGTCTTCTCACTCTCCCCTCTTCCTTCCCTTTGGGGAAGCTGCCCCGTGCAAGTAGGATGCGCTAGGTTCTCAGCCAGGTAGGCGCGTCCCCTGACCTCCAAAGGACTGACCCAACCTCCCTCCCCCTCAGTCCCCTGGGTTCTGTAAAGGAGGACTTTTTTGAGTGTTAAATAAAATACAATACGTGAACTATTTGGCGAGTGGAGTGGAAGACCCTCAACAAAGGAGAATTCCCCTTGTTCCTCTTGGCCTTCTGTTTACCTGGGAGAGAGCAGACAGATGCACCCACGCACGTGTTTGCTGGGGCTGCCGCCTTAACCAGTGGACGTTGATGTTCTCAGAGTTCTGGAGGCTGGAAGTCCAAGTCCAAGGTGTGGGCAGGGCTGGCTTCTTTGGAGGCCTCTCTCCTTGGCTTGGAGATGTCTGTCCTCACAGGGTCATTTCTCCAGGAATGTCCTCACCTTACAGGGACACCAGTCATTGCTGGATTTGGGTCCACTCTCACAGCGTTGTGTTCCCTTGATTAACTCTTTAAAGGTCCCATCTCCAAAAACAGTCATATTCTGAGGTACCGTGGGTTAAGGCTTCAACACGAGAATTTGAACGTGGGGAGGACACAGTGGAGCCAAAACACCAGTCCCTCCCTGCCCTCTGCCTCCCCAGCTCCAGGGCTGCCACCCACCCCTCGCTCCTGCTGCAGTGCCCGTGGGGGGGGGCAGGGCCTGGAGGGGCTGCCGGGCTTTCCTCCAGGCCCCCAGGAACCCGACCCGACTGCCCAGCCCCTCAGGTGCCATGGTCCTCAGGCTCAGAGTCATGGGGCCTAAGTACCCGGGGGTCTGAGCTCACAGCTTCGCCACGTGGACGCGATGATGAAGGCGCAGCTTAAAGGCAGACGTGCGCTGGCTCCCCGGGGACGGCCACAAAGGGGAGAGTCTGGTCTGGGGCCGCTCCCACGGGCCAGCGAGGAGCGAGGGTCCCAGGCAGAGGGAAAGCTGCTCCCGCCTTGCTGTTCTCTCCAGCCTGCCCACCTCTTGGCCTCCCTGCCCTTCACCCCCTCCCACCTGGACCCTGCATCTCTCAAGAGCCATCGCGGTGGTGTCCTCTCGGCCCCCCTGCCCCTTGCAGGACTGGACCTTGACCCCTGTCTTCTTCGTGGCTTCACTAGGGAATGAACTGGGAGCCGTCCTGGCTTGTCACGGCCTACACCCTCCCCCCTCCCCCCTGTGATCACACGAACATCATCGGAAGCCACTGCTCTGAACCCTCCTCTTATCTCTCTCCTCACCCTTCCGAGCCTTTAAAAAAAAAAAAATTATTTATTTATTTATTGGCTGCGTTGGGTCTTCTTTGCTGCGCACGGGCTTTTCTCTAGCTGCGGCAAACAGGGGCTTGTCTTTGTTGCGGTGCACGGGCTTCTCGTTGCGGTGGCTTCTCTTGTTAGGGAGTACGGGCTCTAGGCACGTGGGCTTCAGTAGTTGTGGCACGTGGGCTCAGTAGTTGTGGCGCACGGGCTTAGTTGCTCCGCGGCATGTGGGATCTTCCCGGACCAGGGCTCGAGCCCGTGTCCCCTGCATTGGCAGGCGGCTTCTTAACCACTGCGCCACCGGGGAAGTCTTTTTTTAATTACCATGTGCCTCTTGAAGAAACTGGAATGGAGTCTCTCGGTCTGGATGACTCTGTCCTTCTCTAGCCGGCACCTCCCTGCCACCGTCTCTCTCCCCACCCAGCTCCAGGCCGGAGCCACACTTACCTCTGGCAGGTGCAGTCAGGTGTGGCCGCCACGTCACCTGGGCTTGCCTTGCTGTGTCATACAGCACCTGCCACCCCACTCACCCCTGCTTCTCCTTAAGCGGCGTGGCCACTGGCTTTCCCTGGGATCAAATTCGCAAAACAAGTTTCACTCTTGGGTCGGGTCCAGTGGCCGCAGAGGCGATGATTTATTCTCCACAGCACACTCCTTGCTCCGGAAGCAATGAATCTTCCTGTCTCTGCTCCCGGCCCTGTTTGCTGCCAGTTCTTGAGCTGTCGGCCCCCGTCCTGGCCTTGACAGATGAGTCTTGTTCCACCAGGGTCTTTGCAATTCCAGGCACTTTCTGCCCTCTTGTAGATGGTCCTCTTGTGAATGCCACCCTCCAGCTTACCGCACTGCATCCTGAGACCAGAGGAGCTGAGCTCAGGACCGGCCCCCAGATACTCAGCGCTGGGGGCCACCTGCAAACTCAGCACCGTCCCCTGCGAGGAAGACCCATCTCCCTAAGTGCTGCCCCAGAGGCTTGGCCACTGGCTGACAGTCGACCATTAGTCAGTACCTTCAGTGTGAGTGTCTGGGTTCTGTGAAATAACAACTCATAGCTACACAGTGTTCTACACAGCATTCTACAACTCACAGAATGTTCCCATATATTTAACATCTTTAAACGAATCTATAAAATGTAGGGTAGATATTCATCCTCCGTCGTTTCAAAGGGAACATAAGATAAGCAGCTTCCTCCAGATAGAGCAGTGACAGTTCAACTAAATCAGCCAGGTGACTGACCTCCGGGCACCCCTGTCTGTTGCTGCCACCGCTCCGGAATCCACCGCAGGAGAAAAGGTGTAAATGCCTAGCAGTTCTTTGCCAATGGGATCGTGTTTCTGGTGCTTTCTTGGAAGAAGGTCTTGTTTGAAGGATTGAAAGAAGATGAGGAGGAAGGAGGCGTAGGAGTAACATAGAAGCGCCACCAAGGGCAAAGTTAGGGAGAGAGGACACAGAGATGCCCACACCCCACAGCGCTGGCCACCGTGGCACTCGTGATGATCGGTTTGGGCCACTTGCTCTTGTCTCTCTGCTGGGTCGTGGCTGGAACTTTTCATACTTCCTCACCACGTCCGAAGAGACTCGGTACTCAGGGCTCTCAGCTGGGCGCTACCGCTGGGAGATATTCGAATACGTGAGTGCACGTTTGCTTCTCAGGATGACTGGAGGGGTCTCATGGCCTCCGGCAGCGGGGGCCTGGGACACTGTAAGCACATCGGCACCGCCCAGGGCGGTCCCAGGGGGAGTTGAACTTACCTGACCACCGTGCCTACAGTGTCACCACTGGGGGACCCGTCACATTTAGGAGGCTCTGGGGTGGGTCCCTGGGCTCCCCGAGAACCTCGAGGGCCGCGCTGCTCTGCTTTCCCTGTGTGTCCGCCTGTTTATCCTTCCTTTGAGATGTTTTTCTTTTGCGGTGCTGTGTCCCCCTTACTCTTGAAATGACTCAACCATAGGAAAGCTCTCCCTGATATGGGAACAAAGACTTCCACCCTTAAATTCCTCCTTAGTGTGTATTTGTTCTTGAAAGTATTCTTTGGACCCATAGAGACCCCTCAGGCAGTTGGCAACAGACACTATATTGTCTATAAGGCTCACGTACCATTCCTCCTCATCAGGTCTGTCTCCCCAGTTTTTAAGCCCTGGAGGCCAGGCCAGTCTCCGTGCTGTTTGGTGCAGAGCCGAGTGCTGCTCTCGCGCACAAATAACGCTGCAGTAGCGGCGGTCCTCGTCAACATCATGATTTTTGGTCAGTGCAATACGCTAGGCTTTCCAAGTGCTTATTTTTCATAACGTAGAGAATGAATAGCGGAAGGAACGTGGAGCTCGCGACTCAGATGTTCTGTTTGGGGACAATGCCTCCTGATGATCGAGAGGAGCCTTCTTTGATGCAGCGCGGGGCGGCGTGTCAGGCCGGCATACATGTGACCGAGCGGGGGCCCTTGAGCCGTGTATGTGTCATGCTGGGAGTGTGTATGAGGTTGAAGTTCTCTGAGTTCCTGGGAACAAAACCCATCTGGTTTAAGAGAAAATAAAACACTAAACAGACTTGAAAACGAATCTGAGAGACTGAACAACCCCTAGAGAATATCATTATAGGAAATCAAGTGCAAACGAATGAGGGCCTTGTGATTCCGTGAATGTTCCCCAACATAGAACATCTGAAAAATAGATTTAAAGGGAAATCAATGGCAAACTAAGTATTCTGCTAAATAAAGAAAGAAAATGTGCTAACATATATGCACGTGTAGACATGCACGCAAGTGTGTCTCAATAACTTAAACCTGTATGAGCTTACGATTTGGGGTCTGTTGGGGCCCAACAGGGTGTATGTGAATAAAAAGAAGGACGTAGTGTTCTGGGGATGTGTTTGGTGTCTATGTGTCTATCTGGAAAAATATTGAAGAATAATTTGGGCTCTTCATCCGATAAACATTTATGTGGTTGACGGGAACAATGTATATTATCTCTGGAGACCAGAATGTTTAAAAGTAAAATTTGAGTTACTCTGTATGCTTTGTGAAATGTAATCTCCTCTCTTAAAAATCCATCAGCACTGTGTGTGCGCATAGCCTAGAATCAGTGTTTCTCCGGGAGTTGAAGCAGACAGTTTACCAACCGGCGTAGAGGGGAGACAGCCAGGGTAGGGCCCAAGAACGGGCTGGAGAACTCAGTGCATCCTCAGTGGAATACAGAACTGAGAGCTCCGCGCGCGGGTCAAGAAGGTTATGAGCTTCCCAAGAATCCACAGGCTCTTTTTTTTTTTTTTTTTTTTTTTTTTTTTTGCGGTACGCAGGCCTCTCACTGTTGTGGCCTCTCCCGTTGCGGAGCACAGGCTCCGGACGCGCAGGCGCAGCGGCCATGGCTCACGGGCTTAGTTGCTCCGCGGCACGTGGGATCTTCCCGGACCGGGGCACGAACCCGTGTCTCCCGCATCGGCAGGCGGATTCTCAACCACTGCGCCACCAGGGAAGCCCTCCACAGGCTCTTTGAAGGAATGTTGAGTTTCTCGGTGCACAGAAGATCCAGATTTACGTAAGGGACAAGTCAATTTTAAGAAGCTGTAAACCTTGGGCCGTCCAAGATTCTGACATATGATGAAATTTGTTTGGCACCTGTGTGGTACCATACACTTTGTTAGCTACCAAAGTTAGCTACATTTTTTTTAGTGTACATTTCTATGAGGTTTTTTTTTTTTTTTTTTTTTTTTTGCGGTATGCGGGCCTCTCACTGTCATGGCCTCTCCCGTTGCGGAGCACAGGCTCCGGATGCGCAGGCCCAGCGGCCACGGCTCACGGGCTTAGTCGCTCCGCGGCATGTGGGATCCTCCCGGACCGGGGCACGAACCCGTGTCCCCTGCATCGGCAGGCGGACTCTCAACCACTGCGCCACCAGGGAAGCCCTCTATGAGTTTTAAACATATGCATAGATTGATGTACCCACCACCACTGGAACTGGACCGAATACGCACCAAGACATGCATTGTTTTGCCCTTTTGTAATCAAGTTCTTACCCTTCTCGTAACCTCTGTTGTTCAGATGACATGAATTCTGTTCATCTATTTTCAAGTTCACTGACTCTTGACTTTGTTATTTCCATTCCGCTATTGAGCTTATCCAGTGAATATCTAAATTCAGTTCTAACGTTTTTATTTGTTTATGGCTTCTAGTGCTCTGTTGAAAATTTCTATTTTCATGTGCTCACTTTTACTCCGTGGGACACAGTTATACTAGCTGCTTTCAAGTCTTTGATAATTGTAACATAGAGGTCTTCCTGGGGTCAGTTTTTGTTAATTCTCTTTCCCCTAGTGAATTGTTTAGCTTTTCCTTGTTCTTAGTGTGATTAGTAATGGATTATATCCTGCACATTTTGAATATTATGTAGTAGACTCTACATCCTGTTAAAATCCTTTGGGAATATACCCGGAGGTAGAATTGGCTGTGTGAGCGGCCAATTAGTCCACTTAGGTTCACACCACAGTCCCGACCCCTCCTGCTGCTGTGGTTCCAACGTCAGTTCTGATTTCAAAGCCTGAGCAACGTCGTTAAGATGGTCCTTCATTGGCCAGCTAGAATGCTGGGTGGTGGCCCACACGATAGCTTCGTTCTCAAAGCCCTTGGTACGCTGGTTTAGGTGAGTTCCGTACACGCTCAGTGGTGAGCCTGAGACGGTTTACGTGATCCTTTCGTGAGCTCCCTTCTCTCTGTGATTCCCTCCCACGCTGGCTCCCAGGGGAGGCCCTCAGCCTAGAAAGCAAAAGCATTAGCTCCCGTGGATGTTTTTCACTTCTTGCGGCTGAGTGAAACTCCAGGGCAAAGCAGTTAAAGAGAAAAAAGAGACAAAAATATAACTGAAATTCCTTCACAGTTTTCTGAATACAGTTCCTTAGTTCCTCTGGTCGCAAAGAAGGTTTTTGTTTGCTCCCCGCCCCCCGCCCCAAGTTTTAGGTGGCCTCTGCTGCTACTACCATTGCTTCTGGACTGCAGCTTCAGGACTGAGGCTTACCTCAGGGCAGAGCCAAGACGGAAGAAAGAACTAAACAAACAACAAGAACAAAAAGTAATGTCCCTCATCCTCTCCATCTTGCAAGTTTTCCCTTTCCCTGTCCTCACACCAAAGAGACAGGGTTTATCATGATGCTTTTTTCAGTTAGCATCCTCTACGCAGGTTTAGAATTCTGACTGCTCTGAGTCTAGGCCAAGAAAGATAGGAGGAAGGAAAATACCCGGAAACTTACCACTATATTGTGCTTTATACACGTTTTGGTTCTCCCCCCAATCCACCTTCTGTTAATTACTTTTCAGAGTCCTCGGGTTTTTTTTTTTTTGCTGTACGTGGACCTCTCACTGTCGTGGCCCCTCCCGTTGCGGAGCACAGGCTCTGGACGCGCAGGCTCAGCAGCCATAGCTCACGGGCCCAGCCGCTCCACGGCACGTGGGATCCTCCCGGACCGGGGCACGAACCCGTGTCCCCTGCATCGGCAGGCGGACTCTCAACCACTGTGCCACCAGGGAAGCCCCCTCGGGTTTTTTAAAATGTGTCTTGTCTAGTTGTAATGAGTGGGAGAGATCAGTTAGTGTGTTTATTCCATATTAACTGGAACGATGAGCTTTGTAGAGTATTAATGATACTAACAATAACCGATTAAAACAGTCCGATTTTTTTTATCATCACCGTGCATGTGTAATTTTAAACAATATCTATGAACAGACCTTCCCACTGCCCTGTCTTTGATAAACAATTGATGTAGGAAAAATGGAAGCTGGGAGTAATAGAAAATGTAGCTACAGAGTCCAGGTATGTGTGTCATACCTCTTAAATGATAGGGGTGCATTCCTTCATCTGGGGACTTTGAATATGTATTTGGATGTAGACTGGATTGCTTTAATAGATGCTGTCCATAAAATATCAACAAAGAACACTTGTGAATTATAAATTCACTGAGAGCGGGGAACACTTCAGCGAATACTTTTACTTATCTATTCATTTAGTAACTATATATTGTAAATAACTATATGCTACAGATACAGAAATGTTATCTGCCCTTAATGAGCTTTTAGTCTGAAGGGAGAAACAGGTAAATAAGCAGACCTTTTCAATATGATGTAATAAGTGTTATCACAGAAAAAGCCCTGAGTGTTTAGGGTGTACAGTGAAGGGGCTGAGGGCAAGATGTTCTCCCAAGAGCCCCAGAACATTTTAAGGAAGGATTGCCATGAGAGATGAAATCTGAGCTGTGACCTGAAAGGAAAGGAAGAGAAAGCCTCAGAGAGAAGGTGCTTCAGGTGATAAACTAAGTAAAACCAAGGGCAAAGCATAAGATGACATTCTTCTGGAATTTCTTCAGTGAGATTTGACCCAAGTATGGAAATATATTAAGGGAAAATGGTAAAGAAATAAAGACAGGTTGGGTCATGATGATATGGGAACGTATGCTGAGTTTGGTTGACTTGATCAGATGCCCATACCTACCTAATAGTATTATTGAAAAATAAAATAAAGCAGATAATATCTGTAAACAAGTTTTGTCTGGACTTTAGAAAATCCAGGACCTGTTTTACTGGTCTCAAAGTAAAAGGTGATACAGTCAAAAATAGAGAGAAGAGGACAGATTCAAGATGTATTTCAGAGTTAGAATCAATAAGATGTAATGATGGATTCAGTATTACAGTCAGGGAGCCGTGTTGAGAATGACTTCCAGAATTTTTTAACTGAGCAATTTGGTCAATAAAGGTGCTATTTGGTTTTTGTTTGTTTGTTTGTTTGTTATTGGAGTATAGCTGCTTTACAATGTTGTGTTAGCTTCAGGTGTACAACAAAGTGAATCACTTATACATATACATATATCCACTCCTTTTTAGATTCTTTTCCCATATAGGTCATTAGAGAGTATTGAGTACAGTTCCTTGTGCTATACAGTAGGTCCTTACTAGTTATCAATTTTATATATATATACTAGTGTGTATATGTCAATCCCAATTTATCCCTCCCTCCCATCTCTCCCCATCTCCCATAAGCTTGTTTTCTATATCTGTGATAAAGGTACGCTATTTGTTAAAGAGAAAAACTGAAGGAAAATAAAGTTTGAAGAATTTAATCAAGAATTCCATGTTGAACATGTCAATTTTGGGTTATCTGAGACTTTCATGTGACTGTTTTAGGTCGACCAATGTGTATGTGAGTCCAGGGCTCATGAAAGAGAAATAGGGTGGAGATGTAAACTTGTGAGTTATTGCCATATAAACGGATGTACAAAACCATGAAATATATGACATGACCTGGGAAATTATTGTGCAGTGAGAAAAGAATGCCTAGGACCAAGCTCAGAAGAATCCCAACACATAGAGTTTGGATCAAGTAGGAGAAACCAGTAAAGGAGATTTTGAAGGAGCATCCAGAGAGGTAGATGGACAATTAGGAATATGGGACCTTAAAGCCAAGAGAAGACAGTTTAAAGTCTCTTGAGAAAACACTAAAATGCATACAAAGGATTTGGCAACTTGGCCATCGTTCAGTGACCTGGGTGTGAGAAGGTTCAGTGACGAGATGGGTGAGGGAGAGATGGAGGTGTTAATGTGAGGTGAAGAATTCTCCATAGCACGTTTGGACAATAGTTTCAAGAAGTGTGGTTGTGAAAAGGGCCTGACATCTATGGGGTCTTTGGAGAGTAGAGGTGTCAAGGCAGATGATTAACAGGTGAGAAAATCTAGGTAGGTCACAGCTGTGAGCTAAGACGGGGAGAGCAAACTGATGTTTATGTCTAGAGTAAAGTCAATTGGTGTGACTGCCCAGAATGATATGTTTTAAAATAATAATAATAATAAATCTGAACAGAGAACAGATCGGTGGTTGCCAGAGGCTAAGGGTGGGAGGTAGGCAGAATTGGTGAAGGGAGTCGAAAAGTACAAACTTCCAGTTATAAAATAATTCAGTCCTGGGGATGTAATGTACAGTGTGGTGAGTACAGTTAACAGTACTGCATTGCATATTTGAAAGTTGCCAAGAGAGAAGATTTAACATTTCTCATCACAAGAAAAAAAATTCTCATCATATACGGTGATGGATGTTAACTAGACTTATTGTGGTCATCATTTTGTGATATAAACGATTATTGAAGCACCTAAAGCTAATATAACATTATATGGCAATTATACCTCAATTAAAAAGTCTTTGAGGAATAAACAAGCAAACAGTAAGAGAAGAACATCCATGGGGAGAGCAAAAGCAGATGAAGATGTAGGAGGAGGTAGAGGTAACTGATGGAGTGAAGTCCTTGAAAGATAAGAAGGGAAAAAAACACACAAAGCAGAAGGAGAAACTGGCATTTGGATAGAAGGAAAGACAGACAGCTGTCCTGTTAGCTCGGGTAGCACAGGAATGGAGGAGAAGCTGAGGTCATTGCCCATGAGTGATTGCAATGCTGAGTCACAAAACCGAAGTGTTCTAAACGTTATGGGACAATGAGATGACAAGCACGGATGTGGAGGTCTGTAGACTGAATCGTGAGAAAATGAGCCATGCCTGTCTGATGTCTGATGCCTTCTGGGTCCCCCCCCCCCATCAGCAGATGATCAGTGGATAATAACATAGATGGTGAAACAGCCATGTGTCTAAAGAGACTGAAGAAGGAAAAAACAAACTTCAAGCGTATGGTTCTGAGAGAAGGACTGCAGAATTCCAGTGGCGAGCACTCAGCTGAGGTGGGTGAGCAGGAGTGTCTGGTGGAACCAGGCTGCTGGTTTGTGGGATGCTTCCAGAGCAGACCCAGAGAAGACAGATCTCTGCATCCATCTAGAGTGGGAATTCCTCAGGCTAGTGGAACTTATACGGATAGAGGTCAAGTCATTTTAGGTATTTTCCAGTGAGAGATTACAATGACGGGTCCTTAAAATCTACATTTCATCAGAAGGAACGTCAAAGGGTCGATGGGTTTGAAGCCTCCATGAAGTAAAATAATAGTTTCCATAAAGTCACTACGCAAATGTTTTGGCAAAGATGGGAAGTGCTGGACAGAGTGAGATGCTCAAATTCATGACTCTGGAGGCAGTACAGTTTCTGACAAGTTGCAAGCGTCAGTGTGGAGGAGGCCACTGAAGTGCGCAGAGGAAAACTTGGAGACCAGGAGATCAAGAATGTGAGAATCAGGTTTGGAGAGATATCTCTCCAGATGTGAAAAGTCACCGAGAATGAAGGTTGGACTTGGGACAGAGATGAAGAGTCTAGGTCAGGAGCAAAGGTGCTCCGTGAATGAAAAGGAGCCCCCCCAGAGTTAGGAGAGAGCAGAGACGTGGTGAGGAAGAGGAGGGCGTGATTATTTGGATGCTATAAGAGGCACCGGGTTTAAAAAGATGGGGTCTAGAAGTTTCATGGCAGAGCAGAGATACCGAGAAAGAATAAAATAAATTAGTAGCCTCCAGTGGACAGGACAAATCTGCAGGGGAATCCATTCTCCCAGACTCAGTATGACAGTGAGATGGGGAGGTGTCTCTCCAAGAAGAACGGGAGGACATCAGGGCTCATTCAGGGAAGGTTCCAGAGTGCAGGACAGAAGGTTTTGAAAGAGTGTAGTGTTGAGGCAGAGGAAAGGATTTAGGAAACAGGGTGATACGACTGGAAAGGTCCGAAGTGTCCACCAGGGGTCGGCAAAATGCAGCCAACAGGCCAAGTCCAGCCCGCCACCTGTTTTTTGCATGCCCAGCAAGAATGTTTTTCACCTTTTTAAAGAGTTGAATGTCCATCCAAAGAAGAATAGTTTCGGGCTTCCCTGGTGGCGCAGTGGTTGAGAGTCCGCCTGCCGATGCAGGGGACGCGGGTTCGTGCCCCGGTCCGGGAAGATCCCACATGCCGCAGAGCGGCTGGGCCCGTGAGCTATGGCCGCTGAGCCTGCGCGTCCGGAGCCTGTGCTCCGCAACGGGAGAGGCCACAACAGTGAGAGGCCCACGTACAGAAAACAAAAACAAAACAAAAACTTACAAAGAAGAATAGTTTGTAACACAGTAAGATGATGTGGCATTGAAATGGCGTCGTCTATAACAAAACTTTACTGGAACCCAGTCACTCTGGCTCATGTATGTATTCTCCTGGCTGCTTTTCTTGACAGCAGCAGAGTTCAGTAGTTGCTGCAGAGGCTGTATGGCCTGCAAGGCCTAAAATATTTTTGATGCTCCAGCATGGTTTTGCCCTATTAGGTCAAGTTCAACGTCAAGCCCTTGCTTGCTTCCATGTCCTGTTGCCAGCTTCCATCCCTCACACAGAGCTCTTATCACAGTACCCGTTAGTGTTTCTGCTGCAGAGGCTGCCCGTGCCTCTGCGGAGGCCCGTTTTGTGTGGGGGCAGCAGCGCTCTTTCCCTGCCTGCCCACCCCAGAAAGGTAAAGAGCCTCATCGTGTTCCCTGCAATCATTCCACTACTAATTGCATATAGACAGAGCTGAATCACCAAGCTGATTCCACTTGGAAAAAATGCAACCAAATTGATGATGACATAAGAAAGCTCTCTGAGACACTTCTGATTAGACACTTCTGGAACACGCTGCATCCTCTCTCATTTGGAGGAAGCAGGGGCATTAGCTCCAAGAGCTTTTAATGAAGGGTATTTGTGGAGATGGCCAAACCAAGCTCTTTTCTTATTCACTCCAGGTCTAGCTTGAGGAAGGCTTTTTAGTCCCCGTTAGGAAATGGGGAATAAAATTATCTGTCCTTAGGAGATTAGAGAGGTCTCTTTATGTGCCCAGTCCTTTATCGAAAAAAAAAAAAAACTTAAAAGATTGATATCTGCTGTTTTCTTAAAAGTCACCAAAGAAGGTTTGAATAGTTCATTTTGAGAGCCAGACCAGCCACCAAATTTATAATCCATTAGTTCACTCATTCAGTCTTTGACCATATGATCATGTGGTGCCTTCTGTGTGTTCAAGGCTGCTATAGATATTGGAGATAGAGATAAATACGAGCCCCCTCTCTCTTATAACTTTGAGTGGGGTAAACGTATGCAATTACATAACAACGCGGTGTGATTAGGGCAACACTTGAAGCCAAAAAATAAACTGGGTAGAGAGGAGGTAAGGAATTTTGATTGTCAAGAAAGGGTGCCTAGAGGAGTAATATCCTAGATGGTTTTGAAGGCAGAGAAGGAGAGGTTGCGAGGCACAGATAAACGGCTCAGCATCGTAGGAACTTTCCCGGTGCATCTAGTGGGTGAGGGGGGAAAGGAGTTGGCAACAGAAGAATCTAGAGATGGAGACAAGAGTCATCTGAAGGACAAGGGGTTAAGCCGTGAGGAGATGGATTTTTATTCTTTGCAATCGTTTTGAGCATCAACAGTAAATATAATAACCTGGAGGCAGGGGATCTCTAGAGGGGGGGTTGTAGTAACCCAGAGTAGATAACAGCAACTGAATTAAAGTAGTTAACAGTGATGAGGGAAAGAAGAAAATAGATTTGAAAACGGTAAAGGGGGTAAAAACCACTGGATGTGTTGATTGAAGGTGAGGAGTGGGTGAAAAAGGAGGAATCAAACGTGTGACTCTTTTTTATCTTAGGAGAATCTGGGGAGGTAGCCCTGCCACCAGCAGGGATTAGCGGACACAGGGGTGAGCGCAGTTTTCAGGGGCAAGGTGATGATTCAGCCCGGGGTGTCTGGGAGACACATGTGAGGCATTCCTCTGAGTTCCGGGCACAGAGGTAAGCAGATCGTCCTGGGATGATGACGTGAACGTGGAAATCGGGAGCAGAGCTGGTCATTTCAGATGCAGGAACTGGATTCAGAGGGTAGATTGACCAAGGGGAGGAGATTGAGGTAGCAGAGGAGGGGCCCTTATAAGATTCCATTATGTAGGGGTTGAGTGTCTCAAATTCCTCCTAGAGTCTGTTGCTTCTGACATTTATGGGTCATCTCTCGTGTGTCAACCAGTCTTCTGTGCCTTTGCTCAAATCCTCTCATCTAATTCTCAGACCCAACCTAGGGAGGGAAGATTAAGAACGTACCCACATTTCATTAACAAGGGAACTGAGAATCAGTCATTTACTCAAGGCTACGTAATTCCTAAGAGAAATAGCCATAGTCAGGGCTCAGAAGCACCATGTTTGTTCTGACAGATCATGATTGTCTTGTTTTCATACTTTGTGTTCCATCTGGACGTAGGTATGTGTGCCTACGTTTAGCTTTTGTGCGAAATGAAGAGAGATAGAAGGAAACCTTAGCAGTGGAACTAATGAAAGCATAAATCTCCCTTTCTGTGCACTCTCTCTTCACATCTCCGTGATGGGATTGAAGGTCCACCTGTGGGTAGAGGACAGCTCGGAACAGAGGTGGGAGACATTCCCAGACAGGTGGGCAGCACCGGGCCCGTGTCTCAGCCTGTGTGATGCGGTAGCAAGTAGCTTTGGTGGGGGAGAGATTTTGAGAACCCTTTGCAAAGATTTTATTATGTTAAAATATGTTCAAAGGCTGTAATGGAAGCTGGCTTATACAAAGGTTTTCACCGCGCCTCCCTTTCTCACTGGACCCAGCTGACCCTACATCATCAGGCTTCATGCTCCTCTAAGGACACGTCTATGTGGTGTTGAGTCACCCTCTTACATACATGGGCTGCCTGTGTCTCCCTGCCCCCAGGCCAACCAGGAGTGCAGGTTGGCATTTCCATCCCCAGAATCCATGGCACCTTGCAGCTTCCTCTCAGGATCTGACCTGAATTTACTCATTAAATTATCTTAACTATAGGTTAACCCTACTCCAGGTTTTCTTCTGTCTTCCTTCTCCGAAGTGGTCATTTTGTCATTGAGTGTTCGCTTGTCATTGAATGTTCCACGAATACGTGGAATTCCTCAGGAAAGCCTTCCTTCCCCTCTGCGCCTGAGGATGCTGCAGAGGGAAGGCCTTGCCCCCTGCTGCCTCTGTGTCCAGCAAGCCTCTGCTTGATCTCCAGTGGTCGGCGGTCTCTGGGGAATGGGTGGAACCCTACCTGCTGCCTTCCTTTCATCCTAAGTCTTGGTGGGAGGAGAACTCCCCTCGTTTGGTGAACAAAGCACGGCTCAGATCTGCATACCTATTCTTCAAAAGGATGATTTATAACTTACATCACTTTCCATCCTCCACAAAATATTTAATGAAACATATGCAAGGCTGTGCTTTACTCCTAAAGCTATCCCTTCTTCCGATCGTCAGTGGTATTTTGAGGGCGTTTTCTCTGTTTTCTTTGCAAGGCTGGGGGTCGATAGAGACTTGGTTCTGTACAGTCACTGGGAGATGAACCACAGGACCGTAGAAGGGTCTATATGAATCTTTCTTTCCCCTGTGCTCCTTCCAGAACGCTTTTCAGAAAGAAATAGAATCTCTCGTTAGGAAAATCATACACACACAGGCACACATGCGTGATGTCATTTCCCGAGGTCCAGAAACCCCTAGCGTTGGAGTTCAGGTCTCAGATAAGAACTCCTGCTCTTAATCCAGAAACTGTCTTCATGGCTAAAGTACAGATGGCCCTGCTTTCCCAAGGCGGCTCAGGACCAGGTGGCTAAGGTGACCCCCTGCAGGTGGACATCTGACCACTTGCGTGCATGATGGAGCCAGGAACCTCAACCCAGTAGGGGCCTCTGAAGAAAAATAATTCCCTTAAATTAATCTGGACAAGGAATTTCAAAGCAACTTTACATCCTGCAGCACTCAGTCCTGGCTTATATCTCTGGGGTTTTAGAAAAAGAGAGAGCCAACAGCCAACGTACGAGGTAATAGGACACTGCGGAGTTCTATATTTATCCCCTATCAATGTCTTTCAGATCAAATTGGCTGAGTTTACAAATCAAAAGCTGATTTCTTTATTTACTTTTTATTTATTTTTTTTAGCAGCCATCAGCTGTACCACTGCAAATACTCAGGTTCCAGACACCAAGCTGCAAACTCCAAACATCCAGCTGTGCGCTTTTTGACTTTGAAATCATCACCCATAAGACAGGGTCTGCATGCAAAACTGAGCTGGGGGGTCCTCGTGAAAAGGCAGCCAGCAGAAGAGCACACACTCCTAGGGCCCAGCCAGCTGCTGGAGCCATATCTGCGAAGAAAACGTGTTGTTAAGGAAAGGGATGTACCTCAGAGATACACAGGACCTGGCTTGGTGGGGCGCAGTGCTCTTTTTTCACATAATTGTGTTTCGGGCTGCAGCTCCTCCTTAATACAAAGCTAAAGATTATTCCCAGGAAATGTCCCACTTAAAAAATTAAGGGAATTCAGTTCTCTTTTTCTTTCTATGTATCATAAAATATTACATTTCATGTATGCATATTCATACCTATTCAAAAATACACATATATTTTGTTGCAACTGCCAAATGAGTTCTTAATATATGTCAGGATCTGTGCTGTTTTGCGGTTACCTTTATCGATCGATCGATAGATAGATAGATATGTAAATAGATAGAGAGGCAGAGAGAGAGAATATAGATGGATAGATAGATTGATAGGTAGAGAGATAGTCATGAAATTTACAGTTGGCATCAGTTTATGTAATTTTTAATTGGATCTCTAATTACTGCTTTATGATAAAATCACATTAATAGATTAATTTGAAGGTTTGGGGTGGGGAGCTGAGGGAAATGATAAGTTTCCCAGGTCTAAGAAAAGTCCAGCTGCAGTAGAGACAGCTGCAAACCTGGCAGGCAGGCGATGCATGGGGACACCGGCACACACACACTTCATGACTTCAGCTCTTCTCACCAGCAACCAGCGCTGACGTGTTCAAGGGCGATTCCGCTCCTGTAATGGAAGCCAGCGACTTAGGACAGTTCAGCCCATCCCACTCCCCAGCGTCGGCCCCTTCTGTTTGATGTGGAATATTCTCATTGACCATTTGAACACGTTGCTCAGCGCAAGAGCAGGAGAAAGCAGGTTGGGCCCTCCAGAACTTTGAACAGTTTCTCCTTCTTGGAGAGATTGTCAGACTGTCCTTTCTGCCAGCCATGCTATCTGCATCCAAAGGAGAGGTCAAGGAGGAAACACAAATATACATATATACACACACACACACATAGATATACACACATATGTATATACACACATATAGATAGATACACATATAGATATACACACATATAGATATACACACATATAGATATACACATATAGATATACACATATAGATATACACACATATAGATATACACACATATAGATATACACACATATAGATATACACACATATAGATATACACACATATAGATATACACATATAGATATACACATATAGATATACACACATATAGATATACACACATATAGATACACACACATATAGATATACACACATATGTATATACACACATATAGATAGATACACATATAGATATACACATATAGATATACACACATATAGATATACACATATAGATATACACACATATAGATATACACACATATGTATATACACACATATAGATAGATACACATATAGATACACACACATATAGATATACACACGTATAGATACACATATAGATATACACACACATATAGATACACACACATGTATAGATACACATATAGATATACACACATATAGATACACACACATATAGATACACATATATACACACATATAGATACACACACATATATAGATATACACATATGTATATACACACATATAGATAGATACACATATAGATATACACACATATAGATATACACATATATACACACAGATATACACACACATAGATATACACACATATGTATATACACACATATAGATAGATACACATATAGATATACACATATAGATATATACACACATATAGATACACACACATAGATATACACACACATAGATATACACACACATATAGATACACACACACATATAGGTACACACACAGATACACACGTATAGATACACATATAGATTACACACACATATACACACATATATACACACATATATATACACACACACATATATACACACATATATATGTATATATGTGTATATATATACACACACATATATACACACACATATATGTGTGCACATATACACATATATATGTGTGTGTATATATATATATATATATAATATGTTTATATCCTGTTATTCTTAGTTGTGAAATTAGAGATATTTTTCAAGCCCTCAGCTGGTCTCACATAGGCTATGCAGCTGCAATTGCTTTCTCAGAAGAAATGATCCCAAGAAATTGTATCCCTTGTAAATCAAATCATATTTTAAGTGAACAGAGTAGAACTTTCTAGTTACAGGATCTGTGGCAAATCCTTTGTAAAGTTTATTATTATTAAGTCCCTACTGGAAAAGCAGAGATCTGATTATTCTTTCATTTTCACATTGAGATTTTCCTGTATCAAGGATCTTGAGTATTAAAATGGGCTCAAACTGAGCTGTAGGATCAGTAACAATAATCATGAGAGCTGCCATTTATTAAGAGGTTACCATGTGCTGAGTACTTCACACACACACTTAATCCTCACGATCACGCTCTAAGGTGGTGTCATTTTAACATTTTAAAGAAGAGGAATCTGACGTTTAGGGAGTGAACCATCAGCTAGGATGACTCCGGACCCGGGAACTCAGCACTTTCCACGGCACAGCCAGGGGCCAGCAGGGCTAAGAGCCGAGGTCAACCCTTCAATCGTTTTGCTCCAGCTCAATATCAGACCCTCAGAAGCTATCCTGTGCAGATAATTCAACAATAATTACCATTATGTTTGGACATGCTTTTTCACAACGGTAGCCTCACCCTGTCACAGCAGGCGTTGCTGTGTGGCTTTTCCGTGGAGCCCACGAGCCCCCAGCCTGGTCCTGCAGCACAAGGATTTCCCCCAGTGCCAGGTTACGGTGGCTCTGAGGGCCCATCTCCACGCCCGGAGACCCTCAGCTTTGCCTCTGACTCGTTCCTGGAGGCCCCTCCACGCCGCCCCTCACCACTGCCTCTGCTGTCTGAGAGCGAGGGTCTGTTCGGGACAGTTGCTGGCTGCGGGCTCAGGGCCCCAGAGTGCTTTGAGTTCTCGGGGGTGGGGCGGGATGAGGAAGACCTTCCCCAGCCCATCAGCAGGTGCTGACCTTGCATCTCATGGCCGCATCGCGCACCTTTAATATCTTCTTTAGTTCTGGCTTTAACCACTTCCGCCCTCAGACCTCAAAGCGGTCCCTCTGGCTTGCAAGGGCTGCTGTGGGGGACACTAGCCACGCCTCTAACACGATGTTCTTGTGGGGACCGTACCTCCCAGCATCTGAGCAAAAGCACGTCTTCCTCCTTCAAAGCACAAAACTTCCCATGCTGGGCAGCACAAAACTGAGGCGTCTTGGAGGGACATCATCTGATCTGTCCTGTAAACAACTCTCCTTGAAGCCCAGTCTGGGTTGAGTGGGGCTGATGCAAATCAAGACGGAAAAGAGGAGCAGAGACGCTAGAGGACTAGTCTAGGACTAGACTAGTCACAGTATTTGAACTAAATTTTTTAAATGATTCCTTCCAACTTTTGAATTCTGGAATTCGATGTTCTCTATGGTTTTGTTTTTTTTTTTTAGTTTCTGAGGTCCAATGATTTTTATCTAAGCTGGTATATATTCCATAAAAATATTGAGCAAGGAGGCAGCTGTGCCCTCTCCAATAGCTACAGCTGTTCTCTGTAGCTTTTCTTGGGTGTGATAAAAATGATAATCGTGGCTATTATTATTTTCAGTTATAAAGATTTCAAAGCCCAATCTATGAACTCAGAAACGTAGGGTTTTCTTTTCCAAAGGAGAATTACTTACACAGGGCAGTTTTTGTCCTTCGATGGGTTGTAAACTGCTGAGCTAAGTCCTCAGAGAGTGTGGAGCTTCTTTGGGGGTTTGGGGACAGATGTGATTACGTTTCCAACTTGCTTCATTTCCCTGCTTGGATTGTCAGATTCCACTTAATGAAATAGCTGTGTTCCTGAGAAGTTGGCTGTAAAACAAATTCTGTTAGAGAAATCACACTTCCTCATTGATCTCCATTTTTTTTTTTTTTTTTTTTTTTTTTTTTTTTTTTTTTTTTTTTGCGATATGCGGGCCTCTCACTGTTGTGGCCTCTCCCGTTGCGGAGCACAGGCTCCGGACGCGCAGGCCTAGCGGCCATGGCTCACGGGCTTAGTTGCTCCGCGGCATGTGGGATCTTCCCGGACCAGGGCACGAACCCGTGTCTCCTGCATCGGCAGGCGGATTCTCAACCACTGCGCCACCAGGGAAGCCCTGATCTCCATTTTTAAAGATGCATCCCCCTGAGGAAATAATTGGCCCCAAGACTAAATATAAAGTATGCTAAACACTTGATAAACCTTTTAAAATCACATATTTAAAGTGTGAGGTCCTTCTGTTAGGTTCTTCTATTAGAACACTAGCACTGATGATATTTTTTGAAGCCAGGAAATACAAATATTTTGCTAAGAACAATTACCAAACGTGGTGCTGTCTTGGGAACAGGGCCATGTGAGGGTTAGATAAGCAACAGAGTCCCTGATTTTTTTTTTTTTTAATTGAATCCGGGCTGTAGTTCTTAGTCTATTGGTCAATCAGGTTATTTTGTTTGTTTTTTTATTTATTTTTGGCGGCATTGGGTCTTTTTCCCGCACACGGGCTTTCTCTAGTTGCAGCGAGCAGGGCTACACTTCGTTGCTGTGCAAAGGCTTCTCATTGCAGTGGCTTCTCTTGCTGTGGAGCACAGGCTCTAGGCACGCGGGCTTCAATAGTTGTGGCACACGGGCTCAGTAGTTGTGTCTCGCGGGCTCTAGAGCGTAGGCTCAGTAGTTGTGGTGCACGGGCTTAGTTGCTCCGTGGCATGTGGGATCTTCCTAGACCAGGGCCCAAACCCAAATCCCCTGCGTTGGCAGGCGGATTCTTAACCACTGTGCCACCAGGGAAGCCCTCAATCAGTTTATTAATAAGAAGACAAGTTGCAAATTATGTAAACCATTTTCCTAGGTGCCTTGAGAGCCAGAGATGCCCAAGACCTTGTCCCTGCTGTCAAAAAGTTTTGATTGCATGGGAAAATAAGACCAGTGCCCACAGCATAAAAACACCTTTAGAAAAAACTATTATAGCTGCAGGATCGGTGTGAGGGACATCAGGAGACCTGGTGTGCTGCCTCTAGCCCCATGCGTGATCATGGCCTCACAATTTCCCACATGAAAAATACAGGATTGACCTAAATCCCTAATTCCCAAACTTGACTGTACATAAGAATTTCCAAGTAAAATTATTAGCACTCCTCATCCCAGGAGATTCTGATTTAGTAGTTATGAGTGGCATCTAAAATTCTATATGCAAACAACGATTCTAGGCAATTCTTCTGAAGTCAGCCTATGTCCTAGCTCTGTTCATCTCTTCCTTTTTGTTTTTCTTCCAGTCGTCTTTGTAAGTTCTCCATGCGAGTGACAAAGCACTGATCATTTCATAGCCAGAGCACAAATGCTATTAAAGGAAAACTTTCCTTGAATCACTAATCATTAACTATAAATTCAGATTTCAGTTTAGTGCTTTTTTTTTTTCTTGTTTGTCTGTTTAAGCAGTCCCTATACGGACCTCATTTCTGGTGATTCAGAGTTTCATTTGTTTTATATATATATATATATATATATATATATATATATATATATATATATATATATATATATATATATACTGGTTTTCTCTCTGGTTTTGCTATTTTTGCTCCTATTTGAGAAAAATGTATATGAGGAGAAAGGTAACAATAATGACAATGAAAGCTAAAATGTATAAAGCATTTTACTATATACACACTACCTTTCCAGTTTAATCAGAAAGTGTACATATAACAATGTGTGAGCAATGATGGTGCTTTTCCTATAATTCTACATTTGGTCTGGAGAGCACATGATAGTAAAATTAAGCTTCATCGGTTTTTGCAGGATGACTTAAGTGTAATCCTCTCCCTCTGGTAATATACATCTAGGTCAGAGGAGAACATACACTTTCCCCAAATCCTTTTTCTTTTTTAATTAATTAATTTATTTATTTATATTTGGCTGTGTTGGGTCTTCATTGCTGCGCGAGGGCTTTCTCTAGTTGCGGCGAGCAGGGGCCCCTCTTCATCGCGGTGCGCGGGCCTCTCACTGTCACGACCTCTCTCGTTGCGGAGCACAGGCTCCGGACGCGCAGGCTCAGTCATTGTGGCTCACGGGCTTAGTTGCTCCATGGCATGTGGGATCTTCCCAGACCAGGGCTCGAACCTGTGTCCGCTGCATTGGCAGGCAGATTCTTAGCCACTGCGCCGCCAGGGACGCCCTCCCCACATCTTAAGCCATCTAACTCCCTTCCCTACATAAAATTGCCTGATATTAATATATTAATCTTCACATACAGCAGCACACATGTCCCCACAAAAAACTTTCTACGTTTTTTTTACCGTAATTGTCCTAATATTTACGTAGCTGCATTTCAATCTGTGACAGTAATCCGCCCCCCATCAACTTCTCCATTTGGATATTCCTATAACAAATTCATTCAAGCTTGGTTCCTGTAAGTCTTACTGGGCTCACACAAGAACGCGTTTGGATGATAGAATTGAACTAGATGCATGATCTGTAGTTGGAAAAAAGAACAAGAGGCCAGAGCACCCTGCGTCATTTTGTTTCTTCGCTTTGATGGTGTCGTACGCAGGGTCCCAGGAGAGCTGAGGTCCTCCCAGTCACTGTTTCGACACTGGAGCTCAATCCAGAAACAGCTGTCCAGAGCTAATTTATTTTCTAATGCTATGGCACTGTTAATTTATAAATTACACTGGTAATTCAAGCTATTATTAATTTCAGATGGTGTAGGGCAAGCCTAATTAAAATATGACACCAATTGCCACACTTATGTACCAAGGACCACCATTTAAAATTAATGGGAATATTAAGTGTGACACTGGTCTCCTCGATGCTCTGCACAGTAATTACAGCATCTAGCGGGGAATATCTGACAAATGTAGGCTCAGGTTGGGCGCAAATAAACAACGACAACCTAAAAGGAATCGCAAGCTCTTCATTTAAACCTCTTCTCCTCATTTCCTCCACCCTTCCGCAAATCAAGGTTGGTGCTTTTTCCCTTAAAGATGCTTAGGAAACAGTGACAATTAAGGCTTCTGTGACATGGAGAAGGTTCTCACTGGTTGAGACCATGAGGGTCTATGGGTTGATGCTGATGGTCTTCTCCATATCCTGGACTTTTGCACACAGTTTTCTACTTGTCAGCACGTCCCTGGTTCTTCCTGTGAATTAATTAACTCTTACTTGCTTGCTCTAATAGACAGAGGCTGTTCTTTTGCTCCCCTGAAGGTCATAGAGGCAGGAGTGTCCCTGCACGTATATGTGGGCTCCATAGCATATGAAGACACCTGGGAAATGCTCAGGTTGGACTTAGTTCTGGACAGTGACACAGACTTACCATGACCCAGGAGCCCTGGCCTCGCTGGGCAGGCAGTGGTCCTTCTGTATATGAAAGCTGTTGTCTTGTGTGTCATTGTCATTGCTCCTGTTATTATCTTGACAAAAAACGGGGAGCTTAACCATGTCACAGAACACATACAGCCATAATTTACATACCACACACATAATTCTTTGTATTACAATAGTTTCTTCTTCTTGTCATTTGTGCTTTGCATCAGCCGATACGGGTGGTGGTATGGGGGGCTTTGTATCACCTGGGGGGCACTGTGCCTCTTCCCTCCCGACTCGGGTGGGGCCCCTGGGGTTAACATAGCCTGGCGCCCGCTGAGTCTGGGTGTCCAGGCAGATCACAGGGTGACTAGGACAAGTGTGTAGTACATTCGCGCTCCCACGTGCTTTCCTGTAACCAGGTTTCATTTGTTCCTCCAAACAGCCCTGTGAGGTGTTAGGATTATATATACATTATTCCAGGGAACGTGTCTTCTGGTTTCTGGGGACAGTCTCAACTTCTGCTTGTTGTCTCAGAATAACTATTAAAAATAGCACCCATTTTCCCTGTAAGACGATGCCAGCCCACAGGGTACCGTGTGCCATCATGCTGACTCTTCATTTAACAGAGAGGCAGGCTGATCCCAGAACGCACCCGGTTATTTTGTCATCCCCTGTCTCTCCACGAGGAGGTTATAACGCTCAGCGTGACTCTGGGAGGGGACAGTGACAATCCTCTTGCAGGCATTAATGTCCTGGTCTGTCCGTGTCAAAGGCTCAAGGCCAGACCTCACGGAGGAAGTCGGGTAGGTAGACGGTTGTTACTAGTATTCATAAATCTTCAGTGGGGAGACTGAGTCTCTGGACGGGGTTGTGACAGTGTGATTCACAGCCCTGTCGTCTTGCTCTTTCCTCTCTGCCGTGTTTGTAGTTAAAGGGTGGAGTCCCTGCTGTTGATTTGTGGCCAGGATCTTGTACTCAAGAGCTCCAGCAGATTGAAGTTTAGAAAATGGATTTCTGCTGACTTAATTGAGTGTCTAAATCTGAAAACAGAAATTTAATTTCATTAGTGTTTCCACTGCCTTTTGCGGCTGTGTGTGTGTGTGTGTGTGTGTGTAACTGCTAGTGTGGAATGATCACGATCATGGATTCGTGATCTAGGATGATGTCATCAGCTTTGCATTTCAAGGTTCAGCCTAAACGTTACGTGGAGACCGGAAAGTTAATACTCACCAAAGGTGCCTAACTCAGATCCCCAGAGCCTGACCGCTGGGTGAGATTCGGGCAGGGTAAATGTCAACATTATTCATCACTTACTGAGGACCAGCAATTCTCCAGACTCTGTGCTTAGTGCAGGTAGGAACACAAACATTTTAGCTGGCCCATCAGGGAACCAAGGAAGAGCTGCTGATGGAAGAGATAAAAGAGTGGAAGGAGGGAGAGTTGGCATGGATCCCAAGAATCTGGACTTGGAAGTGGCACAGTTCTCTGCAGACGTAACCATTGCACACTTTGTTCTCTAAGTTTGTACCTTTGGTGTTTTTTCTCCTATTCCACCACACCTTCTCCTGCAGCTGTGGGCTTTGTGAGCGAAGATGAATACTTGGAGATCCAGGGCATCACAAGGGAGCAGTCGGGGGACTATGAGTGCAGCGCCTCCAATGATGTGGCTGCCCCAGTGGTGCGCAGAGTCAAGGTCACCGTGAACTGTAAGTGGTCGCGGGAGCCCCCACCCTGCCCGAGCCTGCGGCTGCTGCTGTCACGGCCACAACAGAGAGCTGGGCCTCAGCACCACGCCCTGACTCGGGGTAGGAAACAGAGCAGCCTTGCGGTCTGTTCCCTGCCTTTAGGAGCTACAAGTCCAAACCCTTTTAAAAAATGATAATAAATCCGATCTGAAAGTGATTTCATATAATCCCAAACTTGCCTTAACCTTCCTGAAAGGTCGTGAAATAGCATTCAGTGCATACGTTATACAAGCTTGTCTTTGAATCCCAATTTTTCCCATACTTTACTCATAATGTCACCAAGCTTCTCACTCTCTAGACAGTCATCTCCTTCATAGGGAGCAAGAAAATAAATTAAAAGCATGTGCATGGAGGAAATATTGTAATTTCTGTTCATGGTATACTGATTTTATCTCATCCTTTTCCAATTATGTATGTTGATGGACATGGTATACATTCCTAATTGAACTATAAATAGATACACATATCCACATATTAGAGGGTATAGCTCATACCTGATTTTTGTTACGTGAGGTACTGAACCCAAAAAGTTTGGAGGCAACTGCTCTGGACCCCTCCTGCTCCTTTACCATCCAAATTCTCTCTGACGTTGATGCTGCTCAACTTCCCCCCTCCCTCACGCTTTCCCCTCTCGGTTCCTCCCTGACTCAATTCTCTGTGACATTCTGAAAGTCACATTCTGACTTTCAAAGTCAAAGTCTGAAAGTCTGCTGTGCCCAGTTTCAGAAAGTCTTGGGACAGACTAGAACCCAAGAACTAAGCCAGCAGACAAGAAGCCTTTCTCCTTCAAAACTTAGGTGAGGATGGAAGTAGAGGAAGAATATCGTGTTTTGATGATTACTCATTCTTTAATATTTTGGTTTCTGTTGCAATTCAAACCTAATTAACACAAAGCACTTTAAGTAGCAAGGAAACAGGTGTAACAATGATACCATTTTTGTACCCTACCACGATTTATTTTTAAAGTGACATAAGATGACTTAAGGTTAATAAAGATTAACCTAAAGAGTAAGGAAATGTAAGCAAAGGGAAAACCTATATAGGAAAATAAGTGAACTCTAGAGGGAAATCAGTACCTAAAATTTATATGCCAAGGTGGTCAGATGTGGGTCCAGGATTTGGCTTCCAGTTCCTGAAGCAAAGAGGGGAAACATCTTTTGGTTTGAGGTTTATGTCCATAAGATAAAAGCAAATTAGTTGCTTGGGAGAAACACTGCCTTTTCTGGTACTGAGACTCGAAAAATTACTTCACGTTAAGGTCTCCACAAATAGAGCACAGTGACATCACATGCAATATTTCTGCAATAAACAGAAGGGCGAGTTGGTTGTGGCTGTTTCTCACAATGCATTTCAGTGCAACTGTCGACATTGTCAAGGGCAGTTTGACAAAGGCTTGGAATGAACGCAGGCCAAGTACTTAGGTCTAGTCTGTCCGGCTGGATTCAGGGGTCCAGCGTAGAACACCTCCAAGAGTGACGGATCTGTGTATCCTTCAGGCAATTCTCCATGAGTATTATTTCTTGCAACTGAGCTTTTCATGGACATTGAAGAGTTCAAGGTTATATACTCTGGCAAGAACCTGGTGTGCAGGCAGTCTATAGGGCTGATTAAAGGTGCTGACTGTCAAGCCATGGGGTAGAGGGTCTGGGGGGAGGCTACATCCCATGAAAGTTGAAAAGTTTAAACAGGAAGTATGCCTGAATGTCTGGTCATTCCACCTGTGTCCAGAGGGGAGCCGAAGCAGCACCTGTGAGCTTTTCCTTCGAACGATACAGGACGGTCTCATTCTCTGGCACACGGTGGGGGCCAGAGGCAGAGCAGGGCATGACCAGCGCAGTCAGTGACTGAGGCATTCGAGCTGCTATGGGATGTCTTCTCTCTGCAGATCCTCCATATATTTCAGAAGCTAAGGGGACAGGTGTCCCCGTGGGACAGACAGGGACGCTGCAGTGTGAAGCCTCTGCGGTTCCCTCGGCAGAATTCCAGTGGTACAAGGATGACAAAAGGTAAGGCTCCCTCCCCCTCCCCGCAGGAAGAAGAAAGCTCTTCCAGGTTCCTGCCTGATTCCACAGGGATGCAAATGGATTCCTGCAAAGTCCTCTCCTGAACTCCTCCTACCTATGAGGGAGAATCAATACACAGACAAGCCTTTTCTTGCTATTAATGAACTTGAGCTATGTTTGTGATGTTGCCATGCAGAACTGGCATTCGCCCACCAACAAGCCTGAGAAAAACTATTTTTTAAGGGAAGCAAAATCTCAAAGGAAAGGCCACTAGGAGCCTGTGAGTTTTTTATAGGCCTAGAAAATAATGTGTTCTGCCTGCAGCTATTTTTAACACATTCTCAGGCTTGCATTAAGGCGCCAGGAAGGAATGCTCCCGGGCACTAAGTTAGCTGTGTCTGAGGACTCCGGTCCAGTTCCAGCCACTCTCAGGGGTGGTGCATGAAAGCATCCGTGACCCGAGTTAGCCTCCCTTTGTGCCCAGCTTGTACTTGCGCTGCAGGAGAAAAGAGAGAGGCCTCTCCCATCCCCTCCTGTGGTTGCAGCCGCCATCAGGGTGTGTGTCATGATCACTGAAGACTGTCACCGTGAGGAGTTAGAAAATGGCACATTAGCACAGGGTTCAGTGGCTCCAGGGACCAGGCAACGCGCGATTACTGTTATCAAAGAGCTATTTTCAGGTGGATGAACGGCCAATACATGTGCAAGAGCTGCCCATGGTCAGAACACATTTGTAAAGATGGGGAGGGGGGCGATACAAAAAGGTCCTGAGGTGTACGTGGGGTAGAGGAGGAGAACAGAGTGACAGAGGCTGAGAAGCTGAGGGAAAAAAGCAAGAAAAGGGGGAACTTTGGGAAAGAGAACAGGTGAGCAATTCCAGGCCAGGACTCATGCCAGGGGAGACCCAGCTGCTGCCTACACATCTTAGAACATCTCCAGTGCCTTGGGATTCTTTCCTGAAGAGACCAGGAAGTGTTCATAGCAGCGCTACTTACAATAGCCAAGACATGGAAGCAACCTAAGTGTCCATCAACAGATGAATGGATAAAGAAGATGTGGTACATATATACAATGGAATACTACACAGCCATCAAAAAGAATGAAATAATGCCATTTGCAGCAACATGGATGCAGCTAGAGATTATCATACTAAGTGAAGTAAGTCAGACAGACAAATATCATATGATACCTCTTATATGTGGAGTCTAAAAAAATGACACAAATGAACTTATCTACAAAACAGAAATAGACCCACAGACATAGAAAACAAACTTATGGTTACCAAAGGGGAAAGGAGGGGCTGAGGGATAAATTAGGAGTCTGGGATTAACAGATACACACTACTATATATAAAATAGATGACCAACAAGGACCTACTGTATAGCACAGGGAACTCTACTCAGTATTTTGTAATAACCTATAAAGGAAAAGAATCTGAAGAAGAATATATGTATATAAATGTGTAACTGAATCGCTTTGCTGTACACCTGAAACTAATGTAACATTGTAAATCAACTCTACTTCAATAACAAATAAGTTTTAAAAAAAAGGCCAGACACCAAGAGCTCCTCCAGTCTCTGCATCAACCCCTGAACTTTGTTTAGAACCAAGTTGCTTACTCAGAGGACCCATTGTGTATCATCAGAGTCCTTCCAAGTGAGAAGCGGTACTTTTTCATTTTTAGGTAACAATTCTGGCAGCAACTTAGGTGCATTGTATGTGTCTAGCCCATTTTGTAGATGGAAGTACTGAGACAGAATGAGGAAAAGCAAACTCAGGGAGAGATAAGAAGAAATAGCTGACTTTCCTTCTTTTTTCCAAGAATTCAGAATCAAGCAGAAGGGAATAGTATTTTCCCAATAAATCAACATGGGTATCTTTCTTTGAAATCCTGCTTCTTCTTTCTTCCTTCTTATCCTTTCCTTTACTAAGAACAAAAGTGAGACGTGAAGGTCCAGTATCAGAAAACAAAACAAAACAAAAACCAAAAATCTATTGAGCTCCAGGGTAAATTCCTGAACTTTCCATGGCCCTGGCCTTCGTGAAAATTAATCATCTGCATCCTGTTTTTCTAATTCTCTATGGGACAAAAATGTGAACAAAATGTAGAAGAAACAAAATCTTAAACTACGTGGAGGAAAGAAGATTAGCCTTTAGGCAAAAATGGCCAAGGTAGGAAGAGAGAGCTTGCTGCTGCGTCACGGAGAGGGGGGTTCACCCAGGAGGAAAGAGCCCGGAAGCATCATTGTGGTGGGGAGCGGCTTCCAGAGCCTCTGGCTTGGGCGCCTCTGAGTCCTCCTCTGTCTGAGTCCTCGTGGCAGCTCCTCTTCTCTCCTTTGGTCGATCCCGCTCGGTTTCCCATCTGCTGCTCGTGTATTTATTCCCCTGTGTGAAGGGGGGACCACTGAATGCCAGTTGTCTGTCCTCCTGGCTCCTAGCTCTAGAAGGGCATCTCTGCCCCTGAAGTCTTGTCACTGCCTGACCTTCCTGGGCCACTCGCAGGTCACCTCCTCCAGGCAGGTCTCCCAGGGCAGATTGCACCTGCGTGGGGGAAGACCAGCTCTAACCTAGCTCACATTCCTGGTGAACTGAGGGGATTTCTGAGGCAGACCAAAGGAGTCTATGTGATGGGGGCAGGCAGTTTTCTCCGAATTCAGGGTAGAAATCTGTCTTGACTATGTACTAGCCACTCGACACCTGCCACCACGCTGTGTGCCATCGGTCAAAGGGAGAGGGAAGGGAACCTGTCCTTAAAAAGGACCACTCATCCACAGGACTCCAGCCATTGAAAAGCATTAAGAAGATGAAGCCTAGTAGTGATGCCGAATCCGGCCTCTGTACCCCAACACTGAAGTACATCTCAGAGACAGAGTTTGGGGTGAGGTAGAAAAGAATAGCTTTATTGCTTTGCCAGGCAAAGGGGGCCACAGCTAATGACCTCAAAACTACGTGTCCTGGGCTTCCCTGGTGGTGCAGTGGTTGAGAATCCGCCTGTTGATGCAGGGGACGCATCGTGCCCCAGTCCGGGAAGATCCCACATGCCGCGGAGCGGCTGGGCCCGTGAGCCATGGCCACTGAGCCTGCGCGTCCGGAGCCTGTGCTCCGCAACAGGAAAGGCCACAACAGTGAGAGGCCCACATACCACAAAAAAAAAAAAAAACAAAAACAAAAAACTACGTGTCCTGCCCTGGAGGGGGTAGTGAGGAGTTTTATAGTGATGGTTCAGAGAGGGCGTGATCGGCTGGCAGACGTTCTTCTGACTGGTTGTCTGCAAAACAGCTGATGTGTATCCCTTGAGGCAGAACCAGGACCCTGCCCCAAGGCTGCACTACTGTTTCTTGGCTGCACCTCCCTTGTCTCTGCAGCCCCTCCCTTCCCTGATTAGCATCTGTTTGAACCTGCCCCTTGGAACTCAGGGAAGGTCATGGAGGCTGAATGAAGTCTATTTCCTACAAACAATAAACAGGGGACGCAGAAAGGCTTTTGTGCCCAGGAGCACCACCGGGGTCCTGCTTGGTTTCAGCAGTGGTGTGGGATGAGGAGGTGTGTGACCACACGGGGGGTCATCCCAGAAGCCGCAAAAGGCACTGCTGAGTGTACCGCTGGCCGCCCTCCTCTGCTTTTAGCTGAAGACATTTCCGAGCTGTCAAGCCGAACCTGCTCTGGGTAAGTGTGTCTCCCCGCTGCAGAGCTGAAATCTAGTTCACAGCTTGCTTCTGATGAGAAGGCTTCCTCCCCAGCCCAGGGGTGGCATCAGAATGGCAAAACGGAATCAATATGCTTGGCGAGCTCAGAGAAGCCTCCTGGTAGGTGGGCTTCAGAGCCTTCTCTGAACAGCACCCACTGGAGGGCCAGCATCTACAGAACAAGCTGGAAATAGAACAGCGGGGTCTGGCCGCACAGCCGGACACCTCGTTCGGTTTGGACTGTGCTCACATTTTAATGAAGTCCCTGGACTCGGGCTGGTTCGCTACCCCTCACTTAGGAGAGACAGAGGCTCACAGATGAAAATCTACAGAATGGAAAGCAAGGCAAGTTCCTTCAACCCCACTCTGACTTCCCTGGAGACAGATGTCGGGTTAGGACCGAGGCCAAAATCCTGCTCTTCTCATCACGGTGGTCATAAGTCTTGGCGAAGGAGAGAAGCATCCTGTCCTCCTACAGAGACGGCACCTTCAGATAATGACAAAACAGCTGACATCTCTGCCAGAAACGTCCTGTGGCCCAGGGACAGGCAGGAGCTTGCAGTGTCTGACTCCACAGAAATATATTATTTCAAATAACATTTTATGGTTTACAAAGCATTTTCTCATCATTGTCCTGCTGGGCTTTACTTTCTATTTCTGCCTTGCATATTGTCTTTCTCGGTTTGATGACTCCAATACCAGCCATTTGCCCCAATTTGTGTCCCACCAGCCTGTCCCCATACGCGATCATCTTGACATATTTTACCGTCTACACGTCCTGCTCTAGCCAGGCCCTACACAGGCAGCGGATGCTGTGCCCGGTTCCCTGAGACCCTCCATTCAGAAGGGTGATTTTCTCCACTAGTGTTTCTCTTTCCTGTAGCATAGACTCAGCTTCTGAGCAGGGAAGTCAAATTATTTCAGGGAAAGTAAAAGGTTGGCTTAAAGCCCATTTTCCGAAATAGGGCATTCCAGAGTTTTTTAAAAAGAAGACAGCTGGTCTCATAATTTCCATGCAGACATGTAAGTTCAATAGGAATTGCTACTAACAGCCTCCAGAGATGGGGGGGTTGGCCCTACCAGCCTCTGGCGCAGTTTCCTCCTTCCCCCCTCTGTCTGCCCTGTAATGGTGTCTGTGCTTCTAATAAGCCTGCCTGGCTGTCCTCCCCACTAACTCTCCGTGGCTCTTAGTCAGTGGCCCCGGCTGTCGGCCTGAGCCCTTGTGGCACCCTGGACTCCGTGGTGCGGGGGAGACAGTCGTGGCCACGTAGGGCCATATGCTCAGGCATCTGTAATCTCTTCCTGGCTGAGCTGCTATAATGCTCTGGACAGATCACCACTCCCAGGCCCTTCAGTCCCCTAACGTAAAAACGATCCCTGATTCTTTCGTCCTAATCACAGCCCCAAATAAGGTATTATCCGTAGAATGCCTCAAGTTCTTACGGGATAATTTTCTCACTCAGATGCTTGAAAAACATTGTTCTTTCCAACCCCTCAGGTTTCCCTCCTCTTTGGAGACGAGTTTTTCATTTTCCTGGTCGTCATCTTTGTCACTCATATCTCCATCATCACCACCCTCAACATCAGTTATGGCCACAATTCCGAGCACCTACCGCACGAATCCTGTGGGCCGAGTGCACACAGCTGGCACGTCATATTCGTTGAAGGCACCTGCCTTCAGAGAACGTCACTATCTTCCTAGGGAGACGGATATCTGCATCGTGCCAGGAGATGTCTCCAGGCACACACCTAAAACAGAGACATGCAATTATACGTGTGATTGTGGCCAACCTGTTGTGCAGTGGGATGCAGAAATAATAAGTGATTATAGTGATGACAGGAAGGGGGCAGCAGGAAGGCCATTGATTCCAGAGTCTCTCTTCTTCCTTATGAGAAAAAAATAATAATTATTATATATATATATATATAAAACCATCTCCTTTCTCTCCTTTTGGTCTGTCTCTTGTTTGTCTCAGGCTGGTTGAAGGAAAGAAGGGGGTCAAAGTGGAAAACAGACCTTTCCTCTCCAAACTCATCTTCCTCAATGTCTCTGAACCTGACTATGGGAACTACACGTGTGTGGCCTCCAACAAGCTGGGCCACACCAACGCCAGCATCACACTGTTCGGTGAGACGGAACCCCAGGCTGGGCAACGAGAGAGGGAGGGGCGCGTGGAGGAGGGGGGCAGCAGGGAAAGGCAGCGGGGCGTGGAAGAGAGTCAGGGGTCGTTAGGCAGCGGTGGGTGAGAAGGGCAAGAAAGGAGGAAGGAGGGGGAGAGAGAGAGGGAACCAGCACACATATGAAAGTGGACGCCAGGTGTCATTCTATACTAGGAAGAATCCTGATATCAGAGAAGAAGATTTGAGGATGCTGAAGTGACATTGCATTTTTCCCCTCAGTATCTTCTGAACTGACTGTGGTTATTACAGTTGGGTCTAATAGTCAGGAGCCCAGAGAGGAACATGCACTATTTCCATACTCGTTCCCTGGATGAGTGTGAAACGTTACCATTTCTGAAACTTTTTCTGGCCATTGGGACGCAAGAGAAACTGCGTTGTATTTATAAAAGTAGAATCATGGGCCTCGGGATGCTGAATGCTGTTGGTGCTAGAGGAAGAATTAACATAGAAAATGAGTGTTTCCCGAGTTCTCCATTGGTGTCCAAGGGTGTTGTCTGAAGGGATCTGTCCAACCAAGCCCCCATCCGGACAGAAGTCCCATAATCATTCATGCATTAATTCATTCAGTCACTACTTATTGAGGACTAATGTGTGCAAGGCAAACTGCTGTGCCTTCATTACATAGCCGGCAACTGTGCTGGTGCCAGAAACAAGGGAAGGAAGCAAGTAAACAGGCTGCCTCTTAGACCCCGATGTCTCGCACTTCTGTGGGTAGAACAGCTACACAGAAGTGAGTCTGGCTGCCCGAGCGTCATCCGGCATCTGTGACGGGTTCCATCCCTGGGTAGAGGCAGATTCTCCCCGCAGCCCACGGGGATGATCTCTGGTTGCCTTGGGGGCAAATCCCTCCAGGCCCCGACAAGTTCAGTTCGCTCGGAAGTTTCCAGGTCTGGTCCCCCGTCGTCAGCCACGTTAACAAGCACTCTTGAGTGTTACCGGGAGGGAAAGGTGAGGAAGTTAGCAGAAACGCGGCAGGAACCGAAATCCTTTTTATTCTGAGGACCCCCAGATATTTCCGGAGCTTCAAGTAGCGCCCCTCCCCCTGCCATGCCAAATCCTCTCCATGGCGCGGTGGACCCAGCCTGCCCCGAGAGCCCACCTGTGCTGCTCCGCTGTCCTATCTCGATTTCCAAATCACACTCCATCCCCCTTTGAGCCAGCACGTAAAATAAAGCCCAGCTTTATGCAGGAGGGCTGGGAAGGGGAAGCCTGCCCTTGATCCCAGAGCTGGCAGACCCGAAAGGGCAGAGCTATGATTAGAGTGATTGATGTGTCTCAAGCCTCCCACACAGGGCCAGTCATCAGGGCCCCTCACGTTTGTCAGCCTTCTGGCCTTTTGGCAGGTGTCTGTCTGCATGAACAGAAGGACCATGGTTAGGAAGGGGCAGCCCACTCCTTCCCTTGCCTTGCAAATCTAGGGTTCCCCCTGAGTTCCCTGCTCTCCACCCACAGCCTTCCTCGTTCCTGTAAACAATCTCCCTCCTCCTTTGACCTCTTTGCTCTTCCAAATCAGATGCATGAGATGGTTTTGCAATTGGCTTTATCACTGCTAATTCCCCGGCCTCGACCCCTTCAGCCATCTCAGATGAGAAGAGAGAGAAGAAGCAAACTTTACGAGTGAAATCCTGGCATTTGTGAAAAGCGACGCGGTGGAGCATGTGCCATAAATCTGCTCCTTTCCGCAGACCCGTGTGTGGCAGTTAGAACCTCTCCCCGCCGGTCTGTCAGCATTCGTGTCACCCTGTGTATCATCCGGGACAGTCCTACAGTGGCCAGCTTTCTGGAGTACAGGGGGCTCTCTAAAAACACGGGCTAAAAACTGATCGTATGGATTCAGATAAGTTTCGAGAGCCTGGGTCCAACAAAGATGAACGGGGCCCATGTGGGAATGTTCTTTAACACGGGAGGTCTCAGAGCCTTTACACACTAAATCTCCAAGAGGGAGAAAACGTTTGGAGCGTTGTTCCAAATGTAATCAAACAGAGACCAGGTTTTTAGCCTCATTTGAGAGAGCATTTCTGAGGAGCCCATCCCAGCAATGCCACCTGGGTGACGTAGTACCACGAGGCTCTGAAATCCCGCTAACGGGCAAGACGGGCGTTTCCACCGCGTCAGCTGTGCCGTTGCTGGTCCACAGAGCACGGTCCCTAAACTATTGCCACCCACTGTCAGTAAAAGACCTCTTGACAAATATAAATCTATTAGGGAGTTTCTCCCACGTCATTTCCTGTTATCAGAAGACTCGGCTCAGAGCCATCAAGACGACTTGAGGGCAGCGTTTGCTTTACGCGAATATACTTTGTGATGAAGCTCATTCTCCTGTAGCATCAGAGAGCTGGCTTAAATTAGCATCATTTTGCCACCAACCTGCACATAAGCTGTACACATGACCTGACATTGAGAAGTGAGGGATGCTGGTGCTGGGAGATTCCCATCAGGGTTAATATCTTTGAGGTACTTAAGCCAAACAGGGCAGGGCCGGTCCTTCCTATCAGGAACCAGTAGGGTTCTGAGCACCTGTCCCTAAGGTTCCAGAGGCTGCAGGGGACCAGGAGAGCTCAGCCCCTGTGATCCCGAATCACAGAGGTTCCTGGGAGGACCTTGCTCCTGCCATGGTGCCATGAGGACCAGAAATTCCTGAACTAGGTCTTCCAAAATGAAACAGCGTGGGTGTGGATGTGACACAGATCTCATCTGGAAAAGGACTTTGGTCCTGTGTTACCACATGAGCACCCCAGCTCAGCACGAACCCAGAGTCCGTGCTCCCTGCGCTGGGGTGCGTACGCATGGCCAGCCCCTCACCTTCCGACCACGGCATCCTGTGTGCACGCACCCCGCCTTTCAGCGTTCCTCATGCTGTATCTTGTCCTACCACCTCTGGTTTTTGTGTCCTCTTTTGTTTCTCCATCCCTCCAGAAATGTGTGTGCAAGACAGTATACAAACTATATATGGCCAATATATAGCTACTGTATATAATATATGTGTTTGTTTTCATTTTTCTCTCCTGTATATCCCCCCCTGATTTAGAGCTAAGTGAGCCTACAAGCTCAACTTTGTTACAAGGTCAGTATCCCACCCACCCCTGCTGTCTGGGTTCTCTCCTCCCCACTTTCTCCCAGACCCCCTCCCCACCCCCTGCCGTGTATCACCCAAGGCTCCTGTCTGTGCAGGTGCTTATTGAATGGCAACAGGCGCTAAGGAGGTTACTGGGAGCCGATGAAACTCCAAGGATAGCGCCCTTGTCTCCTCCCACCTTGCCCACCTCCCCAGAAGGGCTAGGAGGGGAAGGGAAAGGAAACGGCACTAACTTCTCAAAGCCCGAGATCTGATGGAGGCAAAAGGCTGGACCAACAGGCAGAGAAGTCCACCCACTGAGCAGTTTTCGTAACGAGAGTCCCGTGGACAGCCCAGCCATAGAAGCAAGCATCCTGTGCAGGGAGATTCGGATGGTCCTGAAGCTGCAGCAGCAGGGTCATGGGGAGGGTGTCCGGGAAAGGAAGGCGGGCAGGTGTGCCTGCGGGATCCTCAGCACCAGTGACCTGGAGCGGACGCCACTGAGCTCTAGTCCAGAGCCCAACTTCTGGGTGTTCTGTGCGCTTGGGCAGCTCAGGAAACATCGTTCAGACTCAATTTCCTCTTCTGTGACACAGAATTGATCTGCCTTATCTATCTGAGAGCTGCTCCAGCCTTCAACTGAGAGCATGTATTAAAAAGGCTTTGAAAATCGCCAGGTGCACGTTAGATTGTAGGAGTCCGGTCTCGGGATACAGGGACCTCCCCATGTCACGACACAGGGGTTCATGAACTCATTTCTCAAGCCCTCTCGCCATCCCCTTCCCACCTCTTCCACTCCGAGCCCTCCCCCCACATGACACCTGCATCTCTCAGATCTTTGTACTCAGCCCTTCACATTTTCGCAAGCTCCCTAGCCTAGCAAAAGTGATTCATTTAGACTGTGACTAAACAAACATTTGGGCAGCAGTGGGCCCAGGCTGAGTGGTCGAATCAAACACATGCTGTGCGTGCTGTTTACGTTTTCCTCCTAAGGACTGTGCAGACCCTCAGAGAGCCCCCCAGGAAGGCAGCTGTGACAACGAGGACGGGAATGTCTTTTCCCACCTTCCACCTACCCCCTGATCCTTCACATCCCACCTGTTCATCCATTCGCATTGCACAAACAAGCATCCGACGATGGCGTTAGACTTGGAAGGTGGGGGAGGGGATGGAAGAAAATGAATTCTATGGGAAGCTGTTTGACATACGAGGAAGAATGCTTTTATCGTGAAATGACTCAGGGATGCATTATTCACCTTAGTGATGTAGGGCTCCCTGGTGATAGACCGCAAAGGGGAAAATGAAACAAAGAAATAGAAAAAAAGTGAAGTCAGTGGAAGTGTCCAGGTTCAACTTGATTCAAGTTACGTTTATTGAACCCCTGGGCAAGGCGTATCCGCAGATCTCAAAGAGCGTGAGAAAAGTAGCTAAGGGCATAAATGGTAAAAGGGACGTGTGAGAGACAGGACGTAAAGCAGAAGATGCTTCACAAGGGACTTTGAGAAGTGACTCAACTCCTTCTGATCGCTGAGATCTTTACTCTCAGAGGGAAAGCGACTTTTAAAACAGGGACTGGTTGCCAAGGAGTTAGAATTCCACCGAAGGTGCCCTCAAGGGATGGAGGGGGCACGTCCCCCACTAAAGCCAACAATAACAAAACTGATCAGAAACAAACAAATCACTACCTGATACTGAGTGTGGGACCAGGAGCAGAGGATCCACCTGCTGACCCAGAGCTGAGCACCCTCTCCTACTCCGCTGGCCACTGAGTCTGGGGCAGGGTCTGCATATGCCAGCTCTCTACTCTGATTCTACTATGCTCCCACCCTTCACCTTCTTGTTGGGTGCACTGGGTCCAGGCCAGAAGTTGCAGTTGGTAGAAACCTGGAACATTCCAAGACTTGGATTAGTGTGGTCTTCCGTGTAGCTGTTGGACTCTTGTACAGCTCAGGAGTATTTTAAAGAAAAGAGATCTTGCTCCCAGGGCATTTCTCTCATTCATCTGCGCGTGTGTGTGTGTGCGTGTGAGCGCGCGCGCGCGTGTGTGTGTGTGTGTGTGTTGTTTTTTCCTCCTCCTTTTCTAGCATCCCATAGAATAGAGAGCTACCTCTTTTCTCAAAGAAATACTCCCGGGTTATGCTCCCCTCATCTCCAGTGGATTTCCACGGACAAGGAACGCTTGGCTTTAAGAGACGTTCCAAGCTATTTTGCTACTTAATATCCGGATGGTCTAGAAAGATTCAGATAAGAGAATTCCACTCCTTCTCAGCATTTTCTGCCACCCTTGAAGTATTTCTCTGCTCCCTCTTTGCAAACACAACAGATTGCATGCCCCCCTCTCATATTAATATCTGGTGGTGCAGGACTCTTGCCGTAATAACTAAGGACTCAGGGATACACCGCCACCCCTCACTCCCTACCTCACAGGCACATGTGCCAGGGGCGCACTGCAAACTCAGCGGCTCGGTGGCTGTTCATTTCCCATCCTCCGGTCCTTTGTCTTTTATCTCCTGGGCAAGGAGTCAGATTTGATGGTATCAGTGGGCTGGGAAAGGTTGGCTGATTAATGCCTGCGAACCTTGCAGTGACCATCAAATCATCTTATTAAAGAAGGCGGCGGGCTTCCCTGGTGGCGAGTGGTTGGGAATCCGCCTGCCGATGCAGGAGACACGGGTTCGTGCCCTGGTCCGGGAGGATCCCACATGCCGCGGAGCAACTAAGCCCGTGAGCCATGGCTGCTGAGCCTGTGCGTCCGGAGCCTGTGCTCCGCAACGGGAGAGGCCACGACAGTGAGAGGCCCGCATACCAAAAAAAAAAAAAGAAGGCAGAAGTAAGTCAACTTTGTGCATCAGAAGGAAACATTTGCAGTGGCAGAGATGATCTGTTTTCCCTACAGAGGATAAAAGATAGTTAATTAAGGGCAGCCACCCAGCAGTGAGCATGTCTATGGCACGTGTGTCTAAATACAGAAGCTACCAAAAAGATCCCTTCGCGCTGTTTCTAGAAGGTTTATTTGTCCTGTATAACCATCCTGGTGTGAAAACAGCCCTGCCCCACCCACTAGAGTCAGACAGCAGGCCTGTGCCCCCTAGGTACTTGGATTCAGCTGGGCTTGGTAGCAGAAAGATCTCTTCATGGCTTGACCAGAGATATTAACGTGGAGGCTTAAAGGGAGCCATTCTTTTTTTGTTGTTTTTATGTTATTTTTCTTTCATTTTTTCTTTCTTTTTTTCCCACTCTACCTGGCTTCACCTTAATACATCAACAAAACGATCACACGTTTCAGGCTAGCTCTTGGTGACAAAAATACATGCTTAGATTTGAAGGATTGTTGTTTTTGTCGATAGCCAAGGGTTAACGCAAAGCCTTGAGCTCAGGGCTCGTACACGCTTGGAGGTTCGAAGAGGCCCATACACTCCCGGAAGCTGGGCCCAGTGGTCTTAGCACCTCATGATGATAAACATGATGTGGAAACAGTTGCTACATCTCTTCTTAGAACCGAATCACGGGGAGTGGGCTGGAGCTCAGCAGGAGGTCTCCGGTGAATATAAAGAATGCCTCGGTTACATTAACTCCTCACTGTGGTGAGATTCCCGAGTGGTGGAGGGGTTGAAACATTGCCACCTGGAAAAGCCCAAGGTTCAGTTCTAGCGAAGTCCAGAATGAGTGTCAAACAGCCCTTTACCCATGTGGACACCAAGGCACAATGACCTTGGAGATTCACAGGGGAAGGATCTGGATGGAAAAACTAAGCGGAGGCTGTTTTCAGACCTTTGCCCTCATAGAAGTTCACTGCTGGCTCCAGAGCACCGCAGGAGCGTGGATTCCTCTTCCCGATAGCTCCACCAAGGCAGACTACCAGGTGGAGCCCCTCCCTGCGCCCTCCCTCTAGCAGAGTCTAAGCCAGCCCCCATCACTCTGTGGGCTGCCCTCCCTCACATGCGCCCTACTTCGCACCGCCTGTGGTTTGGGGGTGAAAGGCCACGATGCCTTTATGGCTCCAAGCGTCTCTCTCGGCAGACTGTCCTCCTTCCTTCCGGTCCCCCTCCGTCCTGGTGCAGGGAGGCTCAAGACGGTGGGGCCCGAATGAGACAATTCATGAAAACAGCGCCTAGTTAGCTACAAGGCTGGGGTGGAGGGCCCAGTAATCTCTCCAAGGGACTGTCCTTGCTAAACGCACAGCAGACAGCGTGGACCAGCACTCCTGGCTTTTCGCTACCACCCTGACTGCACGTCAGATCTTCTCTGGGTCACCCCCTTGACCTTTGATTTTAGATCCACCCACGGAGTGGCTTCTCGCGGTGGCTGATGTCCCCTTGGATCAAGATTTGCGTCGTGTCTCAGAGGCCTTCAGAGAGTCGACTGAGAGCTTGAATATGCACAGGGACATACTCGTACCTGATTTTGGCCAAATGTGTTAGTCGAGTTGAGGCTGAGTTATTTCTAGGGTGTCTTTCTTTCTACGTGCGAGGACCTTTGCACAGAGAATTGTATCACTTCGATGCAAAAGACTTCGATGTCGTTTTCTTTTCTTCAGCTTTATTTTCCTTTATTTCAGGTATAATTGATGAGTAAAATTATAAGACATTTAAAGTGTGCACCATGGTGATTTGATACCCATATACACTGTGGAAGGATTTCCCACCCTCTGTATCCAGGGTGAACGTGTGCAGAGGCCCCCAGCTAAAGAGGGAGGTGAAAGATGAGAGGTCATTCCACTGCTGGCTGGTGAGCAGAACAGGCTCTGAGGATTGGCCTGGGAGCTTGAATTAGTGAATGAGGGTGTTTCCTGGGTCAGCCAGCAGAGAGGGGCTGGTGCCCAGCATCTCCACAGGTGGGTCCCAGCAGCAGGGACGCAGGTCTTATTGCCTTAGGTTGCTCCAGAGAGAGGAAGCCCCCTGGGCCAGCTTCCTGTAGTCTGAGTCATCAAGAGAGGTCAGCTATCAAAGGTCTGGGCTCCTCTGGTACGTGGAAACTTGCTCCCCAGTACTTCTAAGATGCCCTGATAAATGCCAGTTAACTTTACATCTCAAACAGAGCTTGGCTACCTGCATTCAGATTCCTGTAGGAGGGCTTATTTGTATCAGCCAGTTTTATACTAAAGCCTGCAGACGTCAACTAATTAGAGGATAGTCTGGTGGCCAAAGAAAGAAGGTTATTCTCCAAAAAGTGCTTATTGGCTTGGGACCTCTGGCTCTACGGTACTGGCATCCCCTGCTAAGACACGGTAGGGGTGCCGGCTCTCTTTGGGTCAGGGTTCCAATGCGACCGTCACTCACCTCCTTCCCCGGCCCCCCACTCAACCCACGGCAACTGACTTCCTGGCAAGCCAGAGGGGTGCACGTCTCGGGGCTGGGCTGTGGTCAGAACAGCATGGGGGCTGGGCCGGGAGTTCAGCCTCCTTCCCCCAAACCATCAGAGGGTAAAATGAGTGTCTCTGGCTGCTCTCTGCCTTAACAGTGGCTTGTTTTTCGTTTCTTTTAGAAGTCAAAACCACAGCTCTGACCCCTGGGAAAGGTTGGTATGCTTACTCTCCGGGCAGCTGCTGCCTTGGTGGGCTGAGGTGCACAAGACTCTTTGCCTTCTTGCAAGATGCCTTTTCTTCTGCACTAACCCCGGGAGGCAGCCCGGTGGGAACCGCCTGACCTTGGGCCGGCCCTGGGTCAATTCAGATTAACTGTCCCCAAGGACATCTGATTCTTGCCGGGTGCCTCCCCTGCAGAAGTCTAACTTGTCTTTGCTGCCAGCACTAATGAGGACCTGTCAGTGCCCAAAATAGCTCTATGTCTGGGCCCCTCTGTACCAGGCCCGCCTCTTTCCTTTGCACACGGATGCTCTAATGCAATGATCTTCTTAGACCTTGGCCTTGCATGCTGGCCTCTGCTTACCCCGTTCTCTCGTTCTCTCTCGCTAACTTGGAGCTGGAAGGGAAGTGGCAGGAGGGAGGGGAAAGGGGAAGGAAGGGGGAGGTTCTTGGGTGAGTCACTTGGCTACAAATAAAATGCATCTTATTTGAGGCTTTCATTCCATCCAGATGTTTCCGATGGATAATTGACATTCATCACAGTTCTCCGGGACCCTAATGGTCCTGGTGATTAGTCTCTTTAGGCATCCAGAGCTCTATAATGAGATTGCGGCAATAAAGGCGTTCCACGCAGAGTGGAAGGCATAGCAGGATGAAGAGCAGAGACCTCATCGGTGTGGCCAAGTCACCAGGCAGAGGGGCTGGGCTGTCGCTCTGGCCAGCAAGGGCTCTGAGAGGGCCTTGCTCCAGGAGCGCGGGACCCACACCTGCCTGGACAGCAGGTCCTCCTCTCCTGGCGAGCTTCCTGTGCCGGTCAGTGCGGGACGGCCTGTGTGCTCCCCACCTTGGCCCGTGCCCAGCGG
Organism: Kogia breviceps; assembly: GCF_026419965.1. NCBI lineage: Eukaryota > Metazoa > Chordata > Mammalia > Artiodactyla > Physeteridae > Kogia > Kogia breviceps. The sequence goes on from NC_081316.1 coordinate 118,955,104, forward strand.
GGCAGGTCCTGTGGCCTCACTCTCTGCTCTCTTCCTCGCTGGAGATGTGCAAGTTCCACAAAGCGACAGCTCTGAGTGAGTGGAAAGATAATTGTATTTGGAGACAGAAGTCGAGGAATTGTGTTTGGACACAGAAGTCAAGGGACCTTGGGGAAGTCACTTCAGGTCTCCGAGGTTGAGTTTCCACACATTAGGGCAGGAGATAATAAACTTCACCTCCTACATGAAGGGCTTTATGGGACCGGAACCCCTTTCCAGTTGCAGGCCCTCCGCCTGGAATTTTAACCAATATGGCTTTACTTCTGTGAATATCTTCCCTCAACCACAAGAATTTTCAGTGACTTTTATTGGAATTCGTTCGAAATAGGGGGGAAGGGTGTTCAGATGAAAAAACGGAGGTAAAGCCAAAGGCAAGGTAGGAGAGAATGTTTTGCTTTGTTCTTGGTTTGGTTTGTGGGTTTATTTCCAAGTAGAATCTTAAGAAAAAGAAAAACACAGAGACAAAGTAAGCATGGACACGTAGCACAGGTCACAACGTTCTGGTTCCTTCCTTCTTTCAACAAAGGTTTATTAAATACCGGTTGGGGGCCCAGCTAGGCACAGACCCTGCCCTTATGGAGCTCACAGAATAGGGGAAGAAATGCATGTGAGACACATAAAGATAACTGTAGGACAGGATGGTGCATATTTTAATAGTGGGATGTGTATGGTGCTGTGGAAGCAAACCAGAGTAAATCAAGGAAGGCTGCCTGGAAGAGGTGACTGGGGCCGGAACAGAACCTGGAACAAGGAGTGGGAGTGAGTCGGGTGAAGAGCATTTCAGGCAGACGGTGCAGGGATGGGAATTAAATAAAATAGGCTGGAAGGTGCACTCTCGTGTGTGCACACGTATGTGTGGTGCACGCCTGCTGGTGGGGGCGGGGCGCGAGGCTAAGGAGGCAGATGACAGGCAGACTAGGAAATGCAGTGCGTGTCCTACGGAGCAGCTGGGAGGTTTTGTAAAGGCTGAAGGAATCCAATCCATCAGTGGTCTGATCAGCTTGGAGTCACAGACACATCAGCCTGGAGTTGGCACAAGGAGGCAACCCGAGGGGTTCCAGGCGCAGGTGGTGGAGAGCTGGTGCACATCCTCTGAGAGGATGTGAGGAGACCCCACCTCCGGGTTTCTCCAGGGACAGCCCCTGTTTCCTCCTGCAGGCAGCTGTGTCCGGGAGGGAGGCTGGGCGGGGCAAGGGGCGGGCACTGGGGGGGCGCGGCCAGGCTGGAAGTGGTGTCCAGGGGAGTGACAGCCCCGCGGACCCACCTTGGCCAGGAGGGTGGTCGCGGAACATCACACAGGGAGGGCCCCCGGCACACCCAGCGGCCTTTTCCTTTCTTCTCTGGGAGGAGTTCTCTGACAGCGGGCCAGGCCCCCTCCCCGCAGGCTCCCTGCGTGTGTCCCAGGGCGTGGGAGGAGCTGGAGCAGCACAGGCGACCCAGAGCACCTGCCGCGCACCGGGCACTTTTGCCAGCTCCCAGCCGCCACCTGGGGGCGTTGCAGACTCCGTGGCGGCAGAAAAGGTTCCTGACTTTTCTGAGCTGGTAATCAAGCCAAGCCCCTGCTGGGCTGTCTGCCTGGCATGTGCATCCTTCACCCTCCTCCCTGGAGACGTCTGCTGGCCGGGCAGCCCAGAGGGGTGGAAGGCGGCAGAGGCAGAGAGCATCTCCATGCGGGAACTGGCGACGTCCCCCTTCTCCTACCAGGAGCGGGGACGGGAGGGCTGTGCTGGTGGGGCGGAGGGGGGGGGCAGTGGGTTTCAAAGCTGTGTGAGCCAGTGTTCAGGAGAGAAAAGAGGTGAGAGAGGAGCCCTGTGTGAACAGACGCGTGTGTGTCCAGGCGCCACGAGCCAGGCGTGCAGGATGCGTTTGGACTCGCGGAGCCGTGTGCACCTGCGGAGGGGCGCAGCCACCAGCCCTCCCGTCAGACTTGCAGCCCAGCTGCTCCCAGGGACTCAGAACAACCTCCCTGTCTCAGAGTTGGCCTCGGGCAGAGGCAGGGGTCTCCTGGAGGGATCCTGGAGTGGTCCAGAGAGGAAGGGCTTTCTCACAGGAGAGGAACAGATAACTCCTCACTCTAGAAGCCCTGGGGCCGGGCAGGCTTCTCTCCGGAGATGCCAAAGACTGCTGTATATATAGCAGTGATTGAATATAAAGGCTAGAGAGTCTGGTGGTGGTTTATATAGAAACATAGTAGTTAGATTTCAGAAGATGCAACCAATTGAACGGTCAACGATAAGCAAATCTGAATGGCGCCTCGTAGGGATGCTCCTTTGTCACGGGCACCCCCGTGGGCCGCAGAAGGAGAGCGTTCAGCTTTGCGTTGCCCAGACGGCCACCTCCCTGGCGGGGAGCGGAAGAGGCGTCTCTTGTCCTCCCCAGGAGAACTTGCACTGCCAAGAAGTTCGGGCCTTGGGAGCACTGCTGCTGGGGAGGAAGAAAATCTCCTCTACCCTTCTAGGCTCTTCTTGCCGGTCTAAGAATTAAATCGACATAAGACCGAGTAACAGGAGAAAATAAAGCAAAAATTTACTAATATGTATGCACGGAAGAGGCCTAGGAAAAGTGATTAACTCACCAAAATGTCCCAAACCCTCACCTTAAATACCACCTTCAGCTAAAGACAAAAGGGGACGTTAAGGGACTTCCCTGGCGGTGCAGTGGTTAAGACTCCACGCTCCCAATGCAGGGGCCTGGGTTCGATCCCTGGTCGGGGAATAGATCCCACGTGCATGCCACAGCTAGGAGTTCGCGTGCCGCAACTAAGACCTGGTGCCACCAAATAAATAAATAAATATTTAAAAAAACAGACGAGGATGTTGGGGGTAGGGGCTTAGGACTTCAGAGGGAGGGGAGGCAATTCACATGGAGGAGGAAAGGCGGATGTTTGGTAGACAGTGATTTCTGGGCCAGGCAGGGAGACGGGCACAGAGGAACAGTAACGAACAGATTTTGCAGGTCTGTCCCTGTCTCCACACCCAGTTCACGCTGTAGTTACCTATGGTGACGGCTCCCTTCCTGGTACAGGTCTTCCTTCTACATTCTTTAGGTAGCTAGGGGGAAGGGCAGAGTTTCTTCCTAAGTCTTTGGGGCCTTGATTGCTTTCAGCTGGAGATAATCTGCATGCCCAAGAGACATTTGGGGGTGACGATTTTGCTCCCCTGCAGTTTGAACCAGGCACCAGAGACACAGAGATTGGATGACCTGGTGCATTTCAAACTCCTAACTGTTTAGGCCCAGAATCAGCCGTTTGTCCCAAAGGTCTAAGGAATACATCACGGGGACAGCGCTCCCAGGCCAGGGCTTCTAGGGCTTGGAATGCCTCCATGTGGAATCCAGAAGCCTGATTTCATGCTGATCTGCATTAGCCAGAAGTGTCTCCGTGTCCAGCATTGAAGTCAGGCAAGCACGTTCTGCCTTTATCCCCTCAACCCGGTGATGACATGGACTTGGTGTGTGTGTGGTGGGGGGGGGGGGGGCGGGGACACCAGCTTTAAATGCCTCCGGTAAATCCAGGGCAAGAGCCTTGCAGAGCAAGTCCAGTCTGAGAAGATGCCCTGCTTCATTAGGTGCCTAATCCATCCTGGGCATCCAAACTCGTGTGTACTGTTCCTGAAGCATAGCTCCATTTATCACGGGCGTGCATGGCCACGGGGCTGAGGGAGCCACGAAGCTTATGCTTCAAACGGTAGGGAAGCTGCTGGGGAATGTTATGACCTCCTAGTTTTCTTGCCTCCCGAGTGTGGCTCCATCTCAAAGAGTGTCTGTGTGCAGGTGAGGCTGGTGTGTCCCTCTTAGGAAAACGTGCCCTCCGTCTCCCGCACCCCCCCCCACTGCCGCCGACACACACCGTGGCACGTTCTGCATCCGGTGTCCATGGAAATCTTCCCTGCCTCCTGTGTACACGGCCAAAGGCCACCTGTCCCTTTGCGTCATCCCCCCTCCACCTCAGGCGAGCTGGTTTGGACCTTTCAGGCATGTGATAGTTCAGCGAGGTCTGCTGTTACCTGATCCAGGTGGGGGAGAGGCCAAGAGCGCTGCCCTGGGACCGAGTGACCCACAGAAGGGGCCCCGAGGCCAGTGCAGCAGCCGCAGGGGACAGCTGGTGCGTCCAGCGAGTCCTTTCCTGCGCGACAGGAGGGTCACGTGAATGTTTAAGGCGGGCAGTGCTCAGAGGGACGGGACGGTGATGCAGACAGCGCGGGAGTCTCCCGTGATTGAAGCTCTGTGTAAGGTGTTGATGAATCAGCCACCTCGTCCTTGAACTTGCCCCTGAGCCATGGCCTCAGCATATGCTCTGAGAGCAGAGGAGGAGCAGGCACCTGCACGCTGCAACCCGAGGGCCCTCCCGCCCGGGTGGGCGCCCCGGCACGTAGCTGTGCCCACGGGATCCAGGCTAACGCAGCCTCTGGGGATGGAGCTGGGAGTTGCTGGATGCTCCCGGTTGGAGGGGCCGGGCTCTCACGACAGGTGTGTTCTGTCTGCAGGCCCGGGCGCCATCAGCGAAGTGAGCAATGGAGCGTCGAGGAGGGCTGGCTGCGTTGGGCTGCTGCCTCTTCTGGTTTTGCAACTACTCCTCAAATTTTGATGTGAGCGCCACTTTCCCCGCCGGGGAGAAGCTGCCGTCACCACCACCACCGACACGTCGGCCACGGCGACCAAGAGCAACGCGAGCATCCCCGTGCTAAAGCAGATACAATCCCACAAAATTCAGAGCCTGAGGGGACGCAAATTCGAGGGAGGGGGACAGAGAATACTTTGGGAAAACAGGTTGAACGAGGACATGGGAAATCGCCTTGCAGATACATAGGTACAGTTGAGTTTTCTTTCTTTTTCCAAACGGGAAGAACGCACGTGGCTTTGGACCCACCCGCAAGCTGCATGGCGTGACCTCCGTTACCAGTCGGGCAAGGGCTCAGCCTCTCTGCCCACCACAGTGGCCCCCCACCCCCCAAGGAAAGTTCTGGAGTCGGCCACCCCAGATTCAATCAGTCAGTAGAGAAGAACTCAGAGGGAGGCTTGCAGGCCCATTCCTGAACTGTGTCCCTATTGTGTGTGTGATGAAACGCAGCAACAAAAAGTTAAATAAAAAGGAAAACTAAACAAGACAGCCTGTCAGCTACAATAATCCCACAGTCAACAGTCACAAAAGATATTGTTAAACTTTTTTTTTTTTGGTTTTCATTTTACTACATGGACATCGTAGATAATAAGGGATTCTGATTCATTATTAATTTTATTAATTATATTTTCTGATATGAGTCTAAAGCTTAGTGCAAAGACAAGACAAAACTAAAAAAGTACACAAGTGAGAGGGGTGAAGAGAAGTATGTTTGTTAAACGTTAAACATGAATAGTATACTTCTTACCTAGGTTTACAACTGGCGGCCAACACACCAGGCGTTAGCTACCTGGTGAGGATTTGGCAAATCCACCAAACAAAAGATAAAAATCCACCCATACAGTTTAACCAACATCTCCACCAGCGCTACAGATTTCTTCTTATTCTGGCATTTGTTGCAGACAATACTACACTTCTACGTGCTGTTTAGAAACGGAAGGATGACCTGCACCATATCTTGAGTTTGCTGGCGATGCTTCTTTTGATGACATATATTATACAGTATATATATACATCTATTTTTTGTTGTTCTTAAGGTTCTAGCCATTTTCTTTCTCAGCGGGGTCCTTTCTCAGACATTACTGCATGCTGTATATGGCGTTAGCTGTGCGTTGCTCTTCTAAAAGATGATAGAGTTTACTGGTAATTGTGTAATCAGCTCCTGCCTTTTTATTTTCTTGGGTTATTCACATGTCAGAGACATTTCTAAAAAGTGAAGAGAGAAACAAAACACTAACACGAGGCGCAGCATCTTTTCCAGGGGCCGCTCTCAGAGGCGAGGGCTAACGCGGGCGGCCTGGCTTCTCCGTCACGCCTCGGGCACGGACAGACAGCAAGCAGCCAGACCAACTCAGCAGTCAGTAACCCCTCGCTTTAGCCCGTTATGGGAATCTCTGATGCCTTTGTGACCGCTGGAGAATCGAATCCCCTTGGTTTATTTTATTTAATTTCCCACCTTTGTGTGCGTGTGTATGAAAGAGAAGAAAATGCAGTTTTTAGGTAACCTTTTCTCCCTCCCCCGAAGTCTGGGAAGCAGAGGAGCCTCGGGGAGGGGTCGTGATGTGATGAGGGCAGCCGGATTAGGGGCTGGGGGAGGGGGGGTTGTCTCTGACTTGACATTAAAAAGTGTTCCGTGTCCCTCTTTACCTGGTGTGGTACCTCATTCTCAAGTGGCGGGGGAGGGGAGCAGAGCCTGCCGGGCTCAGGTGTGAAGGACGTGGAGGGGGGTCGGGCTCTGGATTCAGGCTACTGCTCTGTGGACCCCTCGTGGGCGGAGTGGGGCCCCCTGTGGAGCGGGCTCTGACGACAGGCAGGGCTTCGGGAAAGCACCTTCTCCTCCATCAGAAGCACGGGAGGCGGGCCTCGTGGTGACCGCACCTCCACTGCCTTCAGGAGGTCCTGCCGTGGCCACACACCTCCCCTCATCACCTGGGCAGATGGCCAGTCCGGTTAGGGGATGGCTTTCACGTGTGGTTATTTCTGGAAGGCATTAGAGTGCAGCCATAGCCCAAAAAGTCCCCGTGGGTGAGTACTGATGAACCCCGAGTCCCATCCACCAGTGTCTGGGGGACTCTCTTCCGTCCAAGCCTGGCCCCCCAAACCTTGCCTCTAACTACACATTAGGAGAAAAGGTACAGTTTAATGCAGACTCGTTTTCAAATAATTCTAACCCGTTCCGACTGATTCTGAGAGTTAAATCAGTAGCTGGGGATTCACCCAGAGGCAGCAATGAGGTCAGAGCTGCATCACCCAGGGATTACCGTGCTTGTGTCCTTGGGGGCCAGTTCCACCTGAGAGGAGTAGGAAGCCTTTGGAAAGGAGTGGTTTCATTTTCAGCTGCTTCTGGCAGCACTGAGAAAATCTTGTTGACTTCATGTTTCTTTTTATTGTATACATTCTTTGTTTAATTCTTTTCCGTGATGGTTTATCACGGGATACTGAATACAGTTCCCTGGGCTCTGCAGTAGGACCTTGTGGTTTATCCATCCTGTATGTGATACTTTGCATCTACCAGCCCCAAACTCCTGGTCCCCCCCTCTCCCTCCCCCCTCCCCTTTGTGTTTCTTTGTGCCCTTCTGCCCTCTTCCACCTACACCACCAGGTGCCAGACTCTCCGCTTCCTCCTGGAAGCGTGAACTGGAATAGTCGGACCGAGCCTCGCAGATCCAGGCTGCACCGGAGTCATTCCTTCCTTATGTCTCAGAACTGCTAAAGGCCAGGGCCTCTGGGTCTCCTCTGAATAAAAGTGGGTGAGATTTACTAGCTTTCCTGTGACTGGAACTTCTATAGCCACGGAGCAGAGGAATTCCGTGCAGATCGTGGGTCACGGGAATAGAGGGAATAGAGTGGAAAAAACACAGGGAATTTCCATACTTCTAAACTCGAGCCCAGAACCCCTCTGAATAAAATGTACCAGGGCATCTGCAGACAGAAGAGTCTTCCCAGATCTTGTCAGGACAAGAGCACAGAGTGGCGGGTAACCTCCATGTGATTCAGAGCTTTCTCATTCAGGTTTGCTAAGCATGGTTTAGTTCACCCGTCAGCATCCTCGCAGGAAGGACTGGTCTGTCCTGACCAACTGTGACATGGATGAGGAAGACTTCCTTTCACCTTTCACCTTTCACCTTTCACCTGTGCCAGTTCCATAGCCCTCCGTGTCTTGAGGCTCTTTGGAGCTCTGGTCATTCACTAGCACGTTTCTGGTAGAACCAGTTTTGCCATGACTGCTGGCTCAGCAGGTAGGAGAACTCCCTGCCCTGCCTCTGGAGGGGTTTCTTCTCCTCTTCTGTTTAGTGCAACACATAAGCCCTGATCTGCTGGGTTTCAGTCTCTAAAGGGTTCCCATGAGACAGGGCCTTCAACCAGACTCAGAGTTCAATCCAGGAGGACATGGCTTTGATAGCCGCTCATAGGGGTGATTTCTAGGCTTCTCTTCTCAAGAAACGAGCTTGGCAAGACAGCGCCCACTAGAGCGAGTAGAGAAAGCATCCTGAATAGCGTGTGCAGTTGTTTTTCATGGCACAGGTGCTAATGGATGACCGTTACTATGAGCCGGACTGGATTTCAAACATACTGGACCCCCTCGGGTCCAGTCAAGTAGCAGTCATACTTTAGGATTCAGCCGCTACCTTTAACCTTAGGCTGTCCTTTGGGGAAACCGTGCTTGAGGTTCTGGAGATTTTATCCCACAGCAGTGTGTGTGTGTTGCGGGGAGGACTAGTAGGGAGGTTCAAGCCCTAACCACACACTCCCAGAGAATCCCATTCGTCTTCTTTCAACAGAGTATCTGTCCTTTCCCACGGGTGCAGCTGCTCTCGAGTTCCTACCATTAAGTCTTTCCCCATGAACTCTTCTGCACGATCGGTTCAGATGTCTAGCTTGCAGCGTTGTGTACTCGTCCAAGGACCGCCTACTGATGAGCGGGCCTCGCAGAACTGGAGCTGCCTTGGCCATCGGTGATTCACAGATGTTCGCTTCTGTCACTGTGGACGGTGATAATGACGGTGGTGGCGGACAGTTCTTGTTCTTCACGCCGGAGGGACGTTCGCAAATGAATTGACACTGGAATCTGATGGAGGTTCAGCGCATTTCACTGGACTGACCCCATCTTTATCTTGTACCTCTGGACCGTGAGGTCGGAAGGGAAAACAGTCACACCAATCACTCACAGGATGGTCCCTCTAATGTGTGGGTTTGTTTGATTAAAAAAATGCATCATCTGGGAACCGCAAAAGGCCCACAGTTTTTTTTATTCTTAAGATGGTAAACATTTGAGGTACTCATCCTCAGAGGAGGAAAATGTATGCAGAAGGAGAGAGGTGGCCAAGTGACAGCATCCACCCCATGAGCCCGCAGGCTCTCCTGCTACTACCGACCAAATACACGTGCAGGTGACAGTCACCAGACAGACAGCTCAGACCTGAGATTGTGTCTATTGAGTAATTCCTCTTTCAAGCATTTTTTTAAAACTTTTTATTGTAAACCAAATCCCGGAACTAATTTGGTCGGGAGCTTGTCCTTTGGTGCTTGAGAGGCCGGAGGCGTCGCATTTGTCATCCCCATAACTGCCGAGTGAGGCCATCCTAAAGCATCCGTGCTCACCCCGCTCGGCTCTTAATTCGGGGGGTGTTTCCACGAGTGCCCAACTCCGTCTCCCTCCGAGACAAGAAGTGCAAATTAGCACCCCCATCATGTGTGAGTGACAACATCTCTGAGGTCTCTGCACCTTCCTCCTCCTGTTCCTCCTTCCCACAACCCCAGCTTCTCCCATCGCGTCCATATCATGGCTTTCTGTAGAAAAGACTCCCTGATTCCTGAGCTTAAGTTAAGATTACTTCTTACAATGTGTGTGTCTGATGCATTTTGGGGGCATGATCCCTTATGCAGGAGGCTTCGTTTGGCGTTGGTTGTTTGAATGTTGATTTTACACCCATGCAAGCCTCCAGATAACCTAGATGTGTGCTTCTGGCATATTGTGAAGGTATGCGAGTTGATTTCCATCCGTTAGGGCTCGTTAGCATTATTCAAAAATGAATCATCCCTCAGTTGGAGGATCTATTTGATTAGAACGTCCTAGAAATATACTTTGGCTATGGCCATAGCACTTACCTGGCCTCCAGTGAATCTGCCTTTTGGAATTTCTGAGTATCAGTGCAATATTTTGGAAAAGGAACAGAATTGTTAATCAGTAGAACTAGGTTTTTGTTCAGATTCTTCTACTAGCTAGCTGGGTTCCTTTTCCTTATCTTTTGTATAAGATGTTATAATGGAAAATTAGTCATCTTTTTTCTATTTTTAAAATTGAATGATCAAGTAATTTCAGATTTTAATAAGATTTCTGCAAGAAAAATTTTGGAAAGCTGCATTTTTTTAAATAAATGGCAATTAAAGGTGTGAATCTGGACAAGTTCTACAGCCAGTGCTTGTCTTTGTGTCCAGAAAGGCTCATGGGAAGGGAAAACATGTCATCATAGGTGCCAGTTCTGCAGATTTTTGAAGTGGCTCCTCGAGGAGAACTTGAGGGGTGGGCACCATAGCTGTTGGAAGGGAATGTTTTCTAATAAAAGACAGTGGCTTTTTCTGGAACGAGAAATGATGTTAGCGCCAAGCTGCTGTTCAGTTGTGTTCTCTATAAGACACAAGGAAAACAAGGGGGGATAAACTGCCATATATCTTAAAGTCTGTGGAAAGAAAATATATTGGCACTAGACAAAACTCTCAGAGTTCCCATTAAGCGTGTGTGTGTGTGTGTGTGTGTGTGTGTGTGCGTGTGTGTGTGTGTGTGTGTGTGCGCGCGCGCACATGTGTGTGGTATTTACTATAATTACTTAATTCCTCAAAACAGATGACACCTGTTATTCCCAAGATTCTTCTTAAAAATTAACAAGAAATAGTCATGAAAAGAGGGGTCTCCAGGTAAGGTTTTTAACGATCCTATCACATCATCCTGACACGTGTTCAGCTCGAGAGCCCAGAAACGTTTGTGCGGATCTCATTTGACGTATTTGTGTATTGTTTGTTCAATTCTCAGTTCAGCAAGTCCCCCATACCTTTCATTCTACCCCCTAGACTCCGTGCTTCAATTTTAAATCCTCGGCGAAGAGCAGGAAGATGTGCGAGGCAGTGGGCAGGGCTCAGAGCAAAAGCTTCATATTCACTTGCAGAGTCGACGGGAGGACCAGGCGCAGCCGTCAGCCACACCTCCCGCAGGGCAGCATGAGGCAGGCAGCGCCTGTGTGGCCAAGGGGCCCTCGCCTTCCCTTGGACGGATGAGGGAGACAGAGAAGGAAGGCAAAACAAATACTCTGCCATGTCACCGATTCCAGCCATTGCCATGTCATCCTCCTCACTCAGTTCTTCCCATTCGTATTTGACCATTCAGAAAGGGAGACAGACAGGAACTAAGACCTACAGTAATAGATGCTCCATGTGAAATACAAAATTCTTTTCTCTAAGCGTCCGTGGAGTTTAAAAAGCACGAATAATGAAAATGAAAAGATTAAATTGAGAAGAAACCCCAAAGGACTAAACTTATCCTTTAGGTACCTGGGAGGAGGTCTACCTGCACAGATGTCAAATGTGTCCCATGCTGTTGACGGTAAGTCCTGAAGTGGCAGAGGCAAGGCCCCACCTCCCTGCTCACCCGTCCCATGGGCACCACTCCTAGACAGGCTCTGCAAGGAATACAATCAGACTTTGCCTATTAAAGGTGACATGTGGATTGCCTGCCAATTTCCCCTCATTTTCTTGAGGAATCGGGATAGGTAGAGTAAATAGAATATGACACAGGCAGACAAAAGATGCCTTCTGGTCCAAACACAACCTTGGGATTGCTATGGGGTCCGCAGTGGGTCCCTGTACCTTCCAAGGCCTTGATTTCCCCATCAGTAAAATGAATGTTGGCCGAGCTGGTGTCAGGAGTCCTCCCGAGGTCTGAAATCCTGGGGCCTCCTTCTGTGTCCTCGCATAGCTCACATCTATTTCCAGAAATAAGACAAGGGCAGGTTTGAAGGCCAGACAGAGCCTTTGGGCAGCCATCAGCCTCATGGCGCTACATAAGAGGCATATCTCCACCCACACTCAACTGGGAAGGACCCCCTTCTTCTGAGATGACATGAAGATGGGAAAGGCTGCCATTCTCAAACCTTTGGATGTGAGGCTACTCTTTGAAAATCTGAAGAGAAAATACAGACAAGCTCTCAAGACAAGAAACCCAAACAGGTACAAATGCACAAAATGCTCTAGACAGTTTCAGATGGTTTGTGGGCTATTTCAAACTCACCAGTGAGTTCGATGTTAAAAAACCCTACTGTGGGGCTTCCCTCAACCACCAAACAGTGGTTGAGAATCCGCCTGCCGATGCAGGGGACGCGGGTTCGTGCCCCGGTCCGGGAGGATCCCACGTGCCGCGGAGCGGCTGGGCCCGTGAGCCATGGCCGCTGCGCCTGCGCGTCCGGAGCCTGTGCTCCGCAACAGTGAGAGGCCCATGTACCGCAAAAAACAAACAAACAAACAAAAAAAACACCCTACTGTGAAGTTTCACCCTGGATTTTACTTATAACCTGCTTACATTTCTCAAATATACTGGATAAGAGTTGTGTTCAACATGCTTTGACTTTTAACTAATTAAACATAGAAACAGGCAAAAAACAGGGCCCCTTCTAGAATCACGCAGGGAGCTTCCGCTGTGGATCAGAGCCATCATTTAGGAATCAGACTCATAACGATGTGACTGCACAAGGTCTTTGTCTCCAAACTTCGCTGACTGCCTCTCAGTGGATGTCCCGACACTTACACCAGTGTAGGTAAAACCAAACCCGCTTGTGCTCTTATTTGTAATAGCTAGCAATTTCGACTCTTCCCTTAAGCCCACAATGAGCCAAAGAGATCAAATCAGCACTGGTTTTTTTGTTGTTGTTTCTGTCTTTGTTTTTGTTCTCCCCTTTCCTGTTAGGTCTAAGGTCGTCAGAACATTTTACTTAAGAAAACTTAATTCACCAAACACTTGTGCTAGGGTTCCAAAATATCAGGATAATGTATCCCTCTCACTGGCATTTTCTTCATGTTCTGGGTACAGGATGACCCCTTCCAAGGGTGAAACCGTTTCTGGTTCATCTACTAAGACTTCGATTTGAGCCAACACAAGCACAGCACGTGTGTGAGAGGGTCCAGCAAACCGTTTGCCCAGAGCTGGTTCTGAACGAGGAAATCAATATTCCGCGGTGTAATTCACTAGTCAGAAGTAATCGCCCTCTGTCACGGCAGCGCAAGGGCAGTAAATTCATTACAACCTGTTTGCTGCCACTTCTCTCGCAAACCTCAGCCCCACTGTTTTACAAATACTTCAGACAACCTGGCCTCCTGATCATTTTTGCATTAATACAGGTCTTTTTTTCCAGCCACATGTAGAATCATTCTTCTAAACACCGGCACACTCGGAGCTCCTCTATTAGTGCCTCATCATCCTTGTCTTCAGAAATATAAAAGAATAATCAGTCCGGCAGAGTCCACGGCGTAGGATGATCTGAGCTCCAGAACACTAGGGATGAGATCGGAATTTGTGAGGAGAAGCACAGGCTGTTTTCATTACCCGCAGACACAGCGGTGCTAGGCTGTCAATGACGAAGTCTTTCCAACTAAATATCCCACACTCACCCGCAACTTCTTTAGTAGCATTTTTGTCTGCGCGTTTCCTTTTATCCTTTTCTCTCCCCACGTGCAGCTTATCTTTGCAGTAATAACCTGAGAAGTAAGATATCTAAAAAGAACCAATTTGGAAAGGCAAAATGTATTCTGTTCACAGCGTTGTTCTAATACCGCTTTGTTTACACTAGACACTCAGAGCAACAGTATGACTTTGAGGAAAGAAATGTGATCTGGTTAGGCTACACCTGGGAGGATGCATTAGGTGTTCAGAGCCCTGGAATCCATACACATGAGGCCAGGTCATTGTCAAGGGCTTAGATGGCATCTGAGGCTATTCTATGCAATACGTTGCACCAATAGATCCCAGCCACTAGGTTAACTTTAGTCAGGAAAGTTGGTTAGATTTAGGCAACTCTATTCAGCTTCAGCCATCTGGTGAATAACCCAGATTATCCACATGAACTGAACAATTGCCAAAGAACTCCCAGCTCCCATTTCTTCAAAAGTTCATTGAGGGGTTTCCCTGGTGGCGCAGTGGTTGAGAGTCTGCCTGCCGATGCAGGGGACGCGGGTTCGTGCCCCGGTCCGGGAAGATCCCACGTGCCGCGGAGCGGCTGGGCCCGTGAGCCATGGCCGCTGAGCCTGCGCGTCCAGAGCTTGTGCTCTGCAACGGGAGAGGCCACAGTGGTGAGAGGCCCGCGTACTGCAAAAAAAAAAAAAAAAAAAGTTCATTGAGGAGTGACATAGCAACATGGCAGATAAGACATCCTTGTCTCATCTCGCCCATTCCCATGACAACAACTCATCATCTACCTGTGGAAAAAAGCGCCTTCGTGGATGCTGTGGGATCCAGCACCATATACCAAGGGGCTGGGAGGAGACTGGCCCACCTTTGCATTGGGCGACAGGAATACAGACCTTGGTCCTGGTTGTGGGCCCTGTGGTGGTTTGTGAATTGGCCCCAGCCCCTCTCAGCTGTGTTCCAGGAGTCCCCGGACAACACTGCCTTAGACAGTCAACCATGAACTTGAGAGCCTTTGCAGAAGTCCAGGTTTGCAGCAGAGAAGATCCAACACAGCATTAGAGTTGACAACACAAGTTTGAATGCCTCGGACAGGGTACGAGGACAGCTGACTTCACTGCAAACCCATATCCTCACAGCAGCACAGCTCAGTGCCCAGGCAGACCTTCCGAGCCCATGGTTTCTTCCATAGGGGGGTGTGGGGTGTGGGAGTGACCACTGGGTCTCCCCAGAGGTGAGGAGTGCTGCCAGAGACTGATTTTCCTCTGGCTCCACCTGGAGCACTGAGCAGGGAGCTGCATGACCGGGGCGCCAGCAGGGGCTGGGAGAGCGACAGAGCGCTCTGGGAGAGCCGCCTTTTGATATTGTTAAAAAGGACGCAGAGCCTACGAACTGGGTGCAGGCTCCATCAAGAAGCCTTCCCATGAGCTTCTGGGGATATCTCGCCCATGCATCCTCCCAGCCTGCCCACAGCCACCCGCAGAGTTCCATATGCCTCACCCACACACCTCCACATCCTGTGGCTAGCTCTCTACGTACGCTCTTGACATTGGTAAGAGTGAACTTTGCTAGATGCCTAGTCAGCACGTACAGGAAGCCTGTCAAAATCTACCGGCCAGAGGGAAATCACAAACTTGAGCTTTAGGGCCACCCTTGGGAAAGCAAAAGGAAGGTGTCAGCACTTGGCCTCGTGCATTGCAGGATCAAGGGAAAGCATACAAGTTGAGGAATTCTGCCCCAGGAGAGAGCAAGAAGCATGGAGCCAGCATATCCACAGAAGGTCTGTGAGAAAGCCTCAGAATCCCAAGAAATTTGAAATTATTCATTCACTCAGGGAACAAAGCAGAAAGAATGAAGAAAGCCTATGGATCTATGGAATACCACTGAAAGAAGAAATCTGCAAATTATTGGAATCCCAGAAGGAGAAGAGAGGGAGAAAGGAGGAGAAAGCTTATTTAAAGGAATGACGGTGGAGAACTTCTTAAATTTGGATGAGACTTGGATATTCTAGTCCATGAAGCTCCTAGGTCCCCAAACAAACTCAACTTGAAGAAATCTTCTCTAAGACATTATAATAAAAGGGTCAAAAATGAGACAAAGAGGGAGTCTTAAAAGCAGCAAGAAAAAAGAAACCTGTAACTTACAAATGAAACCCCATAAGGCTATGCACAAATTTCTCAGCAGAAAACTGAGAGGCCGGGAGAATCAAAGCGCTGAAAGAGAACGAAAAACAAACAAACCAAAAACAAACCTAAAAGCTCCCAACCTAAAATATTCTACCCCCAGCAAAGCTGTCTTTCAGAAATGAAATAAAGACTTTCCAAGAGAAACAAAGGCTGCGGCAGGTTGTCACCAATAGACCTGCCTCACAAGAAATGCTGACAAGAATTCATCAAGCTGAAATGAAAGGACACTAATTAGTAACATGAAAACATATAAACGTATACAAAACACTGGTAAAGTTAAGTATATAGTCAAACTCAGAATGCTGTGATACTGTAATATGGTGGTATGTTAACCACTTAATTCTAGTATAAATTTAAAGGACTGAAGTCTTAAAAATAACTATAGTAAAATAACATGTTAATGAATACAGGATATAAAAAGTAAATTATGACATCAAAATATAAAATAGGAGGGAGTAAAAGAGTAGGGTTTTTTAAATGGGATCAAAATTAAGGTGTTAGCATTAAAAGACTTATATCTATAAGATGGTTTCTGTAAGCCTCATGATAATTACAAAGAAAAACTTAAAATAGATACACAAAATAAAGAGAAAGGAATAAAGGAATACCTGTACAGAAAATCACAAATTCACAAAGGAAGGCAGCAAGATAGGAAGAAAGAAATAAGAGAACTCCAAAACAGCTAAAAAACAATTAGTAAGGTGGCATGAGGAATTCCTTACCTATCAGTTATTACCCGTAATGTAAATTGATTAAATTCTCAAATCAAAACATATAGAATGGCTGGATGGGTTAAATAAACAAGACCCAACTACACGCTGCCTACAAGAGACTCACTTCAGCTTTAAGGGCAAGGGTTCAAGGTGAAGGGATGGAGAAAGATATACCATGTAAGTGCAAACCAAAAGAAAGCAGTGTAGCTATACTTATTTCAGACAAAATAGACTTAACACTAAAACTGTAGCAAGAGACCATGATAGTCATTATATAATGATAAGGGTTATAGAAGGAATGTACCTCAACATAATAAAAGCCATATACCTTAACAACAAAATATCTGAAAAGGGAATAAAGAAAACCACTCCATTCACCATAGCATAAAAAATAAAATAGTTAGAAATAAGTTTAACCTAGGAGGTGGAAGGTCTGTACACTGGAAACTATAAGACTTTGAGGAAAGAAATTAAAGAATACTCAAATAAACCTGAATATATTCTTCACAGACTGGAAGAATTAATATTGTTAAAATGTCCATACTACCAAGAGCCGTCTATAGGGTCAATGAAATCCCTATCAAAACTTCAGTGGCATTTTTCAGAGAAATACAAAAAGCAACCCTAAAATTTGTATGGAACCACCAAAGACCCCAAACAGTCAAAGCAAACTTGAGAAAGAACAGAGTTGGAGGCATCACACTTCCTGATTTCAAACTATGTTACAAAGTTATAAATAATAAAATAGTATGGTACTAGCATAAAAATAGATACATAGAACATGGATCAGAAACAAGAGCCAATAAGTAAACACTTGCAAAACGGTCAACTAATATTTGACAAATGAGCCAAGAATACTCATTGGGGAAGGGATAATCTCTTCAATAAATGATGTTGGAAAAGCTGGATTATCACATGCAGAAGAATGAAATTGTTCCCATGTCTTACAACATTCAGAGAAATTAACTAGAATTGGATTAAAGACTTGAATGTAATACCTGAAACCATAAAACTCCTAGAATAAAACATATGGGAAATGCTACTTCACATTGGTTTTGACAACAATTTTTTTGGATGTGACACAAAAAGCACAAGCAACAAAAGCAAAAATAAACAAGTGAGACTACACCCCAAAGCTAAAAATCTGCATATCAAAAGAAATAATCAACACTATATGTAAAATAGATAACCAACAAGGACCTAGTATATAGCACAGGGACCTCTACTCAATATTTTGTAATAACCTATAAGGGAAAAGAATCTGAAAAAGAATATATATATATATATATATTCTTCATATACATATATATATTCTTCATATACATATGTATAACTGAATCACTGTGCAGTACACCTGAAACTAACATGACATCTATTCACCTATACTTCAATAGAAAAAAAGAAATAATCAACAAGCTGAAAATGTAGCTTACAGAATAGGTGAAAAAATTTGCAAACCATGTATCTGATAAGAGGTTAAAATATATTAGGAACATATACAACTCAATAGCAGAAAACAAAAATCTGATTTTTTAAAATGGGCAGAGGAACTGAATAGACATTTTTCCAAAGACGTACAAATGGCCAACATGTACATTAAATGTGCTCAATATAATTAATCATCTGGGAAATGCAAATCAAAACCACAATGAAATATCAACTCACACATGTTAGAATGGCTGTAATCAAAAAGATAAGAGAGAACAAGTGTGGACAAGGATAAGGGAAAAGGAAATCCTTGTCTTCTGTTGGTGGGAATATAAATTGGTGCAGCCGCTATGGAAAACAGTATGGGGTTTCCTCAAAACAATTAAAAACATAACTACCATATGATCCAGGAATAACACTTGTGGGCATATATTCAAAGAAATGAAATCAGGATCTCGAAGAGACACCTGCAATCCTATGTTTATTGCAGCATTATTCACAATAGGCAAGATATGGAAACAACCTAAATGTTCCTCTGTGGATGAACGGATAAAAAAGATGTGATATATATCATATATACAATATATAATATATAGTGTGTTTTTGTATAAATATATGTGAAATATTATATCAATAAATTTATATATAATTCACCCCTGAGAAGGAAGAAAATCCAGCCATCTGTGACATCATGATTGGACCTTGAGGGCATTCAGCTAAGTGAAACAAGTCAGACAAAGACAAATAATGCACAATGCCACTTATATGTGGAATCGAACAAAGCTGAACTCACACACATAGAGTAAGATGGTGGTTTCCAGGGACCGGGGGGTGGGGTAAACGGGATGTCAGTCAAAGGTACAAACTCTCAGACATAATATAATGAAAAAGTTTGGGGAATTTAATGGGAAGCATGGTAGCTATAGTTAACAATGCCGTCTTTTATACTTGACTTTCCATATGCTCTTATACTCTTCATCAGAGTCTTATACTTGAAAGTTGAAAATTATGTGAAGTGAAGGAGGTGTTAACTTACCCTACTGTGGTCATCATTTGGTAATATATAAGTGTATCCTATCATCACATCCTATCGTTAAATTACACACTGTTATATGTCAATTATATCTCAATAAAGCTGGGGGGTGCAGAAGTTCATACGAAGCCTCAGTTTCCCCGTGGCTGGTGGCTCCTGGCCTGAGAGGTACCCAACACAGTCTCAGCGAAAGTTCTCACTTCAACCCCAACATCAACGATATTAGTATTGTATGAGGATTTACAAATCCCTTCCGGAACATTAGGTCTCCACAGAGAGTTGAAAGAGGAGTTCAGTAGGTTTTTGCTGTTCTTGCTGAATCCAAGTTTCTTTCAGTCCCATTGTTTTCCTTATATTTCTGAATCATGTTATCTTCTTTCTGGTACACGTGTTCCTAAAAGTAAGCAAGGAGATTTCTAGAAATCAACGCACTGCCGCCGTGACGAGGAAAGCAGTTACATTTGGAACTGGACAAGAAACTACACGTATACATTGATGCCTCGTTGTTTATTCAGGACCTAATATATTCCCGACACTGTGCTAGGTACTGGGGATAAAACGGAGTGCAGACAAAACCATTCCTGCTCCGGAAACATTTCCAGTCTGGTGGGTGAGAGAGTCCGTAATAACATTATCACACGCACACATGCACACACGCACAAGTATGAACATATATACACATTAGAAATGTGCTCTGCGCAGGGTGCTGTGATCACATGTCACGTGAGGAGCTTTCTGGGCGACCAGGAAGGTTTCCTGATGAAGTGAGGTCGGCTTTGAGCCAGTAAGAATGGGGAGTCACCTGAGTAGGTGGGAGGGAGGGAGAGGAGGACAGTGACTCCAGATACAAAGGCCCTCAGCAGAGGGACACCCAGCAGAACAGAGACATCGGTCACCTCCAGCTTTATTCTCTCATACACATCGCTACACATTTTTTTTTTTTTTTCTGGGACAGGGAACCTTATACATATAATTGAATGCAAGCCAGTATAACTGCCATTTTTCTTACACACACATTTGACACTTAAAGACCAGTGAACTTTGAAAAACATAAGGTCTGTGCGTTAAAAGACAGGCCTATTCTAGGGCTTCCCTGGTGGCGCAGTGGTTGAGAGTCCGCCTGCCGATGCAGGGGACGCGGGTTCGTGCCCCGGTCCGGGAAGATCCCACGTGCCGCGGAGCGGCTGGGCCCGTGAGCCGTGGCCGCTGAGCCTGCGCGTCCGGAGCCTGTGCTCCGCAACGGGAGGGGCCACAGCGGTGAGAGGCCCGCGTGCCGGAAAAAAAAAAAAAAAAATTTAAAAAGACTGGCCTATTCTCAACCCCCGGTGCAGCACATCTGAATCATGGGGGGAGATACCTATCAAATTAGAATCTCCAGGGGGAGGGCCGTGGAATGTGTCTTCTAAACCTGAGGTCCCCAACCGCCGGGCCTCGGACCGGTACTGGTCTTCAGCCTGGTAGCAACCAGGCCAAACGGCAGGCGGTGAGCGGAGGACGAGCGAGCCAAGCTCCCCCTACGGCTCCCCATCTCTCGCGTTACTGCCTGAACCAACACCCCCCGACCCCGTCCCCGGAAAACTTGTCTTTCACGAAACCGGTCCCTGGTGCCAAAAAGGTTGAGCACCGCCGTCCCAAACTAGTTCCCCAGCTGAGCTCTCAGAACGAGTAAATCCGAAACAAGGCATGCGGTTCTTCCAATTGCTTCCTCTCTATAAATGTCACCTCAAACCCACACCTGGAACTGATCTTGGATTCCTCTCCCTCACCGCCCGCACACGTCCCATCAGAAGACCCTACCACTTCCAACGTGGGTCGCACAGGGGTCCAGTTCCTTCAGACTCACACCCACCTTCCTCTGCGGCCCCCTTACTGCTCCAACCACCCTGCACTGGTCCCCTAACTATTCCACCGTCGCCCCTAATTGGCCTCCTAGTTGCCTACATCCTGCACGCAGCTGCCAGAGTAATGTTAACGCACACACACACCACCCATCCTTCCACAACCCATGGTAGCTTTTGACTCTTTTTATCTCGTGAATCCCAGCAACCCCCCCCCCCTTAGGGCATCTCTCTGACCCTGATTTTCAGATGCCTGTGTTCAGACACAGGGATGCACAAGGTCACTAGAGGTGAAGCCAGGATTGTAACCCAGGGGGTCTGACACTGGAACCTGCTCCTTCAGTCTCTGAGCCACACGACCTTTCATAAATGCCTCTTGAATTCAGTTCTAAGATTCACGTTGAATTCTTTGAAGATGTGTCTTGCAATTGGTGGCACGTCATAGTTTAGTTGACATCCTTTTCTTCTGGTGGTATATAAACTAATGGCATGTCTTATGACAGATGGCTCTCAGAGGTGGTGACACACAGCATTTGTGAATGAGGAGGCGGGAGCAGGAAGGCTAGCATCTCTGCCCTACTCCTTGCCTCCAGGGGAACAGCACATGCACTGAATGCTCTGGAAAAAATCTGTAGAGACCTATACAACTATTTTTATCACCGTCAACTAGTGAAGGCCCTAATGAATTATATGTTAATTTATTTAACAGAAAGGAACTTAAGGGAAAGTTACATTAGAGTATCCCTCCTTTGTTTAACGTTTCTTGATGACTCTTAAGAATTTCGATACTCAAATATTTCTTCCAAACTGCTATTGTGAGATTTTATTAAGGCATTAAACTCACGCCATTTTCCATCATTCTAGATGGTTTGAACTAGATGATCTTAATTTTAGTCACCATGATTATTATTCTCTGTGGGTCACACTTCTAAACACAATGTTTTCTTGTGTTAGAGGAGAATAAAATCCCCGCCAGGGACATATGATGCTCTCCTTTCTACTTGTTTGCGTGTATTTTATTCATTACTCTAAGTGGATGATGTGGACTGGATGTTTGGGAGTTGACCACATACTAGTCAGTGACTGAGGAATAAGTGCCCAGACAATCCCGCAGGAGTCATAGGATTAAAAATAAAATCATCTCTTCTTTGCAATCTACAAAGTACTTTCACATACGCTATCTCATCTCATCTTATTTAAAGCTCTCCATACTGTGGAAGGAGAGACACGGCCTTTCACAGTCTGCATCTTCTTCATTGTTTGTATCTCCCTCAGAATTTTCTCTGGGCTCTAAAGTGACTACTTTGGACCCAAAGTCATGAATTAGCCAAGGAGACTTGAAGAGTCCCAGCAAACCGGGGAAGTGCGTTTCTGGGTGGCGATGAGCCAGCGAGTGCAGAGAAGAACTGCTAACACGGTTCCATGAGTCTGGCCTACAAAGACGGGGTTGGAGAAAATCCACAGGGCAGGGCCTGGGCAGTAGGGACCCCTGACCCAGTGGCATCTAACTGTGACCAGCTCTGTCCATCTGCCCTACAATGCCACACATACACGTGTTTTCTGTGTGCTAGGACACGCACGAGGTTGGAAACGCTGCAGACTTCATAGCAGGTTAAACCTTCCGGCTGGGCCCTACCTCTCCAGGCCCACTTCCCCGACCAAATCTGCGCCATGCCCTTGTCTCTGGTCTACGCAAAGGAAGGTGCCACGGGGCCAGGGGATGGAGCACACAGCCCCCATGGCTTCGTGCTGGGCCCCGCATCTTTCTGCAACAGAGACGCTAAAAAAACTCACCATCCAAGTCTCCATGCGGCTCCTTTCTTGGAGATTCCATGCCAACCCGGGGGCTTAAAAAAGCGTCGAGCTTTGGAACATTCCTAGGAGTGACCTGATGATGATCTCTTGGGAACTAAAGCTCTCGGAGTAAAGACTTGGCTGCCTAACCCTCACTCTGCCTGCTTCCTGTCTCCCAGGGACCCCAGAGGACTTCCACGGCCGTTCCCCTCTGCTAGGATGAATTTCCTAGGTGAGATTTCCTGGTGGGCGGAGAGTGCCAGCACTCGGGCTGTAGTGGCCGGAACACAACCTCCGCGGTGAACCAGGCACTGCTGACCCAGAGCAGGCGGCTAAAAGCCATCCATACGATGTGGGGACAGTATTAGCAGCCCAACCATTAACAGAGCTATAATGCCAGAAGCTCTAAGACCCTCCAGGAGCTCGCAACTTCTGGGAGTTTTTACCTTCGATTCCATTTAAGTCCAAGAGGCTTTCACCCCGCCGGCAGCTCCGGAGTTACTGCTGAGGCTTAGGGAGAAACTGTTATGAAAAGCTGAGGTCGTTGCTCAGCAAAGGGGGGTCTCGCCAGGCAACTGACAGAGTCAAAGCAACACCTGGTTAAGCTGAAACTGACGGGAGACCTCCTCTCGCGCTGCTTTTGTGAGGCTAAGAGTTCCATCCACCTCATAGCGAAAAGGCAGTAAACAGGGAGAATCGCGGTTCCTCCAGACACGCGGTTCCCCAACAGTGGGGACACGGTGAGAAGGTGCAGCAGACTGCGGGGCGAGCAGGTCGTGCTTGCGAGGCCCCCCAGCAGCCCCTCGCTGGGCAGGGGTGGGCTGCCCGGAGGAGGCAGACGCTGCACCTGGCATCCTCCGCCAACCTCACCTGGCAAAAGGAACTTACTTGCAGGAGAAACGGCTTCTCCCCCGTTGCTACGAAGGCAAGGCTCCCGACATCTAATGTGTAGGTGGTATTGCATCCAGGGAGCCTGGACCCATTGCTTTCCTCTGGGAGCCTCACCGCGGGTTCAGGAGATCCGGGGGGGGTGGGCGGCCCTGCTCATTGTCTCGGCCTCGAGGTAGTCTCCTCATTACAGCACTGACGCACAGCAGAGATTTATTTTGAAAGATATAGCATGGTTCCAAAGGATAGGTGCCCCCCAGCGTTCGCTGAAGCGCTGTTTACAACGGCCAAGACATAGAAGCAACCTAAGTGTCCAACGACGCAGGAATGGATAAAGAAGATGTGGTACGTATGTACAATGGAATATTACTCAGCCACACGACAGAATGAAATAATGCCATGTGTAGCAACATGGATGGACCTGGAGATTACCATACGAAGGGAAATCAGTCAGACAGAGAAAGACAAATACCGTAGGATATCACTTATATGCGGAACCTAAAAAAAATGATACAAATGAACTCATTTACAAAACAGAATCAGGCTCACAGACTTTTAGAGAGTGAACTTATGGTTACAAGGGAGGAAGGGGGAAGGATAGATTGGGAGTTCGGGATACACACTGCTATATTTGACTCAGGGAACTGCAATGCTCCATAGTCTGTAATAATCTACATGGGAAAAGAGTTTGAAAAGAACAGATACAGGTACATGTATAACTGGATCACTTAGCTGCACACCTGAAACTAACACAAGATTGTCAATCAACTCTACTCCAATATAAACTAAAAATTAAAGAAAAAAAAAAAAAGATAGCAGAATGTCAGGGCATCCCAAATGGTGTTGCCCGGATTGTAAGGCGGGCAGGTGTTCAAAGGAGACAGGGGTGGGAGTTTGGGGGGGGTGGCTGGAATAGCCAGAGTGATCCATTGAGTCGGGGAAGGAAGACAGGGTTCGGACAGCAAGAAGATAAGGACTTCCGGCAGGGAAACCATGCGAGGGAGACTCCAAGGTGAAAACGAACAGAAAGTTAGACCTTTCTCGAGTGAGAAGAGACAGGAGGAGATGGCTGAGACCCATGCATTGCTCCATTTTTTCCCTCCTGTAGTGCACAGCAGTAAAGGTGACCGATAAAGGACACAGAGGCAAGTGCACTCGGCTTATTGCTGTAAAGCTGTGACTGCAAACACCCAGGTAGGACCTCTACCCTGGAGCTGGCTCAGCTCTCCTGGGGAATCACAGTCTGCTTGTCTGTTGCTTGAAGACTCCTTACCCTGAGAGCTGGAGAAGTTGGTCCCTGTTTTCTACCTTAGGCAGAGCTTGCCTCTCTTTTCCCTGCTAGAGTGGTAAGCTCTAATGGGATGAAAATATAATGGAAACTAATACAAAGGGAAAAGGGGAGCGTGACATGCTAAGACTTAGTGCTTTATTCAGAACCTGGTGTCAGGGAAGCAAATCCTTTCCATTTGCTATTCAGGGGCACGGACAGATCAGGACAGACTCCAGCCGACAGGGGCTGTCCTTGGGGTGCCCTGCCCGGCCAGGCCTTGGGTGCTTAGCTTGAGTATCTTCCCTTTGCTCCTGTGAACAAAGCCCCCTCCTTCTCTCCCTTGCTGTGCGCCCGGAAGGCTGGCCTTGACTGCTGGCCTCGGTTACGACCCCTGTTGTCCAGCTATAGGCCGGAGGCAGCTCTCTGGGCCACCAGGAGGAGGAGTCCAGAAGGGAGCGGGCAGAGGGGTTGGGCTTTTCCTTCCTGGGCCCCTTCTTGCTGGCTGAGGTTGCTGCTGGCTATGTGCCTCCTCGTAGGCCTCAGCTCCCATGAGCTCTATAGTCGATATAGTCTCTATAGTCTCCACGGCTGTAGATCTAACCAAATTCCCATAACCACTCCACACCCTTGACGTCTCAGGCCGAAGGATTGCAGAAGTGTCCCACTCTCCCTGGGCCTGAGGTGTCTCTCCAGCCCTTGATGCTTTTCCTTAACCCCAAACACATGACTGTACCTACGTCCCCCATTGGTCTCTCTTCAGTCCCCCCTTGGGATGTTACCCGCTTCTTGCAAAACTCCCAGATGATCCGTTCATAGCCTGATTTTGGAGAGACCCAAGAGGCTCCACGGGAGAGTGGATGGGGTGTCCAAGAACAGCAAGGGTGTTCAGGGGCAGTCAGTATGGAAACGTTTCCGCATTTTAGCAGCCACAGTCATCACACACATGGGTGCTGGCTCCCATCAGCCCCGTCCTGAGCATTAACTGCTTCTGTCTCCTATTTCACATAAAGGAATCAAGACTCAAGAAGGTCAAATGAAACGGCCCATTATAATTTTCCTGTCTGGGGCTACCGCTTACGAATCCTTTTAGGATGGTGAATGCCACATTCTATATATAAAATCATGACATATAAAGGAAACATGTAAGAAATTCTTTCAAAAGGGTCAGAACCCTGAGTGCATTTATGTCCTTTACCTGTGATATTTTTTTATCACCAACTCAATGAATTTAGTTTCTCTGCTCCCTGGAAAGCGCCTATATCATAGTGGAGACCTTATCTAATTCTTTGTTTTGCTACAATGTCTGACATGTTTTTGGCATTTAATGAATGTCTATTAATAACACCTATCCACAGGGGCTCTGTGCTCAGTGTGACCGCTTGCTGTTTCATATACAGACATATAATACAAAATAAGAGATCGACTTTCTTCCAGATGAAATCATGGGTCAGCCCTCGAGAGGGCTTTCCGAGGCCATGTCACTCAGCTCTCCACCCCCAGGCAGACCCGGGCTCCAACCGTGACCATCAGAGCCGTGTCTCTCACGGGCACCTCTGCACAGGTGCCTGGCGGGCCCTTCCCCGACGCTACCAGGCCGACAGCATGAGGGCATCTCTTCCCGTTTGGTCTAAACCCTTCCCGTCAGACTCTGCCTGCAACTACGGGCACACAGTGGGCAGAGAGAACCATTCACAGCCGGGCGGGAGGAAACTGGTGGAAAATGAAAGCAAAGCCAGTGGAGAATGACGGGGACAGGCTGGGAGGCAGGGCGCTCATTCCTCCCAGGTCGGAAGCAAAAGGATGAGATTTTGGGGGGCGGTCACGCGTGCCCCCCCAGGGACAGCTGCTGAGCCTCCCCTGTGTTTCGGGCGGTGTATTAGGCCCTAAGGATATGCGAATAAATACGGACATAAAAATAGGACATAGGGATGAATCCTGACCCCGAGGAGCATTCTGTTTAAAAGGATGAAAAGTAGAAAACGGTAGCATAGTTTGTGGTTTATTTGGGGCTTCCCTGGTGGCGCAGTGGTCGGGAGGCCGCCTGCCGATGCGGGGGACGCGGGTTCGATCCCCGGTCCGGGAAGATCCCACGTGCCGCGGAGCGGCTGGGCCCGTGAGCCATGACCGCTGAGCCTGCACGTCCGGAGCCTGTGCTCCGCAGCGGGAGAGGCCACAGCAGTGAGAGGCCCGCGTACCGCAAAACAAAAAACAAAAAACAAAAAAACGGTAACATAGTTTGTGGTTTATTCCTTCCCATATTCAAGTTCCAGGAGCCTGGGATATGAACAAGAGAGCTTCAGATATTTCCCTTCCAGCAGCATGCTAGAGTTAAGCCATAACTGGCTCTGACGGTTATTTAAGCACCCTAGTACCCATGACATCAGGTTTTGATAAGATTCAGTGAGTTCATGTGCATAAAGCACTTTGAACAGCGCCTGGTCTATAGAGTAAGCGGTGTATGAGGGTCACAAAGGAGAGCTACAGTGTGAGTTGAGAGAAATCTCGGGGCCTAAGCTGCTCTTAGGCATCAGAAGAGGCCTCCTGGAGGACACGCCGTGTAAGCTCGGGTCGGGGTGCAGGCTGCGAGGAAGCCCCCCAGCAGCGGAATCAGCGCCGTGCAGACACCGTGGAGCGAAGAACTTGGGCCCGGCCGGCGGGAGCGCAGGGGAAGAAGGAGGGGACGTGAGGGCTGCAGCTGCCTTGGTCCTCAGGTGCAGGGCAGCCCTGCGGGCTGGGAAGGGGGTGGGCCGGAGTCCAGCCCAGGCAGCAAGGGTCGGCCTCCCTGGAGCCCTGCATCAGCCCCGACTCCTTTACTTCCGTCACCTGGAGAAGGAGGTCCCAGAGACATAGAGAAGTGAGAGACCTCGCGGTGGAGACCCCAGGACCGTCACCTCCCAGATGCGAGACGAGAGGGATAACACTGAGGAGACGGTGTGACCCCCCCCCTCTAAGGGACTCGCCAGGCGCTTCCTGGGTGTCTAAGGGAGCCCACCCAGGGATTCTAAGGAGACGTTTCTGAATTGACCCAAAGTAGCTGGCACTACGTCAACAAAGAAGAAACAGGCGAATGCATGTATTTCATCTCAATGGCGAATCCCGTTGAAAAGCTCTTAGGATTACCACGGTCCAGGAAACTAGTTTTATGAGCCTGTACTTCTTAAGGGCCTGCACTTTTAGCCCTGGTGGAGTGACGGGGTTTATTCTCCCGCCTGATGTGTCTGGGACACAAACTGAACATAGGAGCCCGGATTTCACTCACTGGATAACATAAGCAAGGCAGCACGGGACAGCCAGCCCTTAGAGAAGGGGGACAAACGAACGTGGTCAGTGGTGGCCCCAGGTCACTGTTCAGAAAGCGTTTCCCGGCCTCAGTGCAGAGAACAGGGCCCAGCACGGGGCCTGACAGTCTCCTGAAGCAGCCGGGACTCACAGGTGGAGCACTGAGAGAAGGAAGCTGCGCGAGGCCCCCCAAGGCGCCTTCCCCCGGCACCGGCCACCTGAGCATGTATGTGCCTGGCACACCCGGAGCCCCGGCAAGGCCTGCAGCTTGGATCAGGCAGAGGAAATGACCACACAGCACACAGGAATCAGGAACCTCCAGGCCCACCAGGTGAGGTGGAAAATCCTCCCGTCACAGAGAGCTACTTTGAAAAAATAAGTATCTGCTGCTTAACACCCGAAGCATGTATGCCCTGCTTCTGGAACAGCGGGCGTGGGTGCTCCTGGCTCACACCCGGAGGGGGCAGCTGTCCAGAACCCAGAGGGAGGAGGCCTGGGCCGTCTCCTCTGTTGGCATCTGGGGCTGCCCTGGATGTGGGTGTCCCCTCTGCAGCTCAGAGAGGACAGACACTGGGGAACTTGCCTTTTCACCACTTCGTCCTGGAAGTCACACGTCACGTCTGCTCTCACTGTTGGGAGGAAACCGTCACGCCGGCCGTTCGACAACAGGCCTCGAAAGGAAGTCAGTGCTTGGGCAGCTGTCTCTCATCAGCGGCAGCCTTGTCTGCTGGCAGGGGTGGGAGTTGCTTCAGTGACTGAGTCTAGAAAGAAGGCTGAGGGGTGACTGGTGGGAACTAATATGCTTGTCATCTAAAGCTCAAATCAGGACTCTGTGAAAGTACCCCCAAACCAAAAGCGTATCATTTACTGTGCCAGACAAACTACCGTCTTTGTCATCCGATGTAGTTCAGGCTCCCCCGGGCTCCGGTGAACTGGCAAGGAGGGTTGACTGTTCAGCTCCAGATCTGCTCTTGAGACCATCACCCTCACTCTATCGGTGACCAGCATTGGAAGAAGTAAGCGGTAAATTCACATTTAAACAAAGTCGTCGGGCTTCCCTGGTGGCGCAGCGGTTGAGAGTCCGCCTGCCGATGCAGGGGACGCGGGTTCGTGCCCCGGTCGGGGAGGATCCCACATGCCGCGGAGCGGCTGGGCCCGTGAGCCGTGGCCGCTGAGCCTGCGCGTCCGGAGCCTGTGCTCCGCAACGGGAGAGGCCACAACGGTGAGAGGCCTGCGTACCGCAAAAAACAAAAAAAAAACCCAAAAAACAAAGTCGTCAAAATTAGAGAAGCGGCCTTTTCCTCGTTCACCCGTATTCCGGGACGACGTGTCCCTGCTGTCAGCACTGAAATGTCGCAGCTCAGGGAAAATGTGTGTCTGACCTCTTCTCTGACCCTTGCCTCACTGCCCCACGTGCTTCTGTCTGGCTGCAGCCTTGTGAGGGTGTCAGGGGCAGGAATGCCAGGGCGGCCTCACAGCAACACACAAAACATCAAGACAACTTCCCTCTGCTGTGGTCACCTCTCCAAAACTTTTCCAGGGTTGTGGATCAAAACCTTAGAAATGTTAAAAAAAAAAAAAAAACTCTTTTCAGGCTCATGAAAATTTTCCCTAATAGTCCTTAATTCTACTCCAGTAGGTCAAAAGTCTGGTTTCAGCCACAAAAAGACAGAAGACTTAAATAATAGTCTTTTGTATCTCGAAAGAGTGAGTGCAAAACCGTGGTCCTGGCTGAGCCCATGCAGTTGCACAGAGACAGAGCCTGCGCCCTCCGGCGTTTATTTGCATGAGAGAAACACAGACCCTGAGCAGACCTTTTGTGTCCTCAGGCCCAGGCGGCAGGTGAGACACAGGGCACAGAGCCCCTGACCTGCCAGCAATGCTCCTGCTCCAGCCCAGGGATCCAGTCCGGGCCCCGTGAGAGGGAGGGGTCTCCCCTCTGTTTTGCGTGAAACATCGCATTTGCCATAGATAGAGGATGCTGTGACTCCTCGGGGATTCTGTCGCTGCCCAGAGAAACAACATTTGAAACAGGACTCAGTGTTCTCACAAGAGGTGGCCGGGAGGTGGTGTGGTGCCTGGCGTGTGGCCCTGGCGAGATGTGTGAGCCGAGAGAGAGAAGCAAGCATCCCGGGAGAGCTGGGGTGGCCAGAGGGCGAGGGAGCCCAGAGTGAGGTCCTGCAGTCACGCAGACCCATGCAGCAGCGTTCACAGCACATGGGGGTGAAGCTTGGGTCATCTGGGTTGTGCTTTTGAGGATCTCACACAAGACTGGGAGGTCCCTTTGCACCTCCGCTGATGGCTATTTTTAGAATAGAGTCAGAAGTACACCTTCACCACGTCCACCAAAGCGCTCAGAGGCCGGACAAAGCTTGGGTGCACGTCTGCAACCGGGCCCTGGCGTCTCGCGGGACAGGAGGAGGTGCTGTTGGATCCAGCTTGACGTTGGAACCAGTGCCGCGAGGGGCGTCCTGTGAGGAATGGGGTACGTCAGATGGGGAACAGGACCTGTGCAATAGTTTATGAACTCTCTAAATTAGTAAAATATATATTTTTAAATGTCTCAAAAGCATCCGGGGAGGAGGGGTCCTGGAACACACTGTGTAAGGCAGTGTCTATGTGCATCTTACTTCTCAAACTATAGATGACTTTTCTCCACCCAGAAAGGAGGGTTAACAGAGATGTACTAAGCGGACATCAGGCTGTGTCTACACCTGTGTAGGTGACGTGGCAGGTGGTGGGGGCCCAGAACCAGGCCTCAAGAGCACCCGCAGCTGCAGGAGACAGTGCGATGTGCAGGGACAGTGCCTAGAAAGAAATGCAGGTGCTGTGGCCCTACAAGCCCTTGAGACGTTAAAAGACCAGTAGGTGCCCGAGGCAAAGCAGGATAATGATTTTACATGCCCACAAGCCCCGGCGCCAAAGGTCGTCTGTGACCTCAACCCTACGGCTGCCTGGAGACCCGTCACCAAGGGCTTAGCTGCCCTTAAACAGCAGCTGGTCACGTGGAGGCCATAGGGACCTGCAGATCCACCTTCTTCACCCTGAAGCACGGGCCAGAGAAGACCCCGCACAAGGGTTGAGATCAGAGAGGCCGCTGCAGGAGGCCGTGCTGAAGGGCGCGTGGGGGCAGGAGCAGGGGCTCAAGGGCACCTGTGTCCCTTAGATGCCTTTTCAACGCCAGTGACCCTGGAGCTGGTGCTCAGGGTGGAGGGCGAGGAAGCAGAGCCAGTGACACAGGGTCTCGGGCGGCAGGACCGGGGTCAGGAGACGCAGCGACCCGAGGCCCGGCTCCGGCCAAGGGGTAGGCATGGGTGTGGTCCTCCGCGGGTGCTGGGGTCAGCCCGTCACCGCCAAGGCATTGCGAGGGAGCACAGCCAGTCTTGTCCCCGGCCTGTCCTCCAGGCAAGGCTGTCTGGGTGTAAACGGGCCCGCTCTTCCGCCATCCTGGGGGACAGGACACGAGCAACACAGCCTCTAGTCTCTGCTAAGGAGTCTCAGAGACAGGTATTCAGCCCTTCGCGGGGCGTCCTGCAGCAGCTGCCACAGCAGCCGAGTTGAGAGGAGGCTGTCCTCAGCCCCCAAAGGGAATAGGTCCAGAAAGCCCTAAGATTCCGCGAGTAAACAAGCTTCTCTGTTGAGTAAGGCAGGTGTGTTTGTTTCCTGTTGCTGCGGTAACAAATGAACCTGGTGACGTAAAACATTACAAATTTCTCATAGAGCGCAGGAGGTCAGAAGTCCAAAATAAGTCTCACTGGGCTAAAGCCCAGGTGTCCGCAGGGCTGGTTCCTTCTGGAGGCCCACAGGATATGCACACTTTTCCTTGTCCTTGCCAGCTTCCTCAGGACACCGGCAAACCTTGGCTTCTGGTCCAGCCCGGACCCTCAGACCCTGGCCTCTTTGACACCTTACCTTCTCTGACCCCGATCTTCCTGCCTCCCTCTTATAAGGCCTCTGTGATTACACTGCACAGCACAAACAATGAGGATGCGCTCTCCATCCCAGTTTCTTTAATTTAGTCACACCAGCAGGGTGCTTTTTTGTCACAAAGGTAACCTGTTTACGAGGTCTGGGGATAAGGACACGGAAACGTTTGGGGACTGGCTGGCGGCTCTGTACAGCCGGCCGTGATTGGCTCTCTGTGGTGGAATAGAACAATACGGACCAAACGCCCCCCTGATTCTGAAGCACACGTCCTCTTGAAGGATGATGGTAAAGCACAAGGGCTGGGGCAGAAGCCACTACGTTACTGTCAAGGAAAGGAGCTCCGAACTCCCTTCCTGGAGAGGTGTTTCCTCTTCAGGGATGATGGGACCCTGGAGAGGGAACGAGAACCACGGAAGCACCAGGGAGAGAGAGGGGCCCTTGCGGCCTGGACCAGGCGCAAGCGTCCAGTGTATACTCAGGGCGGAGTTGGGAGAGGCCTGCTTTGCTGTTTGTTTACCGTGATGATGTTTACTAGGGAACCCCTGAAGCCTGAGTACGGGGCGAGAGGCCCTCTCTGCTCTGTGCTAGACAGTGATGCTGCTGTAACACCCCGAACTGTGAATAAAGAGAACTGGGGCTCGAGAGCCGGCCCGGAAACGATGCTCACCCAGCCGGCCCCAAACATTTCCACGCTCACTCTCTCTGATGCAAAGAGAGCTGCCAGCCAAGAGGGCTTGGGAAGAGCTTCTCTGGGATGGGACTCGTAGGCAGTGACTGGCGTCCATGCCAGAAATCCAGCGCCAGACTGGCGGGGCCTGGCCTAGGTGGCAGGCTTTAGAAGTCCTAAACCCCGCTAGAGCCCGGAGGAATGTTCGGTGGTTCTGGGAGTGGTGGACAGGGAGAGGCGTCACCCAAAGTCCCTTCCAAACAAGACCGGCTTCGCAGCCGGGGGTGTGATCAGCAGAGAGCCCAGAGCTCCTGCGGGGCCCACCATCAGGGCTCAGAGCCACGCCTGCTGCAGGCCACGCCTCACCGGGAACAGCCCATGTGTGAAAACAGCGAAGCAGCGTGAGGGCAGTACTCTCTCTAGAGCCCCGACCAGGCTTCCTGGGGCCTGAATCCTGCTTCTGGATACCGACCAGGGTTCCAGGCCTTCCCCAGGCAATAGAAATTGACTAGAGGCCAGACAAGAAATTCAGGCAAGGCTTTGCTGGGGCCCCTGCTGCACAGCAGCGTGGCGGGAGAACAAACAACAGGTTCCCACGCTTGCTGGCTCCCTGGGTGGGGGAGGGGAGCTGGTTCCTTACATGGGGCGAGGGTAGGGGCGTGTCCAGGGGTCGTGCTGGAGGGGTGGCTTGGGTGTTTCGCCCACCCCCCTGGTGGTGCTGAGTGCAGGGGGCAGGCGCAGTGCCCCGCTTTTGCTCCCGGCTCCTCAGAATTGGCAGTTGGGTTGGTTTGTTTGTTTTTTAGTTGTTTTGTATCTTGTGTCCAGAATTTGCCTCAACTGTGCATGCTGCATGCAGTTATTTTTAGTCCCTTACAGTTTCTGTGTCTTTTGTTGCTGAAGGAGAGGTGTGTCTAGCTGCAAGCACTGCGGCAAAGGGTCCCAGGTCCCAGCCTGTCTCATAGGGACCTCTCGCCACGCGCCATTCCTCTCCCTTCCCGTAACAAGCATCGATCCCTAGTGTCCAGTTTGGTCTTTAAGGAGAAGTCACCTTGCATCAGAGAAGCCCGAGCAGCTCTGTCACCCAGGAGGTTGGGAGCACAGACGGGCAGGGCTTGGTGGCCAGGATGGCCATTGTCCTGAGAGGAGACAAATCTGGACAGGGGATGATACTTGCTCAGAACCAGGCGTCCTGGGGGGAGCTGGCAGTGCTCTGCAGGAAAACACCTGAGCAGGTGCCCGGGACCAAGGAAGCAGCAACTTCAGAGGCCATGCATGCGGCCCCACTGCAGGGCAGGCAGGTGCTGTGCCTGGTGAAGGCCTTTCTGCGGCACAGACGAGCGTTGTGGATCTTAGCAGTGAGGCCAGGCCGAGGAGGTGGCAGTCCGGCAGGGGACTCGTGTCCTTTCCAGGCATGGCACTGAGAGAAGAGTCTCCTCCCCTCACTTTCTATCGGGCTGAGTAGGTGCCTGGGGTCTTGGATAATTCAGGGTGGATGCTCTTTAGAGAGGGAGGCACTGAGGGTCACTAACTGCAAATAGAAAAGAGATATGGATGTATTTGCAAGCAAAACTGGGAGAGCAGGTCATAAGGACATCATTTAGATGTTCAGATTGGCGCCATCACTAATGCGTGACACCAAATCAGTGCTAACACTGGGACTTCCATTTCCCACATGTGGAAGAAAAGTAGTTATTGAAAAGTAGTTGTTTCTCTCAGTATGAGAGAGGTTCAGAGATAGAGGATGTAAGTATGCAGAGTGGGCCAGCGAACAGAATGGACTTGAATGTCTTCTCCAGAGAAGAACACGGAACCCTGAGGGAAGACAGACCTTGGGCTTCAGATGAAGGACTCTGGAGGCCCCTCTTCTCTCCTCCCCTTTGTCCCAGAAGCAGGTTGATTACACAAGACCTTGGAATAACTACGGGAGCTCAGAGACTCTGTGCTGTCCACTACTCTCCCTCACAAGTTGTTGTTAATTAATCTTCTGAGGAAGATTATGTGTCATGAGCCTGCATCACTGGGCACCTAACACAACATGAAACTCACGGTGATTACTTTTAATATTATCCCTCTAAGATGGGGCCTCAAGAAGTGTGTTTCTCCATGAAGTTGGTGTTTGGGGATGTTTCCACGGAAGCTGTGGCTGTGAGATGGACTTAGGATTGAGGAGACTCTGCAGAATCAGAACCACAATGAGGTTATCACCTCACTCTGGTCAGAATAGCTATTATCAAAAGTCTATGGATAACAAATGCTGGAGACGGTGTGGAGAAAAGGGAGCCCTCCTGCACTGTTGGGGGAAATGTAGGTTGGTGCAGCTACTATGGAGAAGAGTGTGGAGGTTCCTTAAACAACTACAAATAGAGCTACCATATGATCCAGCAATCCCAGTCCTGGGCATATATCCAGAGAAAACTATAATTCGAAAAGATACGTGCACCTATATTCATAACAGCACTATTTACAATAGCCAAGAGATGGAAACAGCTTAAATGTCCATCGACAGATGAATGGATAAAGAAGAAGTGGTACATGTATACAATGGAATACTACTCAGCCATAAAAAGGAATGAAATAATGCCATTTGCAGCAACATGGATGCAACTAGACATTATCACACCAAGTGAAGTAAGTCAGAAAGAAGAAGACAAATACCACATGATATCACTTCTATGTGGAATCTAAAGTATGGTACGAATGAACCTATCTACAAAACAGAAACAGACTCACAGACGTAGAGAACGGACTTCTGGTAACCAAGGGGGAGGGGATGGAGGGAGGGATGGACTGGGAGTTTGGGATTAGCAGATGCAAACTATTATATAGAGAGTGGATAAACAACAAGGGCCTACTGTAGAGCACAGGGAACTATATTCAATATCCTGTGATAAACCATAATGGAAAAGTATATAAAAAAGAATGTATATATATATTATATATATAGTATATAAAAATATATATTATATATATAATATATATATGTATATGTATAATTGAACCACTTTGCTGTACAGTAGAAATGAACACAACATTGTATTAACTCAATCAGCTAGACTTCAACTGAAAGAAAGAGTCTCCGCAGGAGAGTTCAGGTCAAGGCACCTCACCAGGAAGTGATTCAGACGCAGGGAGAAACCAAATTCATCACGTCCAGGTGGGCACCAGTGCCACAAGCCCCCCACTAAAGTGGCACCGACCACAGGAAGGCTGATCTTTCTCCCGGGAGCCCTGTGTTCCCTGGAGGAGACGGTGAGAAAATGGCATGAGCTCTCAGCTCCGGGGACATGGCTGGAGTCCCCTCTTCTGTGTTTGCAGGCAAGCGGTTTTCAACAGTCTGTACTAATTAGCTCTGTCACAGTTGGTTTTGAGGCATGTCACAAGTAATTTGTGGGTAATAATAAAGGAGCAAATTTTGCCAGTGATTTCTTTCTTTGTCAATTAGATTAATGTGTTGAGACTCCTTTGGTTGTAATGGAGAGATAGGCATATTGAATTACTTTGGGCAAGAGGAGGAACTTATTGCAAGTTCTATGTCACTCCAAGAGCAGGGCTACCGCTGGCTGTCAGCCTGGGACCGGGAATCCAGTGCCCCCAGGGCAGTCTTCTCTCACCTTTCAAACCTACTTTTCTTTACACGTTGGATTTATTTTCCCTGCAGGACAGTCTCCTCAACACGGCAGGAGGCGCAGCAGCAAACAGTTCACGGCCTCACGTCACACATGTTGCCAGCCCGGCATCCTGAATCTCTGCTCCAGGTTCCAATTTTTTTTTTTTTTTTTTTTTTTGCGGTATGCATTCGTCTGTCTCACTGTTGTGGCCTCTCCCGTTGCGGAGCACAGGCTCCGGACGCACAGGCCTAGCGGCCATGGCTCACGGGCTTAGTTGCTCCGCGGCACGTGGGATCTTCCCGGACCAGGGCACGAACCCGTGTCTCCTGCATCGGCAGGCGGATTCTCAACCACTGCGCCACCAGGGAAGCCCTCCAGGTTCCAATTTGAACATCTCTAAGGGATGAAGGATTCCCATGGGTGTGTCTTGCAGCCGCTGCCCAAACAAAGTGTGTCACATTCCTGATCACCTGACTCCAACCCAGGTCCCCACCTCCCAGATAAACCTCTGTCACCCAGACCCAATCTCCACATCCCTTTAATAGCTGTTACTCTGGTCCAATCTTCCATCTCTCTCCAACACCCTTTATGTTCTGGTCTAAAACTTAGAGTCTGTCAGTAGAATTTCCCCTGCATCCTGAGCTCCTTCTCTAAAAGTGGCATTCATGTGCTTTTCTGGAAGATATTATTACCTCTTGAGTTCTTCTCTCAAGTGGAGGCTGAATCTTCTCTTTCCCTGACCCCACCCCAAACCTCTGGCTCTATACTCCTTGCTCTCTGTTGCTTCCACAAAATCACTTTTTATTCCTCAAAATCGCCAAGCCTTAGGGACCAGGTGGTTAAACTGTATCTAGCCCCGTCCTCTCTGTTCACCTCATCATTGACCTCCTGACCATTTCCCCTTGCTCATTCCAGTTTTTTTTTTTTTTTTTTTTGCGGTACGCGGGCCTCTCACTGTTGTGGCCTCTCCCGTTGCGGAGCACAGGCTCCGGACGCGCAGGCTCAGCGGCCACGGCTCACGGGCCCAGCCGCTCCGCGGCACGTGGGATCTTCCCGGACCGGGGCACGAACCCGCATCCCCTGCATCGGCAGGCGGACCCTCAACCACTGCGCCACCAGGGAAGCCCCGCTCATTCCAGTTTGAGAACTTGCCTTATTACCATCATCCTCCCTACCCCATCTTCCACTTCTGTGAGGACAATTCATCCGAAATCCTGCTGTTCTATTTGCATTATATTTGGGCCTGTGGGGACCCAAGGGGCTGCAGAGAGCAACAGAGGAGGAAAATGTAATTTAAAAAAAAGTGGGGCCTCAGCTCTGCCTTGAGTTACACGTGATCGCTCTAGATGGGGTGTGGGGAAGGGTGTGTCAGGGGAGAAGCAGTGTGTGTAGCCTCACGGGGATGAGAAACAGCCCCATTCATGTCAAAGTCTGGACGTGATTTCTCCTGGGCAGGACACAGTGGAGGGCAAAGTGCAGAGGCCGAGGGAGAAGACCAAGAGGACTTTGGAGGGCTGTCTCCGCCATCTTTAAGGAGGCCCACCTCCTTAAAGCTGCTCTTTACGATAAAGAGCAGCTGAGTAGTTTCGCACCTGTGCACGTCTTGGTCACAGTATTTTGCACATGATTTGCGATAATTTGGTCTTAGGCTCTCTCTTTCGACTGAGGACTTCCGAGGATGGAGACCTTCTCCCCATCTTTCTGTCTCCTTTTTTGAGCACAGAGTAGGGGCTCTGTGTTCACTGAATGGAACAGTAAACTTTGTGAGATGCCTCAGCTCTGCCTGTTCATAGAATTATTTACAAAGGAAAATATAATGAAAAGTGTATTCCAAGTTATGAATGGCAGCCTTAGAGACAAACTTTAGAAACCCAGCCAATTCACAGCGTACACTCCACTGGGATAACATTTTTGTGACTTTGACATTTTTTCAAACCTACTCTAGAGAACTGGGATGCAGCAACTTTGTGTCGAGGAGTTTGTGCACACAGCTAATACTTTACATTGCTTGATCGGTTTACGGTCTGCAAAGTGCTTTTCAGGAACATTATTTTATTAAGTCCTCTCCATCAAGAGTAAGAGAATAAAAGGCAGGTCTTGGGGCTTCCCTGGTGGCGCAGTGGTTGAGAATCCGCCCGCCGATGCGGGGGACACGGGTTCGTGCCCCGGTCCGGGAAGATCCCACATGCCGCGGCTTAGGCCCATGAGCCATGGCCGCTGAGCCTGCGCGTCTGTCCGCAACGGGAGAGGCCACAACGGTGGGAGGCCCGCGTACCGCAAAAGAAAAAAAAAAAAAAAGGCAGATCTTATTATCCTTGCAAGAAAGACAGATATTTTAAGCCACTTGTCCAAGGTCATACAACCAATAAGTGATTGTGTCTGAACTTAAACTGGCATATTTGGTTCCAAGTACATGGTCCCTCCGTTGCTTTGCGCTGCCCCTGGGTTACAGGGAGGATGCCTGACATTGGAGAGAGTGGGGGTTACCAGGGACGTTGCCCTCTGGAACTGCTATAAAAAATGAAAACAAAAAAACAGGTAAAAGCCATCTGTGCTAATAAGTGTGTGAATTGCCTACAAAAACTGGCCATACTTTCATCCTTTCACTGCTTATGCTATTGGTCAGACCCTTGTATTGTGTCTGGCCTGAATCTCAGTCTTTCAAGAGAGATGTGCAGAAATGTAAAAGGAATTCAGTCTATTCTATCTGATCCATGAAAGAATATTATAGGGAGGATTGTGGTCACTATCTCCACAGAGGGCATAGCCTCACAGGAAATTAGCAAGTTGCAGCAATACAAATATAGGTTAGACCCAAGAAAAAGTGACTGATTGTGAGGGCTGTGAGGTGCAGAGAATGTTTTCCAAGCAGGATATGAAATGTCGATCACTGCAGATTTTAAGAATAGGAGAGATTCTGTACAGAGTATGGTGAAAAGCCTGGAAGCTGAGAGATATACATAACTAGCTCTGCTTTACATCCAGGGGGAGATGTGGCAACGGTACCCTCCAGGCTTGCCCTGAATGTTTGATTTTCATTCAGCTCCCCTCCCATGTTATGTTACTGTGTAGTTTGCTAACTACAAGTAAATGTGTTTTCCTCTCTTTATTTTTTATTCAACATGTGAAGTATGATCTAGGTGTCCATTCCCAAGAAAAATCTGCTGTCTGAAAAGTCCAGCCCTCTGATGATAGCAGAGGTGAAAACAGAAAAAAGAAAGAAATCAAACCATCTGTCTTTTTCTCATCTTGTCCTCACCAAACGCAGAACCATGTTAGAAGCAACACAACACACCTAAAAAGGGTATTAGTGATCCTTTTCACTCTTTACCAATTGCCTTATTCTGCACTCTTCCCCAGATCCAAAGTGATTATATCTGTCTGTCTTTTTGTTTAAAATATATACTGATATGTTTGGAGGCATGTATATTTATAGATCTTTAATGATTTTCTTCTTACATCATTACACACTACTGTTAGGGTGTGGGGGTGGGGTTTCAAAAATAACAGGATTCTGCCCCTCCCTGCATCCACATCCCCTCGAGATGCATAACTCTGAGACATCCTCCACGTTGATTCTGGGCTTGGCCTTGGACTCCTTTGCCTTTGCGACGTCAGCAGTCCACCCTGTATCACCCAGCCCCTAGCCAGCTCACCTCAGTCTCATCAGAGTCCAACAGAGATTAACCAAGACTAAGCCTACAGCCAAAGGACCACCGGCTGATCGTTACCTAAATAAGTGGTTGGTTGAAACTACTCAGCTTTTAGATGGTGTGTTACCCAGTTCGAGACAACTACAGAGTCTGTAAACTTAGAAATGGCAGAAGTTGTTTCTAATCTCTTCCATTTTAGGTTTGCTTTATTTCAGAAAAAAAAAAAAAAAAGAAAAGAAATATACATACAGACACTAACCCATCAAATACCCATGGACACAACACCAAGACTTTAATGTTGCTTTTGTTTCCCATCATTTAATAATACAGAGAGAATTACAAATGAGGTCAACCTCTCTGCAAACCTATTCTCCTTTTTACTTCCTTTTAGCAATTATTTTCATGAATTTGGTAGGTATTTCCCCTGTCCAAGCTTTTCCACTTGTACTATACGTATGTGAGTCCATATTTTCTTTAGATAGGAAAGTTTTCTTTATTCAGTGAGACTAATATATATTAAATTATATATAAAATTCCTTCATGTATGTAAACCTGAATTTGTTTTTCCATTCCCCGCTAATAGACATTTGGGGTGGCTTCCCACATTAGAAAACATGCGTCTATAAAGATTCCTGTGCTTATGTCCTTGTGCACATATGAGGGTATTAGCTGGAATCAGTTATTATTTAATAACCATTTAGTGTGCACTCTCTCAATTTTACAAGAAATTGCCAACTCCCCAAAATAGCAATGATAATTTAAATTTTTATTAGCCATACATGAGTTTCAATTTCCTCACCTGAAACAAATACTTGATATTTTTTTTCAGCCAAGGGTAGGGTTAAGGAGTAAAGCAAACATTTTTAAAAGTCAGAAAATTACATAAAGAGAACTGTGCACAGAAGACTTAATTATAATACATGTTAATACATTTTAATAAGATAGGTGAAAATAGTGTCTTGTTTTATTTGCATTTTACTGATTACTGATAAGATATAGCATTTCTTTATATGTATTAGTCATGCAGACTTTCTTTTCTTTGAATTTCCTGCATGAATCGGTTGCACATGTTTTTATTGTGCTGGTCATTTTGTTATTGTTTTTTTAAAAGTTCTTTCTATGGATATTTACCTCTTCTCCTTTATAAATGTTGCAAATATTTCCTCCAGTTGGTTTTTGCATTTTACTTTGTCCTAGTATCTTAGCCATGCAGAAAATTTCATCGTGATGTAAATTAATGTAATCCGTCTTTTAATTTATCATGTGGACTTCTTTTTTGTCTCACTTTTTGTTTAAAAAATTATTTCCTCTTTCAAGTTCATAAGATATTTACATATATGTTCTTTAAATAATTTTATGGTTTTGCATTAAATCCATGTGGAATTGAGTTTTGGGTAGATGTAGAAGAGACCATACATTATTCCACAGGAAAAGGAAATGATTCTTTCAATTTCTTTTAAGGAATTTCCTTTAAGGAATTTAGCGTTTAAAGAATTATGCATTTTTAACCCTTTCACTCTCCATATTGATTTTAAAAACATCTTTATTAAATTATCAGACTTTTAAAATGCTTGGCTCTGGTTCTGGGTCTTCTATTCTGCTCTGATTTTTTTTTTTTTTGGTCTATTCTTACACATATACCACATTATTTTAGTTATTGTAACTTTAAAGTGAATGTTGACAAATGGTAATGTCTCTCCTCTTTGTTCTTATTTTATAGAAACGTCTTGGCTATTGTTATTCATTTGCTATTTTATTTTAGACATGATGTTTTAAGTTTCACAAAAAGTCCTTTGAGAGTATGATTAGAATTTCATTTCATTTAAAGATCAAATTGGAAGAATTATATTATATATTTTATTATATATTATAATATAAATATATTATATTATAATTATAATACTGAATTTTCCTATCAGAATAATGGCTATCACTCTATTTATTGAGGTCTTCTTTGATGCTCTTCATGAGTTTTGTATTTCTTTCCATAAGAGTTCGACCCATCTTTGGCTAGAGTGTTCCAAAGTACGTTTTATAATTTTTTGTTGTTATTGCAAATAAGTATTTTCTTTCCTGTCATACTTTCTCACCCATTATTCCTGGCAAAGAGGAATATTCTTTAAAATACTCAGATTATATCCTGCAACTCTACTGTACTTTTTATGTCTATAAATTATAAGTTATTTTGGATTTCTATTTATGCAATTACATCTTAAATAAATCAAAAAGTATAGCCACTCTTCCTTTCCAACTCTAAAACATCTTTTCTTTCTCTGTCTTATTTTTGTGTGGTACCTCCAGTAAAATGCTTAACACTCATTCACATCCCAAATATTTATTGAGAACCTACTATATGACTGAGCCTGTTTAGATGCTTGAAATACACAGTATACAAAACAGAAAAACGTTGTTTTCCTCATGTAGGCCCCATTCTAACAAGAGACAAAAATATTTGTATATATTACATATACAGTGTTAAACAATTATAAGTGTTGTAAGAAAAATATAAAGTAGGATTAGAGAGTTTAGGCTCAGAGGGTGCTGGCTGTAATTTTAAGTAGGGTTATCGCCATAAGCCTTAATGAAGTGATATTTGAGGAAAGATGTGAAGGAGGTGAAATGGTTCACCTTGCAGATATCTGGGTGTATAGTCAGGCCACCCAGGATGGCTGTCTGCTTGTTGTCTGTCCGTCCCCCTGCTGGACCAGTTCTGCTTCACCTACACCCCACTCACAAGACTGACCTTTCCCCTTAATAGTAGAGCCGAATCAGTAAATACCTACATACTTGCCACACCTCCCAGCTGGTGCTTGTTATCTTTAGATCAAGATGGCTCCCCTTTGACAGTTTAACAGAGGGAAGACCTCAGCCCCAGGAAGATACTTAGCCCAAGATGCTAAGAGGGCTGTGCCTCTCGGCTGGTTTCCCTGGTAACCAATGGCCAATCTGATGTCAGTTACTCTCCTATAACTGGTGGTCCCCCTATTTACCCGGGAGCAAAGACTGCTTCTGCCCTGTCCTGCCCACTGTCTGCCTGCCGTCCACGGTGGGCTCCAGGTGTGTAAGATCACCCATCTATTAAACCACTGCTTTTGCTCCAGGTGTGTAAGATCACCCATCTATTAAACCACTGCTGTTGCTGACTCCAGGCTCTTTCTTTGGTCTTGAGGCGGGGCTAGTACAGGGCTTGCAGGCCTGTGGGGTGCAGCCCAGCACTGGGGAAAGAACGCTCCCGGTAGAGGGACGTTCTCAGACAAGGTTCAAAGCAGTGGAGAAAGTGAGAAATAAGAACTGAATTCTGGGTTTTCTGTTGAATTGGATGTGATGTTTGAGAGAAAGTAAGCTCTCAAGAAAGACTCATGTTTGTGGCTTAAACGGCCAGAAAGATACATGTTGTCTCAACGGGGAAGGGAAGACTGGGGTTAAGCAGATTAAGGGTGAGAAGAGCAGAAGTCTTACTTCGGACGTGATGCTGGGCTGCACCCGCACAGGCAGTCCAGCTTCGAGACGGAAGCAGGAGCCCGGAGTCAGCAACAGAGACATCCGTGGTTTAATGGATGTGGGCGCTTAACACACTGGAAACCAGGTCCTGGAGAGACACCCCAATGTGTGTAGCACAAGGTGGGTAGAACATCTTCACTCCCGGGGGGGGAGGGGAGACGACCAGGTGTAGGGGAATTGACGTCAGGTTGGCTCATGGGTTACCAGGGAAACCAGCAGCGGGGCACAGCCCCCCGCTGTCCCTTTAAGAACAATCACCAGCTGGGGTCTGGGGCGAGTATGTA
Source organism: Kogia breviceps (assembly GCF_026419965.1). Lineage (NCBI taxonomy): Eukaryota > Metazoa > Chordata > Mammalia > Artiodactyla > Physeteridae > Kogia > Kogia breviceps. Next base: position 118,998,498 of record NC_081316.1, read on the forward strand.
GGAAGGTCAGCCAGGGGAGTAGGTGTAGGTGAAGCAGGCACTGGACAGTCAGGGGATGTACAGAGAGCAAGAGAACAGCCATCCTGAGTGGCCTGATTATACACCTGGAAAGCTTGTGGATTAGACATCCGAGGAGCCCATGTTGGGTATTAGCTGGATACAAGCGCTTTTTAGCCAGGTGGTGAAAAGTTTTTTAAAATATTGTATATATTTTTCACCTGTACTTTACCATAAAATTGGTAAAGTTAGTCAATTTGACAAAGTTCGTAAGAGAGGTCTGGCTGGAGATAAAAATTTGAGAGACACTGGCAAATAGAAAGTATTTAAAGTTATGAGACTCGATGAAACCATAAAAACTGAGGACTGAGCCCTGAGGCACTCTAAAATAAGAGATTGTAGAGATGAGGAACCAGGAAAGGTGAGGGAGAAAGAACAGCCAGTCAGGAGGAAAACCAAGACTCTGGCTTCCTAGGAACTGAATGCAGGGTGTGTAACTGGAGGAGAGTGAATAAAGGTATCAAAGGCTGTCGACAGGTCAGGTGAGACAGAGGTCAGAAGAGACCATCGAATGTAAACCTGGGTGAGTTCATGTTCAGTAGAAATGATGGGGACAAAACCCTCTTTGGGGGATTTGAAGACAGGATGGAGAGAGACATCTGACACAGTGAAAGTAGCTAACTCTTCTGAGTTTTGTTAAAAAGGAAAGCAGAAAACTGAGGCTGTGGCCACAAGAGAAACAAAGAAGGACGCAGAGAATGGAGAAATAGCATGTATATGTGCTGATGAAAAATATCCAATAGCAAGAGAAAAAATGATGTAGAAGACAAAGACAAGGATTTTAGAAGTTATGTCCTTGAGTGAATGAAAGTGAACATAAGCTCGAGTATAAAGCAGGAGAGATGGGTTCGGATAGAGCTAATAAGGCATTTCTAATCAAGTCAGGGACATGCCCTTCTATTCCACTCTGCTAAGAGCTTGTTTGAATCATAACTGAACATTAAATTGCATCACATTATTCTCTAGGACCTATTTCACCGATCATAGCACATTCCTTCTTTTATTAACATGGTATGTTAGTAGTTTATCTCATGTTGAATGTCTTTGTATACATGGGATAAATGCTACTTAGTCATGATGTATTTTTACACAATACTATTTTCAATATTTTAAGAATATTGCTTCTGTGTTGCAGTTTTGCCTTAAAAAATTAATCCTCTAAAACAGTTTTGTAAGACAGGAATTATCTCTTTCTCTTTCCTGAGGATTTGGTGAAATCTACAAAATTATTTAGAGCTGATGCTTTCCTAGGGAGAAGATTTAGACTAATGATTTAATTCCTTCATAATTATTGGTATACTCAAGATTTTCTACTTCTTCTGGAGTCAGTTTGGTGATTTATATATATGTGGTTTTATATATATATATATATATATATATATATTTTAATTGTGGGAACAAAATTGTTCATAATATTGTTTTAACTGTACCTGTAAGTATGTTTTTTTCCAATCTTCATTGCATAGAATATTTTAAAAATTAATTTTATCATGAGCATTTATTTTTACTTACATAGGTATATGCAATAAAAAATACTCAATTTTCTAATTCCAAGAGAACCTATGCATTTGAGTTTAATTCTAAAAAGATCTTTGAAGGCTTACTGAGTGGACGTACATTACAAGGTTTATAAGTAAATTTAACTTTCTATAACAAATACTAAATGAATAAATACAATTTCCCACAAACCACAACTTAAACATACATTGTACCAATGATAACCTTGAACTTTAGAGTTATATTTTATGAGACAAATGTAAACCATTTCGGTTAGAACCTCTTAGGAGAATTTCTTTTAAATAAACTAGCTAAGAAAGCAATTTTATGGTAAAGTACAGGGGAAAAATATATACAATTTTAAAAAAAACTTTTCACCACCTGGCTAAAGAGCACTTGTATCCACAAACACTCTAATTGAACTTTCTCATTATTTAACGTTGAAATGAGTAGACTATGATTTATTCTAATTTTAACCAAGGCTGAATCAATGGGTTAGGGACTAACAATTTTCTATTCCCACTTCTCTCTCTTTCTTGAAGTTTTGCCATACATTTTCTGTTGTGTTGTTTTAATTTATAGAATTAGCTTCTGGTTTTGCTAAAAATCCCTATAGACTCATTTAGTATATTTCTGTGTTAGTCATCTTTACTTTTATTTTTATTATTTCCTTCATTCATTATGTTGTTTAGTTTTCTTAACCTAGATTTGTGATTGAGTGCATAATTCATTACTGAATAACTCAAGTTTCAGATTTTCTTCTTTTTATTTTGTACATTTAAAGCTGTAAAATTTCCCACAATTACTACTTTAGCTGCAAACCGCAGTTTGGATATATAGAGTTTCTTTGTCATTCCTATCTAGATATTTTATAAGCCTACTGAGATTTCTTTAATTCATGAGTTACTTAGAAATATGTTTTTACATTGCCATGTATATGGGTAGAGACCATTGAAATTGTGTTTTTATTGATAATATTGCATTGAGATCAATGAACTCAGTCTGCATGATTTCTTTTCTTCTGAATTTGTGATAAATGTACAAATATAGATATAAATATTCATGACAGTAGGAGTTTGCTGTAACATGGCTTTAGCTCTAAAAAATTTACTTATTTGCTCCTGGCCTCTACCTAGATGTTTTCTTATAAGAGTTGTGGAGGGGGGATGAAAGGCAACATGAAATCCACTGGGGAATACAGGGGCATGGTGGGTAGGCCTCAGATCTCAGAATCCTCCCTGACCAATCTATCCCCATACGACCAATGAAATGGGTGACAACAAACCTGGAGGACCTTGGAATTACTGCTGCTGTTCTGGACATCTCTGCTAGGCACAGAGTCTAGTGTTGCTTCCACGGAAATTTCAAGCAGAGCTGACAACTGCTATCAGGCAGCTCAAAAATGAAGCTGGGACTTAGTTGGATTTGGACTGTGCAGCTATGGGCCCCCTAGCGAGTGCTCTCTTTTCAGTTCCCTTTCTTCTCTCCCTGGGGCTCCTCTATGTATTATTTATCCTTGTAGGCAATCCAAGAAGCCCCATATGTTGAGCCAATTCACCTGCCAAGTGATAGCTTGTATCTTTCTCCTGCCTCTTTGCCACATGGAAGCCAGCTCAGTAAAGCATTATTTGCATTGCTTTGCATCTCTCCCTGGTTCACTTTCCTTTGTGTCGCCTTTACTGGCTTGGGTTTTCACCACTTAAACAGAAGGCCAACACTTTAATGCTTCATTCAAGCTCTGTTGTCTCGGCATCCCAGACTAAGGCAACCGATATTACAAGTGAAATCTGGAAAACATACCCTTAAAAATGTTTTTTTGAGTTGGGTGGTCTTCCTGTCTGGAAGCAATATAGACTTGTTTGCTGGTAGTTGCGAAGGTGGTATGGAGTAGCAGTGAAGTGGATCGAAGCTTTCCTCGGTGGTTAACTGAACAGCAAGTGTCAGCGTCAGTTTGGAAACCATGAACATTGTAAGGCTTGTGGAGTAGATGGATGATTGTGATGCCCGTAGGCACTTTGAAAAAAAAAAATAAGCTGAGGACAGCTTTTGCCAACTTAGTAGGTCCTAAAATTAGGGGGTGTCTCTGGTAGCTTCAAAGGCAACCCTTACGTTCTGCATTCTCAGAGTGGACGGATTGGATAGTCGACCATTCACACAGCTGGGGCTACTCTCGCACAACGCAGGAGTCAATGCTTCAGCAAGGACCTATGGAGTAAATCCTGTAATAACTAGCTTGGAAAGCTTCCTGAAACTGGGACTCAACAATGACCTGCACGAAACTAAGTAGATGTGTCGGTTTTGGAAAAGGGATAAGAAGAGTTGGGAATGTGGGCATGTTAGCGTGAACCGATTATGTATAACCTGGGACCCGACCATCTGATGATTCCCCAGGAGGGTCCAGAAGGCACATACATCCCTAGAGCAGTAAGGAGTGGGGTGGTAATGGGTATATGGGCACTGCTGAGAAGCTGCATAGCTATCTTCTGAAAGCCGAGGGAGGTTGGGGTGTTGCTATGTTTGAACCGGTCTTTTTCACGTCAATATCAATAATGCGATCATGAAATGACAGACGTCACGCAGCATCACATAACCATCACAAGTGAGATGAATGTGGTTACTGGGATAGGCTGTAAGGCTGCCTTAACCAACAAGAATATATGGTGGTGGCTAATGATCACGGTGTTTTCAAGGACAAGACAGAAGGACCGAAGCCTAGGGTATTACGCGGTTTATATAATCAGGAGAAGTAGCAGGTTGATATTAATTGACACAGTAGTGAGTCACAGCACCTCACCTGGTGATCAGATCTAAGCCGGTTCATGGACTCGGAACCTACTGGTTGAAGAGGAAGAAATGTCCCCGTCACGAGTTGCCCTGCTACTCCACTATACGTATTCACAGTAAATATTTCTCCAAGCTTTTCCAAAAAAATTTAAGAGAAGTCCTCACTATGCAGTGGCTGAAGAGATAGTTCCATAATTGTTAGCTATTGAGTCTGAACTTATGGGATGGAAAACACCACCAGGTCCTCCATAATTAGGGTGAGGGCTTGTGGAAGTCAGCTGATAAATAGATTCTGGCCTGACATTATCTCAATTGTGGTTTCACTGAGTCAGCAGACTCACTCTATGGTTATTTCCCTGGATCCCAAATGTGTAATTGGGATAAATATTTTTAGCATCTAGCGAAACATTGGCTTTGGTTTCCTGATCTGTGGATATTATACTAATTAGTGAAAACTTCTGAAATGCCTTCCCCCTCAACCCTCCCTCCCCCATTGCCAAGAAGAAATATTGTATTCCTTGAGAAAATGTAGATATTCATATTACAACTAAAGACATAAAACGAGGAAAGGGTGTATGGTCTCTATCATATCTCTTTAATTTATCTGTCTGACCCTTACAAAAATGGACCATGGCAGATGGTTGTGGAATACAAGATAACCTAATGAGATGGTTTTCTAAATCACAGCTGCTGTTTCAAGTGTCACTGTTACTGAGAAGATTAACACAATTTCTGCCACTGGGTAAGTGGCTGATAATTTGGAAAATGCTATTATTGTCTGTTGTCTTAATATCTGATAATACAAAAGGGTCAAAAATAGTTTGCCTTTGCATGGCAAGGAAAGCAGTATACTTTAATATCCTGCTTTAAGACATGTTAAATAATATGCTTTCTATCATAGTATAGTCAGTTCTCAGAGACTTTCATGGTATTGACATGGTGAGCAGAGAGTCACACGTAGAACCCCAGAGATATGCCACATGTACTATCTGTGTTGAAAGTCAGTTTACATAGTTTTTGTTGTGTCTTTGTTTTGTTTTATTTTAATTCCCAATCATTCACAAACTAATACTCGTATAAACTACAGAGCTAAAAGCTTAGCTGTAGTGGAAATATCAAAATAATATATGAAAGTGTTTAATTGCTCTCACTTTCTGTACTTATTATCTCTAGGACAGGTTAATTTATCTTTTGGACTTATCTTTTGGTGATAACAAATAGTTCACAGATCAGCAGCACTGCTCTAAATGCCTTAATAAGACATGTATACATATATGTAGGTACATAGAAACATATATGTGTGTTTTATTTATTTACATATATATGCATGTCTATGTGTATGTATACCCACACAAACACACATACCAACCATAGAATAAGAAATTTAAAAGTTACAGAAATTAAAACACGTGGCACATTTATCCTGTGGTCTGAAATGTGCTGTGACTTTGTAAAGTACAACTTGCTGCATTCTGTAGCTTCTTCAGGGAAGCTAGAGGCATAGCACTTGGCCGTCCTCTTTGGATTTTTGAGGTAAAATACACTCCCTTTCAGAGCACTGCTTCAGAGACTTACTGAGCCATCCAGAGACTTCCATACAAGGGTTTTCTGTAGGTTCAGACTGCCTTCCATGATGTTCTGATCCCTGGGCCATATAATTCAGGTGATAGAAGACCTGTCGTGGATAAGGATGCCAGATGAAATTTTTGTTGAACTCTAGTAGAAGTCACAGAGAAGACATCTAAGGTTCTGGCACAGAGACATGGTTTACCCATCAGAGAACTACTTTTCCACTTGAAACATAGCTTCTAGTGAGATACCGGGTGGGGTATAGTAGATACTGAGCTCCTGCCCATAGAAAACCAAAGAATTGTAACCTGCAATCGCCAAGGAGCGAGAAGGCAACACCCAAACATAGAGGCACATCGCAAGCTCTGCTTGAGTTACCTGCACCTTCTAACATTCCGTTGGCCAAAGAAAGTCACAAACGTAATCTAACGTCAAGGGGCAGGAAAGTGTGTTCTGGCCGCCCCGAGGTCGAAGGAAGTCATCAGTGGAATTGGGACATATATTCCTCCTGTGGAGGGAAGCGGGAGACTGAATATATATGAACAATAACGTAACCTATCGTACCTACCAATATATGAAGTCAGGCAGGCTGATCAGAAGTCCATCCGGGAAATGGTACCTTTGGGACCAGCCTCAAACACACCCAAGAAGCGCGATGTGTTATATGAACAGACGTCATCTGCATCTGACGTCCTGCCTCTATTCCCTCAGACATTCTTATCACCGCATTGTCACGTGAGGAGGTTCCTAGGACCAGCTGACTGCAGAGGAAAGGAATTTGACCTGATGTGTCGGTACAAAATATTAGCACTACCCTGAAAGGAGCTACTGCCTTCTATACAGGGAGGGGTCAGAAGGTAAGCTATGGACAGACTTTTTTTTTTTTGCGGTATGCGGGCCTCTCACTATTGTGGCCTCTCCCATTGCGGAGCACAGGCTGCAGACACGCAGGCTCGGCGGCCATGGCTCACAGGCCCAGCCGCTCCGCGGCACGTGGGATCTTCCCGGACCAGGGCACGAACCCGTGTCTCCTGCATCGGCAGGCGGATTCTCAACCACTGCGCCACCAGGGAAGCCCCGGACAGACTTTTGACAGGATGGCTTGCTTGATTCATCAGAGGCTTGCAGGAATAAGACCAGAAGGAAACAGAGAAGGAGATCTGGGGGAGAGTGATGTGGATGGACCTCTGAGAGGAGAATGGAGAGTGGGCATCTTTTTGTCCTGTATCAATGCCCAGTAGGAAGCACCCACTGCAGAGTAGTAGCTCGGTAACCAGGTGGGAGTGTGATTTCTCCAGTGCATGTCAGGCAGCCTCTTTCCTTAGCTACCCAGATGCATGGCCCATGGGTTTGGTGGCAGAGAGGGAGGCTATGAACGGACCCAACCATCCGAGAGTGTCTTCACGGTGGCCTATCTAGTGAGTGCCTATGACACCAGCAGAAAGGATTCGTGGCCCTGCTCCTTGGGGCACCTGCCAGCCCTCCTTGCACAGGAAAACCCATCCCCTCTTTGCCCACTTAGGTTCAAGTCCCTGTCTTCTCATTATGTCCACTGTCGCCTGCATTTTCTCCCTCTCTACTGGACCATCCCACCAGGCCACAAACATGTCAATATTCCCATCTTTAAAATATATCCTGTGCCCTCACCCCCTCCTGCAGCTACTACTTAACGTCCCAGATACCCTTTCTGACAAAGTCCTTTAAGTAACTTTGTCTCCAACAACCTGATCATCTATCATTTCTTTATATGTGCCAGGATTTTGTCCTCATTACTTCACTCATGAAAACTGCTTCTCAAAAAATATTTTCCCTCAAATATATCTGTCAAGTCTCAATCTTGACCTTGTTACACTTGTTACACTTTTTGGTGGAATTTGATCCCCTTGACGGCTGCCGCTTTCAAATATATTTTTTCTTTGGTATCCAGGTGTTGCCTCTCCTTTCCCTTCCTGCCTCCGTGAAGCACTTTTTCATTCTTTCACTGACTGCGCTCCTGTTTCTCATCTTCACATATTGGGTTTCAGACCTCTCCTCTTCTCCACCTATAATTTCTTCCCAGGTGATTTTTCCAGCCGCTGGCTTTAAATCCCACCTATATATCCTGATGGATGCCAAATCCGTGTCTTCCATTCCAACTTCTCCCCTGAGTGATGTGTTCAAGTATTTGACACCTGGACAGCAGAGAGAAACCTCAAAGGTGTCACGCACACACACGGACGCGTGCACGTGGACACACACAGAGACACACACGGACACATGCACACAGAGACACACAGAGACACACACACGGACACATGCACATGGACACACAGATGAGCACACACACAGACACATACACGTGGACACACACACAGAGACACATGTGGACACACACACGGACACATACACAAGCACACACACATGAGCACACACACAGACACATACACACATGGACACACACACAGAGGCACACACACACACGGACACATCCATGGACACAGATACACATGGACACATAGGGACACATACACGGACACACACGTGAACACACACAGGGACACCCACACCGCCACTCTTCCACCTACACCCCATGCAGTGCACCCCTTTCTTCTACTTGTTCAGGAAGGAAATGGGAGGCATCCTGGATTCCTTGCTTTCTCTTTCTCTGCCGTACTCTCCTATCAACACAAATGCTATTGGCGTTCACTTGAAAACAAATCCTAGACCCAGATGTTTCTCATGCTCTCCATGGAAAGCACCTGAGAGAAGCTACCCAAATGTCTAGCCAGCATGACTGCCACAGTCTTCCGTCAGGCCTCTCTTCTTTCCCTCTTCTAATCTCCTCTTCACACAGCAACCAGGAATATTACTTTAAAAATACATAAATCACATCCTGTTTTTCCTAGTTCACAAGCTTCCAGTGATTTTCCCGACTCACTTAGGGGAAAAAAGACAATAAAAAATTTTTTTATCAGGCTTACAAGGTCTACATGAGCAGGCCTCCGGCTACCTCTCTGATTTCACTTGCCAACTCCCCAGCTTCCTTATTCAGATCTAGCTTGATGTCCTTGCTACGTCTTCAACATCCAAGCACAAGCTTACCCCAGGACCTTGGCCCCTGCTACTTCAGCTGTCTGGAATGCTCTTTTCTAGGACGTTTATAGCTTGTTCCTTCACAACATTCAGCTCTCCGCTGATGTCTAAAGGTCTATCTCCTTTAGGCTACTTTATATTTCTTCATAGCACTTATCACTAACTGACAACTTATTACATGTTAACTTTAATATTTTTGCCTTTCCCACTAGAAAATGAGGTCCACAAAGCTGAGACAACATGTTATTTATCATTGCATCCCAGCTCTTAAGAGAGTACTTGTCTCATTGTTGGTATTTAATATATATCTGTTGAAGGAATAGGTGAGTCAATAAAATGACTTCAGTGCTCTTTACCATAAATGCTCACACATACGTTCATCTTTAGATTTATTTATTCACTTAAGCCTCTGTTTTTTTGTGTGTGCTTATAGTCTTTTCTTACTTTAGGAATTTCAGGTTTCTCCCAATTGTTGTGTTTTTAAATTTTAAATATTGTGATATTGGATTTCCGTATATATTTTAGCAGTTTGGATCGTGAGCTCATTTTCCCAGACATTTTCTTCTGCGGGGTTTGTGTGTTCTGTGGACCGTGGAAGCATCCAGAAGAGCTGGTTTCCTAGTTGCCTCTGTCAAATTGTTATTAATTTTGCATGTTCCAAACCAATTCTATGTAATGCAAACATTTGCGGTCTACATCCATCTTAAGTGCAGACTAGCATCTCTGAGTTCTGTAGTTGAATAATTTTTGCCCCGGGGGTCCAGCTGGAGGTATTGCTTCCCTGCTTTCTTTTTTTTTGTTTTTTTTTTTTTTGACTGAGTTGGGTCTTCGTTGCTGCGCTGGGCTTTCTCTAGTTGCAGCGAGTGGGGGCTACTCTCTGTTGCAGTGTGTGGGCTTCTCATTGCTGTGGTTTCTCTTGTTGCAGAGCACGGGGTCTAGCACGTGGGCTTCAGTAGTTGTGGCACGCGGGCTCAGTAGTTGTGGCACGCGGGCTCTAGAGCACAGGCTCGGTAGTTGTGGCGCACGGGCTTAGTTGCTCTGTAGGCATGTGGGATCTTCCCGGACCGGGGCTCGAACCCGTGTCCCCTGCAATGGCAGGTGGATCTTAACCACTGCGCCACCAGGGAAGCCCCTCCCCTGTTTTCTTCAGACACGTTTTCCAGGCTCCTGGCTCTTTCAGCCATGCCCTTCCCCCACTCCCAACCCCCGCATGGGACTCTGGCAACCATCGGCCATCCCACAGAGACATTAGGTCCCTCAGGTGTACGTCCTGGTCATCTTCCTTCACACGTCCTGTGGTCTCACAACCTTCTTTCTACCACATGTTCCATCTTTCCTCTGGAAAATGGAGTTAGTCCCTTTTTGATTTGCAAGCTTCACTACATATTTGATTTCTTTAAAAATATATATTTTCTGTAGTGTTTTCTGTGTTTGAAGTAGAAGATGGCTTCATAGTTCAGTACAGCATGGACTAGAAATCTCTGAGGTCATATACACACACCTAGGGTGACATCGCAGGCTCAGAGGTTCACAGTGATGGGTGTGGTGGTGATGACCCTGATGTGGATGCTGCGGGGTTGCAGTGAGACTCGAAAGAGGCCGTGAGTCTATATTCATTATCCTATAATAAACCGTCATGGAAAAGAAAAGTAAATGAATAAATAAAGAGGCAGTTAGTATTGGGGAGGATATCCAATTGTCCGAAAAGAAGTCATAGATGCTGGATTGATTTCCTGTGTTTGCTATAACAAACTATCACACACTTGGCCACTTAAAATAGCACATAGTTATTCTCTTACAACTCCGGAGGCCAGAAGTCAGACTTCAGTATCCCTGGGCTGAAATCAAGGTATTGTCAGGGCCTTGCTCCTTCCACAGACTCTAGGGGATAATGCCTTCCTCGCCCCTTCCAGCCCCTGGTGGAGGTCAGTTTCCTTGGTTTGCAGCTGCATCACTGCAATCTGCAAAGCTGACATCTTCAAATCCTTGTCTGTTCTGTCTTCACATGCCTTCTATGTATGTATCAAATGTTCCTCTGCCTCTTTCTCATAAGGACACATGTGATGGCATTTAGAGTCCACTGGATAATCCAGTATAATCTTCCCATCTCGAGATTCTTAACTGTAAAGATCTGCTCCTGTTTTGCTTTTGTTTTTGTTTGTTTGTTTTTGTTTTTTTTTCTGTTTCTATATAAGGGTAGATTTACAGATTGCAGGACTAAGGGGGTGGGCATCATTTATGTGGCTTGGAGGACCACGTTTCCATCTACCACAGATGGTGATGATACGTATAAACAAGAAAAGTAGTCCCTTTTCTCCCAGCACCCTAAAGGGGCGATTTCAGAGGAGCACGAATGATAGAAAGCATGACCAGGAGAGCTGATTTGTAGAGAGGAAGCAGGAAAGGAGGTGAATCCAGTCACAAGTGGGAATGCGTGGAAGAGAGGCGACTGTTTTGAGAGGATTCTGTTCCGTGGGGAGACCTAGGGAGGACTGAGAACAAGGAAGCTGTCGGAGCTGCCTTTGACAGCCCCTGGCTCTCTGCAGCTCAGGTGATTTTTAGGCAACAGAATTTACTTTGGAATCACAAGAGTCCACGTGGCTATGAATGGCTGATGGAATAAAACCATAAACGTGTTACGTTACGCTCTACTTCTTCAAATTCCAGGAGCATGAAAAGCACATGGGTCGTGAGGGATGGGGTCAGACAGAGGTCAATGCATTCATTTCAAGTTCACCAGGGTCAACCGCAGGGTAAGGAAAAGCCCCTCAAAATAAATTGAAGCGTGTTCTACAGGAAGAGTACATTTCCTAAGTTTGGGGAAGGGGACAGGGGAAGACCCTTGGCCCACAGGGGTCACATCAAAAGAAGGGTGGAGTCGCACAGTTCAACAAACTAAGAAGTCCATCTGGGTCGGAAAGAAAAACGATTAGAGGTCACGCATGTCAAGTTAGAGTCTGAGTGCTGTTTTTCTCTTCAAAATTAAACACAGCAGGAGTGTCCCCTGGAGGCAAAGGAGGTCAGAGAGAAGACAGGAAGTTTTCCACATGTGCATTAAAGCTTCTTGAGATTCAACATAAAGACTAGGCAAGCTTCCGCTTAGATGTGAGGATCCAAATAATTGATCGGCTTTCTTCTCATGATGGAAAGGGTGATAGAAACCCCCACACTCCCAGAGCAACATGATCTGGGGGTACCTTCTACCCCTGATAAACTCACAAGTTTAGCCGAGCCCATTTTTTTTTTTAACATCTTTATTGGAGTATAATTGCTTTACAATGGTGTGTTAGTTTCTGCTTTACAACAAAGTGAATCAGTTATACATATACATATGTTCCCATATCTCTTCCCTCTTGCGTCTCCCTCCCACCCTCCCTATCCCAGCCCTCTAGGTGGTCACAAAGCACCGAGCTGATCTCCCTGTGCTATGCGGCTGCTTCCCACTAGCTATCCACCCTGCATTTCGTAGTGTATATATGTCCACGCCACTCTCTCACTTCCTCACAGCCTACCCTTCCCCCTCCCCATATTGTCAAGGCCATGCTCTAGTAGGTCTCTGTACTACTGGGCATATACCCTGAGAAAACCATAATTCAAAAAGAGTCATGTACCAAAATGTTCCCTGCAGCTCTATTTACATAGCCAGGACATGGAAGCAACCTAAGTGTCCATCAACAGATGAATGGATAAAGAAGATGTGGCATGTATATACAATGGAATATTACTCAGCAGTAAAAAGAAATGAAACTGAGTTATTCGTAGTGAGGTGGATGGACCTGGAGTCTGTCATACAGAATGAGGTAAGTCAGAAGGAGAAAAACAAATACTGTGTGCTAACACATACGTATGGAGTCTAGGACGAGCCCCTCTTTTTAAAATGCAAACGCAGAAAGAAAAAACACCCGGGTCATTACATATCTTCCGTGAACTCATCCCTTGCCTTTTTTGTGCTCCAGTCTCAGGAATGACGTTAAATTTTTTAAATTATTTTGAGGAATTTGGAGGAAAAGTGGAGGCAGGTGAAACTTGAGGGACCCCCCCCAAGAAGGGGAAACCCAAGGAGACGTCAGGGCCGTGAGCTGTGGTCAGCCTTAGGGAGGGGCAAGGAAACTCAGAGACATTTATTCTCACTTATGTGTGGAGAATATGGCCATCTATCATCTCTCCGTTATCTTTTTTATTTTTTAATTATTTTTGTTTGTTTGTTTGCAGTACGCGGGCCTCTCACTGTTGTGGCCCCTCCCGTTGCGGAGCACAGGCTCCGGACACGCAGGCGCAGCGGCCACGGCTCACGGGCCCAGCCGCTCCGCGGCACGTGGGATCCTCCCGGACCGGGGCACGAACCCGCGTCCCCTGCATCGGCAGGCGGACTCTCAACCGCTGCGCCACCGGGGAAGCCCCATATCATCTCTCCTTTAAATTTCCTCCACGGCCCTGTGGGTGGTACGGCTGTCTCACTTCACAAATATAAGGGAGACCCTCGGGGTGACAGTGTTTAGAGCCAGAGGGGGCAGGATGTCCAGCGCTGGTTTCTTTTACTTCCAGTGTCAGGAGTGCTCTGCAGGTTGGGATGTGGCCACGTGTTCCTTACCTGCATCTCGGCTGCCTCAGGTGCGGGAGAAGCAGTCCTTACACTCTTCCCTTTCTGTTCCTGCTGCCTCTTCAGGGTGGGCTGGGCCCCTCCCGTGTTCCCCCAGCACTGGGCTGAGTGCGGCCCCCTTACGCTGATCTCCCCACGCCCGCCTGTCCCTGGGCTTCCTGAGAGCGGAAGCTGTGTCTTACTTAGGTTGCTTGACCAGTGCCCCGCACAGGAGGCTTATACATAAACGGCCCGGAAACCGGTGGCCAGTGAGGGCACAGTCCCGACAGTACTTGGATCTGGGGACAGTTATCAGTGCCCTCTGTGCTCCGGCACCTTGCCAGGCAGGCACTTAAACAAAATCGACATTTGTTAATTCTCAAAACCGCCACGTGCCAAGGCTGTGATTCTGAATTCCACAGAGAGGGAAACCGAGGCTCAGAGAGGTGAACCAACTTGCCTGAGGTTACCCAGCAGTGGAGGATGGTAGGGCCTGAGCAGGGCCTGTGATGCTCCCCTCACCCCAGCCTCCCCGGAGACCCCTCTGCGGACACGGCCCGCTGGCCGCACCACCAGGGCCTTTGCACGAAGGAGCTTCAGGGAAAAGAAGAAAGAGAACGACCTGGGGAGTCTTCAGGAAGCAGCGAGAACCACGTGCAGCTCAAGGGCCAGCTGGCCAGCACGCCGGGGGACGCGGGATTGGGAGGGAGCGCGGAGAGGGGCTGGTCAGACGAGGCGGGCTTCCTGAAGGCGGTGGCATTTGCCTGCAGTGCAGCATCTCTGCTACCTGGGGAGTGGGTGCAACTGTCTCCCCAGCAGCTTGATGGGTCACCAGTGCCCCCCCCCCGTGCACACAGGGAGATCTGGAGCCACTCCCGGGCCCACAGGTTAGGGGTGGCCCCAAGGCCGCGGAGCCCTGAGCCAGGAGCGTGCATTGCTCCCCCTCTGCCAAAATTGGCAAACCGCTCCTTCAGTCCCAGGACCAAATAGCCAAGCGGGTCTCCAGGCCCAGAGCGGGTGACGCGTTCCCTTCTGCCTTTCCTGCTGCAGAGGAGCCTCTGGCCCTGGGCCCGCTCCCAGCGTCTCCGGGGTTCCTCCTGGGGCTGTGCGGTGGACAGGTGAGCTGGTGCATCCACCAGAGGAGAGCAGGGTTTTACCCGGCCCGGGATATCTGCAAGGGGGCAGGTCTGAGGGAAGGGCCCCAGGCTGGAACTCAGGGAGCGTGGGCGCAGGGTGTCAGCGGGTTTGCCTCCCTTTGTTTAACTGGGCAATTTTTTTTCCCTCTGGATTTCAGTTTCTCCACCTGAAAAACAAGTTACTGGATCATAATGGGGTTGACCTGGAGTCAGGTGTTGGTTGCCCCCTCCTGGGACCTTCCTGGCCTCTCCCCATGGCCCCTCCTCCCCCCACCCCCCCGCCCCTTGGAACCAGTCACAAGGAATGTGGATGGTTTAAAGGGGTAGATAGTCTATTTAGATTAGAAAACGAAGGCTAGGGTTACTGAGGTTCCTCTGGTTGCAGCCGTAGACTCCATGTGAGAATATCCACTCCTGTCCGGGAGGCAAGCAGCACTTCTGTTCCTTTGATAGGTCAGTCGACGCATATTAGTTTCGTGCCTATTATATGCTAAGCAAAGTGCTGCCCCCTGGCCCCTGCTGCCTGACTAACAATCTGGAGAGGATACCAACTTGCATCCTGGTGGCTGTAACACAGAGTTGTATCTTTGCTCTGCTTACATCTCTGTAAAATTGCCTTTGTATGAGGACAAGATTTGGAGAGAAATAGAAACTCAAAAAATAAGACAAGAGTCGATGGTGTGTCGGAAGGTGGGAATGGGCAGCTTTTACTGCTATAATGTTGTTTATGAAACACACACTCAGGGCATCACAAGGATGTGCAGACACGGGGGCCGTGACACTGGAGGCGGAACAGAGTCACTCTCACGACGGCGGCTAGAACGTCCCGGCGCAGATGCCACGTCAACGTCAGCGTGAGAGCGGGACGTTCACACACCCAAGTGAAAAGGCTACGGAATAAAAATAGATAGATTCATTCATTGCATCAGTCAGTCAGTCATTCACAGCTGAGAATATACAGATAATGAATACACCTTTCGCGCCCCGCAGGAAAACATAAGGAGAACAAACAGGAAAGAGTTAAGAAATGCTGGTCGTCAGGTGAATACAAGCCCAAGGGAAGTGTTTTCTCAGTTAGCAACTAACGATACCTCCCCATCTTCACAGCCCACTGGCCATAAGGAATCTCTCAGTCATGAGTATTATTATTCTTGACATTATTATTTACCCTGTGTCCATGGAGCTTTCTGGGAGAAATGGGAGGGAGCAAAGAAAGGGAGGACATGGCAGGGAGAAGTACATTTTAAATGGATTCAGATGCTATCAATTAGAAAACAAAGCTCTGAAATAAAGTTTGGGAAAACGTGAAAAAAACGCTTAACGTATGAACGAATCCTGAACTCACCCACAATAGCAGCAGCCCCTCCGGCTCACTCCCATTGCCTTGGCAGCCTAAATAAATGTGGATGTGTTCTTTGATTTACCTTCCTTTCTTCCAGCAACGGGGACTGCACGCTGGTCCCCTCTGTGCCCTGAGCTGCGCTGACCCCAGGCAGCTTCTACCCTGTGGCCAGATGCAGTCACGTGAGGCCTCTTCACCTCCCACAGACACACCCTCTTTGCTGGCGATACAGAAGCAAGGTCGACGCGGAGGCGGGGAGGGAGCTAGGTGCAGCCGCCCGCCAGTCCCACGGAGGGACCGCGGGCGATCAGAGCAGGCAGTGCCCTCTGCTTGCCTCTGGTTAAACCAGGGGGTAGCGTGGGAGGAGACAGACCCCCCAACCCTTATCTGCATTACTGAGCCCTGACACGGCGGGAAAATTCACTGCAGGAGCGGGCCCCACTGGACAGAGGAGGGTGCACTCACCCTTGCCAAGGGGGCAGCCCCTTGCTGGCCAGCACCCTCTCTGCCTCATGGGCCAGGACTGGGTAGGGGCCACATGAACTCTTGAGTTCCTGGCCTGTTAGGCTTCCTACAGGCTGATGAATGGTTTCGTTCATCAAAAAACAAACAAACAGGGCTTCCCTGGTGGCGCAGCGGTTGAGAATCCGCCTGCCGATGCAGGAGACACGGGTTCGTGCCCTGGTCCGGGAAGATCCCACATGCCGCGGAGCAACTAAGCCCGTGAGCCATGGCCACTAGGCCTGCGCGTCCGGAGCCTGTGCTCCGCAATGGGAGAGGCCACAACAGTGAGAGGCCCGCATACCGCAAAAAAAAAAAAAAAAAAAAAAAAAAAAAAAACAAAATCCCCAAACTTTACCCCATGGCCATTATTATTACCACCAAAATGTTCCCTCTCCAAAGCACTCTAGGCTTACATTCGTGCGAATAAAATAACCCCCTTTGCCCTCGCCTCTCTCCCTGCCACACTTAACGTAACATTAAGCCTGCTAGAAAAAAAAGGTATGTCTCCTAAGAAACATTATGGAGAGCCCGTGGATATTTTGTTCATGTGGACCTTTCAAAGCAAGCTGCCATCTTGAATATTCTTTTCTCAATCTCCATCCAAAAGCAAAGTTCCTGTAACTAAAGTGAATGAGGAAATTGAGTGCAGAAGAACTTGACAGAGATCAGACTTTTTTCCCTTTCAAGAATGTATTGAGGCCAAAGTAAGCCAAAACAAACAACAAAACAGCCTCTGCAGGATAAAGTACATCAGAGAAGGCCCTGCACGTTTCTCTTCATTTCATTTTTTGAGCAACTTATCTGCCCATTAAAACCAAGCCCAGGGAAATGGATGTGAGTCAGGATCTGGGGCTGAGAAGGGTTAAACGCCTTTTTCTTCTTGCGCGGCATATGCTCTGGGGATGTGAGAGGAGCCCTGGTCAATAGACAGATATATTGACTTGTTATTATTTAAAGTTGTTTAACCAGGTAGAGATAAACGAAAGCTTTCAGCAGCTGAACTATCACACAAATCACAATTAAGGTGGCATATGTGTTTGGGAGACGTAAAATCAATTCCCGCGAAGATAATATTTTAGTCTCTATTGGAACTTGAAAACAGAAGTAAATTTTCAGCAGCAACAGCTGGGCTTGTTCCATCCAGGAGGCTCTCTATTAACTGTACGAGAAGGGCGTTTATTACCTCTTCTAATGGTTTTCCTCTATGGTTTTGTCTTCTTCAAAAAAGCCAAATTGATTGCGGTGGTGCTGTTTACTGATATGACCGTGGGGGCGGCGGCAGCTGAGGCTCCCCACTTGCACGTGGACCACCCGCTCCTCCGGGAGGGATGCTTGTTGTTGGGAGGAGAGGGTACTGGGCCCATAGGGGCTGCTGGTGGCACTGGGTCCGGAGCGAGCGGGGCCTGACCTTCACTCCCGGGGGTGGCTTTCCTGGCAGCCTGGGAGGGAAAGCCTGTGTAGGAAAGGGAGGCATTTGTGGGTATGAAGTAATCTCTGGGGTTTCATCACCTCCAGAGTTTCCCCCAGTGGGATGTGACCTCTGAGGACTGTGTCTCACCATTTAACATTTCAATCATACGAATGTGTACGTGTGTGTGTGTGTGTGTGTGTGTGTGTGTGTGGATGCTTCGTCCTCTTAATTCTATCCATTGCCTGGAGGGCAGGGACCCCATTTAATGTCATTGGATTCTCTATTGGACTTAGTATGATGCTGGCACACAATATGTGCTCCTACGAGGGGGGCCATGGATGTGGGGAGCCCACCGGTCCAAAGGCCTGGCTCTAATTCACTCCCCAGCACCCTACCCTTCTCAGCCCTTACTCGTGGTTGTTCGTGGGAAGTGAGGCTGGGTTAACGTTTCACTCCTGTTGAGTTCTCCCTGTGAGCTAAGATAGGAAGCTGCCATGTAAGCAGGGTGGGGCACAGGGGACCCTTTGGGGGTCACAGGGCTCGCCTATGAGTAAGAGGAAAATAGGATGAGGAAATCTGGCCTCCTCAGGGAAGCAGGTAGGGGCCTAGGACGCCTTGGTTCCAGAGTGAGAACAGAGCAAGTCAGGAGAGGAAAGACGGCCAGTGAAGGACCAGCAGCCCGGAGCCCGGGCCCCATTCTCATCTGGGTGCTAACCGGCTGGGAGAACTGGGGCCTGCCGTCGGGCTCTGGGTTGTAGGTGCTTTGTCTGAAAAACATGAACAGTGAAACCCAAGCTCCTTAGAAGACAGACACTGATAAGAATGCAAGATGAGCATTCCTGCCAAAGGGAAACAGACAGACAAGCAAACAAACCCAACAAGCAAAACAAAGAAAGATGAAAACAGACAGCCTGGTTCCCTTTTAGACAAAGAAGTGAGTAGGAAAGTGCTATGGCAAATCTCAACATCTCTCATTTCTGGGTGATCCTTTGCAACCCACGGCCACCTACATCAACCTTGGGGACCACAGGCGTGGACCCCACAGAGCCCCCTGCCTCCCCCTTCACTCTGTGCACTGCATCTCTGCAGGGCCTCTGCTCGAGGGCCGCTGTGGTCACGCTTCGCGGCTCAAAAGCCACGGGTTCACGTATCCCATAGTCCCTGAGGTGTACAGCGTGCCAGGCACTGTTGTGGGTGTCTGGGAAACAGCAAGCACACAGACGGTGAGCTAGGGGCAGTACAGGCTGACAGAGGACGCGGGACAGGCAGACAAGTCAACGGAGGAGGGGAGAAATTTTCACACAGACGCAGACGTTGCCATTTACGTAACGTCAATGGTTCCCAGTTGCCTGAATAGAGAGAGCCGTGTGGGACCAAACAGAGTCTGAATTTCCATTGTCCATAGTCTGTCTTCCTAGGCTGTGATTTTGGGTGATCTCTCTTGTTTTCTCCAAACTAGGAAACGAAGAAAAGCTATTCCCTCCTATTATATGATCGTCTATTGTGCACTGTGGCCTGGAATTAAATTCTTTCCTCTCTTTGGTTCTTTGTAGGACCAAAGGTCCCTCCTGTGCGCTGCTTCTCCAAAGCTCTCAGACCTGTGCCCGTTTTAGCGTCAGACGCACGTAAGCCAGCCCTGCCAGGGGCTTGTTTCTCGATGGCAAAGCAGAAGGGGCCAGCCTGCAGGGCACAGTCGTCTTCTAGACCCAACCTTTGGAGCCAGGAGAGCACCAATTTCTTTCCAGAGGTGGAGACGCCGCCTTGCCTTCTGGAAGCTCACAAAGAAGGTGGGCATACACAGACTTAAGGGACTGCCCTTGGGTCAGTAAACAGAGCCCCGAGAACAGGGGGCCACGGGTGCCGAACCGGGGAGAGCACGGCGTAAGGAGTCAGAGGGACACGCGCCATGGAGGTGGATCCCAGCCCTGCCGACCTCTGGCCGCAGGAGGACCTCTAGACACCTGCCTCTGGGCGCCGGGGACATAGCGCATGGTGCTCGAGGGAGTTTGAATCTTGTACGATTTCGTACACGCGAAAGCCCCTAGCTCCACACGTGCTTTCAATAAACATAAACGTTAGCAGCGTCCGGCCCTTGCTCTACCACTCGCACCCCGCCTGCTCCCTCCCCTGTACACACATCGCCGTCCGAAGCCTTCACAGTGCCGCCGGGCGAGGCGTGGGCCGCGGCAGGGTCACAGCCACCCGTGCACATCGCTGAGAATGCACGTCACACTCGAGAGACAGGATTCCTTCCCCCCCCCCCCGTCGGGCACGGGCCTCCTCGTGTCTTACTCTCTTCCTCAGCAATTTCCAGTTTCTTAAGGTAAGAATGGAGAGGAAGGAGAGGGGCAGGTCGAAGAGTGATGAAACTGTCCACAGAACAGAGATCAGTACAGGAAAGAGCAGGGCAGGGACAATGGAGATTCTGCCAGTAACTCAACAAGGAATTGACATCAAAGTGGGCACATTCAAACAAGCGGATCAACTCGGGTACCGGAGCACCGCCACGCGGAGTGGAAGATGTGAGCCGGGAGCAATCACAGACGGGGTGTCCACGCTGCCCGCGCGGCACTGACACAGAGACTCTGGCTTCATCAAGAGAACAGGGCCTTTGTACCCGAAGGCCTCCGATGAGTCCCTTTACTGTCCTAGCTGACTCCACCATGCAGCCACTAGTTCTCTAATAAGCTGATTTCCCCCGAGACCTTTACCGAGGAAGAGACAGAAACTGCAGTGATTTGGTCTTGTAACCACAGCAACCGTGCTTGCAAATCCGCCTGGCAGGGAACGAGGCCAGGAGCGAAAAAGGAAGCAGCCTCCATGGGTGGCACCCAGGCTGCCTTCTTCCTTAGACAACGCAGAAAGCATCCCCTACCCCGCGGGGTCCAGGCACCGGAGGATCCAGGGATATCCTCTGTGCTCTTGGAGTCGGTCTGCTGACTTGCCCAGCACTGCATGGAGGGAAAGGGAAAAGGGGAGAAGAAGGAGGGTTTCACTGAACACTTAGGGGCTGGATATCTTGCCAGGCGCTCTACACGTTTTATTTCCTGTGACCCCGAGGACCACTCTGAGAACGTGATATTTAAGCAGAGCCATTCCTCCCACGGTGTCTTCTGGACCATCATGGGGGGGTAGGTGTGGGGTGGTTGGAAAAGGGAAAAGACGGAGCAGAGGGTAGAGAAGAGAAACTCGCTGCGTGGCCACCTCCTCGTGCCCGGCAGCCAGGCCAGGAGCCTGCCCGTGCCTCCCGCCCCATCTTCCCTCATGCACCTCGGGCCAGGGCCACGGCCATCAGAGAAACTACCTTACGGTCGAGGAAGCCGAGGCCGTAAGAGAATCTGCTGTCAGCTCACGGGCACACAAGTCGCCTCTGGCAGAATCAGGACTTCGATCCCCGGCGTGCAGCTTCTGCTGCCTCATCTCAGAGCAGCACACACGCCTGGGCTCAGACTCCCGTGGCTGCGTGTTGACGTGCACCTCTAGGGCCGCGCGGACGACCACGTCGCTGGGAGACGCAGCAGACGCCACGCTGTCTGCCGAGATGCAGCCTTCCCTAGTTTTAGGAGAGTTTCTCTGGGCTCATCGGGGAAGAAATTAACAGAGCAGAAGTACATCCATAGTCTCGAGTCATTCAAGTGGAATGCAGTCCTCTTAGAAGTAGCTCTCTGAGGGGGTTTGGCAGCCTACAAACCTTTCTGAAATTTCTTCACGAGCAAATGAGCATCAAGCAATGCGGTGACAGGGCAAAGGGGACCCGCCCGACGCTAATATATGCAACAGATGAATTCTCAGTGCCCGGTCATCCCCCCCGTCACCCACTGAAGAGAGGCTGGGCCCCTTGCCTTAGACACGAGAAGCGCCAAATCCCATCCTGGAGCGGGGATGGCCGTGCAGGTGTCTCCCCTTCCCGTTTAAATCCTCTGGTATCTCTTGACTGTCTAATCAGGGAGCTGCTCTCTACCCCTCCATCACGACAAGCAATGA
Source organism: Kogia breviceps (assembly GCF_026419965.1). NCBI lineage: Eukaryota > Metazoa > Chordata > Mammalia > Artiodactyla > Physeteridae > Kogia > Kogia breviceps. Next base: position 119,020,433 of record NC_081316.1, read on the forward strand.
AGGCAACACCTCTGTAAAACAAAATTCAGGTGCAGAGGAAATGGGGGATGATAAGTGAATTGCAGGTGACCCAAGGAGCTAGAGTTCCTATGGAATTAGAGTGGGAGGTAGAGGAAGGGAATCAGGATCCCTTGTAGAGGATGATGGTATAATTAGATGACTCAGGAAAATGCTGATGGTGTTAAACCTCTCCACCTGGAAGTCCTACGCATGTTTAACAATGAATAAACCAAAATTGGGTGGGACCTCATCCTCCTCCTAAGTTTTCAGAATGATAGAATATGGGAGCATCTCCTACCCAGCTGGCTAACTGAGAAATCTGGAACATTCCTCATATTTCACATTCTCCATCACCCCAGGCGTCGAGTCCTTCTTACTCGATTTGCCTCCGAAAACTCACCCCAACTTGCTTGCTTCTTACTCCTTATCGTTCCTCATCTGAATTCTTTTAATTACTTCTAAAGTTAGTTTCTCCTCTGCCAGGTTGACCAACGCCCATTAACCTGGCCGTGGTGATATTTCTAAATTGCAAATACACTCTAGCCACTCTTAAGATTAAATCCTTCTACAACTCCCCTACCTCTCTTAAGACAAGTCCCCACATCTCAGCATTTCTTGTCGAGATTTAAGGATCCTGTCCCTGTTCACCCCTTCTACCTGCCGTGCCACCTCTGCCCTCAGGCATCTTGGGATGGTCAGCGCTTGGAAGTTCTTGACCTTGCTATGCTTCTCAGGCCCGTGTGGGTGCATCAAGTGTGAGCACCTACCGTTACTTAGCTGTTCCCGTCCCTTTTCCCAGCGAATTCCTTCTGTCTCTGCGAGACCCGGCTCAGGCATGTCCTCTTCTGGAGGTGAGCACTGAGCCCTGCGATCCGGCTACGTGTCCCCTCCTGGGCTCCTCTGGCCTTGGCACAACCTACCATGTCGCGACGTAACTCTAAATCCTCCTCTGGCCCGGGATTTCCTGGACAGTCGCCCTGCTTCTGACATTTTTATCCTCAGTACTTGTCACATACTAACTGTCGACACATGTGTATTCAGTTGAAATGAACTTCTACTCTCTCTATTTTTTGCACCATTCCTGGGGGGTTCTACCAAAAATCTTCTCACTTTCCAAGCTCGTGTCCTCGAATGATCCGATACTCAGAGATTCCTTTCTTCCTTTGAAACTTCAATAACTTAAAATATTTTGTTTTCATTTGTTTGAAAGAAGCAAACACAGTTGAGACTCTGCCATATAGAGGATCAGTTAAGTGAGGACATGGAGGGAAGGCTGAGGGAAGAATAGGAGAAAAAAAAACCGACTAACGTTTATTTCGCAACTAATACGTAACAGGTACAATGTTAAAACATCCTTACCTACTCACACCTAACAATTCTCACGGTCAGTCTTCTGAGGTGGGCATTATTAGCACCTTATGAGTGAAGATGAGACTGGGTGTCACCTATGTCTCTGAAGAGAAAATAGAGAACTTAAACTAAAGAGAAGGAAATATGACTTATAGGGCAAAGCACATAATGGACAGGTAGGAACTGTAAATATTCTTATTTTGAAATAAGAGATACTGTTAAACACTTAAATGCAAATGAGCCATGTCTTTCATCTTAAATCGCAGAGTTTTAAGTAAGTGGCGGTCCAGTGGTTAAGACTTCACCTTCCAGGGCGGGGGGTGCAGGTTCAATCCCTGGCCGGGGAGTTAAGATCCCACATGCCTCACGGCCAAAACACCAAAGCATAAAACAGAAGCAATATTGTAACAAATTCCATAAAGACTTTAAAAAAGGATCACATCTATATATATATATATATATATATATATTTGTTTTTGTTTTTTTGCGGTACACGGGCCTCCCACTGTCGCGGCCTCTCCCGTTGCGGAGCACAGACTCCGGACGCGCAGACGCAGCGGCCACGGCTCACGGGCCCAGCCGCTCCGCGGCACGTGGGATCCTCCCGGACCGGGGCACGAACCCGCGTCCCCCGCGTCGGCAGGCGGACTCTCAACCAGTGCGCCACCAGGGAAGCCCTATATTTTTAAAAATTGTCTTATCTGAACAAGCTCGGCTTAGAGGAAACCATTCAGCAAGACCAAAGTCTCTGCCGCTCACCCTTCCACCCTCAGGCCTGCCTGTGCTCCCCGGTCTCTGCTTCCTCTTACCCTCATCAGAAAGGTTTACGGAGTTTTGAGATCCAGTGAAGGACTCTCAACACCCCCGGCCAAAAAAACCCGTCTGTTGCAAGCAGATCTGACGTTCTCTAGATGGTATGTGCTGTGGCCCTGGCGCCCCATTTACGTGCGTAGTGATCTACCTGTTGACAATATCCCCGGCCTCAATCAGCTGACTGCAGCCCTGGGACAGGGGCAGAGGGGAGAAGCCTCCTAGTTCTCTCTATGGTTTCTTTGTATGCAGCTGTTTTCACATCTCAGATGTGAGCTCCATCAGGGAGCTCCTCTCTAAATTCAATGCCTGGATGAATAAATGAATACATGGGAAAACATTTAAGGGGAAAGAGAGACTTCCGAATGGACAGATGAACACGTTAAAGAAAGGTCGCATCATCTGTAGCTTGAGGGTGTTGGTTTTTAAAACTGATCATAGGATTTGGTACCAATCCGTCCCATCGCCTGGTCTTCATCAAAATAGGTCATTTATTTAACAGAAAATCAAACAGAAAAGAAGGAACAGCTGCCGGTGGAGGTCTCTCCTGTCTATTTCCTCAGTCAATTCTCGTGTTCATGGCTTGACTGCCTTCCTCGTGTTAGAACGTTAGGCCTTAACATCTGCTTCTCCGGGTGTTTCCACCACACTCCCCGTTCTCCACCTTCTGCCTGCTGTAATAATCCTGATAGGAGTGAGTATGCCCTTAATAAATATCCTAAGGCCCTTCTCTACGTATATGTTTTTAATAGGGTGCATGGTGGGCGAGGATAATGAAAACGCACCCTATCGTTCAGCTGCCATGCTTAGGAATGACTAGATAAAGCCTCCCTTGCAGAATGGAAAGGGAACAGCAAAGATTTTCATTCCCCACTTCAAGTGGGTTGGTAAATAGGTATGTCTGCCACAGGCTGGTTGGAGGATGCTTGCTGGATGGATTGACAGGTGAAGAATGGCTAGACAGTTTAAATAAATAGGTGGGGAACTGTCATATTAGGGAGGTGCATGAGTGAATAGATGGAATAAGGGTTAGAAAAATGGGGGAATAATAAATATGTGAGTGAATAGGTGACTGGTTAGCTGATGGAGAAATAAATTGGTACATCGATGATGGATGCAGCTGAGTGGCCAGATGAAGTGAAAGACCGATAAACGTCTATGCAAGCAGGCAAGCAGATGGATGGGTAAATGCTGTGGTGTGAACAGGAGCGGGAGAGGGTCAGGCGAGGGTGGGAAGAGGATGATTAAAAGGAAGAAGCAAAAGGAGAGGGTGACGGGGAGCAGTGAAGGCATTAAGACGTTAGAACTGGAAATTCATTTCCTCGACAAGTCATGATTTTACAATGAGTCGGAGGAAATTAGAAACGCTCCATCACTGGTACCTACCGTGTCCTCCGTATTTTAATTTACAAGGAACATGATCGAGTCTATCAAGTTACCTGTGTTCCATCGCCTGTAGGGGAAACAGAGTCATGAAAGGCCAGGATTAGCCCTCGTCTGTCTAGGAAGCCTTGAGAAAGAAGCCTCATAACTCCAGCTGGGGGTCTTGGCCAGAGAAGTTGTATAACTGAGGAATCTTCCCCCACTTTCTGGTGTGTGCCCAAAGAATCATCGGCCACTGACCTAAGCTTTATTTGGGGGCAGGCTTAGGAATCCAGTGGTTGAAAGGGAAACAAAAACCGTCCAGGGAATTTTGATAGAACACACTGAGGGGGTTAAATTCACCAGTGGTGCAACTGAGGAAGCAAAGATGAGCAAGGTGAAATGTCCAGTCCAAGATCACACGTGTAGTCAACGGCAGAGCTCAGAAGGGCTGGTTGACGTATAAATGGTTGGTGAGAATCTGGGTTGCAAGAAAGAGGTTAATGCCTGTTCCTTCAGAAGAGCAGATGAATGTGTGACCAAGTGGTGGGAGATTTACTGAAAGAGAAAGATGTTTTAGGAAAGACAATCAGAGGATAGGAGCTCGTTCTCCAGATCTCTTTCTCATGCTATTACCCTATAGATGCTACAGTAAACCTAAGACAGAGAACAGTCCCTCCAATGGCATGTGCTTTTCGGAATAAATGTGTATCACAGTCACCCTATTTTCTCATACTGACTCCAGTCAAAGTGGTGCTTGACCCGGTGGACTCAACCTGCAGGAACCCTTAAGGAGCGCTCAAACCGAGCAGTATCTGGTCATTCTTTTTCTGAAACTTCTCCTAGGATTTCATTTGAGCCTAGGTCCATAAATAATTTAGACTTTGAGGCTGCAGCTGCATTTTATAATATTGTATTTTATATTATTTGTAAGTGGCATAGATATGTGATATACAATTGCAATATGAAATTGCCTAGGCTTCATAGTATTCTGTGTGCATGTGGGTACATACATGCATGAGAGAGACAGAGAGAGAGAGAGAGGGAGGAATGCTACGCAGTTTTCTGGATGCGTCTGCTTCCCAAAGCCTAAAACACACACACGGGAGAAGCACAGCCTGCCTAGTTTTCTCCATTCCTGGATACGGGGTGAGGTGTCCTAATAAACAGCCCCCCAAAAGTTACAAATTTCTTTGAACTTTATTGATACACTGCACAATCACAACCATCTCGTACTTATCCTGAATTAGAAAAGGTTACAACTACAATGTAACATGCACAAAATTCAGGTAGTATATTCACCCTTAATACAATTATTGACAGAAATCAAGTCTCCATTGATTTTTGAAGGAAAAAATAAGAAAGAAAATAGAAGGGGAAAAAAAAAAAAAAAAACAAACTCTAGAAGCCTGACAAAATTATACTGTTGTATCACGTGATAAAATTTTAAAGCATTTGAACATAGATTTGTTTGAAGGATAATTGTGAAAATGGGCACACCCATGATCTGACACAGCTATAACGGCACCATTGATAAGTCATAATTTTTTTTTAATCGAGAGGACTCTGAACTTGACAGATACATTTTCGTACACCCACACATTCCTCACAACTGCACTTTACATGTCACAAAAGGTTTTGAATGATTAAAAAAAGCTCCCTTTAATTAACCCAAGGGCAGCTATGATTACTTATCATTGCTATGATCGATATCATTATAAATCTGCCAATGGCGTAGAATGTGGCCCCCCCCAGAAAAAGAGTAGAGGGTTCACCATGTTTCTTTCCCCACTCAGGGTCATGGAACAGCTAAAACAACCCTGTGCCTTTCAAAGGGCACTGTTGAAAGAAATAAGATGGAATGTCTTTTGAACTCCAGGAAATGAGGCTTGCTGGCTACTTTCCGGCTGAGGACAATCGTGTCTAATTGAGTCCGCGCCACACCCTCGTGGACTACCGATGTCCCGCACCCGAAGGCTAAATCACACCGGCTCAGCTCTCTCTTTTTGCCACATCTTTTAATTGCATATCTATTTCTCCCTCCTTTCATTTACTTCTCTTCTCTCAAGAAATGAGGGAAATGAGACTGGCATTTTTATTGTTGGCTGTCAGCGATGGTGAGGAGATCTCATCATATCGTATTTTTCGAAAATGTTGCCTCTTCCTAGTTGCACACCTGTGCAGTTTTACTGCAACTGCTCCAACTTATTCGTCTTAAAATAAAATAAACAAGGAAGTTTTGAACAGTAGGAGGGGAGGCGATTTGGCATACGTTTCTAGGAATAGGGCTCATGCAGAACGAAAGGAAACAATCCTCATTTGGGGAGAAAAAGAACAAAAAAAATGAATTTTGCCAACTAGAAACATCTTCTGCTGCTTCCCCTACTTCCTCGAATTCCAAAGAGATTAAATTTGGGGTTTTGTTTGTTTGTTTGTTTTTAATGCTGTGGAGGTTTTTGGTGGGGGGAAGGGGCGCTGGTTCCAGGTATGACAAAGCCGGCTTTTCTGTGGTGAGGACTCAGGGTCAGATTGGCAAAGATGCCATGGCCCCAGCTCTCACCCCATTCCTCCCCTCCTACCGATAACATCCACGCACAGCCACAGAGGAGAAAACCTGCCCTTGGTACTGGAAGTGCACACCAACCTACAACCACTCCTGATGCACTCCCATTGACAAGCTCTCCTGGAGACAGACTGCCCGCTTTAAGGTTCTCTATCTTCTCACGCGACTTTTCCCTGCGTCAGGAGAGATCACCATGATCTCCTCCACGCGGAGAGCAAGTTGCTGGATTGATGCAGAGACACATCCCTGAACTCATCCTTGGCTGTGCACTTGTCCCGAGTCCCAGAGGCCACTTCCCACCCAGGTTTTGAGAACTAACTGACCAACCTGTGAAATGAATTGTCTAACGCGAGGCATGGGTTTCAGAGGAAAAGAGCCCCAGGCCTCTCTGTGATACACAGCCTGAACTTCCCTTCTGCTTAGTTGAATACAACTACAGCAGAACAAGCCACACGTCATCTCTCTGTATAAGATAGGGGCACATTTTGACCACCCCTCGCCTGTATGGCCTCCCTCCCCGAGTTAAAACAAGAATGAGAAAAACTAAACGCATTTTCTTCAACTTGCAGAAGACGGTATCAGGCACTTGACATTCAACTACCGAAAAACAAGCTTGGCCAGGGCCTTAACACTAGCACTGGCACTGGAATTACTTTGGTGGGAATACATATGAACTTGGTCTTGGAAGGGGGAGGGTTCCAGATTACCTACATAGCTGAGTTCCTCTCACCTGATTGCCTCCTGATAAGCCTTTTCCGGTTTCCTTCCCACGTGCAAAACCTATGAAGAGCCACGCGTCCTCAGAGACTCGATAATTCATTTTTTCCTCCTCTACCCTAACCCCCTCCCCCATCACCGGCACCTCGAAAAAAATCTCTCCAGCAGGACTTATCCGTCCGCCTGCCATATGTAAAGTGAGTATGGATATTGTCTTTAGTAAGCGTTTGCTGCTCTGTATGCTTCAAGATACTGGGTAACGGCTCCTGTCCTATGGAGCCATCCCCACCAAAGGAACCCAAGCCACCCAGAAGCTGGAGTACGTCTGTTGTGCAGAAGTGTTTTCTGTCCCACTTCCCCATTTCCTTGGGTCTTGTTTCCTCGGTTTTCTTTATCCCAGACAGGTGAGGATTAACGGTAGGAGTTTTTTCCCTCTGAAACGGGGCTGGAACCTGTAACTACCAGACATGCTTCCCAGTATCCAGTGGAAGAGGCTGCACAGAGCTCCACAGTGAGTCTGAGACCCGGGCTCATTGTGCGTGGAAGGTTCTGGGTCCTCCTGGCTGAAGGAGGACGGGCGCCTCCCTCTGGATCAAGTCCCCGAGTGAGGAATATGCCCAGCTCGTCCATTTCAAGCACCGCGTTCTCCAAGACGGTACCGTCTCCACAGCCTCCACACTGATGTTCCTCCAAAGGAACAAGAGTAGTACCAGCAGAACATTCAAATGACACATTCAACGCTCCTTCAGAGTGAGACACCAGCCCCGCTCCAGGAGCCCCGTGTGGTGACAGGTCTGAAACACTGATGTCCGACCTGTAATTCTGACTCCACGCCTGTTCTCGACTGTCCCTGGAACTTGAAAGCCACACGCTGCGCTTGGCACACCATTTACGTTCCCCCAGTCTGGCTCCTGGCAGCTCTCTGGGAGATGCAGATGTCTGTTTACAGCTGGAAAGTGTAATATTGATTTCATTCACGCCAGCTCTCTTATGGAAGCGGCTAGCTTTTTGTACGTCAAGACAGCCTACGTGTGTGTGTGTGTTTCTCCACTGTGTACGTCACGTTCATGTGCTATAACGGACAAAAACAAAGAGGCCACACTTCAGAGGAAGAAGATCCATTAAGCATCGACGGGACGGAACTCTATGGAGCTGGTATTTCTCATGTTTTAGACTGTGGAGCTGAAAGCGTGTTCCAGCGGATCTCCAGCAGGCCTGTGACACGGTCACGGTTGATACACTCCTTCTCATCCTCAGCAGGTCATTCCCTACAGCACAGGACAAGGGCACAGCCCTGCAGGTTTCCAATGCCATTCTCTTGCAAGCCTGGCACACTTGCTGGCTGAGTCCTTCTTGTCCCAGGAGACAATACAGAAAGATCAGGTCAGCTCTTCTTTGTGTTCTGGAAAGATGTGTTCTGAACATGGAGAGCTGAGGGCATGCTTCCCCAAAGCTCCTGGAGAAGCAGCCTGTATCCGAGGAAATTGTGTGTCACTTTCCCCTTCTGTTTGCTGTGTTGTGTTAATCAAGTGCTTGGAAATTGTCAGTTGCTCAAGTGCCCTCAGCTCCGGAGAGCTTCCTGAAACATACACCAGAGCTGTCAACACACCCGCCATGTAATTGGCTTTCATCAGCTTTTTACTGGGTAGTTTTCAAACAGAGGAAACCAAAACTGGAGCAGAGAGGAGACAATAGCAGAAGTCATCCCGCTAAGGTGGACGGCTCTCTTCACGCTGCAGAGACAGAGGTGTGTTTTTTCTCTCACTTTCTTGCTATTAAGCCCAGTCCCATAGTTTCCTGACATGCACTTTCTTGAAAGGCTGAGAGAAACATGAGTTTTGGCACCTTGTCCTTCCGGTAAGAAAGAAAACACACGATACTCATCAAGGTTTTGCCAAGGCTGATGTGCTTCCCAAGAAGGTGTTTCTCAATACACAGTCTCTGCTGGGAAGGGTGAGTGACCGATCTTCGATTGCTACTTTTGGCCATCTCTTACCAGTATCTACTTTGGGTGGATGGGCTAGCACATTCCAGACAGTCCACGACATAGTGCTTTTCTATGTTGTTAGCCTGTGAGATCATTGGCTTTCGCATGAGAAGCTGGTAGGTCATTTTGAAGATGCCAATATCTGCAGAAGGTAGAGGAGACGTGAATCCAGTGGAATAGACACAATATGGTTAAGAGATTAATGTGGTGATGGACTGATAGCGAAGAGTGGGGAAAGAAATGGAAAGACATGGAAAGACGTGTTAGATAATTACACTGATAGATTGATAAATAAAGTAAATAGATTGCTAGAGAAGAGGATGGGTGGGGAGATGACTGGATGGAACGTCAGACAGTTGGGGAGATGGGTAACCGAATGATTACTTTCACAGAGAGCCTGATAAAACCTAAATAATCAGCCATGTGCGGATCGTTGTGTATGAACTGGACAGCATTTTTCTGAGAGAAGTACCATCCCCAAAACGCTTCCCCCCTTTGTTCGGTCACGTGACTTCTAAACGTTTAGCTTGGGGTTGTGTGCATATCCCTAAACTTGGAATCCCTACAGCTGGGAGGGAAAGCAGATAGGGCAGAATGGCTAAAAAGATGGCAGTGTTTCATATACATAGAGGGAGAACTTTCCAGAAAGAAAGGATGTGAACCCTCGTGTAATTAGACAATAATAAACGCGGAAGGAGTGGTATGTACATCATAGTCAGGAAAATGGTCCAAAGCTTAAAAGACGCAGATAATAGGACACTTGGATATAACTCTTGCTGTGCACTACATTGTAAGTGAAGTTGTGTCTTCAGGGTGTTTATCACGAGGCACATTTTCTGCCCAGATGGAGCTTATGGTTCGCTGGGGGGGTAGGGTTGGTGGTGATGGTGTTGGAAAGGCAGAGGAAAGGGAAGGGCCAAGGTGGAGGGACAGATTCCATTTTTGGACACACCAATGAATGATTATTCTACACATGGTAGAACCCTTCACACCCCTCCCCCCCAACCCCACTCATTCAAACTGGATAGAAAAATCAAATGAACAGACCAACCAAACAAAGAAAAATCCAAATCAAGGAGAAGAACAGAAACAAACAAAAAGAAGCCCAAACTCGTTTGCTCTCCGCAGTGTAGGTAAAGTCTGTGATATGGAGAAGCAGGCGTTGCTCAGAAGACCTATGGTTTCTTATCAAAACTTGATGAAGAAGTGGGCAAAGAGGGTCCCTGATAGCCAGAGGCAAGCCAGCGCTCTAGAGGCCGAGTTTACACCGTCAATGACAGCTCCAGGCCCTGTGTGGGAGAAAGAGAGACAGACCCATTAGCGCACACCCACAGGGCACCATCCTCATCCCTTGACAAGCACCGCGTAGACATGCTTCCCCGTGACCCGCTCCCACCCACCAGTGAGCCTTCCAAGTCTGCATAAATGGCGAGTGCCCACTGGGAGAAACTCACAGGGGCTTATCGCTGGGGTGCCTGGACCCTACAGCCTGCTCCCAAAGACTGGGGTTTAAAAACTAAAAGAGGTAGAGGGAGGGGACGGTTAGACGTGCGGGCTGACGGGTTAGGGCAGGACCTTTGTAAGCAGAGCCTCTACCTGTGTTCTCTCCTTGGAAATCGTGTCCAGGACAGACAGGGGTGGGAGGGGAAGGAGAGGAAGAGAAGGTTTTGTGAAACACAGGAGTCTAGGTGTAGACGTGGCTGACTTCTCGTCTGGTGTGACTGGGATATTGGGGCAGCGTCTCCCAAAGCCGCCGAGGGAGAATGAATACGCACACCCAGAGTTTTAAAGACTACGGTTGGGTTTATCCCAGCAGCCAGCGATGCGTCTCCAGAGGTGACAAAGACAACCCCCATTCTCAGACCCAACAGCCACCTTATGCCCCTGCCTGGCAGGGCTCTCCCTCAACCTCTTTCTTTCTTCTTCCCTCTCTCTGGCCCTTTGACACAGTCCCCGTGAAACCCTCACATCCCGCTGTGAAATGAGACCACAGAATCCCAGGTGCGATTCCTTTCCCTTCATCTGCATCCTTGGGAAGACAGACCACGGGCACTGGGGTCGCCTCGCCTGTTCCCGAGGGCCCGGGGTGGAAGGCTGAGTGTCCAGCTCTGCCCCTGTACTCCTCCGTCACCTCTATTTACCGGCATCAGAATTTAGGGTCATAAGCAAGACCAGAATGGCCAGCGAGCAGGGAGCAGAGAGTGTTCCGGGGAAAGCAAAACTAAGCGTTAGTCAAGGGATTAGAAGCAACCCTGTAGGGCCAGTGACAAAGGGACGGAGTGACAGGCAAGAAACGCAGGGCTTCACCGCCTCCTTTACTAGTAAACTGGCTTGTTGGAAACAACTTTACTACTGAAAAGAGCCTCAGTGGTGCAGGGTCTCCTCAGACAGGAGCCAGGTCATGTGGCTTGCTGGTCAGCGTAATGGCGCGGATCCAGGCCTTGCTGGGCGGGCAGTGATGTTAGCTGTCAGCCTGGGGATGGATGGTTCTCTCACTCCAGCAGCTGGCATCCGACTGTTCCCACCCCAGGGATCTCAACAGGATTCCTTTTCTTCGTCTGATTGACAATACAGTTCTCCTATTTACTAAAAATTCATATTGACTCGATAGCTTTGAGAGTCCTGCGCACAGTTTTCTGTGCTTTCGTTACAGAGTGTTTGCAGATAAGGGCAGAGTCCAGTCCTTAGTCCATTGCTATGGTCCCCACGACAGCTTCATACATATTTATAGAAAGTAGCCTGACTCTGGGGCCCCATCAGTCCAGGCGTATATCCTAGGAACTGTACTGGCCTCCGGAATGTGCTGAGTTGCAAAAAGCCCAGTCTGAAGCTCAAGGTAATTCTCTATATTGTCTTCTGCAAAAGATGAGTGATTTCGATTTTTAAATGAGTTTAAAAGGAGATGGGCAACACAGATGTATAAGACCCATATGTTTTTGTAAAGAATATTTAAAATGTAAAGTATATATTGTATATATGATATATATTCACTAGTTTTATATATGTATATATGTATATATATGCATGTGTGTGTGTCTTTGTCTAATTCATTATATTGATATCAACTTAAGAAACAATTGAATGGGCTCCATTCTAGACGGACAGAGGCCTTTAGCTGAGGAATCACTTTATTCCAAGTCCTACCAGTGGGCTTAGCATTTCTGGGGATGTCATGCTACCAGCACGAGGTTGAACGTAGCTAAAACAAAGAGGAGAGGAGGAGTATGAGGAAGACACAGCAGTGCGAGCCGCCCGGAAAGAAGGAGGAGGAATCATCAAGGCGGCAGGTAGCAGTGGCAGGAAGACGTTCATCCCGATCAGGCAGGGGTGTTACAGCCTCAGCTCGCTTCGGCTGAGCTCTCCAAGGAGCGGAAGCGTGACGGGCCTCGGGAGGCACAGAGCCTGCTCAGCCCGCTTGGTGGGGATGAGACAAGGCATATGCTTAGACGGTGCTTTCTGGCTGGCAAACATGACTGTAAATGCTGCACGTCGAATGCATTTTATCTTTATGAAACCCTATGGCATTCCTATCTTATAGATGGGGAATTGAGAAGCAGAGCAGGTAAGTGCCCTGCCTATGGCCACGGAAGACAGTGCACCCAGAGCTGGGTTAGAACTGAGTCACTCTGTCTACGGGGTCGGCACCCTTGATTATCACAACTCTACTTCCTCTCTGTGGAGAACAATCCTCTGTGCATGTTTTTCAGAGGTCATGGCATCAAGGAATAATGGCCCGGGGATCTGGAGACCCGATTTCTCCATGTGGCTCTGCTGCTTCCTAGCCGAGTGCCGGCTCCTCTCTGGCCTTGGTTCTCCCATCTGCAGTGAGGGGAGGCTGGGACGGATGGCCTCTGAGCTCTTCTCCTTTAGCACCCTGAGTTACTGAATGGCTGGAAACCCTGCATCTGGTCCCAGAAGGGACAGCTGGGGAGCAGCCAGATGGCCTTTTCCAGTGGTACAAAACCATCACCACTCCTGCTTTTTGCACCTATAGGCATGCCATCTCCGGAGACAGCAAGAGGGCGCCAAACATTCCTAGACCCTAAAGTTTCCTCTTCTGTAGCCTCATTTTCTATGCATTTTCAGGAAACTGTATTCCTTAGCAGGTATTATAAGCCCTGCTTTAAGCATCAGATGACATGGCCATTTATGGTCAGAGTGCCTTTGGCCAATCGGTGTATGAGAAAGGGCTGAGCTATTCTGGCCAAAGAGTTTACCTAATCTACTAGGATAGAGATTACACTAGCCTTGCTTTCCTCCTATGGATCCTGGACACATTTGAGATTTGGCAGTTGGGCCTACGGGAAGCGAGGGGCCTACAGGAAGGCTCTCGGGCTTTGTTCCAAGCCGGGAGAGAGTGGCTCACATCCGCGTACCATACTCCGGCTTGGAGGGATGTAAGACAAAGGCCATCAGCGATGAACTGATTCTTTAATGGCGTCTTCAAGGTAACCCTGATCCTACTGGGAATGAGGGGGAAAAAAGAATCTGGGTTGGGTCTCTCCCCTAGGCTTTCTGTATGCTAAGGCCACTCACCTGATTATGCAAACGCTTCTTTGTGCTTTAATACAGAAGAAGCAGTGGATTGCTGCTGTCTAGCGAACTGCTGTGGTCCCATGATTACGTCTATGCATCTGCTCTGCCTTGGCCTCGCTGCTTTGTCTTTGCAGCCCTAAATCCTCTGGGGTAAAGATCTCTGACCACTGTAAAAGTGCAACCAATGCTTGGGGCTTCGTCTTCAGACCAATTTGGGCTTAAATCCTGACTCTGTGGCTTGCCAGCTATGTGATCTCAGACAAAGCACTTGCAGCTTTCTCCTTGAAAATAGGGGTAATAATGTGGAGTTCTCAGGATAAAGGACTGGAGGGATTAGGACAGTGTCTGGTAGGAAGTAGTCATGTGATCGTGGGAAGGGCTGCTCTGGGGGGTCCATACCCCCTACCTTCCACTTGTTAGTTGAGTCTAATAGTGGCTTATTTTGACCTTTTCCAAATACGTTGATCCTGAGCTGGGTTTTGGTAGGTGAGATGGGTGAGAGAGGCCTCCGGCCATCAGGGCCTAGGAGGAGGGAGTGGGGCACTGGGCAGGGCAATGAGAGAGTCCAAAGCCATGCTCTGTGGCAAGGCCAAGGGCAAAGGACCAGTCCGTGAGGGAAGCAGACCCCACGCTGGCCTTGGAAGCCGTGCCGTCCACTCAACAAATGCGTGCTGGTGCCGTCACGTGCCAGGCTCTGTTCCAAAGAGGAAGACAGGCACAGCCTCTGCCCGCACACACCCTATCTTCCATTAGCTTTTTCTTTTTTTTTGGCCACTCTACGCTGCATGCAGGATCTTAGTTCCCCGACCAGGGATCGAACCCGCGCCCCCTGAAGTGGAAGCTCGGAGTCTTAACCGCTAGACCACCAGGGAAGTCCCCCTATCCTCCATTAGGACCTAGGATTCCTCTGTCCTAGTCTAAATCCATAAAGAAACACAAATATGTTTTAAGCCCTCACAGATTCTGAGAAGAAAGTCCTTTGGAATAAAATAATCCAACCTCCCTTTCATCTCAGGGGCGCCCTGCCTGTCTAAGAGGGCTGCATTCAGGCATCAGGGAGAACTGAATGTGAATTCTAGCTCTGCTAGAATTCACTCACAGGATGACGTCAGATGAGACGGTTAATTGCCCTCAAACCGTTTTTTTTTTTTAATGTATAAAATACGTGCAGAGGTGGTTTTCTCTATACTTGCAGGGTTGCTCTGAGGATGAGGGAAGACGATACATAAAATCACTGAGTATAAGTAAAGGGTGAATAACAATTGGGTGAATTAGAACCAGGACCATAACGGCTAGTCTCTAAAATAGTATCTTTTGTGGGGCTCCCGCTTTAAATCAAGAGACCCTGTGTACACTGAATTCTTAAAGGTACTTGCCAAACACCCACCGAAAGCAAACGTGGCTCTGGCTTAGCAAGTGACTGGTCTCCCCTGACAAGACCAGACGTGGCTCCAACCACGGGTAAAGGCTTCCCAGGGAAGGCCAGTTATTCTGAGGAAGCGCGTGTAGAAGCCCAACTCTTTCTGTGGGCAGGCACCACGTTCACGAAACCTTGACTTATGGTTAACGGTGACTCAGTCTAATAGAATAGCTCTTACAAACACCAGCCTTAATTACATATTTTTCAGGGATAAACTAAACGTGAGAACATGTAATTATGCCCTTTCCCCTCATTCCAGCCTCTCCTCTGCCTCAACACTAAAAACGTATTGCTTCCTTCTCTCCTGAAGTTGAGCGTCTTTGCAAAGCTCACAGCATGACACAAAGCCGCAAAACCAACTATGAATGACAATGACAAATAAATACCTTGAGGACATACGCAGACCAAACTAAGTTAGTCCTCAGCACACGGAAAGAGGAGATAGAGAGACAGAAATGATCAAGAGATAAATTCCAGAAACGGTAAATGTCACAGAGGTCAATCAATCAGTACGTGTACTCTGGGCCGGAGGGAAGATTTTATGGTATGGCCACGTGTGAGGCCCAGCAGCAGTAACACAGGTAAATAAAGAAAGAGGCAAACAAACAAATGAGTAAAATAAAGTCCACTCTGGAGAAACTACTTGCTTTGTTAAATTAAATATACTCCACATTTTACACATTTAAAAAAAGCAAATTTGGTCGAGGGTTTAGCATAGAATTAACCTGCAGGCCTGGCTCTCCTGGAAGCAAGGGTTTGCTGCTGCGCTCATGGGCTGGCTGACCACGCTCTGGAGGGACAGATTTTGAAAATCAAAGTACCCAAACTCAGCACAAAGCTCCCAGAAAACGATACAAGTTTACTGAGGAGGATCCTACCTCACAAGAGATTTTGCAGCTTAAAAATGGAGGGTCCATAACAAGTGAGAAAGGTATTGAAATGTCACCCTTTTCCTTTCCACGACTGCAACGAAAATAAGGCACAGTTCTTCTGCAAGAAGTTCGAAAGCAAAGTGCTGCTGTAATCTTGCTAAAATAGCAGGTGGTAGGGTGATCACATGAAGGAGAGAAAAGAGAAAAAAAAAAAACAACACACCATAGCCAAGTGGAACTTGGTGATAGCGCAGTGAGATCAAGGAGGCATCTGAAGTCTAAGAAGATACAGTTTTGTTCTGAAATTTGGATGGGTTTGATAAATATGGATGTGAACTATGTGACCTTCCTAATAAAGACCCAAAAGGATAGTGATGTTTTGGGTGATTAAAAGAGGAGCCAGGAAATCTAATTAGAGGATGTGTGTGTTACACTTGTTGGGGAAACGTAAACCTATTTTCAGCAGTGCCGGCTGATGAAGGTGCATCACTCCCCTTCAAAGGGAGCTTTTCCTTCATTGTCTTTAATTACAGCAGAAAAACAGGGCCCTGTGTTGTTCTACAAGGAAGATGAACAGGGCTTCGCAGCTCCGGGAAGGCGTGCGGACAAAGAAGCCAAAAAGGCAGCCATCTCCGCTTTGTGCTCCCACAAAGCCCAAGGCCTAGGAAGTTCATATCACAAGTTAATTCAAACCAGTCAGCTCATCACGGCGCTGAAAAAAGCAGGGCTTTGGTCTGTGCCAGACCAGAAGCTGGGGCGTGTGCCGACATCAGCACAGCCGGAGTGCTCTGTGTTGAAGTCTGAATGCCCAGGCTAACGGCCAGATGTCAGTGATTGAGACGGAGCAGGGTAGCGGCGCGAGGCAGTGACTAGGAGCCTCATCAGGAACGAAATGTGAAGTGTCTGCATATTTTTTCCTAATATGTTGACATTTCACAGGTTGGGGAAAACACAAATGATGAGGCTGCGCCGATCAGCCAGAAACGATGGTGTTTCTCTCTGACTCGCTCCCTCCCACCTGGATTTACATTGTGCATTTGGAAACTAAAAATCATACACGTTATCAGCAGGAAACGGACAGGCACGTGTAGCTTTTGATGTCTCTGTAAGAAGAAATCGCTTGATGAATGCCTTCCTTAACAGTCTGTCGGGATGTTTGAGATAGCCTCCCTCACGAGGGAGAAAGACCGCGCGGGAGGGGACCCTAAATTTCAAATTAGAACTGGGACGTAAGGGGGGCTGCAATGCCAGGGGAAGTGTCAGCAATGTTGCTTTGGCTTCCCTGCGGGCCAGCGGCGGAGACTATAAGACTTTTTGAGTATTTGGCCTTCCTTTGGGTAGTGAGGAGTTTCACCCTGTAAGAAGAGGCTGTAACGGATGCCCCATTGACTAGAAAGTATATTTATTACTCCGACCAATGCTTACTGGTCAATAACTGTTGCGAGATACAGGGCTACATCCTTTAGTGCAGAAACAAATACAAACAAAATATAAGCCTAAGGGTAAACTACCAAGAGAGTCCAAAATGTGGGTGAGTGATTCTTCAGTGGGTTCAGAAACACTTTACGGATGCGAGTGGAAGCTTAAACGGTAAGTACAGTTTTATCAGGCAGAGAAGAGGGCAGACGCCTCCCGCTGTGACCCTTCAACGCACTGGAAGAGACAGTACACCTACGGGTTAGAAAGAAGCATGGGTTTAAGGTCAGACAGACCTGGGTGCAAAACCGGATGTTAACGTGTCCTTCTACGGTGGAATTCCTAATCTGCGGGAAGGATTCAGTCACGGGGCTTAAATGCTCTGAGCTCCAGGCGTACTAACCTCAAAGGGTTCTGAGCTGTCTGAAGCCCCTTCAGGCTGACACCTACTAGCTGGTAGCGTCTCCTCTGCTCTAGTGCAGCATTTATATTCTATATTCTATTGTAAATGTCTGTTTCCTTGCTTGTAGGAGGCTGGGAAGTCTCCTCTCAGTACCTAAATCCTAAATCTAACTGCTGGAACACGGTAGGCTCGAAACAAACATTCGCTGACTCCGTGAACTGATGGCTGGACTGTGCAGTGGGATGGGGCCTCCCGGGCAGGGCGGGGCGGGCGTCCGGCATGGTGGATGCAGAGAAGGCAGCGGGGAACTTGGGGCCACGAGGAGGCCGATCTCAGAGCAGGAAAGGCCTTCGAGGGTTTTCCGGGAGGCAGTTTTCAGCAGCATGTGAACAGGTTCCTTCTAAGTTGGGGAAGGGCCACCTGGCCCCGGAGTGGCAGATTGTAGGGAGATTATCAAAGACAGGGGGACCACCCACCGGTAAGAGAACGTCGTAGCCAGACAGGGCCCCTGCCCCAGCGCCAGTGAGATGGCGGTGGGGGGGGGGGGGCTGGTGCCTGCTTGCTCCGACCTGCTGGCCGACAGGTGCGGGGTGAGGGAGAGGAAAGGGTCAGAATGGCCGTGGAGATTGTAGTGAGGCGGTGGGTAAGAAGATAAGGCGCACGTGTGAGGAGGGAAGGGGTGCCAGGGAGCGGAAGACGGAGATTCCCCTGGGACATTCAGGTAGCGGAGCGTCTTGTGGCTCAGGGGTCAGGAAAGTGCTAGGGACACAGAGCGGGGAGCCCCCGGACTGCTGCTCGGAGACTGTGTGGCTCCCGGGTGCCCACGCTTCCCTGGGAGAGCTTGCCTACAGAGCACGTGGTCAGGACCATGCCGGGAGGTTTTCATGAAATGGGTCTGGGGCCAGGCCCATGAATCTGCATTTTCAAAGCACCCAAAGCCGTGGGCTAAGATACAACTCTTGAAGATGCCTGAAGACACAGAAGACCCTTCTCCTCTTGCTGTAATGCCACCCCCGGGCGGAAGGTGGAGGGGCTCGAAGCAGGTTGAGACCGAGAGGGAAGAAGAAAGCCACAGCCAGTCACATCCTAGAGGCCAGAAGCAGGGTGTTGGGGGCCAGGGAGGTCTGGGGCTGAGGGGAGGCTGGGTGTCTCGAGGGACACAGGCCGTGAGACTGAGGCATGGATTGGGCTGGATTGGAGGTGAAGGGAGGGGAGATTCAGGATCCTCAAGTCCTGCACCCAGCCCTCAGGTCTCACCTGGGGCCACCTGGGGGAAAGGTGAGGTTGTTGGGAGCCTTTATAGAGGAGTGCAGGTGGGGGGCAGGGCGTGAACCAGCTCTCCGTGGGGGACCCTGGGTGAAGGCAGCCCAGAGTGCAGGATGAGAAGAGCTGGTCCGGCTGCCTTCAGTTGACGAAGATCCTGTTTGAAGAGCCAGCCTGATATGTATATTGAGGAATGGCCATTAGCAAAAGAAAATATAGATTCTGTCCTCATAGTTTCCAGGGGCCAAGAGGTAGGCCTTCTTCCTGGCTGCTCTGAGGGGCTGAGGCTTTGCCTGGAGGAAAAAATCCCGAGCCCAGATGTGGCATTAACCAGAATATTTTGCCATTTTCACTTGCAATGACAAGATTCCTAGGAGCGGTCCCCATTCCTGATACTTAACTCTTAAGGTAACTCATTTGTGTCACTGCAATTGCGCAGAGAAAGTGTGAGAAACCTGCTTGTCTCTCGGCAGCGTCCCCCTCCTTGCTGGCTTTGTTTGCCTTTGCTGTCCCTCTCCCCGGCCGGGGCCAGTAATACAGAAACACAGACGTTTACACGGCTCGTGACGTGCCCCACGCTCTCCGCGGTGCCGGACGTAATCAGGTTCAGAATGTTCCCTCCTTGCACCCTAAGGACAGGGGGATGGGGCCTCCTGCTCAAGACCCAGTGGAAGCAGAGAATGGGCTGGCAAGTCGAGAGGATGTGAGCGGCTTCTGCAAGAGGCAGAGCCGTGGCCAGCAAGCTGAGCCCGGCCGCCCCTGCTGCGTGCGGACCTGGCCAGGCTCCAGGGTGCCAGGGCCCAGGTGGCCTCCGCACGCCTCACCCACTCAAGAAAGCTTACGGATACTTCGAGCAAGTTGCCTGCAATAGGCACGGCACCTGCTTCCATTCCCAAGGTTATGGATGCCAGGTTCTGGAGATCTGCCTCTTACCCTAGTTTCCCTTTGTTTTTCAAATTCAGAACAGAGACTTGGAAAGCTGGAAAAGAAGCCTGGAGTCTGTCTTGTTCTGTTCTTATATTTTACAGGCAACCACGGAACAGAGAGCAGCATGGTTTGTGCCAGAGTCCGAACTGGAACTCAGTTTTCCCCATCCCCGTGCTGGTGTGTTCTCTACCTTCCGTCGCCTCTCCAGTCCCGGCAGTGGCCCGGGGCTAAGAAAAGTGCACAGTCTGAAATGCCACTTTGAGTTGGCACTCAGCTGGGTGACCTGTTCTGTCTGTGCGGCTTCTGGAGGGGCAGCAACTGGTGGTGGGTGAGGAAGAAACATCCCACATCAAGATCAGCCACTGACTCATCTTTGAGCATCACCCAGCCTACCTGTGTTGTCTCTCAGTTTGCCTAAGCACTTCCTGTCTCAGCCCACTGTCTCCACAGCCCGTGTCTTCTGCTTTCTTTCGACATGGCTTTCATCTCATTTCCCTTTGTTCTGTGCGTGTAGATAGGAAACATAGGAAAGACATGTTTGTGTGAGAGGCCTGTCATGAGTGTATGCTGGGATGGGTTCGCGGTGCAGAGTCCAAAGGGTCTCTAAAAACCAAGCTTACAGTCTTTGACCCCAAACACAAATGCCTGCCTGGGATGCAGGGCGTCTGTTTGTGTGGCTTTGGAGAATATGAGCAGATCGGTTATAAATGGTCCTTTAAAAGAATGCATTCAGATTAGGTGGAAGAGGGGAGACAGAAGTGGAAAATGGGTTCAAACAGGCTAATTGTTGACAGGGGCTTCGTGTGGTTGGCTGCATTGGCATATGAAGCTGTGCCTTTCCTAGGAGCTGAATTGTGTCCTCCAAGTTCATATGTTGGAGCCCTAACCCCTCATGTGTATTTGGAGATGCAGCCTGTAAGGAAGTGATTCAGGTCAAATGGTAGGGCCCTGATTGGCTAGGATTAGTGTCCTCATAAGAAGACACACCAGGGAGCCCTCCTCCACCCCCAGCTCTCTCTCTCTCTCTCTCTCTCTCTCTCTCTCTGCACATGCTCAGCCGAAAGGCCGTGTGGGAACGAGGTGGTTGTCTATAATCCAGGACGAGCGCCCTCATCAAAAACAGCTGACAGATCTTCCTGGCTTGATCTTGGCCTTCTGGCCTCCAGCCTGTGCTGGTTAGTTATGGCAGCCCTAGCCGGCGAATGTATCCTTAATCTCCACACACTGTTGTTCTCGTCTGTGACACACTTCTCTCCTGGGTTAATGGTACAGAGGGGCAAGTGCCCGGATCACCTAGTTGTCAGTCCTGGAACCCTTCTGTCGGCCACATCCCCCCACGGGCACCCCCACTGACTCAGGGGTGACGGCAGGGTCAGTGGCAGCGCGGCAACCCAGCCACACCCTTTCTTCTAAGTTTTATCAAGACCTAGGGATGGCCATTCACAGACACCAAGGTGTGGGCAGAGCCAGTGGCCCCTGATTGTCTCGGATCCAGAGCTGTGGAAAGGGCAGCCGCAGAGCTGATTCCAGGTCTGGAAAATCCAAAAGTTACCATTTGCTATGTGGCTGAGACGGACTCCAGACTGGGAGGGTGAGGCTTCCACTCGGGAAGCAGAGCTGAGGCCCCACTTAGCGCGTGAGGGAGCGCGAGAGCGTGTGCGAGCCCACGGTTCACAGCCTCATCCTCTGGGAAAACCCTCCAGCCCCGAGGAGGGGTCTGGCTCTGGGTCTCGTCAGCACCTCTTCACCAGCCACGCGTACTTCGGTGTCCCTTAGCCTCCTGGGTCCTCCTCTTACCCATCTTTAAAATGGGGTTAATAACCTGTCTTGCACGGAACTAGCATGAGGCCTGGAAACCAATAAATACTTGGTAAATGGTAGATATTATGATGACCATTATGAATAATGACCCAAGTACTTCGATTTTAAAATGAAGCTTTCAGAATTAAGTCATTAGCCCTTTTTGCCTTGGGCTGGAGGAATTATACATTCATACTAGTGGGATTTCCCCATGGAGACGATCATCTGATAATCCATTTGGTGTCTAGGCTGGGTTCCCCTCGCCGCTGCTGTGTACAAATAGCAGAATACTCATCCCTCTTAAGGCCACCAAGTAGAAGTTTACTGTTTTTGGGGGGGCGAGAAGCCCTTCTCCGGAAACATATAACGATACTTCATATGCACGCGTGTGAAAGCCATCATATTCTACATGCTTGCTCCCTAAACTGTGCAGACCAGGCCCCTTAAGTATACTAGCCACTGAGGAGAAATAAACCAAGGAGGTGGAGCAGGCAGACCTGTCTTTGAAGGAGGCTTAAAATCGAAAGCACAGGGGCTTCCCTGGTGGCGCAGCGGTTGAGAGTCCGCCTGCCGATGCGGGGGACGCGGGTTCGTGCCCCGGTCCGGGAGGATCCCACGTGCCGCGGAGCGGCTGGGCCCGTGAGCCGTGGCCGCTGAGCCTGCGCGTCCGGAGCCTGTGCTCCGCAACGGGAGAGGCCGCAGCAGTGAGGGGCCCGCGTACCGCAAAAAAAAAAAAAATCAAAAGCATAGGCATTCAGGCAGGCAGAGGAGTGAAGGAACATGCTATACCCACCTGCCACTGCCGATGAGGGGCTTATTTCTAAGACACACACAGCACAATGCGCACACACAATGCAGAGAGAAAACAAAAGACATAGATCACACATTTCAGATGGCTGGTGGACAAAGTTTAGTTCACGTCAACGCTGACAGCTTGTTCAGAGTCTGAGCTCCACGTGAAAAATGAATACCTTTTCGTCCTGTTCACCAGACGCTTCCCTCTAACCAAATCTCAGCAAATAAACACGCACATACACACATGGACTATTGCCACAAGCTGGGCCTGGCCCGTGGGGTGAAATGTTGCACAAGGAGATGGACACAGCAGCGCGAGAATTGAGTGAGGGAGGGTGAGGTCTCCCGAAGGGCCGCTCGGGGCTCTGGAGACCCCTCCCCCCGTGTGGGAGGGAGAGACCTGCAGAGAAGGGCTGGCTGTCTCAGCTGCGGACAGAGCAGTCGTCCTGAGGAGGACCCAAGCCTCCTGCTCCGTTCATTCCAATGAATGAGAACGTGACATGCAATCAACATGAGAATCATGAGGGTAGCAGGTAACCTGGTTTAAAACTGTAAATATAACCCCTGGAATCATTGACCCTTACTGTAGAGGGTATCTTAAAACTATATCCAATTTACCCCTCAGACCAATAGACAGTACTACAATCGACCCGTTCCATGGTTCCGTCTTGTTTACGGCACCCACTGGGCAACTTGGTTCAGAGTTCGGTTTACTCCTTTGGTGAGGTGCACAGCTCACCCTGCACGAGCCCAGGAGGTATCAGTTACCTTGCAAACACCACGTACCGTGTGCCAGGAGAATGACGGTAGAGGTGCGTTCACGTCTAAGGCGGGGGGTTGAGCCCTATGGACGGACACAGGCCAAGCAGGGTGCGCCCTCCTCCCTCCTGAGTCCCTGGAACCCCCGCCCCGCCAAGCCCCACCTCCAGGCCTCCTGCACTCACCATACAGCGTGATGCTGGCGTTGGTATTCCCAAGCTTGTTCGTGGCCACACAAGTATAGTTCCCGTAATCCTTCTCTGAGACATTGAAGAAGGTCAGTGTGGATATGTGGCCTCTGTTCTCGATCCTCATGCCGTCCAGGCCGGTGGCCAGCCTGCAGAAAAAGAGGAGGGGCGACGGGTTTGGTGGCACACGCAGCGTGAGGCAGCAGGCAGCAGGCGCCGGGGGAGCCGGGACGCCGCAGACGGACCCACGCACACACTCCCCTCCTCACCGAGCCCTGCCCTCGGCCAAGCCGGCCCCTCTACCCGCCAGCCGTAAGCACCACGGCCTCCGTCAGGGGCCCAACGGGAAGGGTGCCCGCGCTCCAGGGCGACGTCCCCCTGGTACGTGAAGACCGCCGTGTCTACGGCTGATCTGATTCTGCAACAAGGTCCGTCAGTTTTGTCCACTTCCCAGCCCCCTCCGTGCTTTGTTTCTGGTTCTAAAAGGAGACTCGGTTATACTAGAGGGTGTAACCAGTGCGGTTTTGCCGTATCTTCCCCCTGGACTTCATCACCCTCCTTGCACGTGGGGAACGATCCATCAGCTCTGCTTCGGACATGCCCTGTTTCCGCTCTCAAGGTACCTGGTATCCTCCTTGAACCACTGGAACTCAGCCGTGGGCACTGCAGAGGCTTCACAGCTCAGGACGCCCTTCTGGCCCACAGAGACACCCGTGTTCTTGGCTTTGGAGATGTAGGGCGGGTCTGCAGGGAGATGCAGAGCGAGTCCGTGAGACGGGTGAGACGCACATCAGTCACCTGCTGTGCACGTCCCCCTTCCCAGCTAAACGATCACGTATGTTAGGAAGAGGACTTCTTGCTTGAAGATACTGTGTTTACCCCAGCATCTCTTCAAGCCTTCACACTAACCCAGAGTTCACAAGTCTCCCCATTAGTTAAAAGTTCTGACAGTCTCAGGAAGACTCCACGGCCCTGGAGGTGGTGATGAGCACAGCAGTCTGCTACCGTATTTTCCTGCTGGAAACAACCTGGCTCTATCGGAAAATGACACTGCCGTTACCTCTTTGTCCCCTTAATCCCCGTGGCTTCCCTCCCCCCGGGACGCTCGGACAGTGGGTGGACTCACAGTTGACGGTGATTTTCACTTTCCGCATATCTGGGGCAGCAACGTCGTTCAAGGCGCTGCATTCATACTCCCCGGACTGGTCACGTTTGATGTCGGAGATTTCCAAGTATTCGTCCTCACTCACAAAGCCCTGGCCGCCTGGGAGGAAAGAAACAGACAGAGACAATCAAGAAACTGTGAAGCCAGGGGCCTAACTGTGCTCACAGAGCTTAGAAGGGAAGGAATGCAAAAAGCCGTAAAATGGGGTGTGAACATCAAGTCAAAGATTCTGGACATTCTGTTGGCCCCAAAGTATTTGAAGAAATTCTCTGCTTGAGTCTTGGATCAATGGATTTTTGTCCAAGTCACTTTAACTTTTCAGACCCTTTGCTAAGAAGGGCATATTATTATTTTTCTTACCTGATTATTATGAGTTTTCATTAAGACAGTACATATGAAATACTGGGGCACATTAGTAAGCTCTGATATTTTTAAACAGAATTGTCACGATCAGTAATATAATTTTTTAAACGTGGGAATAACTTTAGGGTATGTGAGTACGGACATCTTCACTTTTCACAATGTAGAGATGCCTTTGTACACAGAGTACAAACTACTAACTACTTGTAGAATGAATAAGTGACCACTTAACAATTTGATACAAACAGACACAAAGCAGCTGGTTGGTTTCAAACTGTCCTGGAGAAGATACAGTGGAGAATGAACGAATGAGGAAGCCCTTCTTGACTGCTATGTAGTAGGTGCTCAATAAACATTTGCCAACATAAAATAACTCTGAGATCCCCAGAACCTGGGGTGAGGGAACTCAATGGGTGTAATGCCCGGCTTTGTAGGACATTCTGGAGGCTTCATTCTCAGGCTTTTGTGAAGCTTGCAATAAACACTCTGGGGCTGCAAAATTGACATTTCTTGCAGTCACTATCACACGCTCTTTCACAATCTGACCCCTCTGCTTGCAAAGAGGACAGACCTTCTGTCTTAAAACACAAATGTCCTGAGGCTGTCAAAGCACTTAGAGGGTTGGGGTAGGGAGGGTGGGAGGGAGGGACACGCAAGAGGGAAGAGATACGGGAACATATGTATCTGTACAGCTGATTCACGTTGTTGTAAAGCAGAAACTAACACACCATTGTAAAGCAGTTATACTCCAGTAAAGATGTTTAAAAAAAAAAAAAAAAAAGCACCAGGCTCCTGTGAAAACCCAGCCAACCCAAAGGCCGAGGAGAAAGTACAGCCATTCGCATTTCTTTTAAGCCTGATACCTGATTCCTTTTTATGCTCGAGGCACGAGAGCAAAATTAGTTTTCAGGATGATAAAAAACACATTGTAACTTTTCTCACACCCTGTAGAAGCATAGCTGATCCAACGGCTGCTGGACAAACTCAGTCTGGGCCCACGATGGGTTTGGTGCAGGAAGCGGGGTGTCATGGGGGTGGCTGACGCGCGGACAGGAGGCCGCCACTTTGGCATCCTGACTCTGCTCCACGTGCAAGCACTGGGGTATCCCCGCCGCCTTGCCCCTTCCCCAGGACACTGGCTTTTCAGCCCTCGGGGCCTTCCCTGCCCCCATCACCCAGCCCCACCCAGGTCACCATGCCCCCACCCAGGCTCTACCTTCAGCGTCTGCATGTTGGTGATCAAGGCCAACCCCGGAAGGTGTGGGGCTCCAGGCAACTATGTAAGCAAACCGAGCCACCCAAAGTTAGCTAGGAGCCCGATCTCATGCTGTTCTTTGACGGAAGTCGTGCATCTCTCGGCCAGCCAAGCAACCCGCTTACCAGGGCACCCTCCTGGAACTTAGGCCGGCTGACAGGCCCCAGGACAAGCCCACAGGTGAGGATTTCAGGATCTTGGGAATCTGGTTGAACCCATGTGAGGACTGGCTGGAGGTAGAGGCAAAGGGGGGGAGGTGGGGCTTGGGACAAGTCCACTCTTCCCGGTCTGAGATCTGCGTGTCGCTCCTGAGTGGTATCGCTGGCCTATGCTGGTCCCGGGCACCAGATGGGAACTTGGAACATTTAGAGGCAGATGCTGCGGAGTAGGTGCCTCCTGGACTCCTGTTTGTTGGGACCTCAGGGTGGTGGCTCTGGTCTTGACCCTCTAGCCCAGCAGACATTTAATCACCTAGGCTGGTTCACATCTGATTCCTCAAAGCTCATTGGAAGGATGCCAACATCCTCTCACCCTCTTTTCCTTATTTCTCTTAGACTTAAAGAATCTCAGAGTTGAAGGGGATTCTGAAATCACTTATTTCAGGACGTCTAATAAAGATAAAAATTGCCTCGCTCATTGAAATGATGCCGGCTGACCAATCTAAGTGGTTTTAAGGATTAAACAACAATAAAATCAGACAGACCAAAACGACTTTCCAGATGCAGCGTGCCTTTTTTGCGGTAGATAAATACAACAGGATGGAAAGGATGGCTCTCTCCTACTAAGACTCCATCATTCTTTCAAAATGTACCGCAGTGTATTTGCCACAGGTAATTAACCCCCCTGCTCTCAACCAGACAAATGAACTACCTACAGTGGGGCTGGCAGGGCACACCCCAGACCCCAGATGCTCTGGAGCGCCTTCCTCAGAATTTTCAAAGTTCCTGTCTTTGAACTGGGGGAGTTGGGGGGAATCGCTGGACCACAAGGCCACCCTCTGCAATGCTGGAATTTATCTTCATTATCTGTACTGCTGTTTTTATGGACTGTTATGTGACAGCAAACAAAGGGAGGGAGGAAGGAACAGTGTTTCACATAAAACGGGGATCGTTACGATAATACTACCTCATTAAGTGAGAAAATGAATTTTGTCAAGTCAGTTCTATAAAGTAAGTGGTTCTCGGGTTTTAATTTGCATATAAATTCCTCCAAGTTTTTACATCTGTCTATCTATAGATAGATAGATTCTGATGCGGTAGGTCTAGGGTGGGCCTAGGGTTTTGCATTTCTACCAAGTGTCCCAGGATTTCCATGCTGCTGGCCTGGGGCCTACACTCTCCACCAAGCGCTGTTCTCAGCCCGTTCTTACTCGCATGTGCATCTGGGCCTGTGAAGGGGCCAGCTGGTCAGCGACGTTTCCTGCCTGCCCTTTGCGTTGAGATCCTCGTGGAGCCGGCATCTCAAAAGACACCCTCTATTTGGAGTTGAGAGCTTTGCAGGGCACATTGACGCTAAGGATGTGGACCTTTGAAGATACTTTTCCACTGAGTCTTCATGATCTTACTGCAAAACACGCA
Organism: Kogia breviceps; assembly: GCF_026419965.1. Taxonomy (NCBI): domain Eukaryota; kingdom Metazoa; phylum Chordata; class Mammalia; order Artiodactyla; family Physeteridae; genus Kogia; species Kogia breviceps. The sequence continues at coordinate 119,047,958 of NC_081316.1, forward strand.
CCCACTCGAACCCAGCTTTCTTTGCTAAGAAAGGGAAGATATTGACACTTGTCCTCACCTCCAGTCCATGGAAGGAGATGGAGATACTAGTTTTTTTTTTTTTTAACATCTTTATTGGAGTATAATTGCTTTACAATGGCATGTTAGTTTCTGCTTTATAACAAAGTGAGTCAGCTATACGTATACATATATCCCCATATCGCCTCCCTCTTGCATCTCCCTCCCACCCTCCCTATCCCATCCCTCTAGGTGGTCACAAAGCACCGAGCTGATCTCCCTGTGCTATGCGGCTGCTTCCCAGTAGCTATCCATCCTATGTTTGATAGTGTATATGTCTATGCCACTCTCTCACTTTGTCACAGCTTCCCCTTCCCCCTCCCCATATCCTCAAGTCCATGCTCTAGTAGGTTTGTGTTTTATTCCCGTCCTACCCCTAGTCTCTTCATGACATTTTTTTTTCTTAGATTCCATATATATGTGTTAGCATATGGTATTTGTTTCTCTCCTTCTGACTAACTTCACTCTGTATGACAGACTCCAGGTCCATCCACCTCACTACAAATAACTCAGTTTCATTTCTATGGCTGAGTAATATCCCATTGTATATATGTGCCACATCTTCTTTATCCATTCATCTGTTGATGGACACTTAGGTTGCTTCCATGTCCTGGCTATTGTAAACAGAGCTGCAATGAAGATAGTGGTACATGGCTCTTTTTGAATTATGGTTTTCTCAGGGTATATGCATAGTAGTGGGATTGCGGGGTCATATGGTAGTTCTATTTTTAGTTCTTTAAGGAACCTCCATACCGTTCTCCATAGTGGCTCTATCAATTCACATTCCCACCAGCAGTGCAAGAGGGTTCCCTTTTCTCCACACCCTCTCCAGCATTTATTGTTTCTAGAGTTTTTGATGATGGCCATTCTGACCGGTGTGAGGTGATACCTCACTGTACTTTTGATTTGAATTTCTCTAATGATGAATGATGTTGAGCATTTTTTCATGTGCTAGTTGGCAATCTGTATATCTTCTTTGGAGAAATGTCTGTTTAGGTCTTCTGCCCATTTTTGGATTGGTTTTTTTTTGTTGTTGTTGTTGTTATTGAGCTGCACGAGTTGCTTATAAATTTTGGAGATTAATCTTTGCTTTGAATACTGGGTGAGATTTGTAAAGCAGAAAAAAATCTAGGTTGCTAAAGGCCTGGAGACCTAGGAGACTGCAAGGTGGAATGCTTTCCCTGCCCTCTCCAGTTCTGGTTGCGATGTAAAATCCTGATTCCATGCTGCAGAGAACAGGGCAGGAGGGAACAAATGTTTGAATCCTCTGTGCTAGCTGCTAGGAAGGCAGACTGCTGCCTGGGGCGGGGGGCGGGCAGACGGGGGACCACATGAGGGGGGACAGGAAAGGAGGGAGGAGGAGGACGGAGGGTGCACTGGTGCAAAGGAAGGAAAGAAAGGCAGACAGGGGGCAGGCGAGATGCCCAGGGTACAGGCAGGATCCTCTGGATGCCATGGGAAAGGCTCTGAAGACACATTCAAAAGGGACTTGAAAAAAAGATAGGCTACAAGACTATTTTTTTCTGACAAAACAGAAAGCTTCAAGTCTGCCCTGCAGTTTTGCTTAATGGTTAAGAGGTCCTGGAATAAGCCAGTAACCCAGAGAGAGGCATATCACCCTGCCCTGTGCATTCGGACAGCCCAGTACAACATGACTGGGAGCAAAAGGAAGTGGGCTCTGCATCACTGGCTGAAATATATTCAAAAAGGCGGGTTCTTTCTTTCCATGGAGGAGAGCTTTGAAGAAGATAAGTTCAATCCACTGTATTAGGAAGATTAAGATCTGCAAGGATACAAATGGGGCCATTTATCAGGGATGGGGGAGGTCCCTGGACTCGGACCCCGCAGACGCAGGGCTCGTGCCTGGGGAAGGGCTGAGCTGGCCCCATAGTTCCGGTGGGCACGGGGCGGCCTCTTCTGCAGGGACACATATTCTGACATAACAGTCACGGAGCACAAGGAACGAGCAGCGTCCACGAGCAGGGTCTGGGCCGTCTCAGAAACGGGGGAGCATGGGCTTCCCTGGTGGCGCAATGGTTGAGAGTCCGCCTGCCGATGCAGGGGACGCGGGTTCGTGCCCCGGTCCGGGAGGATCCCACGTGCCGCGGAGCGACTGGGCCCGTGAGCCATGGCCGCTGAGCCTGGGCGTCCGGAGCCTGTGCTCCGCAACGGGAGAGGCCACGGCGGTGAGAGGCCCGCGTACCGCAAAAAAAAAAAAAAAAAAAGAAACGGGGGAGCAGACCACCCCTGGGAAGAGGGGTCCCTGGCCCGGCCGGCTGTCCCCGGCGTGACCGGCAGCTATTTAACTCATCCCTAACCGTGAGAGAGGTGATGGGTTAGAGGCTGTGGGGCAGAGAGGATGTAGAAGGCAAAGTCCTTGACTTTGGATAGTCCGCGATCTCGTGAGCCCAGACCTGGAGTGCTTTACGCTTTGTCTCGCCAGGCGCAATTTTTCCATTCTTAATTTTGCTTTTAGACCCCCCTAAGTAAGGTATGGTGGGTCCGAAAGATTTATTAGAGACGGAAGAAAGCCTGGAAGCTTCCAGGGCCACTTCTTCTTTCTCCCTTTTCGTCCTCACCCTTCACAGGCGGCTGTTTCTGAGCCTTCACTCTTGGCCCAATTTTCCCTTCTTTTTCTCAGCCAGTTCCTTAGAGTTGTAGAGTTGGAAAAGTACCAGGAGGGTCAAAGAATTTAGCCTTCCACTTTTCTGGATGACTGTCCCTGACAGAATATCTTCCCTTCGGTGTGAATGTCCCCAGGGATGATTCCGGGGGTGGCCTATGCCTTTGCCTGACTTTTCACATCATTCAAGAAATCTTCCTCATTTGGAGGCAAACCCTGCCCGGCTTCTCCCTTTGAAGTGGTTAAAAGTTGCTAGGGAGGTGCCCGCAGCCCAGCGAGGTGCCCCCCTCCCCTCTGTCCCTCCTCATCAGCCACGGAAAGCTGCTGCTCTGTCTGAGGAAGACGCTTTTGTGAGGTTAAATGCCAGCACCTGTCACGGCTTTTGCCAGGAGACCTGTCCGGAAGTGACTCACATTGTCACATGCCGGGGGGCGGGCGCCCTCGAGGAGATGAGCGGGACGGGGGGGGGGGGGCACGGATGGAAAGAGGCATCGGTTCAGGGAGGCGAGAGCATCGGGAAGGAACGGCCACGGAAGGGAACACAGATGAGCAAGAAAGCGGGGGAAGGGGAGCTGCGGCCGGAAGGAAGGCAGTGGGCGGAGCGGGGGGACGGAGGCACCCGGGGGGCACTGGACTCACACGGCAGGGCTTCTGGAAGAGCCAGAAATCCGTGTCCCTGCTGCCCAGCGAGAGGGGCTATTGCAGACGATTCCTATCGAGGCCGACCTCGGAAACTTGGAATCAAACACCTCAACGACCACGTGCATGCCGACCTGCTGGACCACAGCCGGGCTTTCCGACCGACCCCCGGGAAAGTAAGCAGTCACTCGCCCACTCGCCAAAGCCGGGTAGCCAGCCGAGTGATCCAGGAGCTGATCCCACTCCTGTGCGGAGTGCACGAGGCTTAGGAAAAAGCGTGGGTTCACCGGAAGGTTGTGTATTTGCTGGAAACCCTGCCTCCGGGGTCCGGAGCCAGATGAGGCCAAGGGAAGGGAGTGTCTGAAGCCGCCCTCTCCTTCTGCCTCCGTCCCCGAAGGTGTGGGGGACGAGGCAGACACCGTCAGGAGTGCACGTGGGGGCGGGCGCCCACGTCCGGGCCCCGTCCCTCTCTCTCCAGGGTTCTGGCCCATGGAACATAATTGCAGAAAATGAGCCGCAGGCAGATCAAAACCTCAGCTTCACGGCTGTCGAGGCGGCCTACAATCTGCGTTGCCCCAGCTCTTGCCTTTTTCCCCCTGCGAACCCAAGACAGCTGGGCTGGTGCAGTGGGAGGACTCCGCCTGAGTGAGCACTGACCACAGGCCCCAGCTGGACCTGAGTGCCAGGGCTGCCTCGGAATGGAGGGTCCGGGCTTAGGAGGACCCCCTAGAACCAAGCGGAGCGGCTGGAGAAGGTAATGGGGATCAGGGGTGCAGCCCTCACTTGTAGGCCATGGTCTTGTCCCTGCTTAACTGTCGGAGCAGATAACCTCACCGGTTACCCCGGTCCCCGTCTCCCGCGGTGAGGGGGCCAGGATTGACGGCGTGGGAGCTGCCTCCCCATTTTTCCTGGGGGTCCCCTGGCGTCCTCCTCCATCACGTACCTCCTGACACAAGGAGCCTCCTTCTTTGGAAGGACAGAAACCTTAGAACATGCTTCAGCTGGGAACCGGGGTGAGGTTCAGCACTTGGGATAGCTGGGCTCACAGGCCCTCAGCCGCGAGCCTCAGCACTCGCCGCCCGTGTGGTGCCATCCGCTCTCAGTTGCAGGCACATGGAGACGGAATGACGTGGACCATTTTAAAAGTCTTTATTGGGGGCTTCCCTGGTGGCGCGGTGGCTGAGAGTCCGCCTGCCGATGCAGGGGACGCGGGTTCGTGCCCCGGTCCGGGAGGATCCCACGTGCCGCGGAGCGGCTGGGCCCGTGAGCCGTGGCCGCTGCGCCTGCGCGTCCGGAGCCTGCGCTCCGCAACGGGAGAGGCCACGGCAGTGAGAGGCCCGCGTACCGCAAAAAAAAAAAGTCTTTATTGAATTTGTTACAATATTGCTTCTGTTTTGGTTTTTTGGCCGCGAGGCATGTGGGATCTTAGCCCCCCTACCAGGGATCGAATCTGCACCCCCTGTATTAGAAGGCGAAGTCTTAACCACTGGACCTCCAAGGAAGTCCCTTGTTTTGGTTTTACTTATGTTCTCTCTCTGAGATGGGTTCCTGAGCTGTAGGAAGAATCAGCGCAAATCAGAGATTTTTGGAATCTAGATGATACTGTTGACCCAGAGGGAAGGGACCCAAGTGAGTGCTAGAGAAACAGCCAGGGTACCAGCGGGGATGAGGCCCGTGCTCTTTAAATGAAAGTTCAGAACGTGTGCCAGAGAGACAAGAGAGGAGATGGACACAGATAGACGGACAGACAGAGAGATACAGAGAGAAAGAGAATGCAGAAGGCAGAAAGCTGGGATTTCATACACAGGCAGACAAATGGCTGAGGACAGAAGCTTGAATCCATTTGGAGAACAGGTTGGCTGACTTGGATTAAAAACGTAGCTAACATTTATATTCTAAAAAGTGTCTAAATATAAACAGACATAAATAGTTCAGACCAAAATGTAGAGGTTGAAGAAAAAAAAAAATCCCTCACATTCAAAAGCAGAGCTTACACAGCTATGTTATTGACAAAATGTTAAGGACATCTGAAAAGTTTTTATTTGTTACATGTTTTCCACTTTTATTACTATTATTTGCACTCTGAACCAACAGGGTTATTTCAGTGTTAACAACTACATAGTGAAATGAGTTCTGTGCTTTATTCTAAATAAACTACTGCTTAAAAAAAAAAAAAAAAAGCTGATAAGGAGCTGAGTGAGATAGTACTTCTTTCATTTATACATGTCTTCAGACAGTTTGACCTGACCTTGCCGGAATCAGCCTACGGCACCACTAGTAACCCAGACCCCGTTTCTCAAAGAAAACCATATTTTGGAGAAATGGAAATGCCCCGGGGCCGATACAGCCGGTGGGTGTCCAACACCAGTTCCCTGAGGACACTTCAGCCACCTGACTTTTTGAGCCCATGGCAAACCCTCCAGGGTCAGAATTTGTGGGGGGACAGGTGGAGTCCAAAATCTTCAAATTATTTCTATTTTTTCTTTTCCATTACAGTTTATGATAGGATATCGAATATAGTTCCCTGTGCTATATAGCAGGACCTTGCTGTTTATGCATCCTATATATAACAGTTTTCATCTACTAACCCCAAACTCCCAACCATTCCTTCCCCACCCCTTCCCTCTTGGAAATTATTTCTAATAATAGAGCAACGTCAGAGCGAATGCTTTACCTCTCGCTTGCTTTGGGGGGAGTTGAAACTTTCTTTCCACACCACCTGCAACGGCTCAGTTCCCTGGGAATTGATGTATTTGCACAGTAATGCCAAAAACGCCCTTGTTATTTTTATAGGTGGGTGACTGTATCGTTAGATTTGCCCGAAAAGTCCCAGTTGACACCTGTTTCCCCAGCATAATTACCGACAGTCACCATCTGCTCTCAGTCATGTGCTGGTCTGGATGATAAGCACTGCGGCCCCCATACGCCCCGCCCACAGAAAGGCCCGCATCAGGCCCCAGGCCTGTGCCCACACTCACGCCTGTACATCCAGCAAGAGGCGGTGATGGGGTCCCAAGCGAGCTGTGGCCCTTGGCTGTAGGACCTTCCTGGACGAAGGTCAAGAGTGGTCCCCGGGCTCTGCTCTCCTGGAGCTCCAGGTGCACCAGCTGTGTCTTCTCCGGGAGAACAGGGTGAGAGGCCAAGTGAGGGGTCAGTACTGCAGCCCCCAGAGGGGAAACCCTGCAGGGGCTCAAGGGCCCGAAGTCCCGGGGGGTCAGAGACGGGACGTGCATCTTCTGAAAGGCTGTGGACGGCCCAGGGCACCAAAAGCAGCCTTATTATTTGCGCTCTGAACCAACAGGGTTATTTCAGTGTGGTTATTTCCAGGCTCTTTGGAGGAAGAGCACAGCCGTGTTTCTGCAGATGAGGTGCTGACGCAGCCTGACTCTTCTCGCTTGTTCCCTTTCTTCTCTTTTCTTCTCTCCTTTGTCCTCTCCCCACGTGAGTCCCCAGGGGCCCGGCTGCCTGGCACTGATGCTAATTATCACTGTTCATGAATATTTGTGAAATCCTTATGTTAGCTTCCAGGCAAAATGCCCACGCAGCCGAGCAGTCCTTGGCGTGCAGGCCAGGCCGGAGTCAGCGCCCACGTTGCAGAGCACGGCCTGGCTCTTCAGCATCAGGGGAGACGGTGCCGCCCGGGTGCTCAGCTATGGCCGGAGCTGGAAGGGGAGGATTAGGAGCCCTGTGTTCAGAGGGCAACCCCTCTGCCCGGGCGGGGCAACAGTGCTTCCTGTGATGCGGGGGCCCTTTGGAAACTTTCTTGTCAAGGACTCTGCGTATCTGCACCTCGAGCTACTTCTAGGCTAGTCTGTCTCCCACCTACCATCCAGGCTGCACTCTTATCAGGCTGACCTCTCACCAAAGGCATCCGTCTCCTTGGCCTCCCTTTTTAGCCTCAACACCATAGAGGTCACATTACACGTGACCTTCTATGACTCTGGGCCAATCATAGGAATAAGGGCTGAAAACCACTGAATCAGACATCAGAAGACCTGGGGTCTACCCTCTGGGTCGCCACTAATGGGCTGTGATTTTGAGGAACTGTTTTTACCATTCCAAGTCCCAGGTGTTTTGGTTTGTTGTTGGTTTTTTTTTCTATCAAATAAAAACTAGCACCAGATGACCTCTAAGGCCATTTGTAAATTTCATCACTTATCAATATGGGCTATGACAAGGAACCGTAAATAGTTCTTTAGTTCCTGAAACTGGTGACCATGGTGTTGATGGATAGGACTCCAACCCCAGGAGCTCAGGGCCACTGGCCCCTAAGGAAACATTAGAGGGTCCCTGCAGCCGGGCACGCGTGCTGGGGAACTGACCTAGCCGCCCGCGCTGGGTCTGGGGTCTTGACGACGCAGACCCAAGGACAGAGACGCCGTGTGACTTCAAGGTGGCCCTCATCTGTCACCACGGTGCGGCTGCTCCACGACGGGGACGAGAGAGGTTCTGACAGTGATGAAGGGCTGTGTGTGTCTGGGGGTAATGTCTCGAATTAATGGAGAAAATTAATTATTTCCTTTCCCTGCCGAGACTCCTATTCACGCCATTTTTGACAAGTATCGATTCTTTTTCCCTCCTCTAGGTGGGCAGATTGGAATAACGTCTTACAGGTACAAGTAATAATCCCCTTAGATGATCTGTGGCCCATTTGCAAAAGTGCACTCCAAATGCAGGACAGTGACTCTCTCTCTGCTTTCGGTCCTCCCTGTCTTCGCAACAAATATCCCTCCTTTGCTACGTGGCTCTCACCTCCTGACCTTTTCCAAACAGGGACCAGATGCTGGGCAATAGGCGCGGTGAGGACCCCGTGCTCAGGACCACAGCCCACCCCCCCCCCCTGCGCCTGCACAGCCAGAACCAGCGACGGCTACACCACACACACACAGCCACGGGATCTGAGGGGCCCCGTGATGGTTAGTTTACGTGGCACCTTGACATGGCTCCGGGCTGCCCGGATAACTGGTAACTATTGCTGGGTGTGTCTGCAAGGGTGTTTCTGGAGAGATTAGCATTTGAATCTGAAGACTGAGTGAGGCAGATGCCCTCACCGATGTGGGCACCTCATCCAGGCCTTGGAGGACCTGCAAGGAACAAAAGGGCAGAGGAGGGCACATTCTCTGTCCATCTTCTCCTGCCCTCGGACAGCTGCACTCCTGGTCCCCAGGCCTTCAGCCTCAGGCTCCGGGACTCACACCAGCAGTGTCTCCCACCTTCCCCAGCCGAGGGCCCCAGGATAGGGAGTTACACCGTCCCCTGCCTGGGTTCCCAGACCTCTAAACCCCAGACTGGCCTCCATCACCGTCTTCCCTGCTCCCCGAGCTTATAGACTCGAGACATGGGTCGTCTACGGCTTCTAACCACACAAGCCAGATCCTACCATCAGTCTGGTCTTATCCGTCTCTATATTTAATCGGTTCTGTTTCTCTGCAGAACCTGATGAATACAGGCCAAGGGGAAGCCAGAGGCTGAGGTTCTGGTCTTGGCTCTGCTACTAATTAGCCCCGAGCTCAGGGAATCCACTTCGCTTCACGCAGCCTCCGTTCCCTTATCTGCAAAGGAAACTGGCGTCGTAGGTCCTAGCTCGCTGTGCTGCTCCTGACTTTACTCATGGCAGTCTTTCTAAGTAGGGTTGCTGTGCTCTTAACGTCAGTCTCTGCACAGCCTGATGAGTCTGAGTAGTGAAGTGTGAAGGCTTGGATCCTCTTTCTACCCATGAAACCTGGGGCTGCCTCTCGATCTGGGAGGCCTGGGACCTGACGGCCCAGGCAAGGGCTCCCAAGCCCCTAAAGGCCCCTCCCCAGGCCCCGGCTGTACCTTCGCCGTGCCTGCCTTTTGTTGGATTGCCTCACACTTTGTGGTCACATACGTGGTCGCATTAGGTTAAACTGTTTCAAGTTGAACACCTCTTACCTGGGAAGGAAGGAGAGTCCTGAGAATTCCTAGATGTTTTTCCTACTGGCTCAGATTCATTGGTTAGTTTTGTTTTTGTGACCTTAGGGGGCACGGAGCCTCTGCCCTCTTGACAAACAATGTCAGTTCAGGAGATAAAACCAGGGAGGCCTGTGGACCTCCCTGGTGGTCCTGGGGCTAAGGCTCCACATTCCCAGTGCAGGGGGCCTGGGTTTGATCCCTGGTCAGGGAACTAGATTCCCACATGCTGCAACTAAGAGCTCACGTGCCTCAACTAAAAAACTCCCACGGGCCGCAACTAAGACCCAGTGCAGCCTAACAGATAAATATTGGGGAAAAAAAAAAAAAAAAAAACAAAGTAGGGAGGATTGTAAGGGTGACTGGAATCCAAGGGCAGGACGGGACCAAAGGATCCTGGACAGAAATGGAGAGGTTGGGAGGTGGTCTTTTGTGGCCCTCCACAGTGGGCAGCGCCTGGAGCCTGTAGGTGACAAGGAGCTGGACAGGTGGTGCGTGTAGATTTCCAGGACCACCCAGAGAGGGAGATCCTGAGAACGGGCCAGCATGGAGCGTCAGCTGCCCTGTAATGTGACCCTGACTTATCCTACTTATATGCAGCATTAGAGGTTCTTTCAGTTACAGGATATTGTACCCTGATGGTAAGTCCTGGAATTGATGTAAGTAACAGTTTGGTATGTACTTGGTTCCACATATTATACACACATGAACACACAGATACACGTATGACATGCGTGCATAACAGCAGAGAAATAATCAATCGGGAAAATAAAATATGGAGCCCTTCCGATTCTGACACCAGTTCCTGACAGCGAGCAGCTCAGCACCAGCTGGGTGTCCTGCGGAGACACACGAGAACAAGGTGCAGAGAAAGACTCCGTGCCCTCTGAGTCACCACTGCCCCTGAATCTCCACCTGTCCACCAACCTGGAAGCTCCCCGGACCTCTTTTTTGTTTGTTTGTTTGCTTTTTTATGGAGGCTCCGTTATGTAGGCAAGGTTGGAACATTGGCCATTGGTGACTGAACTCATCTCCAGCCCGTGGCCCCTCCCAGCCAGTGATGGGGGTTGGGGGTGAAGACTGAACATTCCAATCCTCTAATCACAGGACTGGCTCCCCTGGCAAGCAGCCTCCACCTTTAGTGTCATCCAAAAGTCACCTCATACACATCACAAAAGACACCTTTCCTCTCATCACAGGAAATTCCAAGGGCTTGAGGAGCTCTGTGCTAGGAACTGGACAAAGGCCAAATAAATATTTGTTGTTATAAATCACAGTACCACAGCCATCCTTTTCAAACCTTCATCATTACTTAGGAAATAGCACTCTACTGGGTCCAAAAGCAATCTCTAACTCTCTGTGTAAGTCACTTACTTAACCACTTTGGGCTTCCTGTTTTATCACCGGTAAAGATTAGGGATTAGATGAGATTATTTCTAAAAGCGTGTTAGCTCTATTAATGTTTCTTCTTTTGGGAATTTTATTTTATTTATTTTTATACAGCAGGGTCTTATCAGTTATCTCTTTTATACATATTAGTGTGTATATGTCAATCCCAATCTCCCAATTCATGCCACCACCCATAGTGTTTCTTTCAACCACTGATTCAAACCCTGTGTGCACATGTGTGCAAAGAAAAATATAGCAAAATAAGAAATACACCTCACCTTCAGTCTCCTGAGGAAAGACAAAGATATAAACAAGCCCAAAGAGCCTTGAGCTTAGCAAATCAGAAGCCAATTCATCTTGAGAAGAAAACAAGTGATATTTCCATTATTAAATCACAATTACAAAGCCAATCAGCTGCAGAAGAGGAGAAACCATTTCCATCAATTATTACTGAACTGAACATAATTTTTCCATCACCTGCAGATTGTAAATTGGGCTACACTCATCCAGGAACTCTTCTATCATAGGAGTTATTAATCAGGTAATAACTTTGTCGAATTAGCAAGGACACTGATGAGACAGTGGGGAAGTAGGACACAGAGAGCCGGGAAGAGGCATCCAGGTTAACTCCTGAGACCAGGCGCAGAGCCCCGGAGAAGATCCATGGTCAGCACCTGTCCTAGCAGTGCCCCGGCACTGCTGAAGAAAGCACTTGGCTCTGGGGTTTCCACTCCAGAGACTCAGCATGTGAACAGGCGACAGTAAGTCAACACTGCATCCTCTACCGGCTGGCTAGTTGCTGCTGCAGGAGGGCTGTGACGACTCCTAGCTCTGAGGGTGCCCCAGCTTCGGGGCACACCTCTGTCTACTGGCTTTGCTGGGCCCTCCACCTATATCCCTACATGAATGGGGGCTTTCAGTCTTGGTGGAAAGTATTGACCGACGGTCTCATCAGAACCGCAAGTAGATTTGGCGGAGGAGGAGGCACAGACCGTTCTGTGTGCTCCTGCGATGGGCTGGGGTGACAGTATGGGTCTCAGTAGCAAGTTCTGTCGATTTGGTGCCTGAGCGGGTTCTCGGGCGCTCTGCTTTCGATCTTCCTCTACCATCCACTTGTTAAAACCCCAGCCCCACGGGATTTCTATGCCACACAGAGCGGGCTTCAATCCCCCTAAATGGCCATGGGTTCAGTCCCTGCTTTGTAACAGGACAGGCTGTTCTGCTGAGAAGTCAGGGTGTGCTTTATTCTCCAAGCTGTAGGGAACCAGAAGGAGTGAGGGTGTCTTCTCCCCCTCATCCCCCGAAGCCAGGCTCTGTGAGTCCTGGATTCTGAGCTCACCTCAGGATTGTTAATGACTTTTGTGTCCTGGGGTCTAAAGCAGTTGCTAGGCACCCAGAAGATTATTACCATGCAGGCTTTTGTTTAAAAGAAACAGGAAAACAAACTGCCAGGCTACAGAGGGGGAAGTGGGTCAAGCTGAGGGTGGGGTGTGTGGAGGCCTCTTCCACCAGCCTGTCGCGGAGGGGGGGGCTACCTGCGCATTTCCCACCCCAAAGCCAGTAAGTGACAGCACCTCACACAGGTGACAGTGAAGCTGGATCCAGGGCGGAGATGCACTTGCCCCCCTCCCCGCCCTTTGTTCCTTCATGCAGGGGATTGAATTGTTCCCACCACTGAGGACTGAAAGCCAGAGATTGTTTTCTCAGCCCTCTGGATCCTCTAGAGAGAAAAGACAGCCCCCAAAACACGACTTCCCCTGAATTTCTCACCAGCTGGGCCGGTGAAGGCTCGACAAATGAACTGTACGTGTAACCACGATTCTTGTAACTGAGTTTCATGGAACAGAAATCACATGGGTTATTCACACGCTGTCTCCCCTCCTCTTTCCCCTGATTTACCCTCTGGGGCTCAACTTAGATTTTCCACATTTAGGGAAGCCTGTTATACTAGGTGTTTCCTCTTCAACCTTCCAGACGCACTGCCCCTTCTTTGTCCTGCTTTCTTGGGGTATCTGACATACATGAACTGGTCTACTTGGGGTGGCCAAGGGGAAGCCCAGCGAGGGGTCAGAGGGAGGAAAGGAGTACAGGTGTGTGTTCCCAGCAGGTCACCTCTCACGCCTGGGTCACCTGGGTAAAGTGCGCTGGTAACTGTGTCCCTCACCTGCTGGCTGTTGCAGCCTTGGGTACAGCGCTACCTGTGGGCCTCCCCACACCCTCTCCACACCTCGTGATAACCCCCTTACTAACCTGCCTACAACTGTTCTAAGTTAACAGTTTGAACCATCTGTTTCCTGCGGGGGGGGGGGTGCCCTGACCGCTTGACCCTAAAGTCTGAGACGCCCCTGCCCTAGGCTCCAATAGAGCCTGTTTTGATCACTACGTTTCTCACTTTAGTGGAGTGACTCCCAACCTGGTGATTTTACCCCAAAGGGGACACTTAGCAACCTCTGAGGACACTTCTGTTGCCAAAACCAGGGTTTGGGGAGGAGGTGCTACTGACACCCAGGAAGTAAAGGTCAGGATGCAGCTAAAGGCCCTACTATGCACAGGACAGCCTCCTACAACAGAGGATGAGCTGTCCCAAGATGTCAACGTGCCAGTTGGAGAACTCGGCCTCAGAACGTAAGTGCCTGCTCTGTGGCCGGCACGTCCCACTCAGAGGAAGCTCGGGGCTTCCCTGGTGGCGCAGTGGTTGAGAGTCCGCCTGCCGATGCAGGGGACACGGGTTCGTGCCCTGGTCCGGGAGGATCCCACATGCCGCGGAGCGGCTGGGCCCGTGAGCCATGGCCGCTGGGCCTGTGCGTCCGGAGCCTGTGCTCCGCAACGGGAGAGGCCACAACAGTGAGAGGCCCGCATACCGCAAAAAAAAAAAAAAAAAAAGAGGAAGCTCGGTGCAGACCAGCACCGTCCACCACGTCCCCAGCCGCATCCCCGTGCAAGTCCTGGCGAGTGATACGGGCTCGCAGGGAGCCGTTGGAAGACATGCAAGTGAAAGAAGTGAATTCACGAATGAGACCCAGTCCTAGTGTTCCCTTGTCTCACTGTCCAGAGCTGGGGAGAAGACTGATGTAGTCACACCTAAATCTAACCCCAGCCGGAAATAACGCAATAAATGCATGCCATCCACACCACGCATCCGGTGGAGAGGACAGGTTGGCTGCTGTTTAGCTGAGGGCAATGGTGCAAGGAGATGCCGCTGGGCTTGCAGCTCAGGGAGTGCCGGACACAGGCCTTGAGATGCTCCCACTTCAACACGCAGACCCGGAACAGCACGTAAGCGGGAACAGCAGGGTGAGGTGGGGAGGCGAGAGGATTCTGGAAAGTGTATCGTGAGTTGTTTTACCACAGCTTCTCTGAGGAAATTTACTGGTGGCTCTTGGTTAGTGAATTCTGGCTCCGGGGGAAACATTTGCCCACTTAAATCACCTCGGGGGATCGGAGTCATGAGCCAACAGATATTTTCATGCTTTGCTTTCCCGTCACGCTTCTCACTGACGTGACTGGCAAGAAAAGATGCTCACTGCGTGCAAAGCCCGCGACGGGAGCACAGTTTGGGGCATTTGGGGGGAGGAGTGGGGGGCAGTTAAGATGCCGGGCTGGCCAGGAGACCACTCAGTGGACAGCTATCAGCCTGACCCCTCCTTAGCACGCTGTGTCACCCGGGTCTCATTTGCATGGTCTCTGGTTTCAGACCCCACAGGACTAAAGAGCCACTTTTCACTTCTGCTTTTATTGCCAGACCCAGCTTCTTCCAGGCCATAACCTGCTCTTGGGGAACAAGGTCTGAGGAACCCAGCATTTGCTCACGAGTCCTCGGGGAGGCCAGCAACAGAACGCATCGTAGAAGTCGGATGGTGAGCATCTGATGCAGGAGGCTGAGGACCAGCATGTAGCGAGCCAGGGGCCACCTTCCTGAGGCCAGGCCTCGGCGGGCTGATGCCCAATCAGGAGCCGCCAGGCGCCTCCGCTCCGCCGGGCCGTCCCCCCACCGTGGGGATGTGCTCCGCTGTGCTGAGGCCCCTCAGAGGGGCTCAGGGCTGAGGACAGAGCTCAGAGAGCAGGGCGCTAGCGCCCAGGGCTTCGGAGGGATGTGGCGGGAGCAGCCCTGCCCCTGGGATGGAAGGGGGTCCGTATTTCCAGGTCACCAATTCTATGGGCCTGCTGCAGAGAGGTGAGGGGGGCTGCTGCAGAGAGGTGAGGGGGCCTGCTGCAGAGAGGTGAGGGGGGCTGCTGCAGAGAGGTGAGGGGGGCTGCTTTCACACCCAGTCAAGCGGCTCTATGGGAAGCAGGACGGGCTCACCTGTGGAAAACCCACAGCAGCACATAAGCTGCTTCACGACTGCAGGGCCGTGTGCGATATCTGCACACCACCTACAAATGATGTGATTTGCAGTCTAAAATATCAATTTAGTTTTTTTTTTTTTTTTTTTTTCCGGTAGGGTATAATAATCATGCCCTGACCAGGACCGAATAAACATGTCAGGGGCAGTGCTGGTATAATGGCCGATTCACCCTCTTCCTGGGAGACACTTGTAATTTTACGAACAGAGTGTAACACCATTATAATAGAATGTATCACATAAACTTGGATATATTACAGGTCGAACCCTTCTCCTAAAACACAACAGGGACATTCTTTTTTTTTTTTTTTTGCGGTATGCGGGCCTCTCACTGTGTGGCCCCTCCCATTGCGGAGCACAGGCTCCGGACGCACAGGCCTAGCGGCCATGGCTCACGGGCTTAGTTGCTCTGCGGCATGTGGGATCTTCCCGGACCAGGGCACGAACCCGTGTCTCCTGCATCGGCAGGCGGACTCTCAACCACTGCACCACCAGGGAAGCCCCAACAGGGACATTCTTAAACGGCCTGATCTAATCCCACGCTCCTGATACCACCTCTGAAAAGGAGTTTTGCTCAGTTTCCCCATTTCATTTCTACATTTTTTCTTTTCTTTTTTGGCTGCTTTGGGTCTTTGTTGTTGCACACGGGCTTTCTCTAGTTGCGGCGAGCAGGGGCTACTCTTTGTTGCGGTGCACAGGCTTCTCATTGCGGTGGCTTCTCTTGCTGTGGAGCATGGGCTCTAGGTGCGTGGGCTTCAGTAGTTGTGGCACGAGGGCTCAGTAGTTGTGGCTCACGGGCTCTAGAGCACAGGCTCAGCAGTTGTGGTGCATGGACTTAGTTGCTCCGCGGCATGTGGGATCCTCCTGGACCAAGGACCAAACCCGTGTCCCCTGCATTGGCAGGCGGATTCTTAACCACTGCACCACCAGGGAAGTCCCTCTACTTTATTTTAAATTCCCAGGACCACAACATCCCTTTATGCTGCAAACGATCAAACTCATCAGGTGGGTGCCTTGGAAATGCAGGAAAACAAAGCTGGAGGGTCCAGTGACTAGCTGGGGGTCCTCTAGCTCAGAGTCACCTTGTTCCCAGAGGAAAGTCCCCACCTAATGATGGTTGTTCTCCATCTCTGTTCCCACCTTTGGTGGTGCTCTTTGAATAACTGATGTCACTCTCCTCTAGTGGATAGAACTCAGTCAAGGGCTTGGGAGGGGCAGTTAGCAGAAGAGGTGTCTGCCAGCGGGAAAGCAAATTCATCTCTGCATCACACGGTGTCAGAGAGCCTGAACTGGCACTGTTGACAACATACTTCATTCCGGCCCCAAAGGAACATTGACCCCTTCTAGTTATGGCCCCAATGTTTAGTCACCCAAACATTGGAAGAAGCGAGTAAATAAGACAAAGGCAATAAGACAAAGGCTGGACGGTTTCCTGCCAGTAAGGATCTCTTCTAATGGGGCAGAAACAAATAGGACCTGAAATCCTCTTTGCCAGAGGTTAAATCTTCAAATTTGCCCTCAAGCAACATCCTGTTGAGATGGCTGTCACTCAGTAAGTGAATACATGTCCTGCTCTGCCAGAAGAAGTCATTGACTACAACTGTTGACCTAATAGTCAGTGTCACACCTTTCCTTTTTAAAAGGGTCTCCATGCAGGTAATACAGTATACGGTAACACTACATTTAAATCATCCCAAACTCAAAAGTTCTCTCTCTTTAAACACCTTAAGCCAATCAGATATCCATCAAGACCATCTCTGTATAACTCCTTCTTTCTCAAACTAATTAATTCATTCCTCCTACATATGAAATAGTACCTACAATACTCACTATAACCCCTGTCTCACATGGAGCTTATATTTTAGTGAAGAAAGAACAGACATCAGATGATATCACAGATTTCTTAACTAGTGGAACCCTCTCTGCCAATGAAATTCTACATTGAAAATTCAGTAAGTTATAAAACTTGGGCTGCTTTTCTGGGGTGGGAGTGAGAGCGTGTATAGGAGCCCAGGATGGAGTCCAGGGCTCGCGCTCCGAGCCTTTCCTTCTTTTGTTCCCTCCCTCCATTCCTTAACCCTCACAGAGGCATGAGTAGAGGTTCCCAGGAACTCCTAGGCTTTTTATGAATTACAGCTAGGGATAAACAGGTTCCCACTGTTAAGGAGAACACAATGCAATGGGGAAACAGTATGTAAAAAATATACAATATTAAATAACAATGAACAATTTTAAGTAGCAAGTCAATCAAAAGAAAAGATGTCCAAGGCTGTGTGAATTAAATAGCTATGAATTCTAACCATTGCTAAAGGAATTTTAAAGCAGGAGGGGTCACCCTAGGCTGGAATCTTTTTAAAATTTATTTTTAGTCAATTATTTTAGCGTTTTGGATTTTAATTCAAAGAAAATTCTGTCTGTCTGGCTGAACATCCTCACGTCGCCTCTGGTTCATTCCCAACTGCGCTGTTGTCAGTAGCAAAAGAAAAGAGCAGAGAGGACTGTACGTTTTCCCATTAGCCCATAACCCCATCATTCACCCATTTATTCAACAAATGATAAATGATTCTACCCAGGTTTCACGCAGAGGGTGGTGAGGGTGGAGGCCCAAATTACGTCCATCAAGAGGCAACGTGAGGGGCTTCCCTGGTGGTGCAGGGGTTGAGAGTCCGCCTGCCGATGCGGGGGACGCGGGTTCGTGCCCCGGTCCGGGAAGATCCCACATGCCGCGGAGCGTCTGGGGCCCGTGAGCCGTGGCCGCTGCGCCTGCGCGTCCGGAGCCTGTGCTCCGCAACGGGAGAGGCCGCGGCGGTGAGAGGCCCGCGTACCGCAAAAACAAACAAACAAACAAAAAAAACGAAGCAACGTAATTCACCCAAGTCGTCAAAGGTGAAGGACAGAAGAATACAGAACATGCAAAGTGCTCTGAACTTGTCAGGGGAAAGTTATTGAAGAAACGCGTGCTATTATTGTTGTACTGTTCAACACAGGCCACTGAAAATTACTTAACCGTTTAAATAGTACCTTTTCTAATACTCTTTTTACACTTCCTGGGTTGTAGGAAAGTGTATTATGCAAGACTGTTAGTCCACCGATGCCTGTGTCAAGCAGTAGGAATACAGACGTATAAGACAACCTTAGTGGGAGTCTTGGGGTCATAAGGGCAGTTAGAAGGAAGAGCAATGTAAGTGCCTTAAAGGGGGAAACAAGGGGGTGGACGGAACCAGGAGGAGCTGAGACTGGCCAGGAGGGGTCAGCACAGCCAGGACGCTCAGGATGGGCATTGCAGGCAGAGGGCTGCGCTGTTGGGGTGCAGAGACAGGAGGGCGTCAGAATGCTCCACAAAGCGCAGGAGCAGAGATGGCGCCGAGACACGGGCGGGCCGGGTGGGAACAGCCTTGAATACCTGCCAAAGGAACCGTCACTTCCAAAAGGCAGCAAGGAAAATAACGAGAGATGTGAGACACATACCCTGATCCTAAGAAGCTTACACCACAGCCGTTGAGTCCAGCTACACACACACACACAAACCCTCCCTCAAATGGAATTAAACAGGAAATGATCCATCCCATCAACAGCTATTTACTGAGTGCCTGCTATGTTCCAAGGACTGATTAATGACTGATAACACTGCATGGAATGATAGAAGTCCTGTCTTCTAGTGGAGGGACAGATCACAAAGAAATGACCAATAAATAACACACATAACATCAGAGAGCAATAAGGGCTACAAAGAAATGTCAAAACAACACTAATAATGATGACGATAATAACAGCAACTAAAATGTATCAGGTAATTACAGTGCGGCATAAACTTGCCATGAATTTTCTTGTTTCCTTTTCTATGGTGAAGGCCATGCATGTCCACTCAGCTTCCCTCTTCTCCACTGAAACACTCATTTGCCAAGCTGTCTGGATGTGGTGTGCTGAGTCCCCCCTTGGAACTTGGGTCATAGGCTGTCCCTGAGCAATGTTAGGTCGCATCCCAGGGTGGCACGTGCTCACTGACTGGTCGGGCCCCTTGCCTCCACCAAGGACAGCTGCAAAGGCCTTCTCAGCACCAGAGCTCCCTGTAGGATGAGCCGGGCTTCCGTTACAGCAGCTGTTCAGCTCAACTTCTCCAGCCCCCTGACCGACCTCCTCACACCCTTACAGCATTGTTTCCAAGAGATCTCCCCCCAAAACTCATACCTCAGCCACAGAAATGACTTATGAGGGGGGGGCAGCCTAAGACACTGTTGCAATAGTTCAAGAACCTGAGGCTCAGAACGTTTCTTGACCAGAAAGAAGTGCAGCTCTTACCCCGCAATTTAGTCCTCCTAAGGAGGAAGGGAAGCTACTGTTGCTCGGAGGAGGTGCCACAGACCTCGGAGGAGGTCTGTGGCGATGCCTGTACCACAGACAATACAGTGGTACCCAGAACATCTCTTGGAGGGGACTTATCTGGCCAGACCACTGATTCCAAAAAACATCCCAAACATCTCAAGGCATGCATTCTTTTTTTTTTTTTTTTTTTGCGGTACGCGGGCCTCTCACTGTTGTGGCCTCTCCCGTTGCGGAGCACAGGCTCCGGACGCACAGGCCCAGCGGCCATGGCTCACGGGCCCAGCCGCTCTGCGGCACGTGGGGTCCTCCCGGATCGGGGCACGAACCCGCGTCCCCCGCATCGGCAGGCGGACTCGCAACCACTGCGCCACCAGGGAAGCCCAAGGTATGCTTTCTTTTACTCAACAAATACTGACCACCTCCTTTTTTTAAATTGAAGTATAGTTGATTTAGAATGGTTTAATTTCTGGTGTACAGCAAAGTGATTCAAGTACATATATATTCTTTTTTGAATTATTTTCCATTACAGCTTATTACAAGGTATTGAATATAGTTTCCTGTGCTAGACAGTAGGACGCTGTCGTTTATTCGACCACCTCCTTTGTGCCAGGCAGTTCTGTGCTTGGAACACACAGGGAATCGAACTTAAGAGCTTCCAGTGAGGAGAGCCAGTCTACACACCGATGGGCCAGGGGTGCAGGGAAAATAGGCAAAAGGGGCTGAGGAGGGGGGGGCTGTCGGAGTGGGCTGCTCCGTCCTGCGTGGGCAGAGGAGCCTGTTTGGTTGGCAGCCGTGAAGCAGAGACCTGCAGGGAATGAGGCAATGAGACAGAACGATGTGCGGGTCGGGGAAAGACAGACGGGATGGAGCAGGGAAGAGACAGGTGATGAACCATCTAAGCAACAAGGAGCAGCCACAGCCCAGGACCACCTCAGGAGGCCACTGAGACCTGACTTACACTCGAATCGGACACAAGTGGCGTGAATATGTCTATGCCCTGTTCTCCGGGCTAATGAGAGCATAACACACCCTGACCAGGGGCTAGAAGACGTGGCTTCGACTCTAGACTTGCCATAATTAATTAGGCCTCAGTGTCCCCTGCAGCAAGTGATGATGGGAATTCCTTATCAGCTTACCCTGCATGATCGTTGTGAGGTTCTGAGGGGGCAAAGCTATATAAGGCGTAAGAGCTAATTCATCACCACAACATACAAGCTTTTGGGTCTCAGGACTCACTGATACCTAAAAATTTACTGAGGACCAGAAGAACTTGCTTCATTGTGTTACACTTATCAATATTTACCATACTGGAAATTAAACTGAAAAACATTTTTATTTAATTATTTCTTTAATATAACAATAATAAACTCATTACACTTGAACATAAGTAACATTTCTACGGAAGACAGATATTTTCCAAAAGAGACGTTAATGACAAGAGTTTTTACGTTTTGGCAACTATCTTTAATGTTTCCCTTAACGGACACAGTTAGATTCCCTCCTGTATCTGCTTCTGCATTCAATCTGTGCCAATTGTTTTTTGTGGTAGGAGTATGTGAAGAAAATGCAGCTCCACACAGAGATACAGTCACCAAAGAAAGTATTTTAGTAGTCTTTTCAGATAATTGCAAATATTTTTCTTTGATATACACCAAAATTTAACCAGTGGTACTTTTTTTTTTAAGATTTATTTTATTATTGATTGATTGATTTTATTTATTTTTGGCTGTGTTGGGTCTTAGTTGCGGCATGTGGGATCTTCACTGAGGCATGCAGGATCTTTTGTTGTGGCGCGCGGGCTTCTCTCTAGTTGAGGCGCGTGAGCTCAGTAGTAGTGGCATGAGGGCTTAGTTGCCCCACGGCATGTGGGAATCTTAGTTCCCTCACCAGGGACTGAACCCATGTCCCCTGCACTGTAAGGCAGATTCTTTACCACTGGACCACCAGGGAAGCCCCAACAAGTGGTACTTTCTTAAAGCTTAACTTCAATGTGGAATCTGAAACCACATGCATCAGGGAACATTCTGTATTCTGTTACTTTACAGTCCACTGTCCTATCTTTCCCTTTGAATGGCTTTTTCATCCATACATCATTTTGGAACATTGTTTATTGATTATTTAGAAAATAATCTTCCTTCACTGATTTGTGTAGATCTTCCAAATTCTAACATACTTCATTATATAATTTTAAAAACACACAGCTGTTCATATCACTGTCAATCTCATCAGAAAAGTCTTTAGGCATTGGGAACCCACTAAGGTCATGAAGTGAATACAGGTTTCCCGAATTCAGGAAAATTCAAACTCCATTTTTGGTAACAAGCTCTATCAGTTGTTTCCTCAGTAACAGGTTGGCGTTATTCATTTTCAAGGAGATATCTGTCGGATAACCAAGTCTGGACGACCACAGGGTGCCTGTCACTTGTTTTTTTCAAGTAAAAATGTTGTCTTCTACAAAAAGAAGGGGTTACTTTAGCTCGCAACTCCAACTGTCTAACAAGTGATTTTTTTTCCCTTGAGAAAGCACTGTATTTTGTGCTCCAGGTGTACTTCTATTTCATTCCACAGAGTACTGAAAAGGCAGGTATTCGGTGCTGAGATGTAATAAAATTAAATCTTGCTGCCTCAACAAGAATCCTTACATTAAACTGGCTTTTTATTCTTTTAGTTTTATTTTTTGACTGCGAGCGTGTAGTGGTGAGGGATACAAAGAAGGCGAGCAGACTTGGATGATGCTTAACTGATTAGCACTAAGGTCCAGCCTGTATACCCACCATGGCCTTGGTACCATTAGGCCACACGCCCATATACAGGAAAAAGCAAACCACGTCTTAGTAATACTATGAGAACAGTTTTGTCCTTACAACCCCCCTGGAAGGGTCTTGGGGAATCCATGGATCACAGGGTCAATGAATCACACTTTGGGAACGATCGCTATAATAGACACTTAGACGTGATGCGGTAGACAGCACAGGGTCTGCAGGAGGAAGATCTATGTTGACTAAAGATAAATGAAATTCCAGTGGCAAAAATTGATGACTGGTAACTGACAGCAAGGAAGAATAAGGCAATACTATAAAAGGTGGACACGTGGACTCAAAAGCATAGCACCTGGGCGAGCAAATAGCCATGGGCTTCAACACCTCTGGAGAGTATTGCCGAGAAGCTCAGCCCCGCTCAATAAACATGGTTCATGAGGGTGACCTTGAGTCATTAAAACGAGATTAAAAAAGATCTGCTCTGCTATACTTAAGACGCCAAGGAAAGGAAAGATTTCTCTTTAGCAGAATCCCTTGGAAATATTTCCATAGCAGTTTCTGAAATTTAAAAATTGCTTTGGGGCTTTATTTAGATGTCTGCCTGTGTGGACTAGCTCATTTCTGATGACGGATAAACAAAGCATCTCAGTGATTCAATAAAAGACCATGAAATTAGGTGGGGTTACTTATCCCACTTTATAGAAGGGCAGTAGGGCTGAGTGAGATTAATGACGGATGTGAGGACATGGAGAGAACGGAAGGAGAAGCAGGGCATGAGGAAGATCTCGAGTCCCCCCCCACGAAGGCGCTACTCCACACCCCTCCCTCTCCTGAGGCCACCCAGGGGACTGTCCACCACCACCTGCGAAATTAAAAAAAACTCAGCATCTCTGAGAACTTGAGCCCTGCCCGGGAAGCGGGCTGTTCAGGGACGTTGAATATGATCTCTGTCCATCAGTCATGCTGAGCCGGGAGCTAGGGGCACTGAAGGAGAGAAGGTGATTTATAACATCTAACTAAGTAATGCAGCTGGGTTTCCTTCCTGGCCAGAGCTGCCTTGTTAGGGGTCCTGACAGCAGGTTCCTCTACTATGAGATGCAGGAGAACACAGAGTCAATTACATGGCAACCTAACCTCTCTGGGAGGGAAGAATGAAGGGGCATCCAACAATCAAGACAATATATCTTAATCCGCCTGACCCATCTCTTAGGCAAACAAGTAATTAACAGCAGTGAAGTGAATTTTCCATGGAGAGAGGGTAGCCGGTGACCAGGCCCGGGTAATTAGGCTTTTCTGGAAATCGGTGCTGAAGTTTACAGCTGGAAATTATCCCTGAAGGTCGGGGACACACAGCAGGAGGGACTGGTGTAGCAAAGATGGCAGAATTTCCAGACCTCCAGCAAAGAGGACCCACGGTTTCAGCAAGAGCACGGACACCCTTCTCAGCAGCTCCTGCAACGTCCGCCCAGTGGGATGAGTGTAAGAAGCGGTTAAAGAACCTCCCCCATACCAATTATCTGGATTAATCAGGTTAAAAAAATATCCACTCATCAAGATCAATGAAGCCAGAACTTTGGGACGTTTGACTTACGTGCACAATTGCCCCTCAACTTTCTCCTCATAGCTGCCGTGTAAATGTCGTCGGGGAGTTGTGCTCTGGGGATCTCATTACACCTTCGACTCACTTCAATTCATCCACTTCCCTTCCCATTCCGTCCCCTTTCACCACCATCTCTTTCCATAACGCTATCACTGGGCACAGAAAAGAGCGTCTTACGCTCTCTGTCACGTGAAAGCACTTAGTTTTCTAATCTCTAAGCCTGGGGTTGAGGCTCAGGCAGCTCTAGCAAACTAGCCAGGAAACCCTAAGTTCTTGCTCTGAAAGTGTGGTCCCAGTGGCGGCATTAGCTGACCCTGGAGCCCAATACCAGCTGCACTGCGCAGCATCGGAAGTTTAACAAGACCCCAGGTGGCTCCCAGGCAACTTACCCTTTGAGAAGCCCTGCTCTACTGCACTTCAAAGCTTGAGAAACTTCGAGGGTCAGGGCATCTGGGTTTAGGGCTGCTCTGCCGCCCTGTGGAACAGCTCCCAGGTCATTCAACCACTGAAAACGCCCATCTCCTCACCTGCCAAGGGCAGGGCTTACACTAGATACTTAGATCCTGAAGTTGGCTGATCAATCATCTGTATCACTCAAGTAAATTTCTAAAAATACACATACTTGGGCCCTTCTCCTGCAGATTCTGATGCTACAGTTTCTGAAGTGCAGACAGTTTTGGGTCCTACAGCTCTAGAACTGTGCGTATTTCCCCAATTCAGAGACCTAGGTTCAAACCTAGCTTGGCCACTGATAGCCTAAATAGCCTTGGGCAAGTGTCTTAACTGCTCTGAATCCCAGTTTCTTCATCCTGAACATAGAAATATTATCATCAACTCCCTGGAATTTGAAAGGTTAAATAATTTATGTAATTTGTATAAATCACTTAGCACATAAACAAAATGCATTTCATTTTCCCAACCTCCCTCTCATTTGCCTGAACTCCTAACCCTCTTTCCTACTCGGCCTCTCCAACACATCCGGAAGGTTCTGCTTTTGAAGTCTCTGCACTCACTGTCCCTGGTCTGGAAAGTTCTTCTTTCAGAAGGTGCTGGCTTCAGACAGGAGGCCTTTGCTGACCCCCCCCCCCACAGAAAATCACAAACGCTCCCCACCATCAGACCCCAGCCAGCCTCCTCGCCTTGAGCATGATGTTTTCAGAGGGCTTCACACCATCTGGCATTAGATATGTCTAATTTCCTTGTTTATTATCTGACCCTATTCCCCAATGCCTCCCACCTGGATACTAGAATTTACACTCCATGAGGGCATGAGCTTGGCTTTCTTCATTGCTGGACCCTAGTTCTTAGAACGTTGCCCTCCACCTATTTGTTAAATGAACGAATGAGCAAATAGATTTTCCATTAGTCAAATATCTCTATTTTCACTAGTTATCTCTTGTTTCGATGGCCTTTGCCTTACCTAACTTTTATCTGCGAAAATTAAAGGATCACTAATGCTTCTCAGGGTTTTTCAAATTAACTCCATACAGAGTCAACCCCTATATTTACTAACAACAAATTAACCGTATGGCTGGGATCTGCACTTTTTTCCTCTCTTTCCTCTTACACAATTAATAGATAAGTAGATTCCCTGGTAAGACAGTGAAGAAGTATGTTGTAGAAGATATAAAATAGTCCCTAATCACAACTACCCTCTCCCCACTCCCTTCCCCAGAGGAAAACACGGTCCACGACCTGTGATTCAACCTAATGTTACATTGTTGGTGCCGTCACGTATACACAAGCACGTGTATACACATTGATCTTTTTATGTAAATGGGATGATAATATACTTCTTATTCTGCCACTTTTTCATGACATACCTTTCCATGTCTGTATGCCCCTTCCTTATTCTTTTTATTGGCTACATAAAAAGATATACCAGAATTTCTTCCCATGCTCCTCTCTTAGTGGGCATTCAGGCTGTTTCTCTATTTTCCTCAATTAGCTATGTTGCTATGAACATCCCTCTCTACCTCTACAAGAATTTATTTATATAAGATTCTTAGAAATTCTCAATTAAAATTTGATCATTGCTCCCAGCCTGGTATGTCCTGGGCTCACCAGCTTTCACCCTCACCTACGGTTCATGAGGGGGTCCACCTCTCCAGTCCTCAGCAAAATCAAATGTTATTTATCTCCTTACATTTTGCCAAGCCCATTGCTTTGAAATATCTCCTTGTCATAATTTGTAATGAGTTGATTTCTAGTGAAATAAATCATTCTTTTAATATTGATTATCTATTTACATTGTTCTACAATATATTTCCTATTTATTCATTTTTTCTATTGGATTTTGTTTTTTTCTTTTATTAGATTTGTAAGAAATCTACACATAATCTGTGTATGGTTCACTTTTTTCTTATAGCTATTAAGAATATTTTCTTCAAGTTTGCTATTTATCTTTTCATTTATGAGTCTTTCATTGTAATACTTTTAATTTAAATTAATTAATTAATTTATTTATTTTTGGCTGTGTTGGGTCTTCGTTTCTGTGCGAGGCCTTTCTCTAGTTGTGGCGAGCGGGGCCACTCTTCATCGCGGTGTGCGGGCCTCTCACTGTCGCTGCCTCTCTTGTTGCGGAGCACAGGCTCCGGACGCGCAGGCTCAGTAGTTGTGCTGCACGGGCACAGCCGCTCCGTGGCATGTGGGATCTTCCCAGACCAGGGCTCGAACCCGTGTCCCCTGCATTGGCAGGCAGATTCTCAACCACTGCGCCACCAGGGAAGCCCTGTAATACTTTTTAACATCACCAAATCTGTTAACCTTGTCTTTTATAACTTCTGTACTTTGAGTCTTGCTTAAGAAGTTATTTCCAAACTCAAGGTCATAAAAATACCTTGTGTATTGTTTAATGCGTTTTCATTTTCATGTTTAACTCCTTTTGGAAATCATTTTGAACTCTTCCAAACACTGTAATAAAACAAAAGTCTTTTTTTTTTAGAATGTGAGTTTTTGTTTGTTTGTTTGTTTTAAAAATTTATTTATTTATCTATCTATTTATTTATTTATTTCTGGCTGTGTTGGGTCTTCGTTTCTGTGCGAGGGCTTTCTCTAGTTGGGGCGAGCGGGGGCCACTCTTCATCGCGGTGCGCGGGCCTCTCACTATCGGGGCCTCTCCCGTTGCGGAGCACAGGCTCCAGACGCGCAGGCTCAGGAGTTGTAGCTCAGGGGCCCAGCCGCTCCGCGGCATGTGGGATCCTCCCAGACCAGGGCTCGAACCCGTGTCCCCTGCATTGGCAGGCGGACTCTTAACCACTGCGCCACCAGGGAAGCCCCAAAACAAAATTCTTTGTTTTATTCACCACTACGCTATACATGTCTTTAATAATGTATTATTTTTTTCCAACACTAACCTATACATATCCTTAATAATGAGAAAATGAGGTTGACTATAGACTAATTTCAAATATCTGGGTCACTGTTCCACATTTCTTTTTCTTTCTTGTGAATTAGGGATAATTTTGACTTGGCCTCCACCAGCACACACTCATCTAGAGAGATGAGCTCTGATCATCCCGAAAATGACCACCTGCCTTCCCATTGAGGACCACCCTCTCAGACTCACAGAGGATGCCGTGTAGACAGGAGACAACAGCAGAGGGCAATGCCGTGGAGAAAGTCCAAGTGACTTTATATGAGAAAATAAAACCTTCGCCCAGCCTGGTCCACTCCTGTTGGAATAACAATTGACTTTTCAGTGGAAAAAACTGAAAGGAACACTTGATGGTTCGACATGAATCAGCAACATGTAAACCGTCGGCTTCAGTGGCTAGGATCTTATCTGGACTAAGTGTTTCTGAGCTCGTGTAGGAAGTAGCTCCAACAGAGAGAGCATCCGTGGTGTTTGCTGAGATGTAGACGAACCCTGTCCCTGCTCAGAGCGCGCCACCCCGAGAAGCGCCAGAGCTGGGACCTCGAGTCTGCACCGTTAATATGCAGCAGGTACACATTTGGCTGTTCCAGACCCCGTGCTGAACCGAAGAAACTGAGGCAGGTCATTTTAATTATGCAGGCACCTATGTGTATTTGTATAGAGGCTTATTATAATGCTGGGGCTTCAAACTCGAAAAAAGGAAGGAAAGGAAAAAGGTCAACTAATATCTTTTCCTTTGTGGAAAAGATAAGCCAGTTCTAGGCTGAGAGGTGTGAAACTGAAGGATAATAAAATCCAGCGGAGGCAGCTTAAAGACTGCTCATTACCTGGCCTGAGATAATGGCGCCCACTGTCGCTAGCGGACGGAGATGATTTCTCAGCCTGACGCCGGCCGATAACAGACTTGTGCACTGGCCTGAAGTCTCATTGTTCTTCAGGTAGAAAAAGTGCCTCAGACGGAAGCCCACTTGTTCCCAGCCAGCCAGGCTGCTCTGGCCATTTCTCTGTCTGCGCTGGGCTTACAGAGAAAGTCCAGAGTCTGTATCGCCCGAGAGCTGCTCTGAGACTTTTCCAAACCTCCCCCATCACACTCCCATGACCTAGTTTGGATCCGGGTAATTCTGAAAATAAAATGCTGAAGTGTCCTTTTACTTGAAAACGATGTCACATTCGTCAACTTAAGAAGACTCGCTCACGGCACAAATTGTCTGCACGATTCGTTGGGCCCTTTCATTATATTCCACCTTGTTTTATTATTTACAGGCATGGTAGGAGTCCAGTGTTTGTAGGTATGTCACATGTTGGCACTGGAAGTGGATCTGGAGATGCAGTTTACATTCTCATTTAACGGGCTGGCGCTCTGCAGCCCAGAAAGCCGTGGAGAGTGTGCTCGTCAGAGACTACTGAGTGTGGAAATGAACTTCCTCCTGCTCCCATGGCAGCACTGCGAGAAAGGGGTTTCTGGGTCAGCTGGAAAGAGGGCCAGGTGCTACAGAAGTCCTGGTAGTCACAGCCTCTCTCAAGTCTTGTTCGTAATGTTCTAGGCAACGAAATGGGAGTCGAGGATTCTAGGCTCAGGGTTCAGACCCTCCCACCCACTGTTCGAGCTGCTTCTAAAGGCAGGCGGGCCGATGATTCCAGAAGGAGGTGCCTGGCCTCAAGGTGCCTGCCAAGGCTAGGGCGGTGCTCTGCTTTGTGACCTTGTGCTCACACACTTGTATTTCTCCCTAATCTCCTTACCTCTTGGTCCAAAGGAAGAAGCACTCCTTCATCGGGACAAAACTAATCTCCCCATTGGGCCTCTGACCTGGGGTCACACCCTCTCTGTTGGGACCCTGCTCATCTCACCTGCCCTCTTTACTCTCTAGATTGTTCTGGCTCTTTTTCTTCAACCTACATAGATGCCAAGGCTTTCCTCTCATGGGAAACAATTCCTTAGACTGTAAATCACCGTTGAGGCAAAGTGCATACCTTTCCTGCCCCTACAGTCAAACTAATTGTAAAAGAATGTCCGTTTTCTGCCTATGCTTCCCCTGCTTCTATCCTTCACACCTTTGCCAACAGGCTTCTGACCTTATCACCCCTTTAGACCGCCTGGGCCAAGGTGACCAGTAGTTTGCTAAATAAATGCAGTGGAGTCTCTTCAGCCTTGCTTCTCTTGCCCTCTCCCGAGAAAGGTCGGGAACACCACAGACTGATCCATTATTATTATAATTACTACTACTACTACTATTATTATTATTTAAATCCCTTATTTTTTTTTAACATCTTGACTGGAGTATAATTGCTTTACAATGGTGTGTTAGTTTCTGCTGTATAACAAAGTGAATCAGCTATACATATACATATGTCCCCATATCTCCTCCCTCTTGCGTCTCCCTCCCTCCCACCCTCCCTATCCCACCCCTCTAGGTGGTCACAAAGCACCGAGCTGATCTCCCTGTGCTATGCGGCTGCTTCCCACTAGCTATCTGTTTTACATTTGGTAGTGTATATATGTCCATGCCACTCTCTCACTTCGTCCCAGCTTACCCTTCCCCCTCCCTGTGTCCTCAAGTCCATTCGCTACGTCTGTGTCTTTATTCCTGTCCTGCTCCTAGGGTCTTCAGAACCATTTCTTTTCTTTTCTTTTCTTTTTTTTTTTTTTAGATTCCATATATATGTGTTAGCCTATGGTATTTGTTTTTCTCTTTCTGACTTACTTCACTCTGTGTGACAGACTCTAGGTCCATCCACCTCAGTACAAATAACTCAATTTCGTTTCTGTTTATGGCTGAGTAATATTCCATTGTATATACGTGCCATATCTTCTTTATCCATTCATCTGTCGATGGACACTTAGGTTGCTTCCATGTCCTGGCTATTGTAAATAGAGCTGCAATGAACATTGTGGTACATGACTCTTTTTGAATTATAAAATCCCTTATTTTTGACATGATCTTTTCTCTTGGGCTCAACCTCATTACTTTTTCCTAGTTCTCCTACTTCCTAAAATTCTCCTTCCTGTTAGTCTTCTAAACAGACTCCTTTTCCTCCCCTTCTTTCCTCAGTGTGGTAACCTACTCTGTCCTCAGCCCATTTGTCTCCTGCCACATGAAATTCTCCTGGTGTCTCAACTACCACCCACTATATAGATCATAATAAGGCAGCCCTGACCATAAGATAACCCTACATTTCTCTACTGAGGAGAATCTAAACAGCATTCTGAAAAAACTTTAGGAATAAAGATAAAATAATCCAATGCTTATATATCATATTAAATTATTAAACTTAAATGAGCACACACATTTCAAAGAACATACTATATAAAGCAATATACTAATTTAGAAATGTTGCTTTTCCCCCACCAGGGGTCAACCCAACTCTTCCCATGGATTATGACATCGGACTCTTAAATATCCCTGGAGTCATCCAACACAACGTTGCAAAGCCTGGCATCTTCATAGCTAGAGAACATTCTGGCCTTTTGAATCATCTTATGAGGCCATCAATGGAAATTAAGCCCTGAATCACCAGTACCTGTTTGCATAGAATGTTGGTTGTTTTGTTTTTCAGAGTTGTATTATATGTATGATTTCCACTAGCTATAAAAAATTACTTAAATCTGTGTTAAAAATCGTTAACTGTTTTTTTTTTAATTGATTCTCAGACAACCTCCTAAGTGTCCCAAAGTAGCATTGATTGAGGTAGTTTCAGGTTAATGTGTCTGCCCAAACATTACTTCATTGCTCTAAATAAGTAATCAAGAGAACACTTTGGATTATGGAATGTTCCATAAGGACTGCAAGGTAAAAAAGCTCTTCCTTTTCCTGGGGACTTATTTTAAGGGAAGTCTCACATTGAATTAGAACATTTATGGTAAATGCAACGGATCCCTAAACTATATATACCTCCCCAAACCCTCCTGCACTCCAGAATCATGGGGCAGATTGCACACCGAGCCAGTCACATCCAGACAGCCCGTGCCACCCCAAACTCAAGATACTTAGAATTATTCTCATTACTTCACATCCAATTAACTCGTCTTCTATATCTTATTGAAAGTAACCACCACCAAAACCGGTTAGCCAGCAGAACTCTGGAGATATTCTTAGACTACTGCACTTGTCTCACTGGCCTTTATTCTTTAAACAAACTTATATAGAGCGTCTACTCTGTTCTCAGCTCTGTTTTCAGTGCTAGGGATACATCAATCAATCAGAGACATAAGACACACGTTATTATGGAATGTACAGTCTAGTAAGGGGAGTTAGAAACAAAATAAAGAGAAAATGCCAAGAAAAAAGTGTAGGAAAATGAAAATAAAATATATGATGATGAAAATGAAACAAGGTAATGCATTAGAGAATGACTAGATTCTGCTTGAGATCAGAAGGTCAGAGAAGTGGAAGCTGAATACCAAGGAGGGGGTTAAGCATGTACAGATACAGGGGAAGAACACTGCAGAACAAGAGCATGTGCAAAGGCCCTGCTATGGGTATGGGTATGACAAAGACCAGGAAAGAGGCTGTGAGACTAGAGCAGAGCCAGCAAAGGGCACGGCAGGGTGTGTGTGTGTGTGTGAGTGTGTGTGTGTGTGTGTGTGTGTGTGTGTGTGTGTGTGTGTGTGTGTGTGTGTGGTGGGGCACTGCCTATTAGGTGAGGCCAGATGAGGGTGCAATTACAGAGGAGATATTTGGATTTTATGCTAAGTGCTAATCAGATGACATTTCAGGATTCTGAACAGGTAAGTGATGTGACCTGGCTTATGTTTTTAAAAAGCTAATTCTACTGTAGAGAGACTTTATTGCTGGGGAAGGGATGCTGAAGTGGAAGCATGAAGACCAGGCTGGAGGGCACGTCCACAGCTCAGGCAGACAATGCTAGCGGCTGAGACGAAGGGGACAGCGTGAGTGATGGAGACACGGGTAGACTGAGGACGTTTTCTAGAGATAGGGACCCCAGGCCTTCCTGACAGTGTGGCTATTTAGATGAAGGAAGGTTAAAAAAATGAGGAAGACTCCTATGTCTTCTATACGACTAGACGATGGCTGTGCCATTCACTGGGACAGAGCGAACCAGGAGAGGAGGGTGTGGGGTCCGCAGAAGCCAAGCCTTCTGTTCTGGACTTAAATAAATTTAAACATCTACTAGACACCCAGTAGAGATGCCCAGTAGTAAAAGTAAATAAATTTAAACATCTACTAGACACCCAGTAGAGATGCCCAGTAGTAAAAGTAAATAAATTTAAACATCTACTAGACACCCAGTAGAGATGCCCAGTAGTAAAAGTAAATAAATTTAAACATCTACTAGACACCCAGTAGAGATGCCCAGTAGTAAAAGTAAATAAATTTAAACATCTACTAGACATCCAGTAGAGAAGCCCAGTAGTAAAAGTACTAGTAATAGTAACAGGAGGAGCAGCTCCTGTCTGACAGTAGACACTAGAATTATCCCGACTCAGAAATGAGGACATTGGGATTAAGTAATTTGCTCACCCAGTTACCAAAGGACAGACTTAGGCCTGAAAGCCTGGCTGTCTTGTTACCCAGCTCATGCGCTTAGCAATTATACCAAACTCCCTCCATGAGTTTGGGAATCGTCATATTGCTGATGTTTAAAGCCAGAAGGCTGGTTGGAATTATTTATGAAAAGGTATAGATAGAGAAGAAAAGTCACCCGAGGACCTAGATCCCTAATATGCCAACACCCAGCAATTGAACCGAACAAAAAGCACCTCAGAGAGGACTGAAAAAGAGCTTCTGGGAAGCTAGGGAGGAACCCACGAAAACGTGGAGGTCCTAAGAGTCAGGAAAAGAATGATCCTAAAGGAAGGTGATGGTGGACTGGTTCAGAGAAACAGAGAAAAGCGACCAGTGGATTTGGTAACCTGTTATTCGACATTGACCTTGATAAATGTCGTGTCAGTGGGGGAGGAGGGGAGGAGGCCCAGAAACAGGCTGGGGGAGGAGATGCTGAGAGCAGGTGACAGGGGAAGGCAGGGTGTCTGGTGTAGAGGCCAGCTGGATGGTGGGTGACCCGTCTAGGTGCCTGCTCATTAGCTGGTGTTCCTGTTCTTATCATTCAGCTATCCATCGCAGCGTGACCCAAAGCTTAGGGACTTACAGTGACAGTAACCTTGTCATGTCCCATGGTTTCCACGGTCAGGAGTTTGAGAGTGTCTTGGTTGAGCGTTTCTGGCTCAGGGGTCTTTCATGGTTGACACTGTAACAAATGTCAACCAGAGCGCAGTTGCCAGAGGTTTGCCCGTGGCGGAGGATCTACTACGAAGTGGCTCGCTGGCACGACGGGAAGTTGGCTACCCTATATGTGGGTCTCTCCAGAGGGCTGCTTAGCTGTCCTCACAGCAAAAGACCGGGATGGGACGCCTGACATGCGCCAGCCTTGAAACGTACACAGCACCCCAGCCGCTGTATCCTGCTGGTCAGTGCGGGAGAGGACCGCAAGGGGCGTGCGCTTAACGTGAGTTGAAGGTCCCTGGGGACCACCCAGGCAGCCCTGTGATTACTACGCCTTCCTAACCACCCTCAGTTTTATTCAGAACAGCCATGTGCTCAGCTGGAAACACTGAGCAATCCAGGCGGTCCTGCAGCTGGGGTGGTCATGCCACCACCGGATAAGGATTGCAGGCAAGCTTGAGAGCAGCTCAGCAGACGTGTGCCCTGGCTCTTGCCTTCAGCTTCCCCCTTTTCCCTGCTTGGAATCTGCACGCCGTGTCTGGAGGAGCAGCGCCTCTCCACGCTGAGGGCAAACCTACGGGCTGAAGATGAATGTGAAGAGCCTCTCCATGCTGGTTGGCAAGTATTCCACATGCCATACTCATTTTCAAGGGATGCCTCTCCCAGGGTGACTTCCTGACAAAATCCCAGCAAGCCTATATATGTATGCATATTTTCTCTTCCCTCCTTTTGGCCTCTCTGCCCTTGGTAAGGGAATCTGTTGCAACATGGGTTTTTTACATTCTGTTTGCAGTTCTTTTTTCCTTTACTAGAATATAAGATCTCTGAAGGCAGAACAGTATCGTATTTGTCTCTGTATCCCCAGGGCCTCACACATAGTAAGCACTCCATAAAAACCTGTTAAATGTATAAATGGTCCTACTTCATATCTGTCTGTCTAGTAGATATCTATCGAGTAGATAGCTGAGGGTTAACACGATGCACTCCCGTCAGCCTTATCCATCCCCGGAACAGCTACGGAGGGCTCATTACAAAGGACAATGCTCTGTAATGAAGGCTTCTTGCATATCCTCGGTAATAATCATCATAGAGGGAGAAAATGAGCATCTCTGTGTAATAGTTATATTTCCTAGCCGCAAAGACATTCTCTTCTGTAATACCGCCTGTAGAAGCAGCACGGAAGCCAAGACTATACAAGTTCTCCATGGCAACTGGGTCACAGCAGCAGGCAGCCTGTGCCAGGGTTTCAGATAAATGGAGTAAGTGGAGGTGAGCTTCCAGCAGCAGGAGGAGACTTGCAGTGGCGCTTGCACTGAACCTTCTCTCCCCACCGGAACGCCACAGCCCACTGTGGCAGGGCTCAGTGCATCACTGCTGCACGGGGCAGTGGAGGCCCCATAGCATCCTTCTCACTACCACCAAGGGCTGCGTTCAGAGCTCAGTCTCAGCAAAACCAACAGGCCACCAGTCGATCAACTGTTCCCACACGCATCAAACAAAAAACACCTCAAGTTCTGAGCATTAAAGCAAGAAGGAGGTTTTACCCCAAGCCACCAGGGAGTGCTTTCCATGTATCCTTAGGCTCTCAGAGCATTTCTTTTTTTTTTTTTTTTTTTTTTTGTGGTACGCTGGCCTCTCACTGTCGTGGCCTCTCCCCCTGCGGAGCACAGGCTCCGGACGCGCAGGCTCAGCGGCCATGGTTCACGGGCCCAGCCGCTCCGCGGCACGTGGGATCTTCCCGGACCGGGGCACGAACCCGCGTCCCCTGCATCGGCAGGCGAATTCTCAACCACTGCGCCACCAGGGAAGCCCTGTTTTTTTTTTTTTTTTTCTCAAAGCATTTCTTGCACTGCAAGCTAGAGCCTGGTCCCCTCTCTCCGCTTGGAAGGGGAACCAGATGCAGCACCTGGTTAGAGGGAACAGCTGTTGAATGGAGGGCGATGAAAACCTCCCATTCACACCAGTCAACTTCCGCATCAAGGACAAGAGAAGCCAAACAGCAGCACACCAGGGAAGGACCTTTGGCAAAGCCCTTGTCAGGGTCCTGGGCCAGTGCAGGGCATTCCTAAAACTTCACACAAAGGGAGAAATCAACTGAAGGTCAGGAGAGAGCCCCGGGGCAACTCCGGATGCAGAGGCCACCTCCTCAGAGCCCTCTTTTATAGGAAAGCCCCGCCCTGTGAGTGAGACAACCTCATGGACCCGCACGGATTAAAGAGCTGCCGCTAAAGGAACCCAGCTGGGTCAGTGACCCCAATCCCTCCCTACTGGTTCTGCTGAGGAAGACTTGACCACCTACTCTGGTGTTCGGCACCAAATCATGGCACTGACTAGGAGACCGCATCCTGAGAGGGAGGAGTTTCCTAATGGTAGACTACATGCTTCTCCACCATCACTTACGTCAAGATCCATAATCTAGAACTACATTAAGAAATAAATTTGGGACCTCCCTGACAGTCCAGAACGTAAGACTCGGAGCTTGGGACTTCCCTGGTGGCACAGTGGTTAAGAATTCACCTGCCAATGCAAGGGATATGGGTTCGAACCCTGCTCTGGGAAGATCTCACATGCTGCAGAGCAACTAAGCCCGTGCGCCACAACTGCTGAGCCTGCGCTCTATAGCCCGCGAGCCACAACTACTGAGCCCGCGTGCCACAACTACTGAAGCCCACGCACCTAGAGCCCGTGCTCCGCAACAAGAGAAGCCACCGCAACGAGAAGCCTGTGCACTGCAAGGAAGAGCGGCCCCCGCGCACTGCAACTAGAGAAAAGCCCGCGCACACGGCAACGAAGACCCAACGCAGCCAAAAATAAATAAATAAATAAATAGATGTATATTTAAAAAAAAAAAAAAAAAAAGACTCCGAGCTTCCACTGAAGGGGGCACAGGTTCAATCCCTGGTCAGGGAATTAAGATCCCTCATGTCAC
Source organism: Kogia breviceps (assembly GCF_026419965.1). Taxonomy (NCBI): domain Eukaryota; kingdom Metazoa; phylum Chordata; class Mammalia; order Artiodactyla; family Physeteridae; genus Kogia; species Kogia breviceps. The sequence continues at coordinate 119,084,109 of NC_081316.1, forward strand.
ACGGCATGGCCAAAAAAAAAGAAAAAAATTTGCCAGCGGCTCTAAAAGCACGAAAGAGGTTGAGCTTCAAACCAGACCCTCTATTTTGAGAGGCTGCCAATGTGGCAACCCGAGGCCAGTTCATTAGCAGGAGTCATCAGTGCATATGCGTCACGCCTCACACGAGTGGCTGGTGCATCTGTGGAAGGAGCAGCAGGGCGGATGGAGAGGTGGATGACCTCAGGTGAGGGGGAGGAGCCTGCTGGTGCCCTCGGGAGGGGGCGTTTCCCAGTGGGCGGACCAAGTGTGCTGCAGCAAAATCACATTCCTAGAAGCATAAGCACAGAGTCAGAAACGTTAGAGATGGAAACAGACCAGCTGGGTCAGGAAGTCCACCTTCTGCCTCTCCAGCTTTGCTCCCCCGGGGAAACTCCTTGGCCTAGTTTTTATTGTGTTTATAATTTGCAGTGAGGAGGCACTAGAATGCATTCTGAAACACGCGGTCAAGGAGAGATCAAATTAAGAGGAAGTGGACCTCTTCACAGAGGAGAGGAAAATCCCGCGGGAACAGAGGAAAGCACAAGGTCAAACACCAATGTGTTCTCCGCGTCCTCCTCAGCCCCAGCTGCACTTGGTAGCAAAGAACTGTACCCTCCGACTCCGCCCAGCCCAGCCCCACCCGGTCCTGATCAAGCCTTGAGATGGGCTGGAACCTGGGATCTGGGACCCTGCACTGCAGTGCTGCAGTGCTTGCACCTAGACAAACATCTCCTTGAGCAACAAAATACAAAGAAACTATAAGGGACTAAAAATAACTGTGTGCATGTGCAGCTGGGGCAAATTCTGGACAAGAAGATACAAAGAGACCAAAAAAAAACCCACCCCAGCTGCCACTTCTGAAGAGCCGGGAGCAAAAGCAGGGCACCGCGCATGCCCTCTGCCCTCAACACCACCAAAGGGGTGGGCAGACCACCTAAGCCGCCCCCTGGGCCCGACTCCTGGACACGCCCCCACCCTCCCCCCATATAAAGAACCAGCTCTGGCCTCCTTTCCAAGCTCGCAGTTGGTATCCTCCATTCAGATGATGGTCTTCTGTCTCAAACCTCATATCCTCCCCGGGGTGGAGCTCCACTCTGAACCTCAGCAGGTTTTACCGGGACCAGGACACCTACCTAGCTCCTGTGGGCCCCTCGTCCAAAGCCCTCAGCTGTGGTCCCTGAGGGTGAAAGGAATAGCTGTTCGTGGCACCTCAGCTCTGGCCCACCTGGTTAAGGAGCACGTGCTACCCTGAGTGCACAGTGACCTTCCTCCTGGGGTCCCAGCATCAGTCTGTCTTGGTCCACGGTTGTCTGCTGAACCCCGTCCCTTGCCACGGCTGGAGGCACTGCTCCCACCTGCCACACTGCTGGTTAATTTCACCAGCCCTGGACCACTGGAGCTCTTATTCCCTTCTGTCCACCCACCCCTGGGGTCCCTGCCTGAGTCCCAGCAGAGCCTGTGTGATAAGAACACACAGTGGATTTTGGAGGAGTCTGTGTGAAAGCTCAGGATGTCTTAGGGCTGCCCTAAATCCCAGAGCTGTAAGATATCTGTTTCTCTTATGTCTCCTATTGTGTTTTACTAAGTGGGTCACTGAGTTTATAGAAACAAAGCTGTTACTTGGAGGGATTTTGAAATTGGTATTATACATGGAGCTCTGAAGAGCAAGCTTGAGAAATTTATGAACCTCCTGGGATGGGCTGAATTGTGCCCCCTGCCCCAAATTCATATGTTGAAACCCTAACCCCAGTTACCCCAGAATGTGGCTGCATTTGGAGACGGGGCCCTTAACAAGGAAATTACACTACAAGGAGGCCTCTAGGGTGGGCCCTAATCCAATCTGAACTGGTGTCCTTATAAGAGGAGATTAGGACACACAGAGACACCAGGAATGAAGGTGAACAGAGAAGAGGCAGCAAGAGGGCGGCCACCTGCAAGTCAAGGAGTGAGACCTCAAAGGAAACCAGCCCTGCCTGCACCTTTGTCTTGGACCTCTACTCTCCAAAACGGTGAGAAAATGGGTGTCTGTTGTTGAAGCCCTGAAGCCTGTGGAACTTTGTCACAGTGGCCTGAGCATCTCCCTTTTAGCACAGGAAATGGCACCACGCAGCACTGTCCATACGTTGTATGGATACTGAATTCACGTGATACCTTTCTATCTCACACACAGATACCGACACTCATTCCAATACGCATTACAAATATTCAGATAGATACACAGATCTCCTATAACCTCCAACGCAGGAAACGGGGCAGGGGCTCAAGACTGGAGAAAGCCCATCGGAATGAGGAGCACACGTTTCTGGAGTGCGTTCCTGTTTTTATTCTCAGGGGCCCGGTGTGGTGGGTGGAATGCAAAGAGCTGGGAAGCATGGGCTGGTGAATTCAAGCAATCACTAGCTTTAGGAAAGAGGATTCTATTTTTTTTTTCCTTTTAATTGTGAATTCGCTTCGGATGCATAGAGTAATTAACTTGAAAAAGTTTTGATTTACAAATGAGGACTCCCTGAAAACATTTCTAAGATGCAAATACTGTAGCAAATGAAGTATACATTTATATCTGAGGTGACATAAAATGATTTGCTGAGACACCATTTTATTCATTTTTCAATGTACAGAGAGCCTTTAAGTAGAAAAACACCCCAAAATAATAATGTCAGATATCTAAAAGTTCTGCCAGCTCAAAATCCAGCAAGTAGAGAGTACACTAACATATACACTGAAACACTGGCTGTATTGAAGTGGACAAGGCATGTGCAGTGAAGAAGCAAACACCATCTTCTAAGTCTAAACTCTGTGTTCTTCCGTAAGTTACATGAGTTTCTAATTCTCAACTTGCAACCTGTGAAATGGGTTCAAAATACCATTTCTTGTTTTTTTTAACATCTTTATTGGACCATAATTGCTTTACAATGTTGTGTTAGCTGCTGCTTTATAACAAAGTGAATCAGCTATACATATACATATATCCCCATATCCCCTCCCTCTTGCGTCTCCCTCCCTCCCACCCCTCTAGGTGGACACAAAGCACTGAGCTGATCTCCCTGTGCTGTGCGGCTGCTTCCCACTAGCTATCTAGTTTACGTTTGGTAGTGTATATACGTCCACGCCATTCTCTCACTTCGTCACAGCTTACCCTTCCCCTTCCCCGTGTCCTCAAGTCCATTCTCTATGTCTGCGTTAAGACATGATTAAAGGAAATAATACAAAAGAGAGTACAGAGCACTGAGCATTGGGCACACAGGAAGTGCTCTGTACGTGTGAACTGAGGTGATGGCAGGAGGAAGAGGAAGATGAGGAGGGGCAGGAGGGCAGGAGGAGGAAGAGTGGAGAGAGAGACAGGGTGGATATACGAATTCTTCCTGGACACTTGTACCCCAAAGAACCATTTGGTCAAGGATTTTGTTGGTCCAAGTTGAGAATCTAAGGGCAACACTGAGGGAATAAAGTTCTTTAAAAAAAAAAAAAAAAAAGATAATTATTCATCAATTGTAAATTGATGAGTGGACTATGGTTGTGCTGATCCTTCTCTTCTCAGTTTAATGACTTGTTAAATAATAATTGATGATGGCTGCCTTTCTCATCAAAATGATACTGGCAGAGACCAGGAAAGCTATTAATTTTGCTTGTGTTTAGTCCTTGGTGTCTATGGTTAACTGGTGTTGCTCATAATATCGAGGGGATGCTTTAAGAGTCTAAGGCCAGCAACCAGCAACAAATAAGCAAAATGTCATACTGAGATAAAGAAAATATGATTGGGGAGAAATATAAGAGTCAGTGATGATCTTAATTGAAAAATAAAGGGCAACTCATCAGCTGATCATGTATCAGAAATGTGTCCTTTCATAAGAGGATATGCAGGAGCACGTGGAAACAACATACACGGAATTGGTTCCCAGGATGGCCCTTCAGGAGAGATGTCCAAGCTGATCCACAACGAAGCATCTGGGGGTTGACCACTTTCATTGCAAAAGATTAGAATGAACACTGTCCCCTGAGACATGACAAATGGGTCGCTTGGCATGTCCTGTCCTTTCCATAGGCAAGTGCTCATGGGAATTCACGACCGGGATGTGCCAACAGATCTCTCAAAGCTGCTATGTGAGGAAAGGGCTCCAATTATTTTACTTCCATGGTTTTATTGAGGTTGAATTTACATACAGTCAAATGCATGGATCTTTAAGAGTTTTGTTTGATGAGTTGTGACAAGTGTAAACACTCACGTAACTACCACTCCAGTCGAGAAACAGCACATTTCCTTCACCCAAGATAATTCCTTCAAGACCCTTCCAGTCGATTTCCCCTTACCTTCTGCCCCCATGCATTAACCCAAGGGGACCACTGACTTGATTTCTGTTACCATGAATTTGACAGTTTGAGAACTTTGAATTAATGTAATGAAATGACATCTCATCTTTCATATCTGGCTTATTTTGCTTAACCTAATTTTTTTCCTGATGGACATTTACACTCTCTGCTTATGGATATTACAAATAAAATATTCTTGTTTAAGTGTTTTTGTGGCCATTTTTGCTCATCCCTCTTGAATTAATACCTAGGAGTGAAACTGCTCTGTCATAGTACAGTGTTTAACTTCCTAAGAAAGTGCCGGTTTTCTGAAGCATTTGCCCTGTCTGCCACTCCTAGCAATGATAAAATACAAGGTTCCAGATGCTTTACATCCTCACTGACACTTGGTATTGTCATCTTACTTATTTTAGCCATTGCAGCGTGCATCAAGGATTCCAGTTGTTTTAATACTCATAAAAGCACGGTTCTCAAATCTTTATACTGCGGTGGAAAAGACTGCCTTCTTGTATCAGACCTTTGCCTGGGTAGCCCCGATGCTGTGGGGATTCCAATAGGGTTTCCTAGACCAACCATTTATCCATAATCCTTCCTCGACAGTAATAAGGTGTTACCAAGGTTTTGGTGAATTGAGAGGACAGCAAAGGGGTCTGAGAAATAAAATCATTTCATTGGTTAAAAAAAATCATTCTGAATTTGAGAACAGATTTTCAAAACTGCATTTTTATAGTCTATTAGAGAACGATTCCATGCCCAAATAAGTTAAAAAAAATTCTACGTATTATTTCTCTTTCTTGGTGCTTACAAGATACATTAACCCATTAAAATCTCAGCCAGATCCTGCAGTAGTGAGAGCATATTTACTTCTGTTGAAACCATTGCTTACATATTTGTTTGTCTGGGCATCCTTTTTTTTTAAATATATATATCATCTATCAATATCCTTCCCATAAAACATATTTTGGGAAATATTGGTATAAAACAGTAATAGCAAGCTTAAAGTCAGATTTCTTGGTTTTAGTCAATTTTGCAAAGTTTCACCAAAGGGAGCCTCTGAAGCAAACATATCTTAAAGAGATTACAATTTGGGCAACAACTTGTCTGTATTTTTCTTCTTTACCACAAGCCCACTGGACAGAGGCCAAGTCTAATTCTATGCTTATTGAATCTCACTGCACACGACTGGTACTCAGTAAACATTAATTATTAGTGGGAGCTGAATAAATGAAAATGGCAATAATGATCATGATAATGCAGTATTTTCAACTTTGCCATAAACCAAAACATCTGAGAGGAATCTTGAGACAGCCTGTAAAACCCAAACACAGCTGGGCTCTCTTGTCTCCAGTGGGGATGTTTCACCATGAAACAAATAACGGCTGCTACGTACAGGAAAGCAGTTTGTCTTGGGTCGTTGAGAGACTACTGCTCAGCATTAGAGACAAATCCCACAGGGGGCGTTTCCTAAAGTCTGCCTGCAATGGTCAACTTCACGGCCGTCTCACAGGGGTCCCCACCGCATGTTCGCTCATGGACATGGACCCACAGGTCCTCCACAAGGGGGTCCTGACAGACCCGGGGAGCACTGCCTGCTGCAGTTTCCCACATACCACCGGGCACCCCCTTTCCTTCATTCACCTGTTCCTGCAGCCACTGAACAGGCCTTCCTGCAGAGTCATTTGCCAGGCCCTGGACTACAAGGTAGTAAGCAGCTGTGATGATAGACGTGTCTCCCGTCTCCAAAGGGCTTACTGTTTCCTGCACTGTTAACCTCATTCTTCCTTTTCTCACGATGCCCCCCTCGGTAGACTCCCCTTCCCTTCCTGTTGGCCTATGCAAGCTCCACTCTTCCCTCAGGACCCAGTTTTGGGTTTATTTCTTCCAGGAAATATTTCCTGATCTCATGAGCTCGCCAGATAGAGACAGAAATGTTTTTGAGTTGCAAGAGAGCTCAGAAATCTCCCAGTTCAGCATCCTTGGCCTACAGCAGAGGACACTCACTCAGAGCAATTAAGGGGGGGGCCTAGGGACATCACCAGGAATTGTCCGTGACTCTTATCTGAATACACTGTCATGTGCGCTCCTGTTTTCTAATAATATACATTTTAGTAGTTCAGCCTTCTCATTTAGATGACTCCAATGCTTTGAACACGCCTGTCCACGTCGATGTATTTATTTCACTCTGTTGTCTCTTCAAGGCTTCCAGGATAAAATTGAAGCTTCCCAGCTTGATGTGTAGGGGGTCTCGGCAAACTGGCTCAAACCTATTTCTCGAGCCTCACCTCCTGCTACGTCGCTCGCTGACTCTGATGCCTCAGCCTCCCGGACCTTCCCGACCATGCGCCTCTGCACGTGTTCAAGCTTCTCTCTCTGCCAGGAAAGCCTAGGGATTCTTTACCCAGAAACTATCTACCCTTCCTGAGGGTATTCCTAAAATACGACACCTCGTGTGAAACATCCTTTGATCCCGTCCCACCCTACAGGCAAACGTAATCAAGAACTGGGGCACCACAGTGCTTTCTTCTCACATCTCCTCTCGTCTCCTCCTAGACTTTGGTCCTTTTTGCCACGTCTTAGGGCACCTTAGTGAGAATAGGTTCACGCCGTACGCGGAAGCATCCCTCCTTATCGTGACGTGATGTCCATGCTCTGAAGAGCGTGCTCTCCTGGACTTCCTTCTTTTAGATGCTCTTAGATGCTGCGTCTCGAGCAGGGAAACCAGAGCACAGTGGTGGGAGGGGAGGGGAGAGAGGAACAGTGGGCAGGTGGTGTGGGACCTTATGTCCATTGTGAAGCCTCTGGCCTTCCCTCTGGGGGAGAAAGGGGTCCCTGCACAGAGGGTGGCATGACCAGACTTCTATCTGAAAAGGTTCACTTGGCTGTGGAGTGACCCAGCAGTGGGTACAAGGATAACAGTTAGAGGTGATCGAAGCTTGCACTGAAAACTGGGCGTAAATGTAGAGAAAAATTTTCATATTCTAGATATATTTGGAACCTAGCATCAGCAGGAATGTCCAACGCCCTGGGTGGAGGGTGTGAGTAGAAGTGGCGTCAAGGATCACTGCTTTTATTATTTATTTTGGTGTGAAAACCTGGAAGATGGGGTTGTCTTTTTCAAAGATGGAGAAGAATCAGGGGGAATGGGGGGAGGGGGTCAGGACACCAACAGTGTGATTTAGTACACGTCAAGCTTGAGATGCCCAATTTGACCTCCAAGTGGAAATGCCAAGTAAGCCCTTGAATGTATGATCCGGGATTTGGCGGGGAGTGGTGGTGGTGGTGGTTTGGGGCGCCTTGAGTGTGTAAGTAATATGCAAGCCCACAACACCGGGTTGATGCCTTGTCTTTGGGCCCACCGTGAGGGCAGGGACTTGGTCTTGGGCTGCTCTATCTCCAGTTCCCAGAAAAGAGCCAGCCACACAGTTATTGCTCAATAATGGTACGAATGACGGGATGAACGATGCCCTCTGGGAGGGGGGGGTGCCGGGCAGACAGGAACAGGCACTCCCTAAATAGTAGCTGGATGAGAGGCAGGTTCAATGTGATCCAGGAAGGAATGGGATTTCCTGTTCTCTGGACCCTATGTGAGAACAGACACGACAAAATGTCACGTTTGGATGTCTATCTTTCTCTTTGAGGTTATTGTGAGTTTGGTTGTGGGGCCTCTGTGTGAACCTCGGCAGAAGAGATGCTGGACCATGCGGGTAATGACGCTTTCTGCAGGATCAGGGGGGTGATGGCAGATGCCAGGATCCGCCCTCTGGTAGGATGGGCACAGGACAGAGCTGGGACAAGGGAGTCAATCTCTCCCCCAGACCCAGACCACCAGGGAGATAGATGCTCTTCCCCAGGGTCAGACATGAGAAAATGTGCACGTCTCCCCAAAGGTAGTGCGACGTCTACACTGACCACCCAAGGTGCAAGGTCAGCATGTTCTGGAAGCGTAACAATGCCTCCTCCAGTTCCTCTTCCCTTCTGTCTGATTTTTAATGCAAACTGCTTTCACCTTCCGCCTTCTACTCCCCTGTCCACCTCCTTCTACAGCTTTTATGGTTTCCTTTCCCTTCCCCTGCATGCCTTGCTGCTTCCTTTTTCCTCTCCTTCCTGGATTCCCATTTCTTTGTTCAAAAAAAAAAAAAAAAGAAACCCAAAAAAGTAAAACGGGAGAAAAGAGGCATATAGCATCCCACTGAGAGAACTGAAGAAAAAGAATTGCCAATTTCGAAGAGCCGTTCCCTTTCTATTGCAATGCCTGCCGTATCAAATCTTTAAAAGAAACAGTAACATTAATAATACATCGTTTGCTTTGTTGGAGTCAATTTTACCCTGATCCAAAGGGCTTGGAATGCAAGGCACAGGCGCTGGTTTATCCCCTGCTTCACAAAGAGCAGGCTGATGCTCCCGTGTGCCTCTTTTCTCGGCTGTTTTGTTTTCCGGGTGCAAAATCGTTTCGGCTGGTTGTGGGAGCAGCCGGCAACCTCAGCTTCAGCTTCCTGAGCGGAGTCCCAGCTGCGGCCAGCTGCGCTCACTGCAGGAGCCCTCCCGGGCCGGTGAGGACTTTGGCTGCTGGCCAGGCATCCTGACTCGCCGTCCACTTCACCCGCATTGCTCGCTCTGGCCACCTTGGTCCCTAGAAGTGGAAGTGGCCCCTGCCAGCTTTCTTCCAGAGCCGAGAAGATGCCCTCCGTCCGAGTTCTATAGAGGCGAGAAGGAAACCGTGAGCTGGCGTGTGCTGAGTTTGCCTCTCCATCCAGCCATGAATCCTGCGCACTCCCATGAGCTGCTACTTACAGTAAAACTGCAACAATTATGTCTTTAAAATAGACACTTTTCTCCTGTTTTCAGTAGCCCTCATGGGCTTGGGGATTTTGCAGAAGTATGAAATAAACTTTTTATTTTTACATAGAGTGAGTTCAAGTAAAAACTGATTTTAGTGTATTTCTTTTTGACAGCAGAAGAGAAGCAGGGATTTTTTTTTTCCCCCCTCACTCCCCGTGTTCTTTCCCTTCCTGTCTCCTTCTGGATCGATGTCAGCGAAAGCCTAATAATTTTCTAAGAAGCTGGTTCTGCATGAAGAGGAGACAAAAAGCTCAACAGCTCATGTCTTCAGTCAGCAGAAGGGAAGACAAATGCCAGCGTTTCCATTTTAGAAGAGATCCATGCTTTTTCTGGAGAGGAATTTAAATCCATTGTCGTTGATGTGGCCATTCTATGCAGGGGTCCCAGCCAAAGACCAAACTATCTTGTTTTTTACAAACGCATTTGTTGCAGAAACACCCTTCCTCTCTCGCTAGACAGACACCAGACTTCGAGGTGCCCCATGGGGAGCAGAACATGATACCCTAAGCTTTCCAAGAGCCTTGGGTATTTTCCTTTAGGCCAAACAAGAGGAAGCTCTTAATTGGCTCAGACTCAACTTCAAGTAACCTGTGATCTGAAGATGGAACCCAAACTATACAAGGAAAACATTTCTACTGAAAAGAATTTTCCCTCTCAAGCTCAGTGATTGTGGGTACCTTTTTTTTTTTTTTCTCATTGACAGTGCTTCTCTGCTGTCCTATTTCACTGTCACTGTCACCTCCTTGGAGTCTCCTGTGCAACTTATCTGGATAAGCAATTTGCATTTGGTTTATTCCAATCCACTCTGTTTCTTCCATTCTTTTCCATTCTGTTCCATTTCTCTTCAGCAAACTGAACATGCATGCATCAGGACCTGCCTCTGACTTTTAGGGGGTTCTCAGTGCAGTCAGAGGGACAGGGGCAATAACACTGATGTGGATGGCTGTCACGAGGTGATGACAGCACCAAGTAGAACATGAATGTTTTAAAAAGAAATGTGCAAAATGTACTCTGAGGATTGAGAGGAGGAAGTCAAAACAGCTGTGGGTAGGCTGTGCAGGGAATCAGAATACAGATTTTTGCTCAGAAACCAAACCCACAAACGTGAAGCTTTAATTCAAGAGTGCACCAAACCAGCTTACATTTATCCACCCCCTTCAGGACAGCTCGGGGGAGGCGAGCCTCGCACACTCACACTTTGCAAGGACACACTCACACAGGATTATGAAATTTGCGATGGTGTATGTGGGATGGGTGTTGGATACGCTGGTTTGAAGTAAGTGTTCTAAGTGATCAGTTAAGCTGAGTGACACCACCTGTATCTCCTTCCACTGAGCCTCGGTTTTTTGCCAGGTACTATGACAGGCATTAGATGCAGAGCCAGGAAGACTTGAAGGCAGTCTCTTTCCCTGAGGATAAATGTCTTTTTAATCAAGAAGTACCTGAGTGCCCCTCCCAGCCCCCCCCCCACCCCCAGGCAGTGACTGCCAGGCTCCCTGGGGCCTCCGTGTGGAGCAAGAGGAGGCCAGCCTCACCTCCCCTCCAGATTGTATAAGGTAAGGGCATGTCAACCAGGAGATGTGAAATGCCTGCAGGGGGAAGGTTTACTACAATCAGCTCTGGAAGCACCGTAGAGCACAATAGATATAGCACATCATCTATAAATGTGTTTTTATTTATAGCAGTACTTCTGAGAAGTGTCAGAATTGTGGTAAATATATGTTTTATTTTCTGAAAATTCTTCCTGATTCTTCTTATTGGGAAATAAGTTGGCTCCTCCCGAGATCCCTGTCTTTTCCTCCTGAGCTATGAAGAGAGTCAGTTGAGTCACAACATTTTGGCCTCTGAAAACTCTGAATCTGACCAATTAGAGAGTCTTTCTTATCAACTTGGGCCAAGTAGTTCCCAAATCAGATTCTAACAGAGCCTTACATCACTTAATGAGTTCAGAATCATGAAGATAAAATCAGGAAAAGAATTGCAGGCTTTGCTACATTTAGAATTTGTTAATTTAGGAAACCAAGTAAAACGAAGAGTATATACTTTAAAGCTGTACATTTCTAAGACTAAGAGAGTCTCAGTATAATGGCATAAAATGTTACCATGATACCTCAGATGGATGTAGGAAACTAAAGTATTCACTATAGGAAAAAGCAAAGAGAAGATCTCTGGATAGATTTGACAGTGCCTTACAGAGCCTTCCCTAATGATAACGAGTTATCTATCATTCCCTCAATTATTGTTATGTGCAGACATTTTGCATGCACTGGTCCACTGAAGCCTAACACTGATGCTATGCATGGGCTTCCCCCACATGCCATCAGATCCCTTTTCACAAATTGTGCTCCAGGAAAGCAAACACCGGGCATGGCCAGTGGGCCAGGGAGACCCTTCCTCCTTGAATAAAATGACAAAATCCAGGGGATTTTGTCATCCTTTCTCTCTGTTCCCCTTTCCCCTTTTTCTTATCTTGAATGTGGGCATGGTAGCTGGAAGGGTAGTGGCCATCCTACAACAGTGAGGTAAGAAGCCATGAGAAGGATGTGTAGCTGCCACCTCAGAGATAGAAAGAATATTTTTATTTCAATAAGTCCATTTCAAATGAAAAGAAAAACATTGGTAGCACTACTTAAACAACATCTTAAACTGACTTTACAATACTTAGAGGTTCAAGGAGAAATAAACGAGGAGATTTCTGTACAGAGTTAACAATAAACCTGAAATCCTAGACATCAAGAACAAAGGCCACCAATCAGCTTGGATTCTTTCTCTTAAATCTGACAGCCACGGTCTACATCCATAGGTGTCTGTATTTTCCATCCCATCATAAATGGACTCTCACCGTGCATTCATTATATTCGAAGAACCACCAATCAGGACATGAATTTTTGCCACACAGCTTCAGGTTCACAATTTGTCTATTCAATTTAAGACAGAAGAATCAGATGATTTTTACCCGAGAGAGTGTCTAATGACAACATCTAAGGACACTGCACCTGCCCAGATTACTTGGCTATATTCATACTCTGCAAAGGAGGTTAGAATTTTCATTTTTAGTACTTTGGGAAAGAACGTGAAGAGGGTCACGATGTTTTAAAATGATGTGTACCGAGATGCAGTGCATTCTTTTATTGGTAATGGGACGCCCTCCAGATTTGAAAAGGAATGAAAATTCACATTTTTGAGAAAGTTAGTTGTTCCAAATCTTAGAAAAAATGAAAGCCAGGAGAGGTGGGTACATGCTACACAAATAGATTTGAATTCAAATGTGAGGACAATTCTGATGGTGATACTATCTTGGTCCTTCTGGCGTCTTAAGCAAAAGCCATCCTCCAGAATATTCTGTGAGTCTGCTTCCCTCTTGATGGCAGCACATCTTGAACTGCAGCCGGGGACTTAGAGCAGGAGGGTCAGGAAAGGAAAGGAAAGGACAAGAACCAGAACTAGACAAGGCTGCCATGGGCTAACGGTGGGGATGGGTGGTTCCCAGGTGTGAAAGGAAGAGGAATCTTTCCCTCTTCCAGGCATAACATGGTACAGGAGCAAAAGCAGTGCCCAAGCAAAGAGTAGATGGGCCATCTACAAAAGCAGTTCAAGCTCAGTGGATGGGTGACTCGACAGTCACCAGGACAAGGCATGGCTGCTTAAGAGAGTCAGCTGGCCTCCCTCAGAGAAGTTGAGACGGGCAGCTTGTCGGGGACCCGGGGGTCTTGCCTGGGTACCATGCTGCAGTCACCCTTGCTAAGCCTGGCACAATGTGATGACGCCACAGATCAGAAGTCCACCGGCTGTCCATGGCGGGCTGGACCAGCTCAGGCTGAAACCAGTCATCTCACACAAGTGACGTGAGCACAGGGACGGGAAACGTCAGGTGAGGCAGAATAATTTCAGGTTTAAAAGCTCAAACCGGAAGCTCGCATTCTTGGGTCTGAATCCTGTTGGGCCACTTACTGCCAGGGTGATCTAGGGGTCCCTGATTTACCTCTCGGTACCTCAGCAACCTTAACCAAACACCGCACCCGAACAGTAAGTATGCTATAGGGTTGTCCTGAGGACAAAATGGGTTATTATTCTCGAGGACACGCTGGCACTCCGGGCGAGCTCAATTCCTGTTAACTTTTGTTTTAACTGCAGGCAGTTAGCATCAAAGTATACTCTGTCAATAAGCAGCAACGTTAAAACCCTAAACCAACATTCAGGCGCAGGATTCTAATTCCTGGGAAGCAGAAAGGAAAGAATCCGGCATGGTCTTAGGTTCAGGGACCAAAAGAGCCAAAGCACAGGTCTATTCATCCTGTGTTGTCTTAAAGCCATGTTCGGAAAAGCGGTGGACGTGAAGGTATTAAGGTGGGAAATGCAGATCTAGACTCACTTGATTACCTCACACATCACATCAAGGGCTTCCCTGGTGGCGCAGTGGGCAAGAATCCGCCTGCCAATGCAGGGGGCACGGGTTCGAGCCCTGGTCTGGGAAGATCTCACATGCCGCAGAGCAACTAAGCCCATGTGCCACAACTACCGAGCCCGTGTGCCACAACTATTGAAGCCTGCACCCCTAGAGGCTGTGCTCCGCAATGAGAGAAGCCCGCACACCGCAACGAAGAGCAGCTCCCGCTCGCTGCAACTAGAGAGAGCCCGCCCGCAGCAACAGAGACCCAACGCAGCCAAAAATAAATAAATAAATAAAGTTTTTAAAAAATGAAAAAAAAAAAAAAAGATTGAGTCATAACGTGGATGTTGAAGTGACTAAACCTGGGAAGACCAAGAGGTTGTGAGTTTATGAAAACTGTCTACTCATTATATACTGCCTTCAGGGGAACATCCTGTTTTGGTCTTATCGTGCCCCTACCTCCACGCCTAGATTGTTCAACTCCTCTAAAAACTGGTATTTACCAATCTTGCTGGGTTGTTTATGAAACATAGATTCTTCAGGGCTAGCTCCTGAAAAATCTGATTTGAGAGGTCTGGGGTGGGGCCTGAAATGCATAATTTGACAAGAGCCTGCAAAATCCTTATGATCAGGCAATTTGGAAAACACTACACCAGGAGGAGAGGTAACCCTGCCCTTAAATATGAGTCCAGGGAAGTGTTTTCCAAAACAACCTCCAACCAAAGGGTTTCGAAAAAGCTGACCAAGTGTGGCTTTGGTCTCGCCGCCCAGTCCCTTTACAAAACTGTAGTCTGACGTGGTTTTCTTTACCGAACTGGACTCCAGTTCCCCGGTGCCTCGGTGCAGGGGCCTGCGCTTCAGCAGCATAACGTCTTCCTCAGCTCTCCCTTTTGGACCTATCGCTTGCAAAATGGTCTAAATTCAGTCAGATCTCCCGGCGCTTTTAGTCTGTATCTGCCCAAGCGTGTGGACACAGGCAGACGGACGGTCTCGCATGCCCAGGGGCCGGGCTGCCGTGGCTAACTACGGTAGAAAGGATCACAGCGCCACACAATTGCACTGACGCCTACCGTGAGCCATGCTTCTCTCATGCACCATTATCCACGACTGAGTTTCCCCATAAACACTGTAATTGCAGAAACAGGTCAGCTGTTCACATGAACAGAGTGGGCAGAGGAAGATACTGGCAGATGCCTTAATTATACTAGCCTGGTGTCGGTGTTAAGGGAAGGGAAAAGAGGGAGAAGATGCTTATATTTGTTTTTTTCTTGAAGATACACACATACTTTCAAGGAATCTGTTTCTGAGTCTTTTGTCTGGACTCTAGGGAGGAAAAACAAAGAAAATCTAGGAGAGAGGATGTGGACTATTAAAGGAGACCACAGGAGCTTTGGCAGAGGAGAGGACAAATAACATTCAAACCAGACCAACAGATTGCCTTTTTGTTGGACACTCTTTGTGGAACAAGCGATCTATTACCTTGAACTACTGCCTTTCTTAGCTGATACCTAGTTGTTCTAACCCCCTTGAACCACTTGCTCCTTTCTCCATCCTGTCATAGACTCCTTTCCACCCATCACTTTGTCATTGGTTCGTACTCTCTCTTCTTTCTGGTAAATCTCAACTTTTTTCAGACATACCCTTCCTCACCCTGCCCTCTTTTAAAAAACAATAGTCTCCCCAGCCACTACCTAAGTTCCTCTTCTTCTGCAGGATTTCTCCATTACAATCCCTTCTGTGTTTGCATCTTCTTCCTCTGTTACTGGTTCCCTTTCCCTCCTGCCCCACCCTCCTCTTGCTTCTCTTAAGCTCTTGCTTTCCCTGATATCCTTCTTGGTTGCTTTCCTCAGAACACACAGGGCTGACAGAATGGGGACACTGAATACAGTTACAGTAATGTCAGCAGCTCAGGGGAGAAAAATGAAAAGGGGAGAAAAATGAAAAGGGGAAAAAGGAAAAAAAAAAAAAACAGCAGGTTTTAATTAGATATCCGTGCCACTGACTCACACTTAATATGCAAATTTTTCTCCCTTTTATCGTTAAGTGAAATGAGAGTTTTATTTAAATGTAAAAATGGCTGGGAGATGAGGAAGGGTAATTAAGTAGCACTGAAATGCAAACCTGTGTTTCACAAGGCCTGTAATAACACATGAAAGCAAAAGGATCTGGCTCTATGTAGGGAGTAGAGAGCCATAGCTTAATATGACTCCAGAGATGCTGCTGCTGATAATGATGATGCACTTGTATGTGTGTGTGTAGTGGACTCTGGTCCAAAAGTACCTCACTCCCCTTATCACATCTGACCCTCATAGAAATATTCTAAGGAATGTCGGGCTGATTGACTGGCTCCATTTTACAGAGGAGGCTTAAAAGTTGTAGTGACTTATTCAGGATCTCCTAGCTGGTAAATAGTAGAGTCTCCTGGGGCCCTTTCTCTTATTCTATGTGTCCAGAATTGGGATTTCAGCACTAATGAAAAAGGTTGGGTTACAGAGACAATGTAAAGAACCTGAGCTATAAAAAGTAATGTTTGTACCTCCATTTGCTGATGACTTTTCATTGTAACCTTGGGGAATAAGCCTGGTGGCAGGAAAATTGCTACCCTACCTCAAAGGCTCTTCTTTGTGTCATTATTAGTGCTTTGAACCACTGTAGTGCTTGGAAAACTATAATCTACAGCATTCACTGTGGTAATAATTATCATTACTTCTACTGCTAGGATGTACTGATCATCTATGTATTGTCAGGAAATGTGCATTTCACATAGTCTCCACTATTGCATATAGTGTTTTAATTATAAGAGCACAAATCTATTAGCAAATAGAATCTAACAATGCATTAAACAGATAAAATGTTCCTGAAATTAATTCTAAGAATAAAAGATGTGACAATATCATGTGTGAAGTTATAGAAATTCTTAAAGAATGAATAAATATTGAACATTTATTTGTGATCTCTCAATAGGTGAGATCTCTCTGAAAATAGAAGTGAGCATCACACTTAATGGAAAAACCTAGAGGCAACTGTATAAAAGCAGAAATGAGACACAGAATGCCAGTTATAATTGTCAACATTCAACATGTTCTTGAAATTCTAACCAATGCAATGAGACAGGAAAATAAATAAAAGAACTACATAAAGAATAAGACAAAAATCATCTTTGCTTAAAACTGATATGATTTTCTATTTCAATAACAAAGGATTGTACATATTTTACCTTATTTGAAAAACTGAAGGATATACAGATATGTTGGATTTTTTGTGTGTGTGTGGTATGCGGGCCTCTCAGTGTTGTGGCCTCTCTCGTTGCGGAGCACAGGCTCCAGATGTGCAGGCTCAGCAGCCATGGCTCACAGGCCCAGCAGCTCCGCGGCATGTGGGATCTTCCCGGACCGGGGCACGAACCCGCGTCCCCTGCATCAGCAGGAGGCCTCTCAACCACTGCACCACCAGGGAAGCCCTATGTTGGATATTTTTTTCAAGTATCCAAGCATGTTAAAGATATAAAGGTATCGTTTATATACCCTTGCTAAGTGCAAGGAGAGATATCTGGTTCAAAACTATATCAAAGTTTTGGGTTTTTTTTAATTTAGAAAAATATTGTACAAGAGTAGAAGACCCAAATGCATCTTCTTTAACTTCTTACTAAAATTAGTTATAAAAATTTAGAAAAAAAATGATACTTATATTTTTTAGGAAAACTAAGATTGAGGAACAATCTATTTCCTAAAATTAACTAGAAATGATACTGCTTATAAGGGAAATTGAATTGGATTGAATAAATAGAGACATTTTCCAATCATGACAAAACTTATCTTAATGAAACAAAGATTGCAAAGGAGGCAAGAAGGAAGTATATATCCCCATTACTATCTATCTCCTCACTCAGATAAAAAGGCTTCAGCCAAGGGAGGACTGAGTATCCATTAGTAATATAAGAGCTAACTTAGGGCTTCCCTGGTGGCGCAGTGGTTGGGAGTCCGCCTGCTGATGCAGGGGACGTGGGTTTGGGCCCCGGTCTGGGAGGATCCCACGTGCCGCGGAGTGGCTGGGCCCATGAGCCATGGCCGCTGGGCCTGCACGTCTGGAGCCTGTGCTCCGCAACGGGAGAGGCCACGGCGGTGAGAGGCCCGTGTACTGCAAAAAAAAAAAAAAGAAAGCTAGCTTAAAGGAAAGGATGAATTGCTTAGTTATCTACTGCTCAGTAACAAGTTACCATAAAATTCAGTGGCTTAAAACAATAAATATTTATAATCTCACACCATTTTTGTAAGTCAGGAATTTAGGAACCACTTAACTAGGTGGTTGCGACTCAGTGTTTTTCACAAAGGTGAGGTCAGGGCATCACTTGGGGCTGCGTCAGCTGCAGGCTACCTGAGGCAGGAGGACCCACTCCTAAGGTGGCTGAGAAACGTGCTTGGCAAGTCAGTGCTTGTTGAGGCAGGACCCTCCATGACCTCATTCATGGCAGCTGGGATCCGTAAGAGTGAGCTGTCCCAGAAAGAGGGCAAGGATATCTTCATGACTTAGCCTTGGGAGCCACCTGCCACCACTTGGCTGTATGCTGAGGTCACACAGACCAATGCTGATGCAGTGTGGTGAAGATCTACAGAAGGACATGAATATTAGAAGGAGGAGAACATCAGGGCCTCTAGGAGGCTCGCTATAATAATAGACCATCTAAGGAAGCACGATGACTTGCAATACCAATGCAGCTTCGGAGCAGATCAGCAAATAAATATTCCGGAACCTTCATTTATTCAATTTCTTCCATCATGGCTGTGTATCAGAAATTCCAGAGGACGATGAGAAAAAGCACCATTTCAATAAAGCAGAAGCATAACAGGGAGAAGCCAGTGAGATGCTAGGAAATGAACCAAGAGCTCGACACCTCAGTATATATTTCAGGAATAGAACTAATAGGGCATCCAAACATTACACAAAGAAAGAGAGTCAGGGCAAGGAGGTATCCACTTACCACAAGACTGTACCATTTTTGAGAATATGTATTGAAAGAATATTGCAGAAAAAAAGAAAAGAAGGACATTCACAAGAATTCCAGGAAGAGTGTACTTGAAAAATCACGTCCACTGCACAACACTGTGAATGCACTTAATGCTACTGAAGTACACACTTAAAATGACTAGAACTGTTAAGTTTTATGCTATGTATATTTTATTATAATAAATGACACCCAGGACACTAATAAAAATTTTAGAAAACGATCTGGCAACCTCAAAGGATGGCCTCATGAAATAACTTAAGGAGGCAAAGCTGAAAAATAATTCCATAAGGTCTGAGAAGAAAAGTTCACAAGATGAACCCAAGAGTCCAAGTAGGTAGATAAGGAGAACAAGCAAGGGGTCTTAAAACAACAATGAAATTTAAAATCTACTCTGGATTTAGAACACACGAATGTGAAGCTTCAAAACACTAAATCTATGACATGAAGTCCAAAGCTGAGAAGTTCTCCCAGGACACATAGAAAAAGACAAATAGAAGAATTTAATGAGAGAGAGAAAATAAAAAGATGACTGATATGAAGGAAGGCACTGGAGAGTCCACTTGGGTATAATTAGGGTTCCTCAGAACGATCTACCCAGAACCAGCAATAGGGTTTTTAGTGAATACTCACTTCCTTGTGCTGAAGCAAGGCGGTGTGTGCCTGAGAAAGGGAGCCCCACAAAGAGCAGAAATCAATCACAAGACACAGTCCACATCTCCAGGGAAGAGGCTTAAACCCAAAGATAAAGAAAGGAATTTCTTCATACCTTTTTTTTTTTTTTTTTTTTGCAGTACGCGGGCCTCTCACTGTTGTGGCCTCTCCCGTTGTCAAGCTCAGGCTCTGCGGCCATGGCTCACGGGCCCAGCCGCTCCGCGGCACGTGGGATCTTTCCCAGACCGCGGCACGAACCCGTGTCCCCTGCATCGGCAGGCGGACTCTCAACCACTGCGCCACCAGGGAAGCCCTCTTCATACCTTTAAGCAGCAAATGAATTAGTCATAAAATTACGAGAATCAGAAAAGGCTTCAGAGCGCTCTCCTTCCTCACTAAATGCCAAATACAAAGGGACAGTAACTTCAGGAGTTTTGAGGGTAAAGACTGTGACCTTTGGAGTTCCTACTCAGGAAAGATGCCAAATCACACGTGGTGGCCACAGAAAGATCTTCCTAGATATTCACTCCTTGAAGGATGGTGTCCATGTTTATTATTGTATTTCCAGCACCTACCACAGCTGTTGTTGCAAACAGGTTTTCGATAAATATTTATCACATGAAAGAAGAAGTATCTCAAGAATCAGAAAAACCTAGGGGTAAGACAGGAATAAAGACACAGACCTACTAGAGCATGGACTTGAGGACACGGGGAGGGGGAAGGGGAAGCCGGGACGAAGTGAGAGAGTGGCATGGACATATACACTACCAAACGTAAAATAGGTAGCTAGTGGGAAGCGGCCGCATAGCACAGGGAGATCAGGTCGGTGCTTTGTGACCACCTAGAGGGCTGGGATAGGGAGGGTGGGAGGGAGGGAGACGCAAGAGGGAAGAGGTATGGGAACATATGTATGTGTATAACTGATTCACTTTGTTGTAAAGCAGAAACTAACACACCATTGTAAAGCAATTATACTCCGATAAAGATGTTTTTAAAAAAGAATCAGAAAAGATGGCACTCACACATCTTTTGTTGTTCAAATGTATTCTAAACAACTTTGAGAAGAAACAAAGGGACACACTGACAAATGGTACCTATGAGGGATTCATGAAAGGCCTAGTGAGTAATGGACTTAGAGAGACAAGGCTAAGGAATTGCTGTAAATTGGACAATTAAGCTGAATGGATGTACAGACGTCTCAATATACAAAGTCTTGGGTTACAAGTTCAAAATGTGATTTTGATAAAGCCTGAGAGTGTTGAGGTGGGATGAGGTTAGAGGGGAGGCCCCTGCAATTCTTGTCTCAAACAGGAGTACAGGACGAAGCATTTCACTCAGCATGAACAATTAGATTCACATAGGTTAAAAACGTTTTGGAGAAACTTACATGTAAGTACCAGGATGAATAGAAACATGATAGATTCATTTCAAAAAAACTATAGATGATAAAAGGGAAAAAATCTATTCCAAATAGTACAAGGTATAAAACATGGAGACTACTAGACAGAACAAAAGCAGAAAACAAAAAGATGACAAGGAACAAACACATCAGCTTTAATAACACCTGCAAGTGGGTTAAACTCCCTATAAAGAAGAAAGAGAGGCTCAGAGTGGATTTAAAAAAAGAAGAAAACAGAGTATATTTCTGCTCTGTTTACAAAAGCTACACCTAATCAGAATAATACAAGTATTTTTTTAAAGATGAGCAAAGTACTTTTAATTTTAACAAAAGCAAAGCAAGAAATACAATATTAATGTCAGATAATGTTAAATGCAAGATTAAAAAATTAAATTCTAGGGCTTCCCTGGTGGCGCAGTGGTTGAGAGTCCGCCTGCCGACGCAGGGGACACGGGTTCATGCCCCGGTCTGGGAAGATCGCAGATGCCGCAGAGCGGCTGGGCCCGTGAGCCATGGTTGCTGAGCCTGCGCGTCCGGAGCCTGTGCTCCACAACGGGAGAGGCTACAACAGTGAGAGGCCCGCGAGGCCCACGTACAGAAAAAAAAAAAAAAAAAAAAAAATTAAATTCTAAAAAAAGGGCCATTTATATAGATAAAGGGAACAATTCATAGTGAAGCTTTAATTATTTTTAAACTTCATGGATGAAATATGTAAAGCCAAAAATATTAGAAATGCATGAAAACACGATATGAAAGTCTGCTATTATCCACTTCTGGTTTTATAAAGTTTGAGGAAGCCAACAATTCAACATGGCTGTATACAATCTCAATAATAGAATTATCTCTGTGTGTGGATATGAATGTATAGTATATGGTATTAATGGAGTATTTTTATACTATATAATTATATATAACTAGGTGTGTGTGTTTGTATATATATATATCCAATTATATTTGTGTTATATATTTATATACCTATTATTGTGTACTTATACATTAACATATATATTTATAAACTTGACAGCCATGAAACATTTATCAAAATTGATCAAATAAATTTCCAAAATTAATTCAAGAGGTAGAAATTCTGAATCAGCAACATGTTAGCAAAGATTGCTAGAAAACTACTCACAAACTAGGCCTGGACATGAATGAGTTTATAGGAATAAAAGTTGTTTATTCCATATAAATGATCCAGAGTACAAAAAAGATGGAAAGTCTACCAATTCATTTAGCTATGGTACTGTAAACAATACTATAGATAAGTTTCTTAAATATGTGATAAACTACAGACATTCCTAATTTGACTAGTAATGGAAAAGCAATAAAATATTAAGAAGTGGAGTGTTTCCATAGAACAAAATATAATATCATTGTTTATATACATGTTGATCAAAGGACAATACATATAATTATTTCCGTAACTTGTCAGAAAAGCTAATTTGATAAAGCCTATTCTTGTGGGAACTAAGCATTTATATTGAAATAGAAAGAGAGTATTCTTTAATGTGATAGAGGGCTCTTTGAAGCAAGCATCATG
The DNA here is from genome assembly GCF_026419965.1 of Kogia breviceps. Classification (NCBI taxonomy): domain Eukaryota; kingdom Metazoa; phylum Chordata; class Mammalia; order Artiodactyla; family Physeteridae; genus Kogia; species Kogia breviceps. Next base: position 119,106,259 of record NC_081316.1, read on the forward strand.
CCTAACGGAAAAGCACTTGAAATATTTCTATTGCCAAGATGAAAAGAACATTGATCCCATTGTTCATTACTATTATTAAATATGGCTTTGAAATGCCAATAATGACAATCATACTCAAACTTTTTCTAAAAATAAATTAGGGAAAAACATTTCCCAATGAATTTTATAAGACCAGAATTACCCTGATACCAAAACTAGAAAATAATATTACAGACCAATAGCACTTATGAACACAGATGCAAAATTTTTAACAAAATATTGGCAAATTCAATCTAGAAATACAAAAACGGATAATAGATTATGAACAAAATAAGTTATTCCCAGGAGTGCAAGGTTGGTTTAACATTAAAAATAATTCAGTATAATGATCCTGTGATCATCTCAATAGAGGCCAAACAAAACAACTGACAAAGTGCAACATCAATTCACACACAATGAAACAGACAAAAGCAAAAATCCTCTCAGCAGCTATAGAAGAGAACTTCTTCAATCTGATGAAGGCTATCCGTGAAAAACCTAGAGATAACATTATACTCAATGGAGAAACATAAAATCCTTTTCTGGTTTTCTTCTAACCAAGAAGTCAGACACCATCATTTATACTTAACATTATATTGGTGAAGGACCAAGCCAGGGCAATAAGGCAAGAAAAAGAAGTGAGGCGTACTGATTGGTAAGGAAGAACTACATCTGTCATTCACATAAGACAAAGCAATTTATATAAAAAATCTTAAATAATCTAAAAATATTTACTAGAACCAATGAATAAATTTGACAATGTCATGGGATGCAAGGTCAATATATAAAAGTCAGTCGGATTTCTATATATTTTCAATGAGCAACTGAAATTTTGAAGTACCCTTTATAGTAGCATTCAAAAACATGAAATATTTTGGAACTATACACTGAAAGCTATAAAGCATTGATGACAAAAATTAAACAAGACCCAAATAAATGGAAGAATACATTTTATAGATTGGAAAATCAATACTGTTAAGATGTTAATTATTCTCAAATTGATGTATAATTTTGATGTACTGTATTTCCAATCAAAGTCCCAGCATTTGGGGGGGGGGTAGATATTACCAAACTGATTCTAAAGTAATATAAAAATACAAAGGGCCTAGACTGTTACTTTAAAAAACAACAAAGTTGGTGACTTATACTATCTTATTTTAAGTCTTACTATAAATCTACAGTGATCAAAACAGTATGGTATTGGCATAAAGATAGACATAGATTAATAGGAAAAAAAAAGTCCAAAAAGAGACTCAATAACAGTCAATTGATTTTTGACAAAGAAACCAAGGTAATTCATTTGGAAAAGAATAGTGCTTCCAACAGATGGTGTTGGATTAACTGGATAACCATATAGAAAAAAATGAATCTCATTTTTTGAGACTGATCTCCCACCCATGCACATAAATTAACTCATGTGGATTCTGTACCTAAACAAAAAACCTCAAGTTTTAAAACTTCTAGAAGAAAACATAGGAGACAACCTTTGTAACCTTGGGTTACATCCTATTTTTTAGATAAGACATAAAAAGCCAGACTTACACAATAAAATATTAATAAAGTGGACTTCATCAAAATTAAAAACTTTGGCTCTTTGAGAAGCACCATTCAAATAAATGAGAAGGCAAGACACAGGCTGAGAGAAAGTATTCTCAATGCATATATATGATTTAGGACTGGTATGTAGAATACATAAACAATTATTACAACACAATAATTAGAAGGTAAACAAACCAATTAAGAATAGTCAAGGATTTCAAACAACACTTCACAAAAGATACACTAATGGCCAATAAGCACATGTCTTTAATCATCAGAGAAATGCAATCTAAAATCAAAATGTGTTTTGCCCTACATACCTATTAGAAGGGATAACATTTGAAAACCAGAAACCATATGTTAGCAAGCATGTGTAGTGACCACAATGCTTATACAATGCTGATAGAATGGAAAATGATACAATCACTTTGGAAAACAGGTTGGCAGTTTCTTGTAAATTTAAGTATAAACTTACTATATGGCTCACCAATTCTATCCCTAAGTATTTACCCAAGAGAAATATATGTCCATGACAAGACCAGCCACAGAAATGTTCATAGCAGCTTTATTCATAATAGTCAAAAAGTAGAAACAACCATTGTGCATTAACTGGCAAACGAGTAGACAAATATTGGTATATGCATGTAATATTCATGTAATGGTATAGTCACTCAGCAATAAAAAGGAAAGAAGTACACACAGTAACACGAATAAGACTTAAAAGGTGAGTGAAAGAAGCCAGAAACAAAAGAGTACGTATTCTCAGATTACATAAATTTTGTGTGTTGTTCTAGAGTTTAAATATGTTGTGTGTGTGTGTGTGCGTGCATATGAAGCTCTGGAAAAAAGTCTACTGTTATAGCAGCGGAGAAAAGATCACTGTTTGTCTCCGGTTGGGGTGGGGATACAATTTGGGTATGAAAATAAGGAGACTTGTTGAATTGATGGGGATATGCTGTACCTCAATTAGGGTCGTGGTTATAGAGATGTATGCATTTGTCAAAACTCACCAGTTACGGGTGGACATAGAGGGTATTATGCTAAATGAAACAGGTCAGAAAGAGAAAGAGAAATACGATATGATCTCACTCATAAGCGGAATCTAACAACAACAACAGAACACCTCATAGAAAATTATCAGATTTGTGGTTATCAGAGGTGGAGAAGGGTGGGGGAAATGGGATGTCAAAAGGTACAAACTTCCAGTTATAAGACAAATAAGTCCTGGGGATCTAATGTTCAACTTGGTGACTATAGCTGACACTACTGTACGGTATGTTTGAAAGTTGCCAAGAGAGTAGATCCTGTAAGTTTTCTTTATGAGGAAGAAAAATCTGTAACTCTATAAGGGGATGGTGTTAACTAAACTTATTGTGGTGACCGTTTTGCACTATATATATACGTCTCTGTGCTGTCCACCTTAAAATTAATTAGTGTTTTATGTTAATCATGTCTCAATAAAACTGGGAGAAAAAAATCCTCATCAGTCTACACTGAAAATAGGTGCATTTTATTTTATGTAAGTTATGAAGACATAAAAGTTGATTTTTTAAAAAAGACCACGTTCTTACCTTATTTCTATTCACTATTTAACAGCTTATGATTTGCTTCCCATACCCTATGTAAGACTCATCTCATATCAGTTTCATGGGGACAGAAATAATATATATGTATAATGAAGGGGAGATGTTTTCTTGGTTCTGAGGCTTTGTGTTGATCAGGATACTGAATAGAGCTGCGGAATGAGAGTTAACAAGCTAAGTCAATTTACCTTAGAAAGCTAAGAAAGTTACCACTGACTGGAGAGACCAGGTAGATAGTTTAGGTGAGAAAGTAGAGATCTGATCACCTAGAGTTTTCATGGAGTTAAATACAGAGAAAAGACTGGTAAAAAGCGTCATTCAACTATCTTACTATCTGTTCTGTAACATATATTGGGGCCAATTTGAAAGATTTGGGTAAAGAGTTAGCTTATGTTAAAATACGTTTTCTCCTTGTGACCAAACCTGATTCCTTGTAATGCGACGTTATAGTTGGACCAGCTACAAATGGTCCTACGATTTGGGGTTACAACCATTTCACACGCTATGCCCCAGCAACACTAAACTGCTTATATATTTCCAAGTACACCATGTTGTTTCTTCAAAAGCGACAGAAAAGAGGACTGAGGATTCCGCCTTCTAACCCTACTGAGGAGGTGGTGGGGTTTTATGATTAACATAAAACACATGTTGTTTCTTATTTCTACATCTTTTATCTTGCTGTCTCTATTGCCCAGGATATTTCTCTTCTCCTCAACCTCACTTCTTCCCTTTCCTTTGACTAAACCCAAACCGATTTTTGAGTCATATTAGTAGTCACCTCTTCCAGGAAGCCAGCCCTGATTCTCCCATATTTCCCAGTTGGAGTGAAATGATCTCTCCTGTGACTGTGCATGTATCACACTGTGCTATAATTAGATATCACTACGCCTGTGTCTCTCACTAAATGTGAGCTCCTTGAGGAAAAGTATCCTGCTATTTATCTTCTAACCCCGGCATCACACACAGTACCTGACACGTAACAGGCACTCGCTAATTCTTTCTTGAAGCACATAAATAAATAAACTGAACAAGCGCATAAATAAATTAATAATGGAAAGAATTTTGTTTCCAGCTGCCATCAATTTAACCAGTCTAGGCTCCCTCTGTAAAATGCATAGGCTTGTCCCTGTTTTAATTTATTTTATGTATTTTTCTGTCTGCATTTTGACAGAAGACCGTTGTGAACCTATGAGAATAAGTCAAAATGGCAAGTGGCTACATTTAAGGGATGATTTGGGTGATAACGGGGAGTTGGAGCTGGAGTTGTGACAATGATGACGATGTCACTGCAGTGTTTTATAGGATCCAATGTGTAGTCAAAGCACGCAAACAAGGACAAGTCCAGAGAGTCCAGAAAGAAGGAAAGTCTTGGCAGGTACCAAAGGACAGACGTAGCTATGGGAGACGTCCAGAGAGACAAAGCTTGAAGGATCAATAGATCTTAAGAGCAAAGGCAAAAAATTAAACAAATAAATAAAGATATGGGAAAAGGAAAAACAAATAAGCAAATAAATACAAAAATAATTTTCTGATATATTTCTGCAATAATTTTCTCCTTAGATATTTCTTCTTCTGGCTTTATTTGATCATGTGTTTCTATGACAATGCTTTTGTCATATTCTCTAAAGAAAAAATAAAAGGTAATTTGATCTTTAAAAAAAAAAAAAAAAAAGAGTGAAGGCAGGTGAGTTGTGAGCGCACAGATCGGGTGATTTGGGACAGCAATGCCACGAGACAGGGATAGGCAGGCGGTCCAGCCAGATGCTTCAGCACGGAGGCTGTCTCCTGGTCCTTTTTATGAAGTCCTGCTGGGAACTGGGGTGCCTGAGTTCTCAGCAGTGCAATTCCAGCTGGAGGTGGCTTCTGAGGCTTCCAGGTCCATTTCACCTCAGCTGCCATCAGAGGTGCTCGAAATATCAGGAGATTCTTAAACTACAACTCCAAGTGTTCCAGCTAATTGCCTTTGCTCCAGCTTCTTTCTTGCCCTCGGGGACGGGAAGTGCTCCTGGAAAGGTATCCAGAGGGTTGTGGGCAGCCTGAAGCTGAGGCAGGAGTAAGAAGACTAGGAGAGGGGTGCTGGGAGCGGGAGAAGGAGTGGATTGGGCTGCAGCCTGGCCCCGGAGGAGCAAGCTCCAGATATCCTACCCAGTGATGTTCCGGGACCCCTGAAGCCAATGACGCTCTGAAAATAAGACTCCTTCCTCCGTTAGCTGTGCTGGCAGCATCCTCACTGCCCACAAGGGAGACAAAGCCTTTCACTGCAGATGTAATTACTGCATCCGGTTCCAATGGGGCAGGGGCTCCATGGAGCAGGAGGAGGCCCAAGGGAGTCCCGAGAAGAGAAGAAAGCATTTCCAGACGGCAACGGTGCGGAGAGAGGAGGTGAACTGAGCGAGGGAGGGTGGGGAAAAGACTGCTGGAAGGAGAGGACAGGCAGTTCTGACTACATCAGTTACTTTACTAAACATCACGCTTAGGAAGCAAAATCATCCAGAGTATCATTAAAAGAAACTCTTTCCAGCACCCCGAGGGGTGACTCACCAATAAGTGATTCTGGAGTGGGGAAACTGTTGATAATATAAGAAAAAAAGAGAGAGAGAGAGAGAAAAGGGAAAAACAAAAAGAAAAGGCAGGAAGGGCTTCAGTGGCCGCCTCCTCTCACTAATGAGGTTTTGCAGGCATGGATTGGGAAGCCCTTGGGCTATGCTTTAGGTGGTCCAGGGGAGATCAGATTCCCTCACCTCCTCCCCACTCCAGCTCCTGTGTGTGTGAGTCAATCACAGCCTCCAGCTGGGAAGCCCAGATTCAAAGTGACAACTCTTTTTGCTTAATGATTTCAGTTCCCCTTGATCCTACTTACATCCAGCGGGGGGTTCCCTCTCAGAGGCTGGACCATTCGGAAAGACTGGAGTGCCCCACTCCAATTAAATCCTCCAAGTGACTTCCTGTCTCCTTCTTGCCCTCCCTCCTCTGCATCTCATACGAAGAGAGGCAGCCAATTAAGCACGGTCACTACCTTTACGGAGAAAAGAATTTCCCCCCTCTGCCACCTTTTCTACAGTCAAACCTTGACCTCCTTCCTGAGGAGCTAAGACCTGGCACCGTGGAAGCCTAGGATGGCAGGTGCTCTGAGGAACAAGACAGGATGGAGGCACGTGCAGAGAGGTGTGGTGCTCCAAGGACAATGGTGCTTCAAGGACAAAGGACGACCCTGCCTGAAAAAGTTTCAGCGTTACACCCCCTACCGGCCTCCCCACCATGTTGCCATGCTTACGAAATTCCTCAGCCCACCTAGGCAACAGGACCTGTCCCAAATAAGGAAAGGCATCTGGCCCGTCCCTCTCCCACCCTCTAGAAGGAAGGTATATGTGCCTCGACCAATCAGTAAATGAAATGTTCACCTCGGACCATTCCTTTGTTTTCTGGCTATAAGAACTGATCAGTGGCACATGTTCGGGCTCAACTCTCCCGGACTACTAGGAATTTAGCCCGCTGTTCTGGCAGTGACCCTTCCCTCTAATAAGTTCTATCTTCTCTACATTCTGCCTTGGGTCTGGCAATGCTTTTCCAGCCCGCGTTCGGAGCACAGCATTTGGTGGCCCGTATGGGGATCTCCAGGGGGACCTCTTTCCCCACCTCCTGTCCTCATTCCTTGGGACTCTCTGTGAACAGGGAAGTTGCTATGGAAGCAGCAGAGGAACTCTGGCCAGGGCCACACCCCGGTGTGTCCCGAAGGACCCACGGCTCACTTGCCCCAGTAACTGCCGCCCGGAATGGGTGAGGGTCTCTCTGTCTTCCGACTGAGGACCGGGCCGATCGGTATCGCGCGGGCACGGGTCTGGCGTTTAACAGCCATTACGGCACCTGCCGCTTGAAGACTCCCATGAAAGGATAAGGGAGTCACGGAATGGACCGGGCTCTTAGAGCATCTGCCCCCATCGAGAGCGCTTCCGAGCAACGCGAGGCACATCGTGGATGAAGGAAAACTCGAAGCCCACAGTCCCTTGGCCACCGCCTCCTCGGTAGGGTTAGAAGGCGGAATCCTCCGTCCTCTTTTCCGTCGCTTCTGCTTCTTCCTCCTCGGCTCAGACTGACTGCAGAGGACCTCGCCGCCTCTAGATCGTTCCAGGAGCTCCTTCCCATCCCTGAGATTCTTCTAACACTGAGTCAATTTCCAGCTGGCTTCCAGGGATTCCCCTCTCGGGCCACTGGTGCCTTAGTCGGACGGAGACGCCACTGAGACAAATCACTGCCCTTCAGTGATTCTCAGTACCCCCATTCTATGGCATCGAGGCGAAGAATGGGTTCAGGTACGTCTATCCCCTTCGACTCACCTCTTGGTTGTATCCTCAGGAATTGGAAGGAATTGGACCCAGACAATCTCAAAAAGAAGAGGCTCCTTTTCTTTTGAAATACGGCTTGGTCCCAATACAAACTGGGGGACCAAGAACAGAGGCCTCTTAATGGGACGCTAAATTACAACACGATCCTCCAACTCGATCTCTACGGTCGGAAAGTAGGAAAGGATTCCGAGGCTCCATACATGCAGGCCTTCATGGCCCTCAGTCAGAATCTGAGCCCGAGGGACTCCTGTCCCATGTGTCTCTCCATTGCTGCTTTAATGCCCCGTCCTCCCCTCTCCTCCTCCTTCAGCTTCACTACCTCGTCCCTCCTCATCTCCCCCTCCACCAGGTATCTTGGATGAGCCTTCTTGTCCCCGATCTCACCAGTCTCCTCCTCTACCTTCTGCTCCCCAACCCCCACCGCCATACCCGGAAGCAGACCTCCCCTCCCCTCCCCCACCTCCATACCCGGAAGCGGACCTTCCCTCCCTCCCCCACACTCCATCACGAGCAGCCCAAAGCTCTGAATCGAGTCCCAGTATGCTTCCCTTACAAGATGTCGCTAACAGAGACCTAGGTACTATCGGAGCTCATGTCCCCTTCCCCGTGTCTGATCTCTCTCATATTTGAGGGAAACTGGGCTCCTTTAGCCAGGACCCCTCCAGGTTCATCAGGGAATTCCAGGCCCTAATTATAGCCTTTGACTTAACCTGGCCAGATATTCCTGTGGTCCTAACTACCTGCTGCATCATGAGGAAAAGGCCAGGATCTGGGCCTCGGCTCAGGCCTGGGCAGGTGAGGCACAGGCCGAAATCCTGGTGAGAACCGGGCTGGGGGGCAGAGGCAGTCCCAGGGGCAGCCCCAGGATGGAGACACGGGGCAAATGAAGATGGGCCAGCAGGAGGGCTCGCTAGGAGAAATCACACGATTACCTGTCTGCTAGAAGGTATGAAAAAGGCAATCATCAAAGCTGTCAATTACAATAAACTCAGGGAAGTCACACAGGAACGCTCGGAGAAGCTGGCCCTTTCTCAGGCCCGATGAGCAGAGGCCATGAGGAAATACACTAACCTAGACCCTGAGACCCCTGAAGGTCAGGCTATACTTGCCGTTCACTTTATAGGCCAGGCATCCCCAAGCATAAGACAGAAATTACAGAAACGAGAGCAAGGGCCACAGACCCCATTTCCGGTCCTATTGACGCGGCCTCTAAGGTTCTTAACAATAGGGAGGAGGCTTCTAGGAACAGACGAGAACTAAGAGAGGAGAGAAAATTAAAAGGGCACGCTCAATATACGGCTCTGGCCATTGCTCAGTCCCTCCCACGACAGGGACCCACGGGAGCCCCTCTCCCGTCTCGGAGACCACCGCTGAGCTGCTACCGGTGCGGTCAGCAGGGGCACAGTGTCAGGAACGGCCGATACCCGGTGCCCTTACTGTCACCAAAAGGGCCATTGGAAGAGGAGTTGTCCCTGCCGCCCTCAAGCGGGGAGGCCAGCGCCACAACCTCTCAACACCCGGGGCATTTCGGGTCCCAGCCCCCTGGGCCGAGGTCAAGGCCAACTGCCCCTGCCGGTGGTAATTGAGTAGCAGGGGCAAGGGCCGGAGTGTGCTCTAGATCTGGGGCTCCTGGATGCGGATGAGCGATGGTGCCCGGAGCTCAGTCCACAGGCGTCTCTGTTCCCCGTAAGACCGGAGGAGGCCTGGGTAACCCTGGATGTGGCAGGCGCTACTATAACCTTCTTAACTGACACAGGGGCTACTTACTGAGCCCTGACCTCCTTCTCTGGTCCCACTCGCCGTTCCTCAGTCCTCTTAACGGGGGTAGACGGAAAGCCCTCCTATGGCCATTTTACACCTCCCTCATCCTGTTCCCTTGAAAATACTCTATCCACCCATTCTTTCCTAGTTCTCCCAGCCTGTCCAATACTCCTGGTAGGCCAGGACCTTTTAACAAAACTTAAAGCTACTTTATCGTTTACGCCGGTAAAGACGGCTTGAACGGCCACCGCGAAGCCTACTCTAGATAAGGTCCCACCCCATATCCTCCACCAAGTTCCCCCGGAGATAAGGGACACCTGCACTCCTGGCAGGTCCACCACTGCTGCCCCAGTAGTCATGCACGTAAGAACCCTAACTCTTTCCCTAGGGAACCGCAATACCCACTTAAGGAAGAAGACTTGAGGGGACCACAACCTCTAATTGCTACATTTCTTCAAACGGCACTACTAGTCCCGTGTAACTCCCCATGTAACACCCTGATCTTAGCAGTAAAGAAACTTGATGGTTCCTACCGTGTAGTTCAAGACCTAAGGGCCATGAATCAGGCTGTGGTCCCTATTCACCTGATATTTCCTAACCCATATAACGTTTTGAGCCAGATTCCATTACCAACCCAAGAGTACTCTGTCCTGGATCTAAAGGATGCCTTCTTTTGCATCTCAGTCCATTCTAGCGCTCAATTCCTATCTGCTTTTGAATGGAGAGACCCTGATACCAAATATGCCCAGTAGCTTCCTTGGACAGTCCTACCCCCAGGTTTTTAGGACAGCCCCCATGTGTCAGGCCAAGCACTATCAAAGGATCTCCCATCACTGACATTAGAAAACAGAGACTGCTTACTTCAGTACTTTGATGATCTCTTAATTTGTAGCCCAGAAAGACTAACCTCAGATAGTCATACTAGACTTGCTCTCAAACATTTAGCAGAACAAGGGTACCAGGGCTCCCCAGCTAAGGCACAGATCACCTCCCAACAGGTTCCCTTCCTAGGACTAGTATTAACCCTGGGAAGAGACATACTGCTCCTGACCGTAGAACACTAATCTTACATATGGCCCAGGCAGCCACTAAACAACAGCTTAGAACCTTTTTAGGAATGGCAGGCTTCTGCTGAATTTGGATTCCTACTTATGGACTGTTAGTTAAGCCTCTTTATGAGGCCCTCAAGGGACCAGAGGATCTCACTCTTGAATGGACTCCTGACATGGAAGCAGCCTTTAAACAAATAAAAAAGGCCCTAGTCACGGCCCCAGCCCTAGGTCTACCAGATCTGACAAAACCCTTCTCTCTCTTTGTTCATGAGAAAAAGGGAGAAGCCCTGGGAGTACTAACCCAATCTTTGGGACCATCTCAGTGCCCAGTAGCCTACCTGTCTAAAACCCTAGACACGACATCTCAAGTGTGGCCCCCCCCGCCTTAGGGCGCTAGCTGCTACAGCCATACTAACAGGGGAAGCTCCCAAACTAACAATGGTCAGCCGCTTGCCGTTTTTATACTCCACATCAGGTCATGGATATCCTTAACTCCAAAGCATTTCATTAGATTTCAGAGAGCAGAATCCAAAAATATCAAGCTTTATTCTTGGAGGGATCAGAGGCATCAATTAAGCCATGTACTACTCTAAACCCTGCCACTCTCTTGCCCAGCCCAAACCCCGACACCCCTCTACTACATTCCTGCCTGGAAGTCACTGATCATACCTGCAGTGCCAGGCCAGGCCTGCAAGACACCCCCTTGCCTAACCCTGATGCAGAACGGTTTACAGATGGCCTCAGCTTTATTCGAGAGGGCCAAAGGATGTCAGGATATGCAATAGTCAGTTGAACAGAAGTAATGGTACCAGGCCCACTTCATGGGGCAACTACTTCCGCCCAGAAAGCAGAGATTAGAGCACTAACTAGAGCACTACGGTTGGGAAAAGGACTACGAATTAACATCTACACAGACTCAGCATACGCTTTTCATGCAGTCCATGCCCATGCGGCAATCTGGAAGGAAAGGGGCCTATTGACCACGCATAACACTCCAATCAAACACGCGCCAGAGATTCTGGACCTGTTAGAGGCCATAAAGGCCCCTAAGGAGGTAGCCATTATCCACTGCAGGGCACACCAAAAGGACCAGTCAGATATAACTAAAGGAAATAAGATGGCAGATAGAGAGGCCAAAAGAGCCACCCAAAGTGTCCTACAGGCCCCCTTGATCCTAAGTTTAGACTCTTCACCCCCACAATATTCACAGTCAGAACTAAAAGAGGGACAAACCCGTGGATTCACTCTAACCCCAGAGGGGTGGCTACAGAGCCCAGATGCCGAGTTCCTTCTACCAGAAGCCTCCCAGTGGGAGATTCTAAACCACTTTCATCAGGCCACTCACTTAGGCGCTAAATCCCTCTTTAAACTGGTAGGGACAGTTTTCACAGGGAAAGGGATTCTCTCAAGCCTCCAATCTACATCCCAGGCCTGCCCAGTCTGTTGCCAGGCCAACCCAGAAGGGGCTATAAAACCCCCCACCCCACCGTTTCACCCAGTCCAATGGCGGGGGAACCAACCAGGAGAAGATTGGCAGGTAGATTTTACCCACTTGCTCCCTTGTAAAGGCTTTAAATATCTCCTAGTAATGACAGACACCTTCACGGGATGGATAGAGGCCTTCCCTACTAAGATTGAGAGAGCATCCGAGGTTACCACTACCCTTGTGGAGCATATCATACCTCGGTTTGGGCTGCCACGCTCATTACAATCAGATAATGGCCCCGCATGTGTTTAAAGTCTGACCCAAGGGGTCAGCGAGGCCCTCTAGATCAATTATTATCTTCATTCGGCATGGCACCCTTAGGTGTCAGGCAAGGTCGAAAGAGCCAATCAAGTTCTCAAGAAATATCTAAGTTAGCCATAGAGACACACCAGACATGGGTCACCCTCCTTCCCAGTGCTCTCCTAAGAGTCCGGATCACTCCAAAGGCCAGGACTCATTTAAGTCCTTATGAAAGCCTCTATGGAAGACCATTCTTAAATATGGACCTTCTGGTGGATCTAGAAACTCACTATCTGGCACGATATCTCCCAACATTAGGACTGACCCGTAAAAGTATCTGGGAATACCGGGATCAAAACAGTCCTGAGCCTGACCCCAATTTCACAGAAACCCCTCCCCACTTAACTCCAGGTGACTTGGTATATGTTAAGACCCTTCCACGGGATCAGAGGCCATTTGCAGCACTGTGGACAGGACCGTATCGAGTCCTACTGACCATCCCCAAAGCTGCCAAAATACAAGGCTTCACTCCTCGGATTCATGTGCCGCGACTGAAGACTGCCCCTCCTCCAGAAGACGAAAATCCTCAACTAGTTGAAGGTTCACCGGACGCCCCCCACAGTTGTGAGCCTCTGGACGGTCTACACCTCCTCTTCAAAAGACAATCAGGTGATGCCTCTCCAACCCCCGAGTCTCGATAGCCTGATTTTTCAGCCTTATCACCCGTGTTTTCTTTTTATGGGTTCTCTCTCTCCCCTGCGTAATTTTATCCTACTCCTGTGGAACTACCTCCTGGCATTCTTGCTTGACTCAGGCATCTCTAAGGTGGTACAGTCATAATTTCTCACACCCTGCCACCTCCTAATTTAGATGCATACTATTAATCAGCTCCCTGGTCTACTTTTTTTGTCGTCTCCATCATCTCTCTCTGGTAGACCACCTCCGATTACCGCCTCAACGCTCCACTTTTACTACTTTTTATTACAAGATATAGACCTTCAAAATCCCCACTTATCCACCCTAACCCCTTCCCAGCAACGACAATACGTATATCAGTTAACACGGGACAAAACCCTCCAGGGAGACTTTCAAGATTATACCCCGATCAACTCTATCAATATTTAAATATAACTTCCTGAGAACTGTTCTGATTCTTCTTTCTTTTTCTATCTTCGCTCCTACATATAACCCACATCCATATTTACCGACAGTTTGGGAAGCCCTTAAACTTCTTAATCATCTATCTCTGGGGTTTATACAGGCACTGCTGGATTTGTGCCATGGTTTCCCCCCATATGGCCTTGTGGCACTCCCCATTCCACCAGCTGAACGGAGCCAACTTGAATCCTATCTAGCCCCCTCATATTTCAATAGACCAGGATGGGCCATCAACCCCAGAGTAAAACCAACTGTAGATCATATACTCTTCAACCACATACATCAAAAACCTCACTACAACCTTCGAAGACCCGTATTCCCTTCAGTTTCTATGGTATGATCAGCCCCTCTGTGTGTGTCCTCCCCCTCTCATCCAGGACCCTCAGTAGCTAGATTCCTCAGTATCTCCTAGGACTGCAATCATCCGTTCACTCTTTCCTCTACCCGAACGTGGGTTCCCCTCCTAACCGACAGAACTAACTACCCCCATTCTTATTATTATGATTCCCCTTTTTACAAAATTTACTTCCCCAAACCCCCCAATATAACCACCGATTGGACTCAAGCTAGCTATTTTGGAACTTCCATCTGCCCTACCCCATCTCCATGTTGTCCCTACAAAACCCACAATTTTTGGTTCCAACCCTTGAATATTAAGCAAGAAGAATGTAAGACACTTAGGACACCTGAAGACTATGACGTAGGCTGGTACCCCACTATTCCCTCTTGTAATCAGGCCTATAATTTTTCTACTCATCCCTCAAAAGTGGCTTGCCTTTCCCCTTTAGCCAGAATGAATTTAGCTACTACATATGAGGGAACAGAACATTCCCACACTCATTTAGGGAAACCATACTTCAACATCACAATGAATGTATGCTTAGACCCTACACCTATTTCTTATGTGCTTCTAATGCTTATTTATGTCTTCCAGCTAACTGGACGGTACTCTTACATACATTATTCCTAACCTTACTCTTGTAAACGACACTCTTCCACTTCCCTTATACTCTCAACCTCATAAACAGAGGTTATAATATCAGTCCTAGGTATCTCATTGGGATAGGAACAGGCTCAGCTGGACTTTTAAACTCCATTTTCACTGCCCGACAGCTCTCTCTTGAACTCACACAACAGATTGTCAAGCTAGCAGCTCAAATTAACACGCTACAAGAACAAATAAATTCTCTAGCAGGAGTGGTTTTACAAAATAGAAGAGCTCTTGACCTCTTAACAGCTAATCAAGGAGGGACCTGTGCAATGTTAAAGGAGGATTGCTGGGGTTTTTTGTCAACCAATCGGGCGAGGTCTAGACTAATCTTTGAGCCATTACTGCAAGAGCTAATGGAGTTTACAAGGACGGAGTCTCAGGGAGATTTGACTGGTGGGACTTCAAGACTAATATCTGGTCCTGGTTCTCCTGGCTAACCCCTTTCCTAGGCCCTATAGTGGCTTTTCTACTTCTCCTAATCTTCGGGCCATGTATTTTTAATCTCCTTGTTAAGTTTGTCTCTTCCAGAATACAACAAATAAACCTCCAAATAGTGGTGCAACAAGAATACTGGCTAGACAACCCTTGTACAACCCTTGAACAAGCTGCTATCACTTTCCATGGGGCCTGCACTCCTCCCTATATACACCCTGACAGAGACGAGGCAACAAGAACCCGGGGCCCCACGAGGCCCCAGCTCAGCAGGAAGCAGCCAGAGAGAGTTCGTTGCCCCTTCTTTGCACAAAGGGGTTCCGGAATGCCTGAGAGGGAGTTAGGCAGTTAGGTAGATATGAGCAGGGTATCCAACAGGGCCAAGGAATTGGATTGGCCCTATAATAAAGAGAGGGTGCTCCAAGGACAATGGTGCTTCAAGGACAAAGGACGACCCTGCCTGAAAAAGTTTCAGCGTTACACCCCCTACCGGCCTCCCCACCATGTTGCCATGCTTACGAAATTCCTCAGCCCACCTAGGCAACGGGACCTGTCCCAAATAAGGAAAGGCATCTGGCCCGTCCCTCTCCCACCCTCTAGAAGGAAGGTATATGTGCCTCGACCAATCAGTAAATGAAATGTTCACCTCGGACCATTCCTTTGTTTTCTGGCTATAAGAACTGATCAGTGGCACATGTTCGGGCTCCACTCTCCCGGACTACTAGGAAGTTAGCCCGCTGTTCTGGCAGCGACCCTTCCCTCTAATAAGTTCTACCTTCTTTACATTCTGTCTTGGGTCTGGCAATGCTTTTCCAACCCACCTTCGGACCACAGCAAGAGGGAAGCCCGAAACTGCAGCATCACACAGACAAATTCATGGGCGTAAGATGGTAAAGTCGCTCACACAATTTGTCCAAATTGAACAGCATGGTGAAGGCGAGTCAGCCCAACTCTTGACGTACATCCCCTTTATAAAGCTGACGAGTTTTCCAGCACAAGTCTTAGGTTTTCCACAAGGACAGGATGGGTCAGGAATTGAGGAACACCTTCCAGATCACAGATCGCCACCCTCTGGAGACCCAGGCTGGTGGGAGCCTCACTATTAGGTAAAAATCTGACATAAAGAAACCTCGGCAGTAAGACCACCTGGTCCCTGGCATGGTGGACAGTTTTTAGAGAAGGATGGACTAGGAGAGATGGTGGGGAAAAGGGGAAAAACAAGCACTTCAGGGATGAAACTGGAAGTGCCCCCAACCGCCTAATGCAGATCAAACTTGAGTGCCTTTGAAACTGAGCAGGAGCCTGTGGGGCTCTGGGGCACAAAAGCCTTCCTGTGTCCCCCATTTCTTGATTACAGGAAATAGGCTCCATTCAGCCTCCTTGACCTTCCCTGAGTTCCAATGGACAGGCTCAGGTTCAGATGCTAATTAGGAAAGGGAGGGGCTGCAGAGACAAGGGAGGAACAGTCAAGAAATAATACTGCAGCCTTGGGGCAGGTCCTGGTGCCCCCTTACGGGATACGCATCACAATGTCTTTGAGCTGTTTTGGCAGATACTGAAACTCCCTCCACGTGGAAGAAGTTAACTGTCTGCCGCCCAGGAGCACGTAGACCTCAGACCAGTTAGCACCAGGTTGATGACGCTGACTCCCGTTTACCTCCCCACCAACCAGTCAGAAGAACGTCCGCCAGCGGATCACGCCCTCTCTAAACCATCACTATAAAACTCCTCACTACCCCCTCCAGGTCGGGACACACAGTTTTGAGGGCATTAGCCCGCTGTGGTCCCCTTTGCCTGGCAAAGCAATAAGGCTATTCTTTTCTCCTTCACCCAAAACTCCATCTCAGAGACTTAATTTGGTGTCAGGGTACAAAGGTCGGATTTGGCTTCACCTTCCCCAAACAGCTTCACTCCACACACCAAACTCCCCCCTTTATCCCCCAGACAATGCTTCCCAGATCTGGAGGCTACTCTAGGCAGAGACCCCTAGAGCCCTCTGCTTTATTTTCCTCTGGCTTCTGTAACATAGGTGCAAGATTGACAGATAAGCATGCAACAATTCAATAGGTGCCTTCTGGTCAGAAGGCATTGTGCTAGGTGCCAGAGAACATCACAAACGTTTAAGCCGGGTACCTGTTCTCTTATGTGTAGGGAGGGGAGAGGTATCTCCTCTGGCTGGGATGGAGCACACCATCTCAAGGAAAAGTTAGCGAAACAGTGAGCTATCACATTAAGTCAAACCAGGTGTTTGGTCCCGGAGCAGCGAGAGAGCTGGGCGAGCACAGAGGCTGGGTGTGGTCACTCTTGTATCCTCGGTGCCTCCGCCTTGGCAAGCCTGCTCCGCAGCCCCTGTGGTCACCCGGATGAATGCTGTGCACCTGCTGTACTGACGTACTGGCGTGTGTCTGTCTCGGCCTGATTCTAGCTGACTTAGACATGGAAGCCCCTCAGCAACCCACCCAGAGCTCCCTAGTCAACTTCCAGGGTCTTCCCTGACCCACGATGGAGACAGTGGCCTTGAAGTTAACCAGGACCCCGGGCACCCCCTTCCCTGTCTCGTTTCTATGAGGAAGAGGCTATCTCAGGTGGCGGGCCCCATCCACACCATGTGACAATGTCAGGTTTACGAGTCCCTCCCCTGCTCCACTCTGGGCTCAGAGTAGGGAACATGCTCTGTTCGTCTCATTTACCTGCAGCTTGTCCATCACATGGTGAATTTAACCTGAACTACTTTGTCTGTAAGTGACAGAAACCCAATTTAAAAGAGCTTGAGCAAGACAAGATGATTTATAGGAACTTTGGTTCCTTTTAGAGATGTAGCGGTTTTTAGAAAGAGATGTAAACGGCTGTGGAAAAGCAACACCAAGAACTTCAGGTGCTCACAGCTGGCCCTGAGGTCCTTTCAATCCACCAACAAGGGGGCTCATCCAGGAGGTAGGGAGGGAACAAAATTCTCTGATGCTCCTTCAACATCTGTCCAGATGAAGGAGCTCCATGTCTAAATTAAAGTGCATTATCTCCAGAGGTGGCTGCAGTACGTGAGTATGGAGCCAGGCTGCTTATTTGCTATTGAAGCCTACAATTTTGTTCAGAAGCAAAAGTCACCGTGGACCCACTGCTGAGGCCAATTAGATCTACAGTACTTGTAAAGCTGGTCGCAATTTTATCAGTGTCCAACTGATTTCAGTGGCATTATCTGACATCGCAATAGCAAAGCGAAAGATTTACAACAGAAGGCAGGCAGCTCTGGATGCCTTACCAATTCTGATTTTACTTTTGAGTTAGTTGGGCTTTTCACTTGCTATGATACATGTTAATATCCCTTCTTACATTATAATCTAAAAAGCATTTGGAATAGATACTTGCAAATTCCTTTCTCCCTTCCTCCACAAGGGTACATATTATTACTAACTCCTTCCTGGTTTATAGTGTGAAATGGAGACAGAGGTTTAGTGATCTGCCAGTTTTACATAGATAATGAGTAGATCAGACATGCAATGTTCCTGGTTAAATCCAGACATAAGAACATAAGAACATCTCATTTCCAAGCCCTCTTACTCGCAACTGTCTTTGCATTTTCTAGTGACTTTAGAATAAAGACCAAATTCTGTAAAGGGCTCTGTGTGATCTGGCCCCTGACTCCCCGATCCCAGCCCATGGTCTCTCCTGCTTTCTATACATTCAAGACACGGTTCTTTCAGGTGTACAGAAAAGTGATTCAGTTATACACATACACACACATATATATATATATATAT
Organism: Kogia breviceps; assembly: GCF_026419965.1. NCBI lineage: Eukaryota > Metazoa > Chordata > Mammalia > Artiodactyla > Physeteridae > Kogia > Kogia breviceps. The sequence continues at coordinate 119,124,620 of NC_081316.1, forward strand.
ATTTTTTCAGATTCTTTTCCCTTATAGGTTTTACAACATATTGAGTATCCTGTGCTATACAGTAGGTCCTTGTCGCTTATCTATTTTATATATAGTAGTGTGTATATGTTAATCCCAAACTCCTAATTTATCCTTCCCCAGCCCCCGCCCCTCCTACGGCTTTCCCCTTTGGTCAGTATTGTAAATCAACTATACTTCAATTTTTAAAAATTGAAACAACAACAAAAAAGAATTACTTTGCCATAGGGGAAAATGCAATTTCTCTGAATAAGCAATTAATTTGGGTAAAAAGCAAATGAAGTATTTCTGATCTTTCTCTGTCATGTGAAAATAAACTTAAAATGACTTTTCCTCTAAGAAAACAAAAATTGACTCAGAAAAAAAAGATGACGGTTATTTTTTTTCTTGAAGAAGCACACCCCCCCCTCACCTCAGGGCATTTGCAGGTGCTGTTTCCCTCACCTGGAAGGTTTCCACATAACCTGGCCCCAGCACATGACCATATCCCCATCCCTGTCCCTACTTAACTCCTGTTCATCTTTTTTTTTTTCTTTTTCCTGCTGTGCCACATGGCTTGTGGGACCTTAGTTTCCTGACCAGGGATCAACGTTGGGCCCTCAGCAGTGGAAGCACAGAGCCCTACCTCTGCACCACCAGAGAAGTCCCTCCTGTTCATCTTCTATGTCAGTTAAAGCATCACTGTCTCAGGAAAGACTTACCCTTGTCTAGCTCATACTGCCCTGCCACCCATCCTTATAGCAGCTCCACACTCAGAAATTACATATTCTCGGTGATCCGAATAATGACTATCTCCCTGACTAGAGTATAAGCTCCACAGGGGCAAGAATCCTGTCTGTTTTACACACCATGGTTGCTATAGAGGCAAATATTCTTGATGCGTCGAAGGAATGAATGAATTAATGCCAAAGAGAGAAATATCAACACCATCTTACAACAAACATCAGGTAGCATTTCCAATTCCAATTTTACATTTGAGTTAGTTGGGCTTTCCACTCGGTATAGGACATGTTAATATCCATTCTTATTTTTAGTATCTAAAAAGCCGAGGAAAGAAGCTAAGTTTCCTTCAGGGCAGCCCTAATTTCTAGGTGCCCCATTTCTGATATACAGGGTTGATCAACTCTGTGTAAGGAATGTGAGTAGGATTAAGTACAGTCGCACATCAAGAATAACAGCTTAAGACATCATGACTCAACATCGTTAATCATTAGAGAAATGCAAATCAAAACTACAATGAGATATCATCTCACACCGGTCAGATTGGCCATCATCAAAAACTCTAGAAACAATAAAGGCTGGAGAGGGTGTGGAGAAAAGGGAAACCTCTTGCACTGCTGGTGGGAATGTGAATTGATACAGCCACTATGGAGAACAGTATGGAGGTTCCTTAAAAAACTACAAATAGAACTACCATACGACCCAGCAATCCCTCTACTGGGCATATACCCTGAGAAAACCATAATTCAAAAAGAGTCATGTACCAAAATGTTCATTGCAGCTCTGTTTATAATAGCCAGGACATGGAAGCAACCTCAGTGTCCATCAACAGATGAATGGATAAAGAAGATGTGGCACGTATATACAATGGAATATTACTCAGCCATAAAAAGAAATGAAACTGAGTTATTTGTAATGAGGTGGATAGACTTGGAGTCTGTCACACAGAGTGAAGTAAGTCAGAAGGAGAAAAACAAATACCGTATGCTAACACATATATATGGAATCTAAGAAAAAAAAAATGTCATGAAGAGATTAGTGGTAGGACGGGAATAAAACACAGACCTACTGGAGCATGGACTTGAGGATATGGGGAGGGGGAAGGGTAGGTGACGATGACGATGTGGGAGGGTGGCAGGGACATATATACATATATGTATGTATATGTACATACATATATGTATATATGTATATATACATATATACACTATCAAATGTAAATTAGATAGCTAGTGGGAAGCTGCCACATGGCACAGGGAGTTCACCTCTGTGCTTTGTGACCACCTAGAGGGGTGGGATGGGGAGGGTGGGAGGGAGGGTGACACAGGAGGGAGGAGACATGGGAACATATGTATATGTGTGACTGATTCACTTTGTTGTAAAGGAGAAGCTAACACACTATTGTAAAACAGTTATGCTCCAATAAAGATGTTTAAAAAAATAAAAATAAATAAAAAAATAAATTAATTTAAAAAAAAAAAGACATCATGACTGCTTGTGCTAAGGTAAGTTATCTCACCTGGATGCTCAGAGAGAGACCCCTGGGGGATTATCTGCCGTTTCTTAGTGAGGGCTGCTTCCCAGGGAGGAAGAGACTACCAAGGCATACGAGCCCACATGCCTAGGGTCCCAGTGTTGGATTCCCCACTCTGGAGCCAGGGTCAGGGTCATCAGCTCCATCAGCTCCACCGTGATGCTGGCTGCCTGTGACCCTCTGTCAGGATAGCTTGCTCTGCCCTCCCCCTGCTCACAGCAGAGAACTTCAGCCTCCCAAAGAAGAGATTCTCAGGAATTATGACTCAATCGACTCACCCAAAAGGAGCATAAATGGGATTAGTTTTAATATTGTTAAGTTGCAAAAATACAGGCATATGTGCATGCCAAAGCAAAAATGTACGCAAGCAAAAGAGGAAAACATATGGGCACCCATATGGTGAAAAGCGCATTGCTAGACCTTCACACACTTCTCATTTACAACAAGAACCAAAGTTAGTGAACATAAATTTGCTTTGCAAAAATATGAGAGGAACAGCTTGTTTGCCCATAACTGTTCCACGGAGCAAGATATGGATAACCTTGATTTCTCATCTCAGATGCCTCTTTCTCACACTCCGGGGATTAATTAGGCTCTAAACACAGCTTCAGATTAGAAACAAGGATCCTGGCTGCCTCGCAGAGAGACAAAGAAGTAGGAGCAGGACTGGGTGAGGCAGCGGGTCAACTAATAGGCAATTCCTGTTCGTGGCCGGAACTCGTACCTGGGATGCCTTAGAAGAGAAATGAGGTTGGTAGGTCTCACTGGGTTTGTTTTAATTGAAGCAGAGTAACAACAGACCGCAGGGAAGTGTTTTTCATTTGGAGGCTGTGTTTTTCTTAGCACAGGACTGAGTGGTGGCTAGAAACTGTCCAGACACAGGAAGGTAGGTGTGGAATTAGAGAGGAGAATGTAAGCGCGTGGGCACCCTTGGGTACCCCAGATAACAAGCGGAATTTGATAAAATATATCACCTTATGTTGTACCTGTGCCACCCTCCAGGGATGGGGGCCATCTTTGTACAGCAGACAGAGCTCGAGACTTGAAAAACAGGGGTGAGGCTCCTTTCACAGGCCCACCACCTTAGTTACTGTGAGTCATTCGCCATTAACTTTTTCAAGTCTGTTTCTTTGCCTGGGAAATAGGTAGAATATTTCTTCTTGTATCTATTTGGAGAGTTGCTATAAAGGCACTTGAAATGATGCGTGTGAAAATATTTTATAAACAATACATTCTTACGTAAGCATGTTATTAATGGAAACCTAGAGGTTCATTTTATTTATGATTCCTAGTTTGAACTTTTTATTTTGAAATAATTCTTGATTCCCAAGAAGTTGCAAATATAGTAGAGAGGGGTCCCGTGTACTCATCCCCAGCTCTCCCAGTGGCAGCATCTTGTCTAACTAAAGCACATTATCAAAACCAGGTAATTGACAAGGGCACGAAGCAATTAACCACATGATGGGGCTTAGATCCCACCAGTTTTTGCATGTGCTCATTTTTTATGTCTTTGTGTATAATTCTAACATTTCATCACACATTATCAATTCATCCAACTACCAGAATAATCAAGACATGGAGCCGTTCTTTCACTGCAAAGTAACTGCTTTGTGCAGCCCCTTTCCCTCCCCTGCCCCAACTGCTGGCAATCACTGATATGTTGTGCATCTTTGCTATTTTCCCATTTGGGGAATGTTAGAAAAGTGGAATCATACAGTATCCCCACCCTTTGAGACTGACTCTTTGCATTTGTATAATGCCCTAAGCTCCACCCAGGATGTCGCGTGCCCAAACAGTTCACTTCTTTTTATTGCTGAAATGCATTTCAAGGTGTCGATGTGACATAGTTTGTCTAACAAGTCACCCCTTGGACTGCTTCCAAGTTTGTCTATTACAAGTAAAAACTGCTACGTCATTCTGAATTTTTAGATGTACCAGAGAGGTACTGAATCACTAATGAATGACCCAAGGCGTTGAGAAATAAGAGACAAAGACAGAGATAGGAATAAGCATAATAATACATAAAAAGAAAAGCACAATTATAAATATCAGCACTTTCCTTTCAGGGCTGCTGGGACATTAAATTAGTTAAAACATGTAAGGTGTGTAACAGGGCTTGACACGCAATAAGCAGGATGCTAATATAATGAGTTCTCAGGCTGACTATAAGCTACAAGGACTCTGAGAAGGAATTTAATTAAAACACGGCACAACAGCAATTTAGAAAACTGCTGGGCAACTCATGTATGTGTGTCCAGTGCAATTACAAGCCTTCCGTTCACTGTTTCTTTTGGTCCTTATGACCATCTGAGGAAGTTGGCATAAATCGCCCCGTTTTGCAGTCCAGGGGACTGGGGACCCCGGAGATGACATGATTTTTCTAAAGTCACTCAGATTGTCAAGGCTCAGGCCAGACTTCAATCCCAGGTCATAAGGACCCGGAGTCTCGTTCCATCTAGAAGCTAACCCTGCCAGCCGTGAGGAACTGACAGTTTCATATGAGGGCGAGTTAGCGCTTCTTTCATTTGTAATGTTAAGGACTTGGCAGTTTCTTTTAAGACTTTCTTCTCAAGAATTTCTAGCGTGAAAAATAAGAGCTGTGGTAGAAACATTCTGGGACTAGTACCTCTCCTAACCTCAATACCTAGCACCGCGAATAGGAGAGAAAGACCTGCTCAGCTAGCTCAGAGCCAAGGATGATGATTTTCCCGGAGCTATCCCTCTTCTCTTACATGGAATTCGTCGGTCTAGCACCCTCATACATCTAGAACAAAGCTGCACGTACTCCCCCCAGCATATGTGCCACTTATCACGTACTCTTCAAAGCTCACGGCCTTTCCTCAGAGAAGGCTCTCCCACACTAGTACGTTCTTACCTAGGACGCATCACCTTGGTTATATGGATTGTTGCTCACTACAAATTAGAAGTAGATAGAAGAAACGGAAGTAGATAGAAGCTGCTAAAAGGCACACGTGGTCTTTAGGCAGCATTGACAATCCTCCGATTTGAGAGGAGGAAGAAATAGTAGAGGAACTATAAAAAACTGAAACAAGAATTTAAGCAGTATTTTAGGGCCATGTTCTTTGTTATCCAGACCTCAAACAGTGAGATACAAACAATTGGTATGTACGAGGTTGATATTACATTTTAAAAATGAGGCCAAATGACATCCACTCTCCTCAAGGAAACAGAGACGAGCATAATCCATTTTTAAACGGCTTCCATTAAAGATGACTCAAGGGCTTCCCTGGGGGCACAGTGGTTCAGGGGACGCGGGTTCGTGCCCCGGTCCGGGAAGATCCCACGTGCCGCGGAGCGGCTGGGCCCGTGAGCCGTGGCCACTGAGCCTGCGCGTCCGGAGCCTGTGCTCCGCAACGGGAGAGGCCGCGACAGTGAGAGGCCCGCGTACCGCAAAAAAAAGATGACTCAAGTCAATGCATAAAGGAATCAGCTTCGGTTACCTGGAAAATTCACTTCTGTGAAATAACGCATTTCCCTGAGGTATTACTGTATATGAATCGATTGCAGCAGCAACTCACTCACAGGTGGAAAGCTGTCATCTTAAAATCTCCATGGAGAGGAAACAGGAAAGAAGACTTTATTATTCTCCCCCAACATCTGGTCTTTCCCAATATGCCATTGGAAATGGGGCCAGGTGTGCACGCATTGCAGTGGATTATCACGGCGCCTTAAGAAGGAAAGAAGGCCCTCCTTCCAACCCAACGGCTTGGGCCGTGTCCTCCGCTACTCTCTCTTCCAACATGGTTTTCACATTATTCGTATTTTTACATGCAACGAATGCTGACCCAGAGCTGCTCCTCCTGTCCTTCAGGAAGGGAAGAGAAAATCACTCTTGGAGCCCACCTGTGTCACAGTGTATCCCAAACACACTGGCTCCTTCCCAGTCCACTTTGGCTGCCTGTTTGGGGGCTGCCCACTTCTCCCTGGCCTGGGATTCCATCATTATCCTAGTTTCTAAGCTGTAGGTCACTCTGAGCAGATTCTATGTGTGAAGTCTATGAAACAAGAGCCATATTCTCCAGCAAATCCATATGAATATATTATACTTAAAAAAACCCATCATCTGCTACTGAAAATAAATTAAATATAACTTTTTATAACTAAAGCTAAAGAATAAATACTTGGTCAAATGCAACCCCCCCACACCCTGAATGTGTGTGTACTTATTAGCACTTTGCTTTGAGATGTTCCCAGTGTTAATAATCATGATCCTGTAAACACCTCCAGCTTTCCTCAGAAGTGAGGCAGATGTGCTATGGGGATGCCTGCCTAGTTTCTGGGAATCCCGGTGCACCTGTCAGCATTGCAAAGGGAACTGGGGGTCAGAGGACTCCAGCTGCACGTCTAGTCTGGACAGAAACACTACGAGTCTTTATATCCACATCTGGAGTCACGGTGATTTTTTTGTTCAAAACTTTCATCCTGCTTTCATAAGAAGGACTTTGTTTGGGGGTTTGCTTGTTTGTTTTCTTTTCTTTTTTTAAATTGAAGTATGGTTGATTTACAATGTTGTTTGTTTTTAAGAGGGAATAAAAACCTAAAAGTACCTAAAACACCAAGTTACTTCAAGGGGGTTCTGAGGAACGTGGAGAAATGGGACTATTGACATCATGGAAATGGGCAAATGCCGTCAGGGCTCCCTGCCCTACTTACCCTCAGCTCCAATCAGTTTTTAACATTTTACCATGACCTAAAATGCTTCCTTTTTCAACTATCATTTCAGGCATAGATCGTATTCCTGCTTTGTTTTGTTTTGTTTTGAGAGCTGCATTTTTTCCTCCATTATGTCTATGTACTTTTTATATTTCAGAGATTGCTCATTGTTTCTGATCCACAAATGATTACTATTTTCTAGTATTATTTACTATTTTCTAGTGTGATCATGGATTTATTAGTTCAATTGTCTTTACCTTTTTCTATAATTGATAGATTGTCATGTGCTCAGTCTGTCATTTTAAACCATAACCACTATTCTTAATCTTTAATAATCTGCTCATTAAAATATTCTTTTTCTAAATGGTAGCTTGTTTATTCATTCCTGTTATATAGATCCCCAAATTTAAACAACAGTTTTCAAACATTGCATTAACATTATTGGAACACAGCTGTCTAGGGGGCTATGTTCTCTGATGTAATTTTGTTGGAATTTCAAAGGAAATGTCATTACAGCTTCTATTTCTTACTCTTGCTTGCTGAAGTAAGCAATTGTTTTAAAAATGCTATTTGTTGTTCAAGTTATATTGGCTGCTCTTCTAAACCTTTGAAAGCAACTTCCCAAAGTCGCCCCAACTCCAAGTGAGAAGGTGTGTCCTTCTAAAAATAAATATTAGTGGGCAGGTACAAATTTTAAATGTGCAAATCCTCCAGGCTCTAGTGCTTTTCAAACTCAGGAAATGATGCTTTGAGTTTAAATGTTTAAATGTCACTGGGGGGGGGGAACACGGGGGGTGGGGGGGACAAAAGGGGAAATCAGAGACAGCAAAGTGAAGGCCAGAGCGATCGATGAAAACACAAACGGGAACTTAAAAGCTGAACACAGGCTGGGAGACTTAAAGAGGAGAGAGAGAATGTCAATTTGGGATTTTTTTTTGAGGCTGCATTGCAACTCTCATGTTATATAAAAGATTAGGAATATGTCTGAATCTTTCTTATTTTAAGAGGGAACCCTTACCATGGAACCATTATAAAGAATTGCTTTAAAACAGTTCCACAAAGTCAAAGCGCCTTCCAGAAGATTCCTAGGCTGAGAAAACTGTGTGTTTAGGATCACATAAATGCATTGAAATTAGTCTGATGGTTAGACATATTTTTGTGTATAATGTAAGTCAAAATTCCCCCTGACTTTAAGCAAAATTTCCACGGATGGGGCTTGTATCTTTGGGAACGCAAGCTACTGCTGTGTTTATATTAAAGTTGAGCTTTGTGATATCTCTTATGCCTCTTTTAATATTCTTGTTAATATTACTTTATAATATTGACATTTTGGATTTCAATACCTGAGGTCTTTACACAAAGGATGTCTGGTGGATTTATTATCATTATCTTTCCCTGTAACAAGGCAGGGGCTGAAATATGTATTCTCAATGTACATAGGGAACATGAGATAGTGAAAGTTTGAATAATGCTCCTAGTAGCAAATCCAGTCTTTCATTTGGTGAATGCTTCTCACATAGGTAATGTTCCAAATTAGGGGCACATTTTCAGGTCATTATTTCCTATATCTCTGTAGGTATAGTTTTCAAATTTTATTGAGATTTAATTCAAAGACAACAAAATGCACCCATTTTTAGTGTAGCGTTGATTAGTTTTCACTAATTTAAGCACCAATATAACTACCACAGTGCTCAAGATTTCCATCACCCCAAAAAGTCCCTTGTACCCTTTGTAGTCAATTATCCAAAAACCCCAACCCTATGTAACCACTGACTTGATTTTAGTCACTCTAGATTAGTTTTTGCCTGTTGTAGAATTTCATATAAATGAAATCATACGGTACCTGTTGTTTTTTTTTTTTCGCTTCTTTTATTTAGCAGAATGCTTTTGAGATTCATCCATTTTGTTACATGTATCAATGGTTTGTTCTTTTTAATTTCTGAGAAACTATCTGTTGCTTAAATTTACCACAATTTAACTCTTTACCTGTTGAGGGTTTTGGTTCATTTATAGTTTGAGGCTATCATAAATGAAGCTGCTATGAACATTTGTGTACAATGTATATCTGTGGACATATGTTTTCATTTATCTTCGGTAAATTCCTAGAAGTGGAATTGCTGGGTCATATGCTAAGTGTATGTTTAACTTTATTAGCAAAGTATTAAACTGTTTTCCATAGTACTTATACTGAAAGCAACACTTTGCCCCTTTCCTGTTTGTCCATTTCTGTTCCCCTCTAACCTTAAAAGACCCTAATTATAGGAATGAGATCACTAGGCAATTTAAACTAACTCCTGACCTATGCTCTCCTGAATGCACACCGCGCCTAGTATAACCCGTTGGTTCTTTTCCTAGATAAAAAGAAGTAAGACTAGCTCTTTACCCCAATAGCCCCCCACAAGCAACCCTGAAGGGCAGATGACATCTGAAGAGAAAGTCAGCCAGTCTGCATGTAATGGAGAATGATGCAGAACCCAACCTCCTGCCTAAATGATTCACTGACATTCTTCCCCCCTTTTTCCCTTTAAAAACTGTCCTGGCTGAGCAGAATCTTTAGAGTTGGTCTTTGGACATGAGTCCACCATCTCCCTAGATTGCTGGCTTTCATAATTAAAGCAACTTTCCTTTCTACTGTCACTTGCCTCTCAAATTATTAGCTTTTGAGTGGCGAGCTACTGAAACTAAGTTCAGTAATGATACCATTTTATGGTCCCACAGTTAATGTATAAGAGTTTCAGTTGCTCCACATCCTCATCAACACTTGATATTGTCAGTCTTTTAAATTGTTATCATTCTAGTAGTTGTGTAGTGGAACCTGATTTACAGTGTAATTTTCATTTCTATGCTAGATACGTTGAGCATATTTTCATGGGCTTATATTCCATTCATATATATTTTTTGGTGAATTGTCCGTTTCAGTGTTTTGTTCATTTCAAGGTAGGTGGTTAGAATTATGTTGTAAGAATTCTTCATATAGTACAGATGTAAATTCTTGGTCAGATATATGGATGGCAAATGTTTGCTCCCAACCTGTGGCTTGTCTTTTCGTTTACTATTAGTGGTATTTTCAATATTGAGGAAGCCAGTTATGAGTTGAATTTCATCCTCCACCCACACGCCCCCAAAAGATACCTTGAAGTTCTAACCCCAGTGCTTCAGAATGTGACCTTATTTGGACATAGGGTCTTTACAGAGGTAATTAAGATAATATGAGGTCATAAATGTGGGCTCCAATCCAATGTGTTTGCTACCCTTATAACAAGGGAAAATTTGACACAGAGAGATGCACACAGGAAGAAGGCCATGTGACAATGAAGGCAGGGATTGGGGTGATGCACCGATAAGCCAGGAAACACCAGAAGCTAGGAGAGAGGCCTGGAACAGAGTTCCCTCACTGGTCTCGAAAGGAACCAATCCTGCCTACACCTTGATCATGGGCACCTAGCATCCAGAACAATAAGAAAATACATTTCTGTTGTTTAAGCCATGAGGTTGGTAGTACTTTGTTATGGCAATCACAGGAAAATAATACAAAAGCAAATTTATCATTTTTCTCTTATGCTTAGAGCTTTTAGTGAACTAGCAAGTCCTTGTCTAGCTCAACATTACTAAGATTTATTCTTAAGTTTTCCTATAGATTTATATTATTTTATATATCACACACAGGCACACTCCACACATTTTCCTTTTCACCGGGTTTCATGTTTATATTTTCTAATGCCTGAGAAAGCACGTTTCTTGTATAATTTATAGAATTAATCAGTTTCTGTTAACAGGGTAAATACATCAAGTGGCTCTTTGCCCATCTCTCAAGTTCAACTTAGAGTAAGTTTTATTTCCAAAGGGATAAGGTCCACTGTCCTTTTGGTTCCCTTCCTATTAAGTTGGAGATGATCATAACTAATGTTTTAATGCCAATCACTGAGCGCCCAGCACAGGCACGCTCAGGAGCACTTGATCATTTCCAGCATCCTTCTTCCACCCTGGGTAAGTGTCCTGAAAGCACTGAGAAGGAGATCCTTTTTCTCCTGGATGCACAAAATAACACCAACATTTTCAGTGCACAGTCTAGCTTTCTAGCCCTCTACTTCAGGAAAGGACAGACAACCAACCCACTGACCCATGCATCCCCACCTTGACACATTAGTATCTTTGTTGGAAGTTATTCTTATGGCATCTCTGTCCTTCATAGTTGGGAAAACAAAAGTCTTCTAAGGTCATAACAAGGACTGAGAAAATAATTCAGTAAATGTTCTCTACAAACCTTTCTTTGGAACGGAATACCCAGTGACTGATGCATGTAATCTATTTGTTCTTCCATTACTATGTTACAAATACAGCATTGCTTTCTGAGTCCTGAACTTCTGCTGTGCATTAGAAGCAAGTCTTCAATATACCAACTCTGAAAACTTCCTCCCAGTAAATGCCTTACCCTTGACTGACAGGTGTCTCCACGTCACCGTTGGCTCAGGTCTGCCAATAGCAAGACACAGCAGGGTCACGCTACTCCCCTCATTCACGGTGACGTCTGAGGAGATATTCATGATCTGGGGGGGAACTGTAAGGAGACAGAGGGGAAAAGAAATATATGAGAACGATTCTTGGCACAAAAGGAGGTGTTAGCCTATAAATATTCATACAGCATGTTTTTAAAAATAAATATTATTCTCAATAATAAATTTTAGATTTTTATGCTTGATTTGCCAAGGATGTGACCATTTTAACACAACATGTACAGGGGACTCACGCAAGCAGCTCTACATAATGTCTGGATGTACCAGGACGCAGGTGTGTGTGTGTGTGGGGGGGGGGTTCTGGGGAAACAGTAACTGAAGAGACAGGCATTACTGATGGTTGATGGAAAAGCAGAACCAAAGGGAAAATACAAAGTTTTCTAAGAGTTCCTAGCGGACCTGTGTGTTCATTCCTTTTAGTGGAACCCCTGGCTTATGCAGGAACCCACAAGTAATCCCCAGCTCAGCCTTTGTTTCCAATGACTCATTCACAAAGCCTCCACGGCGCTGGATTAGTTACCATTTCCTGAGCACTCCAGACTATTGAATTCTTTGACCTCACACAGGTTGTGCCGTCCTGGCACTATTTTCTTTCACATTTCTTTTCCTGGAAATTCTTGCTCCTTCCTTAAAATGTATCCTTTAAAACTGGGTTAAATGTTCACTGACTCTCCCACTCAGCATTAATTGCTTTCTCCCCTGGACCCCACCAGCAATAGTAGCCCCGCTAAGATCGTATTATACAATTTCTTTTTAATGGTATCACGCCCGAGTAGTTAGGAGCAGAGCTCTGGAGCTCAGCTCCTCACCTGCTGAGTGATCTGGGCAGGGTGAATTGTCTTCATCTCTTCAAACTTTGGTTTCCTCACCTGTGAAACAGATGATAGCAGTAGCTAAAGTCATGTCATGAGGTTTCAATTAAACAATGGCTGACCAGGGCACCTGGTATAAAGGAAGCAATCACTGGTAGCTGCTAAGATGGCAGCGGTGATCAGGATGACAGCCGCAACGATGCCACCTTTCGGAACAGACTGTTGTCCTCTCATGGGCCAGGTCCACGTCCATTTACCTGTCAGCATCACAAAGGCTGACATGACCCCTGGTCTTGCTGTCTACCTTGTCCCACCTCCAGGCCTGGTTTTTACTCCAATTTGAAGCTGGGCATCGGAAAATCCCTAGATTCCTTCTCTAATCTTACTTCTCATCGCCCTCAGCCTGGTTGGGTTCCTCACCAATTTCCACATGGTCACAGCTGCAACTACCTCCCACCTGGACCATCCCACCTGGCCTCCTTCCAGTTTTGCATCCTCCTCCAACCTGCCCCCTCCATGTGACCGGAGTGATCTTTTCAGGCAATAATCTCATCAAACTGTTAGCCCCGCTACTCGCTCCTTTAGTTCACCCTTCCCCCCCCAGGCTTGGCACAAGCCGATTTTCCCTGACCTGAGCCCTCTGCAGTCTAACCCCAGCCCAGCGACAAGCCTCTTCCTGGCAGTGTCCTCACTAAGGCCGCTCACTGCACACTCTGGACCCGGCTCCCCCGGGAACACAGCAGAGGAACAGGCCCTTCCAAAACTTTGCTTTTCTTCTTCTTCTCTTCATTTCCTACCTGAAAAGACACGGCTCATCTTTCAAGGGACATCAGAGGTCACCTCCCCCTTGCAGTTTTCCCTAACCTCTCCCCAAATCCTGTAAAGAGAATCTCCCACCTCCCCACCTGGGGAGGGGTCTGAACGTGTTGTACTTACAGCTGATTATTTTATGCCTCTCTCTTTACCTAGAGAGTGAGGTGCTGGAGGATAAGGATGGAATGACCCCCACCTCTCTTTCCTCAGTGTCTGGCACAAGGCTGACAAGGGTACCTGCTTAATTCCTCTTTGAAAGAAAGATCCAAAGGACAGATTGAACACATCCCAAAACTAAGGAGGGCAAAGCTTTTAATGGAGGATTTCTGATACCCAAAGCTTTCTTCTCAATTTTCTTTCAGATTCTCAAAATAAAAGGAAGGATAGACAACAGAGAGAGGAGGCTCCCAGCTTCTAGTTGTGCTGATTTATTCCAACTGCCAGTTTAATTATGAATTGTTAATTACCAAACAGGTAGAGTGCTAGTGGATTCCAAACTACCCTGAGTCAGTGGCAGAGGAGAGCTATGACTGATGCTTGATCCACACAACTCTGCAGCCTGGAGTTTTTTGCTGCTGAGATCTTCGAGGTAAGTCTTTTCAAGGAGAAGCCATAAATAACATGCAGAACATTTGCGATCTTAAGGGAATCCACATTAGCAAATAAGTAAAAATTACCTGGCTTATAAATCTGCCACATTTTGGATTATTTCTCCTTTAGGAATTGGCCTGAAATTTCTTTGCACGTATTTTACCAAAATACACAGTGGGGAAAAAATAGTGTACTTTCTAACTACACTGCATTCTCTTGAGAAAACTGTACTACTCGTTTTTCAGTATTTTCCAGCTTGTTAAAAAATTGTTCTGGGCTTAGAAATGTCAATACTTTTTCTCACTTTTTTATAAAGCAACAACTTCAGTGAACCTTCCAGAATATTCTCAGAATAATGTCTGCCTTAGCCAGATGCGTTAGGCCGTCTGAAGCTCTCTTTCTCTAGACCCAAGAGTGTCTCTGTTTGTAAGGGGGACACAGCTGCGGTGGGAGGGCTGGGGGCATAGCTGGCCAGTGGAGGATAATTGAGGACATTGCAGCTTTGATTCCCAGGGACAGATTGCTCAATACGGCTCCCGATTCAGGGCTCTCAGTTCCATGTATGGTATGTTTCATCGGATAGTTTAAAAGGTCCTGGATTAGGAGATATGTGTAAAATGCTATGGATATTTGAGGGACAGCCTCATTCCCCAGGCGCTTTTCCCCCATTTGGAGGGAGTTTCCTGGAGGCGGACGGTGAAGGTTGATGCAGACTTTTCACCAAGCCTCAGGCAGTGAACCCCTCCATCTTCCGCAGGCCCACACTGGCCTCTGTCACTTTCCCAAAGGAGGAAAGGTAAGGACAGGGTCAAAGGTGAGGGTCGCCAGTAAGACAGGAAACACAGAGAGTGACGTGGGAGAAAGGAAGGTTCTTTCTGTTCTCAATTATGACATCATTATTAGTATGTAATATGTAATAATATGTATTACTTATTAACATATGACTTGATGACTTTCAACTTGCTTACACATGCATTATCTCATGGATTCTTCACAAATTATGAGATAAATAGAACAAATATTCTCACTATTAAAAATGAAGAAACTGAGGCATGGGGAGGGTTAAGGAAAGTGCAGAAAGCCACGTGGTCAGTAAAGGGCAAAATTCTTTCCATTATATTATATGGCCTCTTTGCTTAGCCTCCCGTCAATGCCCTAAACACGATATTTGTCTTTGCGTTTTCTGTTTCCTCTGCCTCAAAGGTCCTCCCGCTGCATCTTCCCTCGCGGCGCTGCCCAGTCACTCTGGTTTCTCCCGCGCTGAGTTTGCCAAGGGAGGTACTCAACACTTCCAATTCATTTATATCTGCTTTGAATTTGGCAATAGCTCCCCTTGCTTCTGTGATAACCTTTGAACAAAGGAGCACTTGGAAATACATTTAAATGCTTCTACGTATTTTGACAAGAGAGCTTTGTTCAATTTTCAGACACACATCTGTGGCAAATGAGTCTATCTATCTATCTATCTATCTATCTATCTATCTATCTATCTATCATCTATCTACCTACCTATCTATTATCTATCTACCTACCTATCTATCATCTATCTATCTATCGCTAGTGTTTATGAATATACAGATAAACATGAAACATGTATAACAATCTTACCAGAAACGCTGAAATTACTCAAAGAAAATGGCAGGACCCACAGGAGTCTAATGAAAGGATTACAAACAGCACAGAGTTCCCAGTCACATCTGCAGACACTGGGGCCCCTCCCCTGCAGGTCTTGCAGGCATCTGGTTATACCTTCTCATTGACAGCGGCGGGCTACAATGCGTCCTAACATGGCTGGGCAGGTTGATCGCTGCACAACTACAAGGACTTCAGATCGTGGTCATTTTATTTTTATTTTTTTAAGTATATTTTATTTATTTATTTAACTTTGGGCTGTGTCGGGTCTTAGTTGTGACACGCGGGATCTTCATTGTGGCATGTGGGCTCTTTCATTGTGGCAAACAGGCTCTTTGTTGTGGCACACAGGCTTCTTTCTGGTTGTGGGGTTCGGTCTTCTTTCTACTTGTGGTGCGCTGGCTCCAGAGTGTGGGCTCAGTAGTTGTGGCACACGGGCTTAGTTGCCCCTCGGCATGTGGGATCTTAGTTCCCTGACCAGGGATCAAAACCGTGTCCCCTGCATTGGAAAGTGGATTCTTTACCACTGGACCACCAGGGAAGTCCCAGAGTGTGGTCATTTTAGATGGATAGATGGATAGGTAGATTGATCGACAGATAGCTAGACAGATAGATAGATAGATATAGACATATAGATACACATCTATACCTATACAGATACAGATATAGATATAGACATAGATAAAATATTGTCTCTCCATACACATACAGAGAGACAAACACAATTTTATCAGATTGCAATCAGCGTCTTGAGGAAGGAAGGTATCTTTGGGCTCGGGGTTACCGTGAGGTATTTACACGTTCTCTTTACCCTCCGCATGGCCGAGTGCTCTTAAACATACCAGTGTGTCTTACCCATGGCCCTTCCTCTCCAATCTCGCCACCATTGGCTTAGTTGAGAAGCTCATCATCTCTTCCTCGGAATGTTACAAGTCTTCTCATTTCTCTACCCACCACCATTTCATAACTCAGACCCCATATGCCCCCCACAGTTACATCTTAAATATTATGCTTCTGCCTAAAACCCCCAACCTTTGCCCCTGGCTGAGACTGTGAAGCCCAGACTTCTGCACAGGATCTACAAAGCCATTCCCAGCCTGGCCATAGCCTCAGCGCCAGCCCCTCCTCTGACAAGGAGTCCCACATCTCTCTCTGGGGCTACATCATTCTCTCTTGCCCATGACTCTACACACCGCATTCCTTGTGCTGCAGAAACACTCCCACTCGTGTGCCCTAGGAGCCACTCACCCTTCAATACTCAACTCGAATAAGACCTCGGTTATGACGCCTTCACTGCTCCTTTCTCAACTCCCAAGGCATTCTTGTTTATGTCTTCATCGTACCATTATCTTTACAACTGAGCTATTCCATGGACGGGATCTGCTATATTTACCCTTTTAAAAAAATGTTTTTATTTATTTATTTTTGGCTGCGTTGGGTCTTCGTTGCTGCGCGCAGGCTTTTCTCTAGTTTCAGGTAGCGGGGGCTACTCTTCGTTGCGGTGCGCGGGCTTCTCCTTGTAGCGGCTTCTCTCGTTGCGGAGCACGGGCTCTAGGCACGCGGGCTTCAGCAGCTGTGGCACGCAGGCTCAGTAATTGTGTCTCGCGGGCTTTAGAGCGCAGGCTCAGTAGTTGTGGTGCACGGCTTTAGTTGCTCCGCAGCATGTGGGATCTTCCCAGACCAGGGCTCGAACCCGTGTCCCCTGAATTGGCAGGCCGATTCTTAACCACTGCGCCATATATAAATATATATAAATATAGCCCTAGCTATATTTATCCTTGTATTCCTATTATGTAACACCAAGCCTGACATGAAGTAGCATCCTTCCCCCCAAATGCAGTGCATTTATGTGCAGGTTTTTAAAGTGTGTGTCTTGCAATCTGGCAAGTTTTCTCCATCCTAGACATTTGACATTTGCCCTTTCCTCTCCCTGAAATACTCTCCTCCTTATTCTTTCATATTTGTTTCCTTCTGGGTTCAGTTTTAATATTATTTCCTCAGAGAAGTCTTTGTTGATGATCCCGGTCCTCTCCCACCCATCAAATTCATGTCCTCTTCTTACAGTCTCTTCTCAACCTTTAAATTTGTCTTCAAGAATTCTTATATACTTCTGTGCTTTTATATACACTTGTATGATTATTTGTTTAAAGTGTCTCTGGCACTGAACTATAAGCTTTAAAAACCGCTATACTCCCAGTATACTGAACTATGCTTGGCACACAGGTGTTTAATAAATATGTATTATATGAATTAGTGCCTGTTACCAAGACTGTGTATACACATTATTGTATACTTGTGAGACAGCAAGCCTGAGATAGGAAAAGCTTTTCTAAAGGAGAAATGTTTCTTTGTGCAAAGGGAATTGGGGACTGAACTCTGGACATACAAGCACCACCCTACGCAAAGCTGATATGACAAGGTTGAAACAGTGTATGGGAGGCCACGCACCACAGCTTAGGTTCTAGAGGCCAGTAGACTTGTGTAACCTTGGGCAACATTGGCTTAGCCCCTCTAAGCCCTTGTTCTTCCTTTGTAGAATGAAGATGATAGAATTTATTTCTCTAAGTTGTTATAAGAATTAAGTGTAAATGTGTATAGCATGCTAGTACAGTGCCTGGAAATAAGTAAGTACTTAATAAATGGTAGCTGTTATTGTTCATGTTTATATATGATTGTTAATATACATGCCATTTAAAATCTGATAAATGGCTAATCTGTGCCTAACTGCTCATTTTCTAAATCTCAATTTGTTCAGTTTTAAGTCAGCACTCATAAATGATGTTTGCAATGGATAGCTGGGACAATTCCAATGTAAAAAGGAAATATTTGATAACTAATTGTTAATTTCTGCCTCTTAATCTGAGCTATCAAACCTAAGTGAATGCGTAGGGCAAATCACACATGTTTATATAACGAAATTACCTGTCTCTTCCTTATCTATTTTCTTTTAGGGGCATCTGTTTCTGTTTCTAGAAAGGACGGGGTGCAGAACTTCAGCACCATGCCCTCTTATTTCAAGGGCAGTAATTCCACCCATTGCAACTATACCCTGACTCTGTCCAGGCACAGTGTTTGACAGTCATGTTTTAAGTGTTTTATTTAAGACTGAATGGCACAGTTAAAACAAACAGAAAAGAGAATCTTATAATTTGAAGTCATAGAGGCTAACGTCTGAATACCATTTTTTTCCCAACTACTTTCTATGTGATTAAGCCCTTTAAGCATAAGCTTCCTCTACCATAAAATGGGCATAAAAATATTTGCCACAAAGGGATGTGGAGATGAGATTAGAAAAAGTGATCTTAAAGAGATCTAAATAGTTGTTATTATTGTTGTTTTCACATTATTATTATTACTATTATCATTATTATCCCCAGAGAATAACAATATGTTAAGAGACCATGAGAAAACTAATAAAATATGAACTGCTTTCTACTACATTTTTAAACACTCAAGGTTTGTTTATTAAAAAAATACAGTAACGACTTTTAAAGACTCATTGTTTTATTCTAGGATTACCTTTTATTTTGTGTTTTAACAAGGAAGCTTATTTCATAAACTAGAGTTAAGACTAATTTGGGAATTACAGTATGCATGCTAGGTTTGGTCATGCCGTATTTTCTACACTAAGTATTATTTTATGGTGCAAAAAGAATTACACCAAGTGTCAGGAGTCATAGGTTCTAATCTTGGTTTCTCCATAGCTGTGTGCTCTTTTGTAAATCAGTTAACCCCTCTGGCTTAGGGGTGTGTGTGTTGTGTTTGTATGTGTATGTGTTGTGTGTGTATGTGTACTTGTGTGAGTGTGTGTGTGTGGTGGTGATGGTGTCTGTTTATTTAGTTTAGTGAAGAAGTTAGACTGTGAATTTTCAGGTCCCTTCTGGTCTAAATTCTGTGAGTTAATGATCTTCTAGCCACAGTGCAAGTTCAAGGGGGCTACCCCTGGGAACAAAGTGCTACCACCACCAGGAGCAACAACAAAATAGCTAGTGTTTATTTACTTGAGGCTGGTATTAAGTGCTCTATATACATTATTTCCTTTAATCCTTAACACAACCCTAGTAAATATTCCCTATTAAAAAATCAACATAAGGGTAGACATCTACATCAGCTAAAGAGAATTAAGTGTCCAGAAATATATCCATACTTTTATGGCCAATTAATTTTCAATAGGATGCAAAAACTATGTAACGAAGAAAGAAAAGTCTTTTCAGCAAATGATGCTGGGGTAAATGTATATCCACAGGAAAAAGAATAAAGTTGAACCCCTACGTCACATCACATACAAAAATTAACTCAAAATGCATCACGTACCTAAATGTAAGAACTAAATCTTAGAAGAAGACAAGGGTGTGAATCTTTGTGATCTTGGATCAGGCAATGATATCTGACACATGACACCAAAAGCACAAGCAACAAAAGAAAAGAAATGGATAAACTGTACAGCACTGAAATTTTAAAAACTTTTAATTCTGTGCAATTTGAAGCAAAGTTTGTGCTTAAAATGCCCCTATTGAGAAAGAAAAAATCCCCACAGAATGGGAGAACATTTTTACAAATGATATATCTGATAAGGAACTAGTATCTAAAATATATGAAATATATTTTAGTATCTAAAATATATGAAAACACATGCAACTCAACAAAAAAATACAAATAACCCAATTAAAATGTAGACAAAGGGATCTGAATAGACATTTACCCAATGAAGATACATAAACAGCCAGTATGTACATGAAAAAATGTTTAGCATCATTATTCATTAAGAAAATGCAAATCAAAACACAATGAGTTTCCGCTTCACATCCACTAGAATGGCTATAATCAAAAAGACAGAAAATAACAAGAGTTGGTGAGGATGTGGAGAAATTGGAACCCTCACTCATTGCTAGTGGAATTGTAAAATGGTGCAGCCACCTTAAAAGTCAGACTGGCAGATCCTCAGAAGATTAAAGATAGAGGTATGTGACTCACCAATTCAACTCCTAGGTATATACTCAGGAGGAATGAAAACATGTCCACACAACAACTTTTACACAAATGCTCATAGCAGCATTTTTCAGAGTAGACAAAGATTGGACACAACCTGAACAGTCATCAACAGCCAAGTGGATAAGGAAAATGTAGTGCATCCATACAGTGGAATACAATTCACCTATAAAAAGAAACAAAGTACTGATGCTTTAACATGGGTGAGCCTTGAAAACATTAAGTGGAAGAAACCAAACACAAAAGGCAACGTATTATATGGTTTCTATTTATATGAAATGTTCAAAATGGGCAAAACCACAGAGACAGAAAGTACATTAGTTGCCAGAGGCTGGGGAGAGGGGCAAATAGGGAGTGACCGCTAATGGGCCTGGGTTTCTTTTGGTGTGATGAAGATCCTCCAGAATTGGACAGCGGTGATTGTTCTACAACCTTGTGCATATATAAAAGTGACTGGATTATACACTTTAAAAGGATGAATTTTATCGACAGTTCCATGCATCTGCTTAACTCTCCATTTCTCATTGCTTGGCTCCTGTTTCCCTTCCCTTTTCAAGACAACTAGCCGTGCCCAGCCATGTCGGTCTCTCTGCAATGCTCTAAGCACCCTGTACTCCTCAGCATTCCACGCTTTTATCTATGCTGTGTCCTCTGCTCACATGCCTTCTTCTTCCCCCCTCCTCTGTCTGTTCTACTCCTACTCATGTTGGAAAGCTGAAATTGAGATCTAATACCCTCCCTCCATCACCTCTCCCCATCCTGGAGGTGAGTATGGGGAGGTGCTTCAGGGCTCCCTGTGCATAACGATGTACTTTATTCATTCTAAAACATTAGCTGAGTGCCTAACATGTCCTAGGATTACTTTGGTGGTAGAAGAGTGGACAGACAAGTCCCTGTCTCATGTCAACTGTGGAGCTTAGTGTCTAGAGGAGACACATGTGACCCTGACACATTATCATTGACACATAAATCAATGTGTGATGAAGCTGTGGGTGTGCAAGAGACAAGGAGGGCCCATGATGGGGGTCTGTCCTGGCCAGTGGGTCTGGGTGAGGGATTTGTTCTGAGCAGAGCTGGGCAGAGAGGTCAGCATATGCAAAGGCTTTGCAGAGACAGGAGGCAGGGTGAGCTTGGGGGACTGTGGCTGAAGTGAAAAGAGTAAAACCATACAAGCTAAGGCTGGGTAGGCAGGGGGGCAGAACTCATAGGCTCTTGGAGGAAATGCTAAGATTTTTATCTTTTTTATAAGAGAAATAGGGGGACATTAAAATGTGTGATGATGATGATGATGGTGATGCTGGTGGTGATGATGATGGTAAGGATGGTGATGATGTTGGTGATGGTGATGGTGGTGATGATGGTGATGGTGATGATTATGGTGATGATGGTGATGGTGATGGTGATGGTGGTGATGGTGATGATGGTGATGGTGATGGTGATGGTGATGATTATGGTGATGATGGTGATGATGATGGTGATGGTGGTGATGGTGATGATGGTGATGGTGATGGTGGTGATGGTGATGATGGTGATGATGATGTTGATCATGATGATGATGGTGATGATGATGATGATGGTGATGATGATGATGATGGTGATGATGATGGTGATGATGGTGATGGTGATGGTGATGATGATGGTGATGATGGTGATGGTGATGGTGATGATGATGATGGTGATGGTGATGATGGTGATGATGGTGATGATGATGGTGATGATGGTGATGGTGATGTTGATCATGATGATGATGGTGATGGTGATGGTGATGGTGATGATGATGGTGATGGTGATGATGATGATGATGGTGATGATGATGGTGATGATGGTGATGGTGATGGGTGCAGGGGGAAGGACAGATTACACTGGGAATAGGGCAGAAGTGGGAACGGGAGAACTGGCTCAGAAGTTTCCCAGCAGGGTGGTGGTGGTACCTTGGACAAGCGTGGTAGCAGGAGAGATGGGCAGAGAGGGAGAGGTGTGAGAGACATTTAGGAGTTAGAACAAGCAAAGCTTGGGGATGGACAGGATTTGTGTTAAGGGTTAAAACAGTTCTCACAGTGTTCTGTTGTCATCTATGTCTCTCTTACCCACTAGGCTGGGAAGGGGTCTTCATAATCAAGGACAGCTATTTGTTCATCTCAGCATCCCTAGGGCCTCTCAATGCCTGGTATCCAAGAGATGCTCAAAACATGTGTGCTGGATTTAACTAATAGTACAAAGAGGCTTCTAGAAAACACAAGCTCTCAGGATCCAGGAGGGCAGCCAGGGAGCTGGGACTGGGTCAAATCTCTTGAGGTCACATCCTAAGGCTCAAGAGGCAGGACCAGTTTACACGGTTTTAGACTCTGAATGTGAACATGGACTCCCTCCGTGCCCTGGTGTGATGTGGTTTTATGTTATCCTGGATAAGATTAGACTCACGGGGCTCCGACTGCTTTCCTCTCCTTGGATCTATTTCGATGTGCGGAACACAGGGAAGGAGAACAAATGGTTATGAGCTACACATGAATACACGCCGGGGACCCGGACATCAGCAACCCCCCAAGCTCCACAGAGGCTGTTTGCCATGGTCATCTCCACTCTCTCTTACGGAATCTATTTATAGACACAGACACACATTTCCTATTTTTAATTGGCACAGTTCAAGCAACTGACCACGACCAGAGAAACTCCGTTAAGAGTCCTTCTCCTCTGCCTGCTCTTTCTGGGGCAGGGAGACGCCTCCCTCTGGGGCCTCCTTTTGTTCCTTCCTCTCCAAGTCGCCACCTCCCCCCGAGGCTTCTGCTGGCCACACATTCGCTCAGAAGCTCAGGGTTTAAGTTACATCATACAATTTTCAAGTCAAAAAGGGACCTTAGGGATCACCTAGTTCAACCTCCTCGTTTTGCAGCTAAGGAAACACTCACGTCCTAGTCCCAGTTCTGTCAAGTATGTGTTGTGAGGTGATGGGTGAGTCCCATGACATCTCTTCAGCCAAGTCTCTCTCCCACTTCAGGACCCCCAGGCCCTGGTCTCAGGCCTCTCTCCTTCTCTTCTCTCCCCCTCTACTTGGTCACAGTTGTCTTCTGTTGTGCCATCCCTCTTGTTCATGGCGTGACCTTGAACAAGCCACTAAATGTCTGTAACTCTCCTTTCCCAAACTGCAAAGCAGGCTGGTCATGTCGGTCACTCACAGGGGCCTTGGGAGGAATAAATGTAAAGGAATATAAAATGCTTTAATCACAGTGCCTGCCACATGATACATGTCAGTATCACGGGCCCTTTAATTCTACTTGTAGATTTTTCTTTTGCCAGCAACTCTCATTTTTTTGAAAACTTCATAGGTGTCAGGAGGCACCATACAAATAATTTCGCACACATCACTTATTTCATCCTGTGAAAGCCTTCCCGGGGAAGGTTTACTATTTCACCTTTTAACAATCAGGAAGTAAAGGCAGAGAGAGGTTAAACGAGCTGCTGAACGTCATACAGCAACGGAGGAGAAGCTGACATGCGCACCCAGTTCCCACTGACTTCAGAACCCCAGGTGTCAGCACTGCAAAGCCGCACCCGGAAACAGCCCGTCTGCTGGTTCCCAAAGCCATGCGCCTGGCACCCCAGCTCATGGCCTTCAGCTGCACACAGCGTGCTGGTCACGGGGGACTCACGTCGGCATTGGAGCAGAAGCCGCCCTCCTCGGCGTTATCTGGAACAGCAGGTAATACCAATGACACTGAGAGGTGGCAGGACCAAATGAGGTGGCCCGGCGGATGTTCCAGCATCTTCCTAATCACTGGCCTCTTCTCATTTTCTGCCTCAGATTCCTGGGCCCCTCATTTTGTCCTCCTGGGTCAGAGGATGTCGGCACAGAAGGGAGCTGGAGGAGGGAGGGGGAGGGGAGGGAGGGGAGGGAGGGGAGGGAGGGTCCCGGGAGGGTCCCGCCCCGCCCAGGGTCTGCCCGGCCCAGCGCTCTCAGCAGAGTCGCTGATGCTCCGGTCTTCAGCCTCGGTTCTTCTGGACCAAAGCCCGGCCTGGGGGGTACAGCTCAGAGGAGGACGCCTGGGCTGAAGATTAGGCTACATGTGTCCACACTTAGGGATTCACGACCACTACCTCCAGCCCCGCCATCAGCCCCTGGCCTTCCTGACGCTTTTTCTGCGCAACAATGCCTCTCTCCCGTCGTAGAGCACAGGCTCCGGACGCGCAGGCCCGGCGGCCACGGCTCACGGACCCAGCCGCTCCGCGGCACGTGGGATCCTCCCGGACCGGGGCACGAACCCGCGTCCCCTGCATCGGCAGGCGGACTCCCAACCGCTGTGCCACCAGGGAAGCCCCTAGAGGTCTTTTTAAAATTCTTATTTATGTATTTATTTATTCCCCCCCCCACTGTATTTTATTTTTACACGAGATAAATAAACTGACACCAAGCATTGTAAATGGATGACCGCAACAAAAGCAACAATGATTGCAATTACCAAGCACGAAACACACTCAGACGATGTCATAATATTGACATTCAGTCCCGTCATCCTCCACTGTAACAGCTCCTTTACTTTTCAGTGATAATTGATTTGTATAGTTTTTGCCTCTGAGTCCTTGTGGGATTTTTTATTTTTTAATTCAAACAGAAAGTCACAAATATTATAATCATACTCATCAGTTCACTCAGTCCCATGTAATTAACGTTTTTTAATCTGGATCTTTTGTTAGCACTTTTATAAATTCATCAGTTTTCTGTTCAAGAGGTCTTATCTTGAATGGGGAGGGGGTGGGGGAAATGGGCTTCTTCTATGACCTTGTTCAGAGTTTGTCCAGTAATCCGTCCAATCCCCAGTCCCCCGCGTCTGGAGCTTTGGAAGGCCCAGCAGCAGGGGCAGATCCCCCCAGCCCTCTGAGCCCTCCCTGACTTGCTCCATCCCCGCCTGGCACCTGTGACTCAGGAGTGTTGACGGGCTCCCGCCCTGCTCTGCGCCACCCTCTCCCCTATGAACAGGGTGGGCCGTTGTGTCCCTACAGTGCTCCACCTACCTGCACAGCAACCTCGGAGCCTGGGTGGGACCTCACCTGAGCTGCCGCCCCCTCCCACACAGCCTCACCCCCAGACTGTCCATCAGGAATCCGTCTGGATTCTCCCCAGGCATTCCCCTGCCTGTCGACTGGACAAGCCTCTTCTCTTCTCGACCTGCTCTGTGCCGCCATGAGAAGGCCGCTACCCCACAGCCCTGCACTCCGGACGTAGTCGTCTGTGCCCAGCCCTGAGAGAGAACTGAAGAAGAAATTTACTGGTATCAGACACAGAAACCCTGCATCTTGGGAGAAAAGGGGGACTTGGGAAATCTTGAAGAAACAGGTCCTTGCCCATAACAATGCCCACGGCTGGATGCTGCTGTGGGAAGAAAGAGGGCAGGGTTTCTCTCTCCCATTCAGTAACTGTAGGGAAAGGGCAGCCCCTTCCTCTCCATGACCCCTGTTTCAGTATTTTGTAATGTGCAGATGATAAAACTTTCCTAAAAAAGGATCTAGTTATGAATAAATGAGATCATAAAAGTAAGTATACTTTAAAAACTGCTATGGCATGTACTTCTAATTCGGTATTCCCATTAAAGAAGAGAAAAGCCATGCTCTTGGTTCTCTGGGATTCCACTGGTTCTAAATTCGATGAGTTTTTACTCTGTCTGCTGCAGAGCAGGGGTTGGCCTCAGCATTCATAGTACTTTGATCCCTATCACAGAGAAGGTACAACATGGAAGCTTTCCTTAGTCCAAATATAAGCTTATATACCCCTTTTTAAAAATTCACTACTAGATCCATAAAAGACAAGATTTCTAATGTGAAAGAGCATGCTTGATTTCTAAGTGTGAGGAAGTCAGCCAGTAGGGCCCCAATATAATTCTTCATGAGTTTTTCTGCAAATCTTTAAAATCTCTCAATTCCAACAAATCTGGAGAGTCTGGAAATAAGGATGCTTTGCTTTCATGTTTTCATACACCGGGGAATGGGGAGGGCTCCGTGACTGAACATCACTGATAAAAACATGATAACTGAGTCTCATTACAGCCAAAGACAAGTCTCATATTTTAGCATTTTTATTAAAGCTTTTTAAATTACTGAGTGTCTGGTATACTCAATACTGGCTTAAGTGATTTATATTAGGCTATCCCTAGATACTCCATCTAATAAATAACATGGCAATCTCCTAACCCATAAATATCCCTGACCTCAGCAAAAAGCAATTAAAGCACGTTAGGAAAAAAACAAAAAAATGTGGCTTCCCAGTACTCCAGACTTCAGTGTCATTGGATGCTCCCAGTGGAATAATTCATGCCATTTATTGAGGGGGTCACATCTCCTGTGCTCACCACTCACCCACCAGAAATTTACATTCCTCTTGTCTTCAAACACAAAACACATCCCAAACTCTCTTAAAACGTTTAACATGTCATAATGATGCAGGTGTTTTAACATGAAAATAGTATTCCCAGCAACAAGTGTTCTACGATAATTTAGACAGTTTAGGCTGAAAATATTGTGCAAAACCTTTTGGGAAAGCAGCTGTGACAAAAATGTTGAAAATGCATTAAGTATTAGAGGCTCCAGTGTCATTAACCCAGAAGATATTTCAGACTAGTAAGCTTCAACCAGCATACCAGTGAAAAGCCATGGATATTTACAACAGTGGCTCCAAGTTCAGTGCTTTTAGCAGCAAAAAGACGCCTCTTTTTCTGAAAACAAAACAAAATAAAAAACACCTCTTCTCTGGCCTTCCCTGAACCTCCAGGGATGTATGAAGGAGAAAAAGTCTGGGTCCTTGCTTCCTACTTATATCAAAGATGCTCTGCATTGCATTCAACGCACCGGCACCCGGGTAGGAGAGAAAACAGCCGCACCCAGACACTTATTATACTCAGGGACGCTTACAGGAAACATTGTCTTGAATAGGAAAGGATAGCCCCAGTCCAGTTTTTACAGGGATTCTCCAAATTACAATCCCAGTGAGTCCATGGCCTACTCAACATAAATTTTAGAATCCCTCAGGCTTTAAGTCAACTTAATTTGACGTGTCTTCTAATAATGCTTTCCTTCATTTTATTAAACATTGTCTATTTTTATGTACCTCACTTCCCCGATAATGGTCACAAATGGATTGCTGGGAGAGGAGAGCAATTGCCTTCTATAATTTCACAGGAGCCTAATAACACCCTACTTACATGTCTTCTCTCTCCAGGCACGTCAAGGAGGGATACAGATGTTAGGCAGTAGGAATGTCACTACACATGAGCTTGGTTACAGAGAGATGAAGTGGGGAAATTTGGAAAAAAAGTACTTTTCTCTTCC
The DNA here is from genome assembly GCF_026419965.1 of Kogia breviceps. Classification (NCBI taxonomy): domain Eukaryota; kingdom Metazoa; phylum Chordata; class Mammalia; order Artiodactyla; family Physeteridae; genus Kogia; species Kogia breviceps. Next base: position 119,152,231 of record NC_081316.1, read on the forward strand.
CACTGTTTCATGTATTGGGAAGAGGAGCATTCACTCAGATCACTTCCCTAGCTTGGTGTCAGAAGATCTAAGTAACACGGTGAGGGAGGTGATGGAGAAGATTTATTTTTGCATCGAGAATATTTACATTTATTTCACATTCCTTGTAAACAAGAGATATGTTACCAGCAGATGCTCAGAGCTCCACAGGATTCTGCAAGCTACACAGTACCCCATTTCCAAACCATTTAATGCCATCTTCTGAAATGTTACTACCTTGACATAGTCGAAACAACAAGCTATTTTGAAACACAGATAAGTGTGAGTCCCATCTTTACTCTCAGGCCCTGCTAGCTTACCAGCTCCTCTAACTCATCTGTACTTTGTTTACCCATCCAGCGTTTACTTGTGCAAGACAAGCAAACGAGAATAGATCTCATCATCACCCTTCCTAAGACAAAAAGTAGCAGAGTATATATACTGTTGTTCCATGTTTATTAAAATATACCTTATACATTTTCAGAGTTGTGTTGTATTCCTGTGTATTCTCACATATTATAGTTTATTGAACTATTCACAGATATGTGGCTTAAAATCTGTTTCAATCTGCTACTACAATGTCACTCATACTTGTGTGTGTGTGTGTGTGTGTGTGTGTTAGGCTTGTGAATGCATCTGTACGGGACAGAGTTCCAGAACAGGTGGCGGTTTAAAGTGTAAATGCACCTGTCCTTTTGATGGTTACTGACAGATTTCTTATGAGGCTACCTGCCTCTCAAACAGTCTTGTCAGCAGCAACTAAGCTTCTGAATTTTTGCCAATACGATAAGTGAGAGATGGCGTCTCTGTGTGGTTTGATTGCATCCTTTCACATGTGTTAGGATGGTTTGCACTGTTTTCTGTGGACTTTCTCTCCATGCTCTTTGCCTGGGCTGGCTGGGCTTCCCAGGGTCCTCTGTAATTAATCATCTCTCTATGTCCGTCAACTAGAGTTAATTCACTGCAGTAGTTAGAGCTTGGCCTCTGAAGACAGAGGGCCTGGCCTGCTTCCTGGTGCTACCGTTTCCTGGCTGTGTGACCTTAGGGGGTTTATCAACTTATTTGAGCCTCACTTGTTAATCTATAAAATAGGGACACAGTAAGTACCTAAAAGGCAGGAGTGTCTAAGTTTCGGATGAGTCAGTGCGTGTCCAGTGCTCAGGACAGTGCCCGCTGGGTAGTCAGACCCCCCTGGCCCCGCTACTGCTCCTTTCACGCTTCCCGAAGGCGTTCCCTGCTCTGACGGCCTGGGGCACACTGGTCTAGGTCATCACTGAAGGGATTGGCTGGGTGGTCCTACCTGCCACACCACAGGGAGGGAGAGGCTTGACTGGGGACCAGAGGCACACCCTAAGAGTCAGGCTGATGATCAGTCTCCGTAAACAAACACTTCTGTGCACCGGCACCTCTATAAACCTGTGTGCCAAACAGAAACGCCGCTTTAGGTATATGTCACCAGAGAAATGTCAGGCTTGGGGGCACAGGGAGAGGAGGAGGGCAGAAGCACCTCTGCACATGCTCAGTGGAGCAGTGCGACCCTCACGTGAGCTCAAACGGATAAAACACCTCCTTTCCGGGGCTTCCCTGGTGGCGCAGCGGTTCAGAGTCCGCCTGCCGATGCAAGGGACGCGGGTTCGTGCCCCGGTCCGGGAAGATGCCACATGCCGCGGAGCGGCTGGGCCCGTGAGCCATGGCCGCTGAGCCTGCGCGTCCGGAGCCTGTGCTCCGTAACGGGAGAGGCCACAATGGTGAGAGGCCCGCGTACCGCAAAAACAAAACAAAACAACAAAAAACACCTCCTTTCCTCTTTGGAAAATGCAAGAGAAAAATGCATCTAGGGGAGATGTGATCGTTAAGGGCAGAAAGATGGCAACGTTGATCTGGACACACAGGCGTCTATTGCACCCCTAACTATCCATCTGTCTCTCAGATAAGACGGGGTGGGGGGGGTGAGTCAGAGAGTAAGTGGCCGGTAGGCATCTTACAGAAAGGAAATATGAGGAATCCAAGGCCTTGCTTTTAGGTATGTTAGGGTGGTAGGCAGAGAAGATGGCTATGGCCAGAGATTCTTAGCAATGGCAGAGGCAGGGAATTTTGCAAAGTGAACAGCTAGGTTCCCAATCCAATAGAGACAGCATGTTACTTCTGGAGAAAATAAAAATCTCCTTCCAAGCATAATGACATAGCCTTCGTCGTATTTATTTCCTCAGGGAAAAAGTCAGTGTAATAATATGCCATCCTTTTTATTGGAATATTTTGTTAATCACTAAATTAGATCTCTCCTAATTTTTTTGAATTGGGAAGTTAAAACCCCTATGGAGAGAGCTTTCTGACACGGCCATCACCCCTAAAGGGGACCCTGTGTTTAGACACTGAGCGCAGACAATGCCCAGCAAATATGTTTTGATGGAAGGAGGGAGAGGCAAAGGAGCTCTCAAACGACGGATGATTAATTTCCAATGGAATTCATTTCTCCTAAGGGTGTAAAAATGAGAGCTTAGACCCGGAACCTGCTGTGGTGCTTCTCAAGGTGATAAAAACTCATTACAGTTAGAGCCTATACTAGTGAATATGCCAGCAGCAGAAACACAGAGCATTTGGGAGGATTCGGAGTAAAGAGAGTCGAGCTTATAAATGGCCGAGCGCATTGACAGAGACTCGCAAAGGTTCTGCCGCTTCCCCCCTCCAGCTCTGACCACGATGATCCACCCACCAAGCTGGCTGGGCTGGGTACAGGAGCTGGGGGCTGGGCCACAGGGAAAGTGAAGTATGTGGGTGTGGAAGATTGCAAGACGGACAGCAGGCTTGAGAGGAAACAGGACAAAAGGAAAGTGGGTATTGTGAAGAGTTGGTCCTAGCTTAGAAACAGGTGCAGAATTCCTACCCCCAACACACACACACACACACACACACACACACACGCACACACACGCGCGCACACACGCACACACACACACATGCGCACACACACACACACACACCTGCTCTAAAAACAAAGGAGACTGGAGTGGGCTCCAGGGTGTACCTCAAAGGGCATGCTTCCGGCAGAGGTCCAGACACACACACACACACACACACACACACACACACACACACAGTCATTTACATTCATTTGCTCATTTTACCCCTGAATTCAGTGCCATTTCAAAGCTAGATAAGGCAACAAACAAGTATTCATAATCATGTATCAAGTAGCAATATTTCCACAGTGGTAAGTGTGGAGCCACTCTCCCCTATCCAACTCCCTTAAAATATTTTTTAAAAGTCAAGATATCTTGAAATTGAGCAGGACCCTGGGGGGGCTCCTGGGCACAAAAGTCTTTCTGTGGAGCTTCCCTGGTGGCGCAGTGGTTGAGAGTCCGCCTGCCGATGCAGGGGACGCGGGCTCGTGCCCCGGTCCGGGAAGATCCCACATGGTGCAGAGCGGCTGGGCCCGTGAGCCACGGCCGCTGAGCCTGCGCGTCCGGAGCCTGTGCTCCGCAACGGGAGAGGCGCACCGCGATGAAGAGTGGGCCCCGCTCACTGCAACTAGAGAGAGCCCTCGCACAGAAACGTAGACCCAGCACAGGCATAAATAAATAAATAAATAAATAAATAAATAAATAAATAAATAAATAAATAAATAAATAAAATTTAAAAAGTCTTTCTGTGTCCCAAGTTTCTTGTTTGTAAGAAATAGGCTTCACTCGGCCTCCTTGACCTTCCCTGAGTTGCAATGGGTAGGTTCAAACAGTTGCTAATCAGGGAAGGGAGGGGCTGCAGAGACACGGGAGGAGTGCTCAAAGGAAACAGTAGTGCAGCCTTGGGGCAGGTCCTGGTGCCCCCTCAGGGGATGCCCATCTCAATTATCTTTGAGCTGTTTGGCAGATACTGAAACCCCCTCCAGGTGGGAGAAATTAACTGTCTGCCGCCCACAAGCACGTAGACCCCAGACCAGCTGGAACCAGAAGGCTGATGATGTTGACTCCCGTTTAGCTCCCCACCAACCAGTCAGAACGTCCGCCAGCCGATCACGCCCTCTCTGAACCCTCACTGTAAAACTCCTCACTACCCCCTCCAGGTCGGGACACACAGTTTTGAGGGCATTAGCTGTGGCCCCCTCTGCCTGGCAAGGCAATAAGGCTATTCTTTTCTACTTCACCCAAAGCTCTGTCTCCTAGATTCAATTTGGTGTCGGGGTACAGAGGCTGGATTCAGCATCAATCTCAAGGGATCTCCTGGTTTAAGAGGAATACCTAACTCCCAGAGGACACAGTAAAGTATTTAAAGGCTTGAATTCTGTTAAATTAAAAGCTAAAATCAGTCAGCAAGGTTTTAGTTTTATCCCTTATCTGTTTTCCAAAATATGTCTTTAGCCATGTCAACTTCTTCTTTTGTTTTCTCTCTCCTCCCTCAGACCTCTGTCCTCATAAGCTGTCTAACTGGAATAAAGACATGTTATTAAATACACGCAGATTGTATATAGAGGATGGTATCAGCCCTCTCCCCCCATGAACTTGATTATAAATCCCATACACAACAGGTGAGCTCATATAAATACAAGCTCATATGACATACACAGAACGGCTCCCAGGGCAGAAGGAGACCTGAAACTAATCTGTGATGCTAGCTCTCTAAATCTGGCCGCAAATGGGAGTCTGAGAGCAGGGCTGTGTCAGTTTCATCCATTGCTGCCCAAGGGAAGGGAGAGCCCTGACTGGTAGAATCCACCTGCCTGGTTTCTGTAGCAGAAATAATTTCTGTAAATCGAGTGGATTATGCCAGAACAACTGGATGCCCTAAAACATCTGAACAGGGCAATTATGTCCCATCTACTTGATTCTGTCACCTTCTAATTTAAATGTAGTTTCCCATTTAGACTTTGTATGAGAAGAAAAAGGGCTAATGGAGAGATTCCTTGGGCCAGGCCAGGCTGCAGGCTTGGCTCATTTGCAAATCAATAAAGTGCTTCTGAGTGCCTGACTGTGAGCCTCCCTCAGAGGCGGGGGCATTCTCAGCGCCCTACAAAACAAAGTTCTGAGCCTTGGGGACCAAGGGGCACCCAGGGCTACCTAAGAAGCTGCTCTGTCCCATGCGGCTGGTCAGATCTTGATTTGTCCAGGTTCCCTCTGAGCCTGGGCCCGCTGATCGGTCCTCTCCGGGCAGTGAGGCATCCCCGTTTCCGTTCCTGGAGGGCTGGGAAAGCACAACTGGCAGGGACCCTCCTAGTGCCCAGCTCAGCAGGTCTCAGCAGTTCCTTCGGAATTAGATACCCCTCCTAAACGCGGAGAGCCCTTGAGATCTCTTGAGTTTTTAAATATTTTAATACTTAATAGTGTTTTCATTGCTAACAAGCCCCCAGGTGATGCGGAGGCCAAGGTTCTGGGGAATGCAGTTTGGACACCCACGACGCCCCCTCCTTGAAATTGGCTGGAGAGAACCTGAGACCATTCCCCCATTCACATGAGAGATTTTGCCACTTTGGGAGGAAATGGAAACGTTCCTCCTTTATGAAGTTGAACCCTGTCTCATTCTCCGATATCCCCTGTATTTATCTGCAAGTCCGTTCCTAGTTAAGAGCAACTGCAATCGCTTGATATTTCCTTTACAAAACAAGGAAGAGGTTTTTTAAAAAAGCACCCTAAACACAATAAACAGTGCTGTCACCCAACCCAGGTGTTTAATTCTCTGAGAGATCTGAAGATAGATTCAGCAATCCCAAATGTATGGATACAGCTCTTGTTCCTTGTGTCTAGAACATATTTATCTACTTTTTCTCCACTTACAGAACGCCTACTCATCCTATAAAACCTATTTTTAAGGTATCACTTCCGCTCTAAAGCCTTCCTGGACCCTCTTTAACCAAAATGAATTAAACCCGCCATTCTCCTTCTCCACCCGTGCCTTCCTCTCTGGATGCACGTCACACAATGAATTGGATGTATGGTCCTCACTTATGTGGTATTCCTGATAAACGGGAAGCTTCTGGTTGCCTCCTCTACTGGCTGGTAACCACGCAAGGGCGATTTTTTTTTTAATCATCCCTAGTTCCAAACACAGCATCCTCACTTAACAGGCACAACAATTGTTGCTCTGAACTGAATGGTGGACATAGAATCAAGCAGAAAATAAAGTTGGTGACTTAATAGGCTTGGTTATTTGCCTTTCCCTGAAGACATCCATTTATTCCTGAGTCACTGTGGACCAAAGATTAGAAGAAGTGGAAAGAGTGCACTAAGCTGATGAACTGACAAGTGACACCCACAGGGAAGAATGTGACAGATTCGCCAGCAAAAAGAGCTCAAAATGTGGGGCTGCTGAGGGCACATCCAGGTAGCATTTCTGGGAGGTAAACAAATACAATCAACTGCTGTTGAAAATATGAGGATAAGTAAGCAAGATATGGTTAAATTAAAACAGAGACATTCTATGTCAAGACAAAGATGCTTATAATACACTTTTAACAAAACACATAAAAATAGTTTAAGATGTAGGAAGTGTTACTGTTCCTCAAGGAAGCTTCAGTCGTCTAGAAGATTCGCTCATCTGGAGCATCTCATTATCTGACAAGGCAGCATGAATAATGCACTGCTATACATTTTCCCGGGATCCGCCATGCTCTCCCCTTCCCAAACTCCCTGCTGCCGCCACAGGTGAAAGTGCCTGGGGAGGAACTGGGTCTCCTGTGTTTGGTTCACATGCAGAGCGAGAAGAGGAAAGGTGTTGCTTTGGAAAGACCACCTCTCCTCCCTCACATCCTCTCCCCAAGTTCCTCGCTCCTCCGGGAGCGCCCAGGACAATGGATAGCTGGCCTCGTGGAAGGCAGGCCTGCCAGGGAGCTCTGTGGGGATGTCCTGCCCTGTGTATCTTCCTGGGGCCTGTGGCTGTTAGTGCAGAGGAGAGCACACTGGGACCTGAAATGTATGTATCAAACTAGAGGAGGAAACTGCTCTCCTTCCCAGCTGACCGACAAATATCAGCCAAATTCTGCTCTCCTTGGTTCCAAGTCCGACGGCTGTTCCACAGTCACCACACTATGTTTGTAAAGTGTGTCTGGTTTCAATCTGGGCAAAACTCTAGGCCAAAGCTACAAAACCTTTTAATGGGTCTTGCTTCATCTCAAAGGCATCAGATCCCGGCTTGAACCTGGTATTTATTCCTCAATACTGGGTCAAATCGAAGATTCTCAGGGACAGAACGAGTGCCAGGGCAGAGAGCAAATAAACCATGTTCAGCCAGTGTTTGCCAAAGGCATCGGAAGCCAGCTCGCCCCTGGGAACCTTGGATGCATCCAGAAAGGACGGGAGCAGGGGCTGCTCACAAAGTGCTGGCCTGGCCATGCTGTGCTGAGGACAAGGCACATCAGGTCCACACTCAAGGGACTGAGGGTCTCAGCCTCAGGGCCCTTCGCCACCTGCCAGGCCTGAGTTTTCAACCCGAGCTTTGTGATCCACTACAAGTCCCAATACTCCGAGCCTTAGCTGAGGGGTGTGGTAAAAAGAACACTGACGTCTCTTTCCATGTGCTTATATTACCAAGTCATGGAGTTTATCTTTGATTGCAAATGATTTTCACTAACACTAAAGACAAATTAAAAAGGGGAGGAGGCATGGGCTAAAGTATTCTTTTTTTTCCCTCAAACTCTACAGCTAAGACATCCCTAAGGGTATTTCTATCTGTTTGGGAGTTTTCTGTGAACTACTTGAGATGCACCTGCTGAGAATATTATTCCTAACAGAGACCCTTCAGGGGCACACTCTGGTGAGTCCATAAGTGCCAACTGATCCATGGAAAAATGGTAGGATCATTGATTCATTTCTACCAGCAAGACCCATGTGAGAGGCCAGAGAGGGACCATAAGGAAACACTATGCTTGATAAATCAGCTAACCCTTGAGAGAAAAAAACGTAATTTGTTGATTAGGGGGAAGCAGCAAATTTAAATTAATTTAGATTTATCTTGAGAAGTGGTTTGATTTCTAGAAGGGCTTGTACAAGTCTCATGGTTGACAAACCCACAAGCCTGAAGAAGGGAGAGGAAGGTACAAAAACTTCCAAGAGGTACCCTCCTTAACCATTCTGGTCCTTGTTATTCTGAATTCTGGGCCCATGTATGGCTCAGCCTGAACAAATAATAGCGTCTATGATTTTCTTAACACACCAGTTCTATATCTGCTGCACGTAAGGCTGCATGCCAGCTGTTGTAATGTGAGACAAACAAAAGACAGTCTCTTTCCAAAGAGAATATAAAGAACTTTAAAAGACTATATAAAAACATCCCTTGTTCCAATAAAAAATACAGTTATCAATAATAAAGGATCCAGAACATATTCATTCTAAAATGGGCTTAAGATTATTTACAAGAAACACAGATCGCTCTTGATTTTTCTCCTGGGATTATAACCCTACTCAATGTTCTTCCAAAGCACTGAGGACTATCTGGGCCTTTGCTTTGATTTATGGAATCATGAAATTTTAGAGCTAAAAGGGACTTTAGACATCTCCTAGGGATCCAGTCTGCTGTCCCACAAATGAGGGCCCTGGGGTCCAGGATGGGGACGCCTGCCTGTCTTAGTCCATCTGAGCTGCTGTAACAAAACACTGCAGACGAGGCGTCTTGCAAATAACAGAAACGTGTCTCTCCCGGCTCAGAAGGCTTTAGTGTGAGACTGGGATGCCAGAGGGGTGGGGTCAGGGCCCTCATCCAGCGTGTAGTCTGCTTGCCGTGTGTCCTCACGTGGCAGAAAGGGCGAGGGGGCTCTCTGGGGTCTCCTTTATAGGAGCACTTAACCCACTCAGGAGGGCTCAGCCTGCAGCACTGAACCACCTCTCAGAGCCTCACTCGCTAAGAGCATCTCCTTTGGGGCTCAAAAGTTCAACATGCGGAAATTTTGCGGGGACACGCATTCAGACCACAGCTTTGCCCAAGGTCACACAAACAGGACAGCGCATGCAATTTCATGTCATTCACCACTTCTGGCAGCTGAACGGAAACTGCCTACAGGATATGGAGACAGATCAAAACCCACAAACATCACCTCTCCCACCACCGCCGAGACAAAGTGAGGAGGACCGCCCTCCCTCCGCCCACCACCCCACCCTCGGCTGGCCCACAGCCCACAGCCCACGGTAACCTTTGCGATGCTATCTCCACGCACCCATCTCCTGCCAGAGCTGCTCCCCACGCGAGCTTTCCCTGCACAAAGCACGGCAGGAAAGAGGTGTGATGTGTGCTGGGCCCAGACACCCCCGGGTGGACGTCAGACCCCACTTCGTCCTCTGGACTGAACTCTCCTCAACCTGGAATTTTACCCACTGGAAAGAAACCCCAGGAGGAGGAGGTGAAGTCTGACTCCTTCTCACAAATATGCAGTGAAACTTATGAGGCCTCTGTGAGCTCCTGGCTGAGAATGAGCTCCTCATTTTCTTTGTGAAATTAATTTTATGGAAAAGGATATTCCAAACAAAAGCCTATTCTTACCCTTCTGGAATGGCTATCTATGAAAAGAATGGGGACTAAAGAACGATACAATAAATAACACCATTTTTACCCTTTTTATTGTCTTTACAACGGTTGTTATTAAATACGATGATCAGGGAAAGTGCCAGGTGAGATCTGAGAGACCTAGAAGCCAATTCAGATTCTTCCCAGAGGCCGCTGTTGGCAGCGGTGGATTCCGGGGTCTTCTTCCCTCCATTGCAGAGAGAGAAGCATCGCGTCCCTCAGAAATAAGCCAGCCGGGTATCCATACGAACTAAGCCAAGCAAACTCAGGAGTCGAGGACTCCTGGTTTTCCTTCTTCCCCTATTAACCCTGCAGGCAGAGAGAGAGAAAAGACCCCCTAACTCCCTGTCATCCCTGGTCAGAGGATGTGTTCTCTGGCTGCCAAGCCCCCTGCTCTGAGGAAGCGCCAGAGCTTGACAGCACCTGGGCACTTCATGTGTCTTTTGGTAGCTGAGCAATGCCTATTTCAATCCATACCCTTTGTCAAAAATCCAGCTCGGAATGCAGCTCTTCAAGAAAACCTTTCTCGTTAACCTCACCTGACTCACGGCTCTCCTTTTTTTTTTTTTTTTTTTTTTTTTTTTGCGGTACGCGGGCCTCTCACCATTGGCGGCGTCTCCCGTTGCGGAGCACAGGCTCCGGACGCGCAGGCGCAGCGGCCATGGCTCACGGGACCCAGCCGCTCCGCGGCACGTGGGATCCTCCCGGACCGGGGCTTCGTGCCCCCTGCAACGGCAGGCGGACTATCAACCACTGCGCCACCAGGGAAGCCCACACAGGTAACTTTTTTTAAAAAAATTTGCGGTACACGGGCGTCTCACCGTTGTGGCGTCTCGCGTTGCGGAGCACAGGCTCCGGACGCGCAGGCGCAGCGGCCATGGCTCACGGGCCCAGCCGCTCCGCGGCACGTAGGATCTTCCCGGACCGGGGCTTCGTGTCCCCTGCAACGGCAGGCGGACTATCAACCACTGCGCCACCAGGGAAGCCCACACAGGTAACTTTTTTTTTTTTTTTTGTGCGGTACGCGGGCCTCTCACTGCTGTGGCCCCTCCCGTTGCGGAGCACAGGCTCCGGACGCGCAGGCGCAGCGGCCATGGCTCACGGGCCCAGCCGCTCCGCGGCACGTAGGATCCTCCCGGAGGGGCTTCATGCCCCCTGCAACGGCAGGCGGACTATCAACCACTGCGCCACCAGGGAAGCCCACACAGGTAACTTTTTTTTTTTAAATTTGCGGTACACGGGCGTCTCACCGTTGTGGCGTCTCGCGTTGCGGAGCACAGGCTCCGGACGCGCAGGCTCCGCGGCCATGGCTCACGGGCCCAGCCGCTCCGCGGCACGTAGGATCCTCCCGGAGGGGCTTCGTGCCCCCTGCAACGGCAGGCGGACTATCAACCACTGCGCCACCAGGGAAGCCCACACAGGTAACTTTTTTTTTGTGTGTGTGTGCGGTACGCGGGCCTCTCACCGTTGTGGCCTCTCCCGTTGCGGAGCACAGGCTCCGGACGCGCAGGCTCAGCGGCCATGGCTCACGGGCCCAGCCGCTCCGCGGCACGTGGGATCTTCCCGGACCGGGCACGAACCCGCGTCCCCCGCATCGGCAGGCGGACTCTCAACCACTGCGCCACCAGGGAAACCCAGGGCTCTCCTTAAAGTGTGTCTTTAATCAACAAATACGGAGAACCCTCCTACACTCCAGCCCTGAGCCAGGCACTGAGGTAGCAAAAACACACAAGACTCAATCCCTGCACCACGTTATTCCTAAGAGGGTGATGTGACAAGCGTCCAATGTGATGCATGGGTGTGATGTGTACCCGGCAAGTCCACAAAGATCTCACGAAGAAGATGGCAGCGCGGCTTTCTGGGAGGCACATCTATAGATATAACTAGCTTCAATTCATTACTTTAAACTATCCGCTCTTATTTCTCTTCCGAATATTTATGTTGCTCTTTCTATCGGGTGGAAGGAATGGAACTAAAGGAAACACACACACGGAGTATCATCTCGTCCCGCTATGTGCTGGGCGTGCAGCAGAGAATGGGGTCTCTTACCTGCCTGGCTCCCTTGCTCTGATACGTTTTGCTTTGACTTGACTTTTCTCCTCCATCCCACATATGCAAACTCTCCTCCTCTTTTCACACCCAACTTAAATTCCTCCTTTGTCCATTAAAACTTTTGTGATGATTCTGTCCCATATTTATGTCTCATTTATCTTATTATTATTTTTTTCAGTGGCTATTAAGCCAGTGACATCGACAATAAGAATAACATGAAACTGACCTCTGCAAGAGACAAGTATGCTTATATGAATCATCCTGTTTAATTTTCCTAATACCTCTTTCTGGTTATTAGGAAACCTCCTTTACAGGTTAATACATGCAGAGCAGCTAAGAACAGATAGAAAGCCAACCATAAGCAATGGCTCGAAATTGCATAGAAGAGGTGCAGCCAGGAGCTGAAGTCCTGTCTTGAGATTCCTAATCCATTTTCCCACCATCCTGGCTGACCCTTGTTGAATTGTTGAGTGTCCTGTCTCTTCAACCAGAGCCTTGATCTCGGTGTGGCTGATACAGATACGGATACTCTTTTGGACTCCTGAGGTTATCCTGCTCAGGCACCCCCATCTCCCACCACAAAGCCCAACACGGTTTATCACAAGTAAATGCTCAGTTAATCCTTCCAACTGTTTGAGAATCACCAGTTAAGTTTCAATCAGTGATTCACACGATGATGATTTCCATATATTTATTTTAGGAGATGGGAGAGAGAAAGATGAGAGCTAAAATAATATGTGAAAAGAGAAAGGAGGAGAGAGAAAAAGGGATACAGAGAAAAGAAGTGATGGGGAAAGAGAAGCAAGGAGGGAGAGAGCAGACAGTGGGGGAAGGAAAAACAGGAGGGAGGAGAGAGAGCAGCGCCGGTCTCCCCAACCCATCTCAGGCCCTTAAAGGAAGCAGGTCTGCAGAAAACCAAGACAAGCGCTACAAGGTTACGGGTGATAACTGATGTTTTCGTGGGGCAAAAGGAAAAAGGAGGGGTTGAGGATGAAAGAAGTCAGGAGGGAGATGGAAAAGTTTTCAGGGTCACAGGATACATTTATCAGAAGCTTTTAAAGAAGTGTTTAAGAGCAGCTAAGCTGTTGCTATGGAAATAGGTAAAAGCAAATCCATTATCTGCAACCTCTGGATGCCACCAGCTTGCCACTGGGGGGCATATTCTTCATTTTATTATTATTTCTTTTTCTTTTCTCTCCTCTATTTTTTCTCCCTGTCTGAACACATCACTGGAATTATGAGAAACAAATTAATAAAAGCTGAAGGAAAGGGAATTTGACTCCCTCAGAGATTATATTAACACACGAGGGAAACTTCACCCCATGTGTCAACTCGTAAAGAGAGAGATTATTTCAAGAAGATAAGACGGAAAAAAACCAACAATATATGAATAGCTGGAGGGATAAATGTCCTGTTCCTCCTAGAGCCACTCACATCCTTGGCTGCATCTCTTAAGTTTGTGCTAAAACCCACAGAAGGCAGCATATGCCTCCTGGTTTACACCCAGACTGTGACCCTTGATTGCAGCCATTTAAGAGGCTTTGAAGATTCAGGAAAGAATCGGCAGAAGCCATTTTACAAGTGTCCTTCATTTCACATAAAAGCTGTGATTTAGCTATGGGCTAACTCTGAAGCAAATTTATGTAAAGCCAGTGTCATTTCCCACAATATTGGTGTCTGAAATACAGGTTTTAATCAACGGAAGCTTTAAATGTGCGTATATGTGGGAAGTGCTAACGATGCTAACTTTCCCATCCCCACTATTATCGTGCGATCTGCCCGCCCACGCAGTCTTCCCTCCTCCCCATTTCCTGGGTAACAGACATTTCTGCCCTGATTTGGGGTCAGTACCTGTGACTCCACACAGACAACATGCAGAACTTGGTTACCTTTTTCCATTTGCCTGTAAAGTGACGGTCTCACAGTTATATCAGATTCTTAGTAATTATCAAAACTCACAGTGTAATACCTCTTTCCACCCACCCCAATGCCTGATCATTCATGTGTATCCCTGAAACCTAAAAGTCCATCGAGTCTCCTCCTCACGTCTTCATTCCAACAGCCAATAGGTCACTACATCCGGCAATATTCATTGTCTAAAATGACTTGTATTTCTTCATTCTTCCTCATCTCCATGACCATGATCTTTTTTTACTGTTTTAAATTTATTTCATTGAAGGATAGTTGACTTACAATGTTGCGTTAATTTTTACTCTATAGCAAAGTGATTCAGTTATACATATATATACATACTTTTTCAGATTCTTTTCCATTTGGAAAAGAATTTTCCAAATTTTCCATTTTATCACAGGATATTGAATATCCTAACCCTAACCCTATGCTATACAGTAGGGCCTTGTTGTTTACCCATTCTACATATAATAGTTGGCCTCTGCTAATCCCAAACTCCCGGTCCTTTGCTCCCCTACTCCCCCACCTTGGCAGCCACAATTCTGTTCTGTCTGTGAGTTTGTTTCTGTTCCGTAGATAAGTTCATTTGTGTCATATTTTAGATTCCACATATAAGTGATACTATATGGTATTTGTCTTTCTCTGTCTGACTAACTTCACTTAGAATGATAATCTCCGGGTCTATCCATGTTGCTGCAAATGGCATTATTTCATTCTTTTTCATGGCTGTGTAGTATTCCATGGCACATATAGGTACCACATCTTCTTTATCCATCCATCTGTCCATGACCGTGATCTAACTGGGGCTCTTATCCCTTCTTATTTGAACTTCCCCAACTACCTCCTAACTGCTTTGCCTGCCTGCCTCAGGGCCTCACTTCCATCCTCCACTTTGCTGAGGAAGCTATATTTCTTTTTTTTTTTTTTTTTTTTTTTGAGGTATGTGGGCCTCTCACTGTTGTGGCCTCTCCCGTTGCGGAGCACAGGCTCCGGACACGCAGGCCTAGCGGCCATGGCTCACGGGCTTAGTTGCTCCGCGGCATGTGGGATCTTCCCGGACCAGGGCACGAACCCGTGTCTCCTGCATCGGCAGGCGGATTCTCAACCACTGCGCCACCAGGGAAGCCCCAAGGAAGCTATATTTCTAAGATGCAAATCTGACCACTTGGCTCTGCTTCCTAAAATCCTTCACAGGTTCCCCATAGCCCCCTTGAACTCCTTGGGATGGTGAGACCCTATCCCCTGCCATCTCTGCAGACTTAGCAGATGCTCTACTCCTGCATGTGCCCTGGGCTCCAAGTTTGTGTGTCATCCTCACTAGATATATGTTCCTTGATGGCAAGAGCTGTAGCCTGTTCATCTGGGTCTCCTCAGGACCCGGGTCAGTGCCTGAAAAAAAAAAGTGTCTCCCTAAATGCTTGTTGATTGCTGCTGGTGGGGATTCATTACCTCACTGCCTAATGGAAGCCATCATATAGCTCACGTTCCAATCCACTGTGAAAATTATTCAAGGCCTCATGGTAAAATGAATGCATGCCTTTCTTAATCAGTTCTGTGAATTTAAATTCTGAATCATGAGCTCACTTAGAGACATAACCACTAAACACCCCATGTAAGTCAATGGCCAACGACAGCATGGGTGAGCAAGGACATGGGCAGCTAAGTAAATGTACTGACGCTCAAATTTAAAACAAATTATGATCCATTTTGCAGCAGATTTCCCTTTGCAATTGAAATTATTGGGCTGCAGAGCTACTAGTCTCGTGCCCATACAGCTGCATCCTCAGCAATTATTGGACACCAATGGAGTTCAGAAGGGTCACACTTGGCGTGGGCAAAACTGAAGGCTTCCAGGGTTAAAAAGGATACTTGGAAGAGTTTGTAGTAAACTCTGTTTCCCCCAGTCGTGCATGAACCAAAAGCACTGACTGTGAAGAGTCAGAGAAGAATGTATCTGGGTT
Organism: Kogia breviceps; assembly: GCF_026419965.1. NCBI lineage: Eukaryota > Metazoa > Chordata > Mammalia > Artiodactyla > Physeteridae > Kogia > Kogia breviceps. The sequence continues at coordinate 119,167,656 of NC_081316.1, forward strand.
GCAATATGGGCTCTTGCTTGAAAACAGATGATGAGTGCTCCAAAATGAGGGCCTGGCAACACAGCTCCCTCAAATTTAAAGAACCAAAATTGATGTTTTCAGGGCATGGTCTGTAGTTACTTCGAGCTTGGAGAGAAATGATGGATTAAGAAAGTAGACACACAGATATTTCGTGAAGCACTATTTGGAGACTAGGGCTCTCAGGAAAAAAGAAAGTCCAGTATGAAAAAAAAAAAAAAAATCGGTTAGTACCCAAGAGAGTAATTTTGTTGGCATTTAGGTGGCTCTTGACATTTTTGTGACTAAGAGGGAATCCGCAGGCCACACTGAAGAACTGTTCTTCCTAATCATCCAGAACAACTAAAGGCAAGCTCTGATCAGAACTGAAAAATGGAACTGGAAATGATGGTAAAAACCAGAACTCCATGCCCGTACTGTATCCAATTTATACATAACTTCCAAGACTGGTCCATTTAATAGCCCAGTGTGCTGGAGTACACGATGAGGGAGAAATAACGAGGAGATGTGAGGAGGGAAAAGGATGGTCTGCGAAGCAGAAACTTTTGAGCTGGATAAGTCCTGGCAGGAAGTTATCCAGAGAGGAGTGATGCTGTCTAGAAGACCTTTGGGTTGGGTTTCTCATTTCAGCATAGCGCTGATTATTTGACTCAGACTGAGCAAATTTTTAAAAATTGGCTAACACTAAAACTGGAAACTGGAAAAGCACAAATGCCACCAAGGACGGCCTCTGACACTGGAAATGCCTTCACACAAATGCTGAGCTCGGTGAGTGGACAGAGATCAGATCACACGTTAATAGGCAAGATCAGCCCCTGAACCACGGTCTGTGCGGTATTCACTGTGCTGCCTTGCACGCATATACAGAGTGTACAGAAAGTGCCCGTCTGTGCTCCTCGCTGGCAAACAGACCTCCTCTGGTTGGGCCTGACCAATTTTTTTCCGATTCACTAAGATACTTGCAGACACAGTGTCAGTTTAAGTGGTCGTACCCTTTCTGAGATACGTGGTACCACCCCCTCCCTAGAGATGAGGCTTATGCGTCCAGTCAATAGCAGATTGAGGATTTGAAGATGGGAGTTTGACCTCAAAGCCTGTGCTTGTTAGCACTCTGCTATGCCCTGGGACAACACTCTGCCCTGTTGCTTAGAGTTTAAAGAATCCGTGTTAGGTTTGTAAATTTGTAGCTGTAAGTGAGAATGAGGAGAAAGAGAGAGAGAGACAGAGAGAGAGAGAGAGGGAGCGAGGGAGGGTGGGAGAGGGAGAGAAAGTAGTGTGTGTGTGTGTGTGCACTGGGGAGGGGCCATACCCATCCCCCACTGCCTCTGGGTTGGTTGCTGGCTTTTACAAAACTGACCTTCTCCTTGAAGATCCTGCTTAATGGCTAAGGGGTCTTACACTGGAGGGTTGGACATGTTTTGGACATGGTTAGAGGTGAACGCTCTAAATGCCACTGAGCTGTTCACTTTAAAATAGCTTATTTCATGTTATGTGAATATCACCTCAATAAATTATTTTTTTAAGCTCACTTTCTCCACAATCTTACATAATTAAACTCACTTGATAAGGTGTTTTATTTTCAGTGCCCACTTAACCCCTTCTGAAGGCAATCTGCAGAAGCCAATTTTACAGGTTTATTTTAAAGCACTGAAGTGCTATTGTCAGCTTCTGCACTGTAATAAAACTTCACTGATTTGCAGTTTCCAAGTAAGTGAAAGTTTTCCTGGGTGGAGGTGTAATAGGGAAGAACAAATCTGACTCCATATTGGATCTGTTCCTTTTACTGTAACCTTTGCGCTCTGTTGCCTGTGCGGGCTCTGCACCTTTTGTAAAAGAATGTTGCCTACAGCCTGAAATATATACAGGTTAACCCATTCTCAAGGCTCTGACCTTTAAGGACATGGCACTTTTCCATTCATATACAGATAAGAAGTTGCAGAACAGAGAATAACATTTGTCTTGTTGGAGGTTTACAGGAACATCATGACCTGACCTACGTGGACAGCTGTACAGAGGATTCCGACACAAAGAAGTTTTCATCAACGAATCTCACCCCTCTCTCATCTTGCCTTTAAAAGTGCTTTGCTGAGGGCTTCCCTGGTGGCGCAGTGGTTGGGAGTCCGCCTGCCGATGCAGGAGACACGGGTTCGTGCCCTGGTCCGGGAGGATCCTACATGCCGCAGAGCGGCTGGGCCCGTGAGCCGTGGCCGCTGGGCCTGCGCGTCCGCAGCCTGTGCTCCGCAATGGGAGAGGCCACAACAGTGAGAGGCCCACATACCGCAAAAAAAAAAAAAAAGTGCTTTGCTGAAACTCTTTGGGGAGTTTGGGGTGTTTGGGGCATGAGCCACCCGTCTCCTTTCTTGGCCCTGCAATAAATCTTTCTCTGCTCCAAACTCTGACATTTTGGTTTGTTTGGCCTCACTGTGCGATGGGCACAGGAACTTGTGTTCTGTACCAGGTGGGGTAGTGGGTGCAGGATTTACCTCCAAAATGTTGACAGCAGCCAAAAATTCTGGTACCTCCAGTTAGAAATGCCTTAGGTGGGCAAGTTTAGATGACCACATCGTCATCAACTACTACCATCTAAAGGGAGATTTACAACATGGATTCTTGAGGAACATCAATCCACTGATTGATTTTATGGATGAAACCAAGGGTGAGGGATATGAGGTAACTTGGCCAAAATCACACAGAAAGTTGAAGATATTCCAGGTCCTTGAAGCCAGATCTCCTGATGGATCCCTATCTGGGCTCTCTTGATCTGACCATGCTGGTTGCCATGGCCTTTGGCTTCTAACCAATAGAGTCTCCAAGGGTCAAGATGCCCTCCCTCTCTTCCTTGACTCTTGACTGAAATAAATCTCCTGTAAGACACAGCCCTTGCTGCCTTGGCACTTGTGAGCTCCCTGGGAGGCCCAGGCTCAGGGTTTGCTTTAGTGTCAGCTTCTAAGAGTGGTCACGTTCTGATGATTCATCCCATATTGTCTGTATTTCTTCTAAATCTCTGCATAATTTGTTTTTTTTTTTTTTTTTTTTTTCTGTGCAAGAAGAGCTCAGAAAATACGGTTCACCACTGAGAGTGGAGGCTGCCATGCAGGAGCACAGCATCAGTTGATGACACTGAGGAAGCGATCCCACTGTACCCGGTAAGGTTCCTGAATGAGTGTGACAGGCACTTAGAAAATAGGCTACCTAAACGATGTGATGTGAAGGAATTCATTTGCACTCCTCCTAAGGGACTTTTCCCCTGTGGGCATGCATTTATACATTATGTTCTCCACAGTGTAAAAAAAAAAAAAAGCAGAGATTCTGGTCTCCGTGACTGTGTTTTATGTGCGGGATTAAACATGCTAAGAAAGCTCCGTAGGTTACATAGTCCTAGTGAAGAGCCGGTGGGGTGGGGTAGACAAAATACATATAACTCAGTGACTCCTGACTCCTCCACTTCTTATTAATGAAATCCTGGGCACAGTGCTTAATACTGTAGAACCTTTCCCTCCATCTGTGAAAAAGGCATAATGGTAGTACATCCGACCTCATAACGTTGTGATGGGATTCCAAAAAGCAGATGTAAATGGAGTCACTTTGAGAGCTGTAAAGTTCTTCTGCTGTCTTACAAATAACAATCTGTAAATTGTACACTGCAGCTCTCCACAGTCTGTTGGAACTTGCGCCATTAAAACTCAGAAGTGGAAAGTGTCCCTTAGAAAGTGTAGAAACGAAGCTTTCTGCCTCCTGGAAGCCTCTGTAGGTCGTCTTCTTTACTCACCAGATTTTACTTCAACCCGAGTATCCTTTTTTTTTTTTTTTTTTTCACATGGTCAATATTTCCAAAACATATATGCTTACACTCGGGTTAACTCTGGCTTGTGTCCATGATATGTGCCATTAAGGTCTACTGGTGACCTCCCAGCAAGTCCCACATGTGGACCACGTTCAGGCTACATACCACTCTTGAATGATAACTCAGGAATCATATATACTTGATCTCATCCCCAAATGTGACCTTCTTCAAACTGTTAGCTCTCCCATGACCCCACTCACCTTACAGGGGCTCACAGGAACCAGGATCCCAAGGTCCGCTCAGACTCCTGCCTGGGCTGCGTCCCTCCCCAGACCCTTAACTGGGCTCAAATCCCGGACACTGACTACTGCCTAACAGAATTCTCTGGTGTCCCACACCCACCCCAATGCCCATGACTGGCATCTCCCAGTTATACAAATAAGACTTCCTTGCATTCAACTCTCTAGGTACTTAGAACACCAGGGTGCTCTTCACGTTTATTACTTTATCCCATTGCCCAGACATGTTTACCTACTCTGTTTCCTATGCCTATTAAACACCCAATATTTTTAAAAATTTTCTTTCTTTATTTATTTTTTATACAGTAGGTTCTTATTAGTTATCTATTTTATACATATTAGTGTATATATGTCAGTCTCAATCTCCCAGTTCATCTCACCACCCACCGCCTTTCCCCCCTTGGTGTCCATACATTTGTTCTTTACATCTGTGTCTCTATTTCTGCCTTGCAAACTCGTTCATCTGTACCATTTTTCTAGATTCCACATATATGCGTTAATATATGATATTTGTTTTTCTGTTTCTGACTTACTTCACTCTGTATGACAGTCTCTAGGTCCATCCATGTCTCTGCAAATGACCCAATTTTGTTCCTTTTTATGGCTGAGTAATATTCCACTGTATATATGTACCACATCTTCTTTATCCATTCGTCTGTTGATGGACACTTAGGTTGCTCCCATGACCTGGCTATTGTAAATAGTGCTGCAGTGAACAGTGGGGTGCGTGTGTCTTTTTGAATTATGGTTTTTCTCTGGGTCTATGCTCAGTAGTGGGATTGCTGGGTCATATGGTAATTCTACTTTTAGTTTTTTAAGGAACATCTATACTGTTCTCCATAGTGGCTGTATCAATTTAATTCCCACAACAGTGCAAGAGGGTTCCCTTTTCTCCACACCCTCTCCAGCACTTGTTGTTTGTAGATTTTCTGATGACGCCCATTCTAACTGGTGTGAGGTGATACCTCATTGTAGTTTTGATTTTCATTTCTCTAATAATTAGTGATGTTGAGCAGCTTTTCATGTGCCTCTTAGCCATCTGCATGCCTTCTTTGGAGAAATGTCTATTTAGGGCCTTCTGCCCATTTTTGGATTGGGTTGTTTGTTTTTTTAATATTGAGCTGCATGAGCTGTTTATATATTTTGGAGATTAATCCTTTGTCCATTGATTTGTTTGCAAATACTTTCTCCCATTCTGAGGGTTGTCTTTTCTGTCTTGTTTATAGTTTCCTTTGCTGTGCAAAAGCTTTTAAGTTTCATTAGGTCCCATTTGTTTATTTTTCTTTCTACTTCCATTTCTCTAGGAGGTGGGTCAAAAAAGATCTTGCTGTGATGTGTGTCAAAGAGTGTTCTTCCTATGTTTTCCTCTAAGAGTTTTATAGTGTCTGGTCTTACATTTAGGTCTTTAATCCATTTTGAGTTTATTTTTGTGTATGATATTAGGGAATGTTCTAATTTCATTCTTTTACATGGAGCTGTCCACTTTTCCCAGTGCCACTTATTGAAGAGATTGTCTTTTCTCCATTGTATGTCCTTGCCTCCTTTGTCATAGATTTGCAAACCATAGGTGCGTGGGTTTATCTCTGTAAAACCCCAATATTTACAAAGCATGGTGCTAGTTATTGCAGGGAGTATAATCTGGGGGAGAGGTGTGTGGGCACAGAGATATGTGTAAATAATTTGGAGCAAGAAACTAAAAAATGTTTGTTTCTTTGTTTAATCCTTAGGTGAAAAAATTGGGTCCCAATTCAGACAATACCTATGTTAATGTAAAATTAAATAGACTCGAGCTGTCTAACATAGAATTTGAAATCTGAATTAGTTCGTCTCTGTGAGCATAGCATAGACAGGAAAGGTCCCTGGACACTTATCTGTTACAACCTCTGCTCCCTCAGCATAGCTCTTTTTATAGGTGTTTTGTCCTGAATCACCCCAATGGTACACCAAGAGAAGCAGTCAGCTAGAAAATGCGACTTGTTAATAGACTAACTCACTATGTTAAAATGTTTCAGATTATCACAGAGATCTAAGGTACGGTCACTTGGAAGTGTGTGAGCTGTTCACAAATGAGTTATTCAGTTTAAGTCAACAATTTCCGTGGAGGGGTCACCTCGTTCCAGGCACGATACCGTTGGGTGAAACAGTGGTGAGACAGAACCCACCAAAAGCTTATGTGCTGCTGGGCAAGCATCACACTGCATTGTCATTTTCTGTTTATTGCTGTCAGGCAGTCTGATAGGGTGTGGAGACGGTGCTACGGAAGCTCAGTGGGGCAAAACCCAGCCAGTCTTGGGATGTCAAAGTGAAACTATGTGTGAGCCCCTGCGTCCCTGCCTTTTGAAGTAAAAGGCTGACTCCAGAGTGAATGACGGGAAATATGAAGATGGGCAAAGAAGAGCTGCTGGGTGGGTGAGCTGGGACCGGTTAGACTCTAAATCTGCCCACAGCAGCATCACCGCCCTCCCAGGTCCCTGAAAGGTACAGATAACGACCTGACACACCTTCCTAAGTCGTTTGTACAGGAAGCAGACCTCCGCCAGAGGGAAACTGCTGACCCCAGGAACACAGACCCTAGACTGGCTGAAACCGGAAGGCTGATGGCGCTGCACCTTCACCCTGATGCCACCAGTCCGAGGACGGAGCCCGGGCTGCTCACGCACCCTGCGGCCCTCTCCCTCTCACTGCCTCTAAAACCCCCTCCCTGAAAGCCCTCTGGGAGTTCGGGTCTTTTGAGCATGAGCTGCCTGTTCTCCTTGCTTGGCTCCCTGCAGTGAATGTTGTCTTTTCCTTCGCCACAACCCGGTGTCAATAGATTGGCTTTACTGTGCATGCGCGAGCAGACCCAAGTTTGGTTTGGTAACAAAAGGAAGATCTCCTGGAAATAAAACCATGTCTAAGCGGAAGGCAAAACGAAGTAGTTTCTACAGGAACAGAACTAGGTTAGTGATGAGAAGGGTATTGGATGAAGACAGCACCCCAGGTACAGAGACCAGCATGTGCAAAGCTCAGAGGAAAAGAAGAGACTGATGCGTGTGGCGATTGTACCCACTAGGATTTTTCTCGGGGGGAGAGGGTGGTAAATAATGAGTGGAGCAGGTTAAAGCAAAAGTAGAACTTGAAAATAAGGACAGAGGGTGATTTCACAGATCCCAAGGGCAGAAATAGAATCATGGCCTCAGGAATGCGGTGGGATCAAGAATGCAGTAGCAACCTAGGAGGTCCTCGCTCTCACCATCTCTTGCCTCTGCTTCTCACCTCACAACTCTTCTCTCTAGTGATGACACAGCTTGTACAACTTCCCAGTTGACACGGTGAGAAAGCACCACCGCCAGCAGCCACTGGCTTGCCGTCACCATCATTAAAAACAGCTCAGGTACATTTTCGCTCTGATTTAAAATTCTTTGAGAAAAGAGGTCACTGGCTTAACCCCGGTTGGGCAGTGCCTGTGGTGCAAAAACTATGAAAGTGGGATCGAGTTCTATTGAACAAACATGGTCCTCCCATCGCAACCTTGCCCCAGGGTTGGGGGCGGGGCGGGCTGGGGACGATGTGGAGTTGGTGTCAGTTTGTCACAAAAGTGGGAAACATTGTGAGCTACAGTGACCGCCAGGTGGTTTTTCCACCACAGGGAACTTCAAGTTGTCAAATCGGGTTGTGATTTGTATCATGAAGCTTATGACATTACTAGAGGGTACAGGCCAGGTCATTAAAGCACTGAAAATTATGTTTCAATGAGTAGATTTTTCCCCCCTTAGGGCAACGAGAAACCATTCCAAGGTAGGAGGGAGTTAGGTAATGTTTCGTCTTTATTTATTTTGAGTTGGATTCAGAAGTGGACAAAATCTGGTTTGCTCTTTAGAAAGATCATTCTTGCTGTCGTTCAAAGGATGGATTAGAGGCAGTTAAAAAGCTTTGGTCTGAAATGATAGTTCTGGTAACTAAGAAACAGGCAGTGGGCCTGGAGTTGTACACAGCAGGACGTATTGTTTGATTCTGGTCATGTACGTGCGACCCACAGGTAAACACCTCAGCAAATGGCAGCAGAATTAGGAAATGTGGACGACGGTTACTCAGCCACTCATGTAGCACTCAGAAATGGAGCCCTGGACAGAATAAAGGAGGGTTACTTCAGTTCCATCTTCCTTTCTTAGTTTTTTTCTTCCATATCTCTGTCTGTCTCTATCTCTTTTGTTTTTTGATTAGTCAAGGGGGGGAAATACAAACTTTCCTATTTAGAACTGAACTGTAATGCATATCTGTACAAATGCCAAGAGACATATACAGATATACAACCTAAAAGTAACAGCATTAATCAAGTACTTTCATCGTCACGGATTTATCCTAAGGAAATAATCAGTGACGTGCGTGAACTTCCTTGAAAAAGGTTGCTCATGATCATGTCATGAATAGAAAGAACCAACCAACCAACAGACACCCTAGGAGCAATCTATATTTCCAATGCTTAGGATTGGTTAAATGAATCATTTCCATAGGATGGAATGCTATACAGCTATACTGGGTTAAACAGGATCCCACCTAAATTCCTGTCCATCCCAGAACCTCAGCCTATGACCTTATTTGTAAATAGGGTCTTTACATATATGGTAATACTGGATTAGGGTGGGCCCTAATCCGATGACTTGGTGGTCTGATTAAAAAAGGGAAATTTGGACACAGTAGACACATTCAGAGGAAAGAAGGCCAAGTGAAGACAGAGGCAGAGACTGGAGTGATGAAGCTATATGTCAAAGGGTGTCAAGGCTTGCCAACAACCACCAGACAGAGAGGCGAGGAAGGATTCTTTCCTAGAACCTCCAGAGAGAGCATGGCCTTACCAACAACTAGTTTTCATACTTCCAGACTCCAGAACGATGAGAGAATATATTTCTGTTGTTTTAAGCCACCCAGTTGGTGGTGATTTTTTCCAACTAATAGTGCAAGCATTACAATTAATTTATTTTAAAAATTTGCATACAAAAATTATATGTTAATTGAAGAAAGGTTACAGATTTTCATTCATGGCAGTGTGATAAAGATGATACATAAAAATTTTATTAACATTAAGAAATATATAACTACAGGGATTTCCCTGGTGGCGCAGTGGTTAAGAGTCTGCCTGCCAATGCCGGGGACACGGGTTCGATCCCTGGTCTGGGAAGATCCCACGTGCCGCAGAGCAACTAAGCCCGTGCGCCACAACTACTGAGCCTGCGAGCCACAGCTACTGAAGCCCGCATGCCCTAGAGCTCGCGTGCCGCAACTACTGAGTACACGTGCTGCAACTATTGAAGCCTGGGAGCCTAGAGCCCGTGCTCTGCAACAAGAGAAGCCACCGCAATGAGAAGCCCACACACCGCAACGAAGAGTAGCCCCTGCTCGCCGCAACTAGAGAAAGCCCGTGCAGCAACGAAGACCCAGTGCAGCCAAAAAATAAATAAAATTTAAAAAGAAAAGAAATATATAACTACACTGAAAAATAGAAGGAAAACCATTATGGGGGAACAGGAAACATAAGGACATGGGGAACGCATCCTGCCCCCGGGAAGGAGCAGGGCAGGCTAGCAGGGATGCAGTGCATGCTCTCACAGGATTGGGGGCCGGCTGTGCCCACACTTTTTAGCAACTAGAACTGGGTTCCCTGCAGGAAGCTGAAGGTAGTACGACATACTGATCCATGACCTGGGCTGAAGGGCCTCTGCTTGGCACTTAAGGAAGGAGTCCCGAGTATCTATGTGAGACCCAGAACCAGACCTCAGTGAGTAGGGGATTCATCCAGAGCTGAGAGACCCACATGGGTGACCGCCATCCCAGACGCAGGACCCAAGAGGGCAGTGCCACCCAAAGGGCCAGGCCTAGGGAACCCCAGAGCCAGGGAGGGGCACGGTGTCGGGGAAACGTAAACTCTTGTAAGAGGCGCTAGAGAAACAATGAGCAAATCAGAAGACACAGCTGAGACCATCAGGCGGCAACAGAAAAAGAGGCAGAAAATATAAAGAAAAGTGAGAAGGGTGAGCTGTACCCTCCCCCAATTTACATGCTGATGTCCTAACCCCCAGGACCTCAGAATGCGACTGTATTTGGAGAACAGGGTATTTACAGAGGGTAATTAAGGAAAAATGAAGTAATTAGGGTGGGCCCTAATCCGATATGGCTGGTATCCTTGTAAGAAGAAATTAGAACACAGACACACACACACACACACAGAGGAGACCACGTGAAGACACGGGAAGAAGACGGCCAACTACAAAGCGAAGAGAGAGGCCTCGGGAGAAACCAACAGGTCGACCCCTTGATCTTGGGCTTCTCGCCTCCAGAACTGTGAGAAAATAAATGTCCGTTTGTTTAAGCCATAGATGCTGTGTCCTCACTTGGCAGAAAGGATGAGGAAGCTCTCTGGGGTCTCTTTTTTTTATAAGAGCACCAATCACCTCCCAAAGACCCCACCTTCTAATACCATTCCACTGGGGATTAGGTTTCAACGTGTGATTTCTGAAGAGACACAAATATCCAGAATATAGTGCAAAGCTAAAGAGGCAATATTAAAAACTAGCAGACAGAAAAGTTAGATTCCCTGCAGAGAAATGGCAATGAGCAGATTTCTTAGCAGCAGCAACAGACACCCTAAGACAATGGGCTACTGCAGACTCAGCTCAGGAAAGAGTCACAGCCCACGTACAACCGTATATCAGCTTAGGTGCCATTCGAGAGAGAGGAAAATAAAATTGTTTTAAGACATAAAAGGAATGATAGATTTTACCGCCCAGAGACCTTGGTCCTAAAGGATGTATTCAGTGAAAGAAAAAACAAACCCTAAACAAAAATAATGAGTGCCAATGAAAGCAACTGGTATTTAAGCAGAGGTTAAAGAAATAAATCAATAAAATAAGGCCAATCTCAATATCATAATTATAACTTTCACATTAAAAATACCCGAGTCTAAACTTGTAAATAAGGAGTCAGCAAATTACAGCCCACAGGTCAAATCTGGCCTTCTTTCTGTTTTCATGATAAAGTTTTATTGAAACACGGTCACATTCATTCCTTTACGAATTGCCTATGGCTTTTTTCATGCTGTAACAGCAGAGGTGATTATTTGCAATAAACATCATATGGCCTTTAAAGCTTAAGTTATCGTTTGCCCTTTAGAGAGTAAGTTCTAGATCACAATGCAATGGAAATATTTGAGGAGATGATGGGAGGTGACACTGAGGAGAGAGTATATATGGGCATGAAAGTTTACTGAAGTCCTCATTTTTGGAAGAGGTATCACATGCCGTTTTTCTTTAATTTCATTGAAAGCTATAAATTTAAGTATGCACGCATATTAGAATCTTAAACGTAAACATTTAAACAACAGGAATAAAAGTGTGTAAATTCAAAGTAGGAGAAGAATTAACTTTTTAAAACTTTATAAATTAGTAGAAAGTCAAAAATAGGAAGCAGAGAAAAGAGTGAATAGAAAATGCATAATAATATGATTCATGGATGTACGTACATTTAAAGTATTTTAAAATATACTGAAAGTGTTGAGCGGAAGGGATGGGGCATGGAAGGAGAGGAAACAGAGGTGTCGTCATCTTTTTTATTTATTTATTTATTTATTTATTTATTTATTTATTTATTTATTTATTTATTAACATATTTATTTGGAGTATAATTGTTTTACAATAGTGTGTTAGTTTTCCCTCTACAACAAACTGAATCAGTTATACATACACACATGCTCCCACATCTCCTCCCTCTTGCATCACCCTCTCTCCCACCCTCCCTATCCCACACCCCCAGGCGGTCACAAAGCACAGAGGTGATCTCCCTGTGCTATGCAGCAGCTTCCCACCAGCTATCTAATTTACATTTGATAGTGTATATATGTCCCTGCCACTCCCCCACTTCGTCACAGCCCACCCCTCCCCATATCCTCAAGTCCATGCTCGAGTAAGTCTGTGTTTTATTCCCGTCCTACCACTAATCTCTTCATGACATTTTTTTCCCTTAGAGTCCATATATATGTGTTAGCATACGGTATTTGTTTTTCTCCTTCTGACTTACTTCACTCTGTATGACAGACTCCAGGTCCATCCACCTCATTATAAATAATTCAGTTTCATTTCTTTTTATGGCTGAGTAATATTCCATTGTATATATGTGCCACATCTTCTTTATCCATTCATCTGTTGATGGACACTTAGGTTGCTTCCATGTCCTCGCTATTGTAAATAGAGCTGCAATGAACATTTTGGTACATGAGTCTTTCTGAATTATGGTTTTCTCAGGGTATATGCCCAGTAGTGGGATTGCTGGGTCGTATGGTAGTTCTATTTGTAGTTTTTTAAGGAAGCTCCATACTGTTCTCCATAGCGGCTGTATCAATTTACATTCCCACAAGCAGTGCAAGAGGGTTCCCTTTTCTCCACACCCTCTCCAGCATTTATTGTTTCTAGAGTTTTTGATGATGGCCAATCTGACCGGTGTGAGATGATATCTCATTGTAGTTTTGATTTGCATTTCCCTAATGATTAATGAGGTTGAGCATTCTTTCATGTGTTTGTTAGCAATCTGTATATCTTCTTTGGAGAAATGCCTATTTAGTTCTTCTGCCCATTTTTGGATTGGGTTGTTTGTTTTTTTGTTATTGAGCTGCATGAGTTGCTTATAAATTTTGGAAATTAATCCTTTGTCAGTTGCTTCATTTGCAAATATTTTCTCCCATTCTGAGGGTTGTCTTTTGGTCTTGTTTATGGTATCCTTGGCTGTGCAAAAGCTTTTAAGTTTCATTAGGTCCCATTTGTTTATTTGTGTTTTTATTTCCATTTCTCTAGGAGATGGGTCAAAAAGGATCTTGCTGTGATTTATGTCGTATAGTGTTCTGCCTATGTTTTCCTCTAAGAGTTTGATAGTGTCTGGCCTTACATTTAGGTCTTTAACCCATTTTGAGTTTATTTTTGTGTGTGGTGTTAGGGAGTGTTCTAATTTCATACTTTTACATGTAGCTGTCCAGTTTTCCCAGCACCACTTATTGAAGAGGCTGTCTTTTCTCCACTGTATATCCTTCCCTCCTTTATCAAAGATAAGGTGACCATATGTGTGTGGGTTTATCTCTGGGCTCTCTATCCTGTTCCATTGATCTATATTTCTGTTTTTGTGCCAGTACCATATTGTCTTGATTACTGTAGCCTTGTAGTAGAGTCTGAAGTCAGGGAGCCTAATTCCTCCAGCTCCATTTCTCGTTCTCAAGATTGCTTTGGCTATTCGGGGTCTTTTGTGTTTCCATACAAATTGTGAAATTTTTTGTTCTAGTTCTGTAAAAAATGCTAGTGGTAATTTGATAGGGATTGCATTGAATCGGTAGATTGCTTTGGGTAGTATAGTCATTTTCACAATGTTGATTCTTCCAATCCAAGAACATGGTATATTTCTCCACCTATTTGTATCATCTTTAATTTCTTTCATCAGTGTCTTATAGTTTTCTGCATACAAGTCTTTTGTCTCCTTAGGTAGGTTTATTCCTAGATATTTTATTCTTTTTGTTGCAATGGTAAATGGGAGTGTTTTCTTAATTTCACTCTCAGATTTTTCATCATTAGTGTATAAGAATGCCAGAGATTTCTGTGCATTAATTTTCTATCCTGCAACTTTACCAAATTCATTGATTAGCTCTAGTAGTTTTCTGGTAGCATCCTTAGGATTCTCTATGTATAGTATCATGTCATCTGCAAACAGTGACAGCTTTACTTCTTCTTTTCCTATTTGGATTCCTTTTATTTCTTTTTCTTCTCTGATTGCTGTGGCTAGAACTTCCAAAACTATGTTGAATAAGAGTGGTGAGAGTGGGCAACCTTGTCTTGTTCCTGATCTTAGTGGAAATGGTTTCAGTTTGTCACCATTGAGAACAATGCTAGCTGTGGGTTTGTCATATATGGCCTTTATTATGTTGAGGAAAGTTCCCTGTATGCCTACTTTCTGCAAGGTTTTTATCATAAATGAGTGTTGAATTTTGTCAAAAGCTTTCTCTGCATCTATTGAGATGATCATATAGTTTTTCTCCTTCAGTTTGTTGATATGGTGTATCATGTTGATTGATTTGCATATATTGAAGAATCCTTGCATTCCTGGGATAAACCCCACTTGATCATGGTGTATGATCCTTTTAATGTGCTGTTGGATTCTGTTTGCTAATATTTTGTTGAGGATTTTTGCATCTATGTTCATCAGTGATATTGGCCTGTAGTTTTCTTTCTTTGTGACGTCTTTGTCTGGTTTTGGTATCAGGGTGATGTTGGCCTCATAGAATGAGTTTGGGAGTGTTCCTCCTTCTGCTATCTGTTGGAAGAGTTTGAGAAGGATAGGTGTTAGCTCTTCTCTAAATGTTTGATAGAATTCGCCTGTGAAGCCATCTGGTCCTGGGCTTTTGTTTGCTGGAAGATTTTTAATCACAGTTTCAATTTCAGTGCTTGTGATTGGTCTGTTCATATTTTCTATTTCTTCCTGGTTCAGTCTCGGCAGGTTGTGCATTTCTAAGAATTTGTCCATTTCTTCCAGGTTGTCCATTTTATTGGCATACAGTTGCTTGTAGTAATCTCTAATAATCTTTTGTATTTCTGCAGTGTCAGTTGTTACATCTCCTTTTTCATTTCTAATTCTATTGATTTGAGTCTTCTCCCTTTTATTCTTGATGAGTCTGGCTAATGGTTTATCAATTTTATTTATCTTCTCAAAGAACCAGCTTTTAGTTTTATTGATCTTTGCTATTGTTTCCTTCACTTCTTTTTCATTTATTTCTGTTCTGATCTTTATGATTTCTTTCCTTCTGCTAAATTTGGGGTTTTTTTGTTCTTCTTTCTCTAATTGCTTTAAGTGCAAAGTTAGGTTGTTTATTCGAGATGTTTCCTGTTTCTTAAGGTATGATTGTATTGCTATAAACTTGCCTCTTAGAACTGCTTTTGCTGTATCCCATAGGTTTTGGGGCGTTGTGTCTCCATTGTCATTTGTTTCTAAGTATTTTTTGATTTCCTCTTTGATTTCTTCAGTGATCACTTCGTTATTAAGTAGTGTATTGTTTAGCCTCCATGTGTTTGTATTTTTTACAGATCTTTTCCTATAATTGATATCTAGTCTCATAGCGTTGTGGTCGGAAAAGATACTTGATACGATTTCAATTTTCTTAAATTTGCCAAGGCTAGATTTGTGACCCAATATATGATCAATCCTGGAGAATGTTCCATGAGCACTAGAGAAAAATGTGTATTCTGTTGTTTTTGGGTGGACTGTCCTATAAATATCAATTAAGTCCATCTTGTGTAATGTATCATTTAAAGCTTGTGTTTCCTTATTTATTTTCATTTTGGATGATCTGTCCATTGGTGAAAGTGGGGTGTTAAAGTCCCCCATTATAATTGTGTTACTGTCGATTTCCCCTTTTAAGGCTGTTAGTATTTGCCTTATGTATTGAGGTGCTCCTATGTTGGGTGCATAAATATTTACAATTGTTATATCTTCTTCATGGATCGATCCCTTGATCATTATGTAGTGTCCTTCTTTGTCTCTTGTAATAGTCTTTATTTTAAAGTCTATTTTGTCTGATATGAGAATTGCTACTCCAGCTTTCTTCTGATTTCCATTTGCATGGAATATCTTTTTCCATCCCCTTACTTTCAGTCTGTATGTGTCCCTAGGTCTGAAGTGGGTCTCTCGTAGACAGCATATATATGGGTCTTGTTTTTGTATCCATTCAGCCAGTCTGTGTCTTTTGGTGGGAGCATTTAATCCATTTACATTTAAGGTAATTATCGATATGTATGTTCCTATTACCATTTACTTAATTGTTTCGGGTTGTTCTTGTAGGTCTTTTCCTTCTCTTGTGTTTCTTGCCTAGAGAAGTTCCTTTAGGATTTGTTGTAGAGCTGGTTTGGTGGTGCTGAACTCTCTCAGCTTTTGCTTGTCTGTAAAGGTTTTAATTTCTCCATCAAATCTGAATGAGATCCTTGCTGGGTAGAGTAATCTTGGTTGTAGGTTTTTTTCCTTCATCACTTTAAATATGTCCTGCCACTCCCTTCTGGCTTGTAGAGTTTCTGCTGAAAGATCAGATGTTAATCTTATGGGGATTCCCTTGTGTGTTATTTGTTGTTTTTCCCTTGCTGCTTTTAATATGTTTTCTTTGTATTTAATTTTTGACAGTTTGATTATTATGTGTCTTGGCGTGTTTCTCTTTGGGTTTATCCTGTATGGAACTCTCTGTGCTTCCTGGACTTGATTGACTATTTCCTTTCCTATATTAGGGAAGTTTTCAACTATAATCTCTTCAAATATTTTCTCATTCCCTTTCTTTTTCTCTTCTTCTTCTGGGACCCCTATAATTCGAATGTTGGTGCGTTTAATGTTGTCCCAGAGGTCTCTGAGACTGTCCTCAGTTCTTTTCATTCTTTTTTCTTTCTTCTGCTCTGCAGTAGTTATTTCCACTATTTTATCTTCCAGGTCACTTATCCGTCCTTCTGCCTCAGTTATTCTGCTATTGATCCCATCTAGAGTATTTTTAATTTCATTTATTGTGTTGCTCATCGTTTCTTGCTTCCTCTTTATTTCTTCTAGGTCCCTGTTAACTGTTTCTTGCAAATTGTCTATTCTGTTTCCAAGATTTTGCATCATCTTCACCATCATTATTCTAAATTCTCTTTCAGGTAGATTGGCTATTACCTCTTCATCTGTTAGGTCTGGTGTGTTTTTATCTTGCTCCTTCATCTGTTGTGTGTTTTTCTGTCTTCTCATTTCGCTTATCTTACTGTGTTTGGGGTCTCCTTTTTGCACGCTGCAGGTTCGTAGTTCCTGTTGTTTTTGGTGGCTGTCCCCAGTGGCTAAGGTTGGTTCAGTGGGTTGAGTAGATTCCCTGGTTGGGGGGACTAGTGCCTCTGTTCTGGTGGATGAGGCTGGATCTTGTCTTTCTGGTGGGCAGTTCCTCGTCTGGTGGTGTGTTTGGGGATGTTGGTAACCTTATTATGATTTTAGGCAGCCTCTCTGCTAATGGATGGGGCTGTAGGCCTGTCTTGCTCTTTGTTGGGGATAGGGTGTCCAGCACTGTTCTTTGCTGGTCCTTGAGTGAAGCTGGGTCTTGGTGTTGAGATGGAGATCTCTGGGAGATTTTCGCCGTCTGATATTACGTGGAGCTGGGAGGTCTCTTGTGGACTAGTGTCTTGAGGTTGGTTCTCCCACCTCAGGGACACTGCCCTGGTGCCTGGCTGGGGCGCCAAGAACCTTTAATCCACACAGCTCAAAATAAAAGGTAGAATAAATAGAGAGGAAAGAAAAGGAAGGAAGGAGGGAGGGAGGGAAGGAAGGAAGAAAGGAAGGAAGAAATGAAGGAAGGAAGCAAGAAAGGAAGGAAGGAAGGTGCAGAGGAAGAAAGGGAGGAAGGAAGAGAGGAAGGGAGGAAAGAAGGGGGGAAGGAAGGAAGAAAGGAGGGAAGAAAGGAAGAAAGAAAGGGAGAAGACAGAGTAGTATAAAGTATAGTTATTAAAATTAAAAATAATTATTAAGAAGAAAAATTTCCTTTAAAAAAAAAAAAAAAACCAGAAAAATGGGTCGGTCTAACCCTAGGACAAATGGTGCAAGCAAAGCTATACAGACAAAATCTCACACAGCAGCACACACATACACACTCACAAAAAGAAAAAAAAGGGGAAAATAATAGTATATCTTGTTCCCAAAGTCCACCTCCTCAACTTGGGATGATTCGTTGTCTATTCAGGTTTTCAACAGATGCAGGGCACTTAAAGTTGATTGTGGAGCTTTAATCCGCCGCTTCTGAGGCTGCTGGGAGAGACCTCCCCCTCTCCTCTCTGTTTGCACAGCTCCTGGGGTTCAGCTTTGGACTTGGTCCCGCCTCTGGGTGTAGGTTGTCCGAGGGCGACTGCCCTTTGCTCAGACAGGACGATGTTAAAGGAGCAGTTGATTCGGGGGTTCCAGCTCACTCAGGCTGGGGGGAGGGAGTGGCACGGGGGCGGGGCGAGTCCGCGGCGGCAGAGGCCGACGTGACGCTGCACAGGCCCAAGGCGCGCCGTGCGTTCTCCCGGGGAAGCTGTCCCTGGATCCCGGGACCCCGGCAGTGGCGGACTGCACGGGCTCCAGGGAGGGCCGGTGTGGAGAGTGACCTGTGCTCACACACAGGCCTCTTGGTGGTGGCAGCAGCAACCTTAGCGTCCGACACCCGTCTCTACTGTCCGTGTCGACAGCCGCGGCTCGCGCCCGTTTCTGGAGCTCCTCTACGCGGTGCTCTTAATCCCCTCTCCTCGCGCCCGAGGAAGCAAAGAGGCAAGAAAAAGTCTCTTGCCTCTTCGGCAGCTCCGCGCCCGCTTCTGGGGCTCCTTTAAGCGGCGCGCTTAATCCCCTCTCCTCGCGCCCAGGCAGCAAAGAGGGAGGAAAAGGTCTCTTGCCTCTTCGGCAGCTCCAGACTTCTCCCGAACTCCCTCCCGGGCAGCCGTGTTGCACTAACCCCTTCAGGCTGTCTTCACTCTGCCAACTCCAGACCTTTCCCTGGGATCCGACTGAAGCCCGAGCTTCAGCTCCCGGCCCCGCCCGCCCCGGCGGGCGAGCAGACAAGCCTCTCGGGCTGGTGAGTGCCGGTCCGCACCGATCCTCTGCGGGAATCTCTCCGCTTTGCCCTCTGCACCCCTGTGGTTGCGCTCTCCTCCGCTGCTCCGGAGCTTCCCCCTCCGGCGCCCGCAGTCTCCGCCCGCGAAGGGGCTTCTAGTGTGTGGGAACCTTTCCTCCTTCACGGCTCCCTCCCACTGGTGTAGGTCCCGTCCCTATTCTTTTGTCCCTGTTTATTCTTTTTTCTTTTGCCCTCCCCAGATACGTGGGGAGTTTCTTGCCTGTTGGGAGGTCCGAGGTCCTCTGCCAGCGTTCGGTGGGTGCTCTACAGGAGAAGCTCCACGTGTAGATGTATTTCTGATGTCTCTGTGAGGAGGAAGGAGATCTCCGCGTCTTACTCTTCCGCCATCTTTAAGCCGTCTCCGTCATCTTTTTTTTAATAAACTTTTTCTACACAATTTCAGTTGCTTATATTAGGAAAAGATTAAGCAAAATGCCAGCCATTGTCAATTCTAGGTGTAGGGATTAACGTTTTTGTCTTAAGGTTATCTTTAGTTTTATATACTTTTTAACTTCTCAAAATGAAATCGTAAGACTTTAATATTACAGAATAGTGTGATTGTAATTCAGCTAGCTCTGTGTGCCCCCACACTCACACACGTACACACACAGCAGACTGGAAGCGTCAACATCCAACTTTAACAGTGATCCTTCCACACCCCTAGCAAGTAAAACTCAGCCACAGCAATGGATATCCTACCAAGAGGGAACATGAATGCGCAGACTGGTAACTTACAGGTCCGTGAATTCTCTCGGGAAAATGGGTGATGATGTCAAGGAACAGGACCAGAAATGAGACTTTCCCCACGGGGGCCACCCCGCCGGCCCTTTGGTAAGAGCTCAGTAAATGCCATCTCTGCTGCTCAGGCTGCAGTTAGCTGTGTAAGTGGCCTCAGTAACTACTCCCGAAGCCTGTTCTGTCGTCAGCCTATGCTAGAGTTCTGTTTCTTTGTAATTCCCCCTTTCCCCCAAAGTTCTGAATTTAAGGTTTGACCATTTTGTCCCTCTTAGCGTTTAGGAAGGGACATTCTCTGGTGAGTTAGCCATGTTCATGGGTACCAAGATACCAGCATATATAGCAGGTGATTGAACAGGTAATGTCCCCCGACAGCCTGGCAGATTGCTCTGTACGTAGAAGCAAGTATAGAAGATCCATTGAAAAGATGAATATGTACCTTAATATTGGTATTTTATCCAGTCTTTATCTAGTATCTAAGTCTTATTTATGCATGCATGAATTCCTCTTGAGTTTGCATTTCTGGACTTTCCAGAATGAATTAATTACAGTTTCCACCTGTGAGGGCCCAGCCCACTCAGCTTTTGCTGTGATGTCCCCCCACCACGTGTGTTTACACGTGTAATTAGAGAATGTGATTCTCCAACTTGAGTGTGCTAAGTTCAAACTGCGGTCTTCAAGCGATGCTTCTGAGTTTGCAAATCATGTTCCCGGGCGGGGGCTGAGGGTTGGAGGAACAACGTAAAACAGGAACTCATTTGCAGCAAAGAGCCCGCAGGAAAACAGCAGCAGTAAATTCTACTAGAGGCAGAAAAAGATATTCCATACCCACCGGTAAGCAGAAAATTGAAAAATACAAACAAACTACAAATACCTCCTCCTTCATTCTTAAGTCCTAATGGGAACTGGTCTGCATTTGTGGAGCTTTGTAACAAAAAGCTTTTGTCCACCACTTGTGTTCATTTTGGGCTATGTCAGTTCCAAGGCCTTGGTAATACACAAGCCAGCCTTGCTGAGTGTAACATATTAAACAGTTCAGTAGGGTTACAAGGTTCAGAATCTTAAAAGTAAAATTGTACCTGTAGTTCTGCCTGTCTTTGTGCCAAAGCAATTCAGATGATTTTTGAATAAAGAAAACAACAGTGTTCATCTGAACTTGCTAACAACACCCAGTGACACGGGCTGCTGTACATTATCCTGACTCTGTCTGGAACACCCATTAGGGAGCATTATCATACGCACTATTACATATTCAGGGCCTGACAACTGATGCGTGGCTGGGAAAAACAAGATAGGGAAGTCACGCGTTGGCGCTACCCTGTGGAAATCACTCTGCAGACTTGACTCCTGCTCCTCCCTCGGTCAGCAAGCCCCTGCCCGCACCCTGCCACACTGAAAGGGAATTAAAAGGGCCAAATTCTAAGTAACAAAATTAGCTACGTATTCCTGAAAGGAGGCCAAAGCACCTGAAATGCACCATGACTTCACCTCTGCCGTTTTTCTCTGGCAGACAGCAAGGATGGGGTGGGGTCCTGACGAACTCAGCAAAGCTGTTACTTTAAGTACAAATCACAGTGGCGGGTGCCCTCAGCGTTTCCAGCGTGTCTGTCTCCCCTTCCGATCAAGGGCCTCTGTGCACTTTCTACAACGTGATGCGACTTTGGATTCTTCCAAGAAGAGTGTGTGTTCCTTACAACAATCCACAACAAATCGATGTGATTTGGGCGGGATCGCCAAGGCGATGGACAGGTTGAAGTGTGTGTGTGTGTGTGTGTGTGTGTACAGGTTGAAGTGTGTGTGTGTGTGTGTGTGTGTGTGTGTGTGTGTGTGTGTGTGTGTGTGTGTAGAGAGAGGCTGCGAATGGTGAGATTAGCAGCAGACCAGGTAAAATTCCCAGACGTGGTGGTGATAAATAGCCTATGGGCAAGTGACAGTATGTAGGGCTGGCAGTACCCAGAGGCTCCTGGCAAAACCCTTGACCGAAGGCCCCTTAGAGGCCAGAGACCTTGCTGGCCCAGGGTCTCGGAGAGACAGCATCCTCTTGTCGCCGAAGCTTGCCGGGGCCTGAAGATTCATTGCACTCGTCCCACGAAGAGCTCCTGCTCAGCACGGTGGCACTTGGGGACGAGCTGTTCTGGGAGAGACGATGGAGCTCTGATTGCTGAGACGCAGAGGACAGTGCTGGATCTCCGCAGTCTAACGGGCCCAGCGAGGCAGTTAATTTCACAGCGACTTGACACATTAATACTGAAGTACAGTCTGTTATATCAAAGGTAGATCGTCTGAGTCCTTAAGGGGACGCTGGCAATCCCCAAATGGAAAGTGTGCACTGGTGATTTGCGAAAAATGTAGTTAACACTGAGAGCTGGGGAGCAGGGCTTCACATCCTCCCTGTGGAGTTCTCTTCAAGGGCAGACTCGGGCCCCTGCTGGACGCCGCACGGTCCAGAGCATCCACAACTGCTGAGCCAGGTCCTTAGAACCGTGCCTGCAGCCAGGGGAAGCAGAGCCAGTTCGGATATCCGTGTGTGGTCCTGGGGGACCACGCAGGCTCTGTTTTTCTGAAGCTATGTTTCCACTGTATCTGTCCCACCTTAGCTGCTTGGAGCACATTTCTGTAGGACTCCACGGAAAACAAGTTAATTATGCAGTAACAGGGAGATGGTTTTGTAAATTACAGAATGGCCACAGGATGAACTATGATGACTCCACTGCAGTGATCATTATGAATACCAAATAGAAAGAAACGTGGGAATATTTATATTCAACGTTCAAGGAACATGTAGACCATAGCACCGTCAGAGTAGATGTAAAACTGTGGAGTTAACAGTGCTCAGGACTGGAAAGGAATATGTGAGGATGGAACTAGTTATGCTAGAAGAAAGAGATAATGCAGTTTTTATTTTTCATTTTGCAAATCTGCTTTAACATTGTTGTAACATTATATTCTTAAGGCATATATTTTTAACAAACCACGGGCACCAGGAGCTAACTTAATTTATTAACACCTTTTGCCTTTTTTGCTTAGTCATTATCTAATACTAATATTTGTAGCACATGCTTAATTTTTTTCCCCAAAGCTACAGCCCAAGTACACCTGGAGAGGGAAGGCCCTTTATTTCAAGATTCAGTCACTTTCACCATGATAGTTTGCTCACTTCTCAGTGATTTAAGAAATAAACCTGGTCCTTGTGCAATATAAGGTTACATTGACCAAATCAATTACATTGTTCTGGACGAGAGTCAGCTCTGTAGGGGAACTTTCCATCATCCTGTTTTATTTTGTTTTGGTTTTGCTTCAAAGAATGCTCTAGAAACAACTATCACAAAGGTAAGTTTTGCTTGAATAATTCTAGCAGGCAGGGGTCCAGGGGATTCAAGATGAGTCCAAGTGGTTCTATACATACTTTGGAAGATAGTTGTGATGGACAACACTTTCGGGGTGATGACATTTGGAGCCTCTAAAAGAAAAAAGACTTTAATGAGATCTAATTAGAGAGAAGGGACTAGGTGTGACTTGCCCAAATTCAGGAAAATGTTGGTCCTCAAGCCAAGAAATTATATATTGCTTCCTATAGATCGTTACACAGGTGGAGCCACAGTCATTCATTTACATGGCTGTGGAGTTGAGTTATTTACTGTATTATATCTGATGTATGCCCATCTATATTTTATTTTTTTATTTATTTATTTTTTAACATCTTTATTTGAGTATAACTATTTTACAATAGTGTGTTAGTTTCTCTTTTACAACAAAGTGAATCAGTTATACATATACATATGTTCCCATAACTCTTCCCTCTTTTGTCACCCTCCCTCCCACCCTCCCTATCCCACCCCTCTAGGTGGTCACTAAGTACAGAGGTGAACTCCCTGTGCTATGCTGTAGCTTCCCACTAGTTATCTAATTTACATTTGGTAGTGTGTATATGTCCCTGCCACTCTCTCACATCGTCACAGCTTACCCTTCCCCCTCCCCATATCCTCAAGTCCATGCTCTAGTAGGTCTGTGATTTATTGCCATCCTACCACTAATCTCTTCATGACATTTTTTTTTTTTTTTTTTTTTTTTAGATTCCATATATATGTGTTAGCATACGGTATTTGTCTTTCTCCTTCTGACTTACTTCACTCTGTATGACAGATTCCAGGTCTATCCACCTCATTACAAATAACTCAGTTTCATTTCTTTTTATGGCTGAGTAATATTCCATTGTATATATGTGCCACATCTTCCTTATCCATTCATCTGTTGATGGACACTTAGGTTGCTTCCATGTCCTGGCTATCGTAAATAGAGCTGCAATAAACATTTTGGTACATGACTCTTTTTGAATTATGGTTTTCTCAGGGTATATGCCCAGTAGTGGGATTGCTGGGTCATATGGTAGTTCTATTTGTAGTTTTTTAAGGAACCTCCATACTGTTCTCCATAGTGGCTGTATCATTTTACATTCCCACCAGCAGTGCAAGAGTGTTCCCTTTTCTCCACACCCTCTCCAGCATTTATTGTTTCTAGAGTTTTTGATGATGGCCAATCTGGCCGGTGTGAGATGATATCTCATTGTAGTTTTGATTTGCATTTCTCTAATGATTAATGATGTTGAGCATTCTTTCATGTGTTTGTTGGCTATCTGTATATCTTCTTTGGAGAAATGTCTATTTAGTTCTTCTGCCCATTTTTGGATTGGGCTGTTTGTTTTTTTGTTATTGAGCTGCATGAGTTGCTTATAAATTTTGGAGATTAATCCTTTGTCAGTTGCTTCATTTGCAACTATTTTCTCCCATTCTGAGGGTTGTCTTTTGGTCTTGTTTATGGTATCCTTTGCTGTGCAAAAGCTTTTAAGTTTCATTAGATCCCATTTGTTTATTTTTGTTTTTATTTCCATTTCTCTAGGAGATGGGTCAAAAAGGATCTTGCTGTGATTGATGTCATAGAGTGTTCTGCCTATGTTTTCCTCTAAGAGTTTGATAGTGTCTGGCCTTACATTTAGGTCTTTAACCCATTTTGAGTTTATTTTTGTGTATGGTGTTAGGGAGTGTTCTAATTTCATACTTCTACAGGTAGCTGTCCAGTTTTCCCAGCACCACTTATTGAAGAGGCTGTCTTTTCTCCAATGTATATTCTTGCCTCCTTTATCAAAGATAAGGTGACCATATGTGTGTGGGTTTATCTCTGGGCTTTCTATCCTGTTCCATTGATCTATATTTCTGTTTTTGTGCCAGTACCATACTGTCTTGATTACTGTGGCCTTGTAGTATAGTCTGAAGTCAGGGAGCCTGATTCCTCCAGCTCCATTTTTCGTTCTCAAGATTGCTTTGGCTATTCGGGGTCTTTTGTGTTTCCATACAAATTGTGAAATTCTTTTTTCTAGTTCTGTAAAAAATGCCAGTGACAATTTGATAGCGATTGCATTGAATCTGTATATTGCTTTGGGTAATACAGTCATTTTCACTATGTTGATTCTTCCGATCCAAGAACATGGTATATTTCTCCACCTATTTGTATCATCTTTAATTTCTTTCATCAGTGTCTTATAGTTTTCTGCATACAAGTCTTTTGTCTCCTTAGGTAGGTTTATTCCTTTATTTTCTCTAATTGCTGTGGCTAGAACTTCCAAAACTAGGTTGAATAAGAGTGGTGAGAGTGGGCAACCTTGTCTTGTTCCTGATCTTAGTGGAAATGGTTTCAGTTTTTCACCATTGAGAACAATGCTGGCTGTGGGTTTGTCATATATTGCCTTTATTATATTGAGGAAAGTTCCCTGTATGCCTACTTTCTGCAAGGTTTTTATCATAAATGGGTGTTGAATTTTGTCAAAAGCTTTCTCTGCATCTATTGAGATGATCATATGGTTTTTCTCCTTCAGTTTGTTGATATGGTGTATCACGTTGATTGATTTGCGTATATTGAAGAATCCTTGCATTCCTGGAATAAACCCCACTTGATCATGGTGTATGATCCTTTTAATGTGCTGTTGGATTCTGTTTGCTAATATTTTGTTGAGGATTTTTGCAACTATGTTCATCAGTGATATTGGCCTGTAGTTTTCTTTCTTTGTGACGTCTTTGTCTGGTTTTGGTATCAGGGGGATGGTGGCCTCATAGAATGAGTTTGGGAGTGTTCCTCCCTCTGCTATCTGTTGGAAGAGTTTGAGAAGGATAGGTGTTAGCTCTTCTCTAAATGTTTGATAGAATTCGCCTGTGAAGCCATCTGGTCCTGGGCTTTTGTTTGTTGGAAGATTTTTAATCAGAGTTTCAATTTCAATGCTTGTGATTGGTCTGTTCATGTTTTCTATTTCTTCCTGGTTCAGTCTTGGCAGGTTGTGCATTTCTAAGTGTCCATTTCTTCCAGGTTGTCCATTTTATTGGCATACAGTTGCTTGTAGTAATCTCTAATGAATCTTTTGTATTTCTGCAGAGTCAGTTGTTACATCTCCTTTTTCATTTCTAATTCTATTGATTTGAGTCTTCTCCCTTTTTTTCTTGATGAGTCTGGCTAATGGTTTATCAATTTTATTTATCTTCTCAAAGAACCAGCTTTTACTTTTATTGATCTTTGCTATTGTTTCCTTCACTTCTTTTTCATTTATTTCTGATCTGATCTTTATGATTTCTTTCCTTCTGCTAAATTTGGGGTTTTTTTGTTCTTCCTTCTCTAATTGCTTTAGGTGCAAAGTTAAGTTGTTTATTCGAGATGCTTCCTGTTTCTTAAGGTATGATTGTATTGCTATAAACTTTCCTCTTAGAACTGCTTTTGCTGTATCCCATAGGTTTTGGGTCATCGTGTCTCCATTGTCATTTGTTTCTAAGTACTTTCTGATTTCCTCTTTGATTTCTTCAGTGATCACTTCGTTATTAAGTAGTGTATTGTTTAGCCTCTATGTGCTTGTATTTTTTACAGATCTTTTCCTGTAATTGATATCTAGTCTCATAGCGTTGTGGTCAGAAAAGATACTTGATACGATTTCAATTTTCTTAAATTTGCCAAGGCTAGATTTGTGACCCAAGATATGATCTATCCTGGAGAATGTTCCATGGGCACTTGAGAAAAATGTGTATTCTGTTGTTTTTGGATGGAATGTCCTATAAATATCAAGTAAATCCATCTTGTATAATGTATCATTTAAAGCTTGTGTTTCTTTATTTATTTTCATTTTGGATGATCTGTCCATTGGTGACAGGGGGGTGTTAAAGTCCCCTACTATGATTGTGTTACTGTCGATTTCCCCTTTTATGGCTGTTAGTATTTGCCTTATGTATTGAGGTGCGCCTATGTTGGGTGCATAAATATTTACAATTGTTATATCTTCTTCATGGATCGATCCCTTGATCATTATATAGTGTCCTTCTTTGTCTCTTGTAATAGTTTTTATTTTAAAGTCTATTTTGTCTGATATGAGAATTGCTACTCCAGCTTTCTTCTGATTTCCATTTGCATGGAATACCTTTTTCCATCCCCTCACTTTCAGCCTGTAAGTGTCCCTAGGTCTGAAGTGTGTCTCTTGTAGACAGCATATATATGGGTCCTGTTTTTGTATCCATTCAGCCAGTCTGTGTCTTTTGGTGGGAGCATTTAATCCATTTACATTTAAGGTAATTATTGATATGTACGTTCCTATTACCATTTACTTAATTGTTTCAGGTTGTTCTTGTAGGTCTTTTCCTTCTCTTATGTTTCTTGCTTAGAGAAGTTCCTTTAGCATTTGTTGTAAAGCTGGTTTGGTGGTGCTGTACTCTCTCAGCTTTTGCTTGTCTGTAAAGGTTTTAATTTCTCCATCAAATCTGAGTGAGATCCTTGCTGGGTAGAGTAGTCTTGGTTGTAGGTTTTTTTTCCTTCATCACTTTAAATATGTCCTGCCACTCCCTTCTGGCTTGTAGAGTTTCTGCTGAAAGATCAGATGTTAATCTTATGGGGATTCCCTTGTGTGTTATTTGTTGTTTTTCCCTTGCTGCTTTTAATATGTTTTCTTTGTATTTAATTTTTGACAGTTTGATTATTATGTGTCTTGGCGTGTTTCTCCTTGGGTTTATCCTGTATGGGACTCTCTGTGCTTCCTGGACTTGGTTGACTATTTCCTTTCCTATATTAGGGAAGTTTTCAACTATAATCTCTTCAAATATTTTCTCAGTCCCTTTCTTTTTCTCTTCTTCTTCTGGGACCCCTATGATTCGAATGTTGGTGCGTTTAATGTTGTCCCAGAGATCTCTGAGACTGTCCTCAGTTCTTTTCATTCTTTTTTCTTTCTTCTGCTCTGCAGTAGTTATTTCCACTATCTTATCTTCCAGGTCACTTATCCGTCCTTCTGCCTCAGTTATTCTGCTATTGATCCCGTCTAGAGTATTTTTCATTTCATTTATTGTGTTGCTCATCGTTACTTGCTTCCTCTTTATTTCTTCTAGGTCCTTGTTAACTGATTCTTGCAATTTGTCTATTCTATTTCCAAGATTTTGCATCATCTTCACCATCATTATTCTAAATTCTCTTTCAGGTAGATTGGCTATTACCTCTTCATGCCCATCTATATTTTAATATCAAAAAGAGTCAAGCTTCAAGAGAACTAAACACATCAAGTGTGCTCCCCAAATCCTGTCCCCTTGGTCTACACGTGCTCCACTCCAACGAGGGCAAAGGTCCAGCCAGATCACAAAGATGGCAGGCCAAGCCCTCTCCTGTGCTTTGGTTTATCTCTGGTTATGTATGAAGTTACCTCCAACTGGATGACAGCCTCCCAGGGAAAAAAGAACGGTATCCCACCAACGTGGTTCACATGTAAGGGAACAAAGATTCTTTTGAAAAGTAAACTATTTTTCTGGACTCTGATGGCAAAGCAGTGGAGGTGGGGCCGTAAACTAAAGCAGAGAAGAGAGCCTTGGCATCTAGCCCTCTCTGACCTCCGCAGCCCTTACACTTGAACATGGGCATGACAAATTCCAGAGAGTCCTCATGCATAACCCTAATAAAGAGAAAACTGAACAGGATACGGTGAAGCCAGCTCCTTCATGATTTCCATAATTGTATCTCCTTAACAGCAGAGGGATATTTTAAGAACTTATATATATTTATTTAAATATATATATATATATATATATATATATATATATATATATATTCATTTGCACTTAAATTTCTTTTTCTTTCTTTTTTGATAAATTCAAATGAGAAATGAATTAATAACTTTTACTAAAACTAAAATACGGTTCCAATTCTGTAAAGTAGAACAGTCCATCAATCTATAGGGCTAGCTTCCGTTTATGCATGCAGACTGCTCTCTGCGGACCAGGGGTGACTGGAGAAAATGCTGTTACAGACATGGGCTCCTTGATAACAGGGAAGATGCTCAGATCCCAGATGATGAGATTCCCAGATAAGAGAAGCCAAGGAACAGTGATTAAACATCCATAGAAAAATGGGGACAATTATTACAGTGAGTGAGAAGATTTAAGTGGCAGTTGGGGGGGGGGGTCCAGTTTTCCAAGACCAATGAGATGTGAACTAAACCCTGATGCTCTGACAGGCAAGACAGGTAGGTATTGCTTCATTTGTACGCTTTAAAGAAGTCAATCACAAATGATCAGAAGTCTAAGGCTAGTTACCATCATCAAGGCATTATCTCTTGCCCAGTTTCTGGAACTTGAATGAAGTCAGACTCAGAATCCATTGAAGGCAAGCAATCTGGCTTCCAGCGAGAAGGGTCCCTGCTACACGTGGGCAAGTAATTCCCTGGGTCTTTCCCCAAAAGACCTACAGCCATTTGCTCACACATCCACACATGTGGAGAACAGTGAATTGTTGGACACAGGGTCTGAATTAAAAAAGATACTCAGGATCCAAAACAGCATTACGCCTGAGCCTTAGAATAGAGGTGTGGGGGGATAAGTGTCCTCCCTACCACGCCCAGCTCCGAGGGGTACACTGAATCCAAACACCCACATGCTGCTCATTTCACCAGACCCCACATGTGTATAACAGGATGAACACCTGGCAGCTGGCAGAGGCCTCGCATTTGGTCTTTTATTTACTGGGAGTTACTGAAGTGGAAAAGGCCAGGTAGAAATCTCTGTACCTCCCTACCTCAAAGAGCAAGTGAAACTGCATCCTGGGTGCTAACAAGAGATTCTCAGTTCCAGAGACTTAAGGAATAGATGAGTGTTCCTTACCGTATCTCCACTTACCTAGAAGACTTTCCCTTACAAAAGCCAGACGGATCAGATCACAGGGGACTGCCACGCAGCTAATCCGAGGCATAACCTCCCTTCCAGCCGCTGTACCAGACGTGGTATCTTTGCTAGAGCAAATTTAAACAGACTGTGGGACTTGGTCTACGGCCAGGGACCTAGTAAATGCATTATTTCCCTTTCCTATTGGAGAGTCAAATCGGAAGTATTTGTCTTCTTGTGGGAAGAACAACAGTATATATGCATTTACGGGTTGCCACGGGGCTATGATCACTCTCCAGCCTCCAACATAGTCCAGAGGGGCTGGACTTCCTGAACATTCTGTAGAATATCGCATCACTATGACACCATGCTCATGCGGACAGAAGAGCAAGGACCGGCGAGCATATCAGAGGCTCTGGGAAGATGCATTTATTCCATAGAGAAAGAATAAACTCTCCAAAACCTCAGAGATCTATGACATCACTGACATTTTTAGGGACTTAGTAGTTGAACATGGTGAGACAGCCTCTCACAAGTAAGGGACAAATTATTGCATTTCCCATCTTCCACCACTAATAGAGAAGCACAAGTCTTCGGAGCCTTCTGCAGGTGCGTATTCGGCACTTGGGCAAGCTAGCAAAAGCCCAGGGTGTCTGCAAGCACCCCTGGTGCATGGGCCCTAAGACTGACAGATCTTACGGGATTAAGCTAACACGGGGAAAGACACCATGTGGAGTTTGTGGAAAGTCCCAAGGAGATTCACCACAAAGACACTTAGGGTTTGGGGAAAGGCCAGGCCATTCCGAGACAGAACTATACACCATTCACAAAGCAACTTCAGGAACACGATGCGGTCCTAGAAGAGACAGAACATCTGCCCACAGGATAGCACGTGACCACGTGGTCAGAGCTGGCCATCATCATCTGGGCTCTGCAGACATACCAAGTTATGAAGTTGGGCAGCCCAACCACAAGGCACCTTAAGATCAGTCGGGGAAGGGTTGGGGGGACAGGAAAGGTGCACGATCTGGTGGCAAAGCGCCACAGGTCATGCATCCTCAGCTAACTATTCTTGCCCGTCAGCTTGTACCGGTGATGATGAGGATGGGACCAGCCGCTGGAGGAACAGGACGCACTTGCTTGGTTCACAGATGAATGTGAGTATTTGTTCCCCTGATAGAGATCCTACAAAACCTTGCCTTGGACCCACTGTACCACAAAAGCGGGGACAGCCAAGGGCACAGGGCCCTGGGAACCCTACCATTCGATCATATTCTGCACTTTCCTGAAGCTCCCCCATGGGATGCAATGGTGAATGGCTTCTTAAAATTGCAGCTGAGTGTTGATATCTTTATAACACTGTACGGAGACCGTTTTATGGAGTTGGTTTCTCCGGAGGTGGAGTGCAGGGGTGCAGAAACCAAGCAGGAGTGACCCCGCTTACCGTCATCTCCTGCGATCGCCTTGGGGAATCGCTTCTGATTCTTGCAACTTTGGGTGTGTGGAGGTGTGCAGCCCTGATTCCCAGAGGTGGAGTGTTTCTACCTGGGAATACAGGAGTCCCCTGGTACTTGAAGCTAAGGTTGCCTCCAGGTCACTCTGCGTTCCCCATGCCAGGACACCAGCCACCAAGAGAAGAAGTCACCATGTTGACTGTGGAGTTGATTCTGACCACCAGGAAGGGACAGGACTGCTGCCGCCCCCACAGGGAGATCAGGGAACACTGACGGGGTCCAGTGGTCCACTGGGGCATCTCTGGACGCTTCATGTCCAGTGTTCACGGTAGGTGGACAGTGACAGCAGCCACAGCCTTAGAGGATCACAGAAACCAGAGTTCAGACACTTTCCTGAGGGTGAGGGTCAGCCCACGCGTCCCAGTGTCCGGCCTAGTAGAGGTGGGTGTTGGTGGGTGACAGCCGAGGGAAATGATGAGTAGCAATTACTGCTTCACATCACTGCAGCGGTGGGTGCTGTAGTCCCTCTAACTCAGGCAAGAAGATCACCCCAAACCTGGAATAGCTGTGCCCAGAGGGAGGACATTAAGAAGCAAGGGGATGTCAGGACCACAGAGGCGCTCCTGCTGCTCCGCCCGGTTCCCCTCTTTCGGCTCCTGGGGGGACCCACTGAGGGCGGCGCGGAGCTGAATCCCTCTCTGGGAGCTGCTGCCGGATGTGGGACTGCCTGCCCAATGCCGTGCACACTCAGGAGGAGCCCCTGGTCACCAGCCAGGTGACGCAGGAAACAAAGGTCTCACCGTGGGTGGGTGGAGCCCTCAGCGGCTCCAACCAGAGCCGGGCGCAGCTTCTCTTTCTGCGCACTCCCAGCCCTTTCTCTTCTTTATTGACACATCTCCTGAAAACACTCCCCAGTAAAAGCCTCTGCATGCGGTTCTGTCTCCGAGTGTTTCCAAGCAGCCCAATCCCAGCCCAGGCCCCTGCATAATGGTCACAATTTCTCAAAGCTGAGAAATAAGCCTTTGTTGCATTAAACTGCTATAATGTGGGAGCTGTTCCTTAGCACGACCTATTTGGCTTGCCTTTTACCCACAAGGAGGAACATCTGTGGGCCCTTGGAAGTGACTGTATCCCCAACAGCTATCAAAAGTTGGTAATAAAAGACAGTCTGGGGGATGTGCAGTCCATCCACTATTGCAGACCTTCTAGATTTTAGAACCAGCCAGAGGAGAATGCATAGGACCCACTGATTTAACCTCCAGACTACAAATCTCCTCCACACTCTCATCCCCTCCCCGAGACCACTTTAACAGAGAACATTTGCCCTCAGCTTGCATGGAGATGCCACAAAACATGGCCAGTTGTACCTCTCGTCTTCGCATTCAACAAATGTGTGTCTACTGTTTATTCTGTGACAAATACTGGGTTAGGCACTGGATAGTTAGCCATTGCCCCTGTTCTCATGAAGAATTAAGGGGGCTTCCCTGGTGGTGCAGTGGTCGAGAATCCGCCTGCCGATGCAGGGGACGCGGGTTCGTGCTCCGGTCCGGGAAGATCCCACGTGCCGCGGAGCGGCTGGGCCCGTGAGCCGTGGCCGCTGAGCCTGCGTGCCCGGAGCCTGTGCTCCATGGCGGGGTGGAGAGGAATTCTCTTTCTTCGAAAGAAATTTCTCTTAGGCGTTTTTACCAGCAAAAGCTATGCTTCTTCTAAACCAGGGAAGGGCACATTTTTCTGTCAAAAGCCGGAGAATAAATATCGTCGTCTTTGAGGACCACAAACAGTCTCCGTTGCACATTCTACTTCTACATTTTTTAAAACAACACTTCGAAAATGTAAAAGGCCTCTGGACTCACAATCAGCACCTGGACTTGGCGCCAGGCTCGCTTTGCTGACCCCTGACCTGACCGACTGGTATGTTTCTATTTATGGGAAATAGAAATTTTCTAACCGTTCACTTTCCCTGTTTTCCTTGGCAGTCAGGATGCTCGCAGCTGAACTGTGTCTCCCTTGATCAGCTGTGAAGAGCCTTATAAACTGATTCTAATGTATGAACTGTGAATGGTATTCCTATTCAAATGTTACTTTTTCTTGACCTAGATCTCTTCATCTTTAAAAAAGGATCTAATTTACCTGACATCTTCTTGTAAGCTGTACCAAATATTTCTTGGAATGAAGAGGATACGGATAATGACTGAGGGACGAAGGGACGATGCTAAGAGGGAAACAAAGTATCTCTCTGGAGACAGTGTCCACAGCACGGTGGGCTTGACGGCAGGATGTGATGACGAGGTGTGAGCGGCCAGGCAGGCTGCTGGACCTTCTACGGTTTTCATTTTGGTAGGAACCCTAGCAAGAGCCAGGGCGATCAGTATTTTTTGGTACCCGTGGTTCACCAGGCAACGTGGTAACTGGTTCACGTGCACTGTCTCGCCGAAGCTTCACGAGGACCCCTGAGGTGGGCACCACTCCTATTTTACAGAGGAGGGAAAGGAACTGGGAAGGCCTCCTGTCGCTGTGGTGGAACCCGGCTTCCCTGCCTCCAGAGCCCTGTGCTTGAACCCACTCTGCATGAAGTGCCCAGATGGCAGCTGCTTTCTCTGCACACGCGATTCCAGCACCAAGGACAAAGCAGTTGGGTTATGGCCGGGCCACTGCGTGGTCGCTGCCCAGGAGAGCGTGTTCCTTTCTGTGCTCTGCCGGCAGGATGCCCTTTCCTCTGGGGCCTCCCAGAGACTCTGGTTTCCTTGGTAATGTATCAGACAGCTTGCCGAGCACTAAACACACTTTAAAAAAAAATTTTTTTTTTTTAAGTTTACAAGGCTAAGGAAATTATCTCGGCGCTTTCCGTCATTCTCTGGAAGAACCGATATCTCCCGGAAACCTTTAAAAAACAACCTATTTAAAACCAATTTCCTTAGATCACAGATTGCCTGCCCGTCCCCTCCGTTCCCTCCTCTCTCCTATTCATATCTGCACAAAGCAAGACTTAGTTCAGTAGGAATCCATCTCTGCTAGTCATCTCTGATCACAGGTTACATAATCTCCCGTCTGTGGTGCCGTAATCATTTCCACAGCAACTCAACGGGGTGCACTTGGGAAGTGGGGAGCAGCAGGGCGAGAGGCTCTCGGAGAAAGGCAGCTCCTCCAGCCAGGCAGGTGCCCTCAGTCCCAAAGAGCGGAAGCCCAGACACGGAGTCATTTTCTCTCTCTCTCTCCCTTTGGAGAAATGTATTTCATATACTGAATGGGTCTTAAATTAAACGTTGAAAAATCTGTTTCATTACTTGCAGACTAAGAGAGGGCCTGCTCTTTGTACTTTTTGTGTTTGACCTTTCTATCAGTTTCCTTTAGCAATATTAAACACCTGATTCTCCGAGTTCTAAAAGAGGTCTGATACATGGCAGCGTGGTCTGATGAGCTAATCACCGGACGCAGGGAGCTTGCCATTCTGAATTTTAATCCTCCACTGTGCTGAGTTTCCATGCTGCCTGAAACTAGTCAGTTCATCTCTCTGTCTCAGTCTCCTCGGCTTTGAAATGGGACCAGTAAGGACCATGTCTCTATGGGTATTCTGAGGATTCATTACTTTACGTATATGAGATGTTGCATAACTGGTAAGTATTCTTGACTGTATTATCAGAAACATAAAAGGAAACATTGTTCCTGCATTTCCCAGAAACGTTAGCACACATACATTTCGCTGGAAACATTTATGTGTTCATGTGAGTCTCAAGATAGGAAGAGAGAGATGGATGGGCCGACAGATTGATGCTGTACAGCGTGGGAGAAACGTGCAGGACGCTGCCGCAGAGCAATCAGATGTGATACGCTCAGGTGGGAAGCAGGCGGCAGGAGAAGATGAACACTTGAAAATAATACAGATCCTGTTTCCAGGCAAGTGTCCTTAATACTAAAAAATGAGAGAGTAGAAGTACAGAAAATGTGTGTTATATAAACAGCGTTGTTTCCAAATAGAAGCTGTAGAGGAGCAATATCAACTCATCAAACTACAGGGGGAGCGGAGCCTCCCTCCAGGCTTTGTCTAAGGCAGGGATGCTCTCCAAACACGGCGGGGAGGCCTGTGCTGCCTTTAATCGCCTGCATTTCCTTTGTGCATATCCCCACAGCGCGGGGAGCAGTCGGCAGAGATCAGAGCTACCTGGGCCAGCACACGGCTGCCTGGTGGGGCTGGGGGAGGTGAGGGGCGAGGGCACAGGGCTGTGGGGAAAGACCCCGGCCCAGGATGAGCCAGGGGCCTGGTGGGCATCGAGAGAGAAGACCAGTTACCCATCCCATGGGAGACATGGACAGAGGCAGGGCCCTGAGCTGCTGAGATGCTCGTTACCATCAGGCCTTGCGGAGGCCCTGAGTTACCCGACGCACATAAACTGAGGTTTCCCTCGGCGGCTAAGTGAGTCTTCAGCGGAGTGAGCATCCTGGCCTCAAGGCCCCTGCACGCTGGCCGCCCCTCTCAGTCTGCCACCCTGTGAGCCGCCTCGCGGGCTTTGCTGAAACTGTTTGGATATAGCCTGGATTCTTAGACCAAACCTCCTTCATTACACAACCACCTGCATTCATTTCGTGGTTCTCAACACAAAGACGTGGTCCAGAAGGTACAGAGACCAAGGGAAGGTAGACCAAAATCACACACAAAACAACTGGTCCGAGACTTAGTCATTCTGATGTGTTTGGCATACGGCACAAAATATTTGCTCATTTAAAAAGATCTAATTGCTATGAGCCACCTGCTCTGTTGTAGGTGTCGGGCATACAGCGAAAAACAGAGCATAGTCTTAGACCACCTGCTGGTGGAGCTCTGGAGAACGGGAGGCAGACGAGGAGAACATGAAGAAATACACACACATGCAATCACTTTCGATAACAAGGGGCCAATTAAGAAAGTACACGTCTAAAGGAGCATGGCGTGTCTGCAGGCTTAGTGGGAGGGTCAGGGAAGGTCTCCGGGAAGAATGGCGTGGGGCAGGAGCCTGCGTGAAGGGTGGGGAGAAGTGCATATTCCAGGCAGAGTGAAGAGCGAGGTCAAAGCCCTGCAGAAGGAAAGAGCTCGGTGGGTCTAAGGACCAGCAAGAACACCGTGGGTCTGTCGGGAAGCACTGGAGGAGAGCAGTAGCAGATGAAGGTATCACTGGCGTCTTGCAGACCTTGACGAGGACTTTGCCCTTCGTTTCAAGTGCCGTGAATGAGACCACATTCACATCTTTGATCTACAGCCTGGTTCATATCTAAAGAAGAGATCTACTTGTAGTGTCCGGGAGGCGCTGAAGTAGGGGCTGGGCAGGAGGAGGTGCAGACAGAGCACGGCCAGCCAGGAGGCTGGGTAGGTCAAGGGCGAGATAATCGCAAAGACAGACATGGAAGAGAACAGGTCGGGTTTGAGATAAAATTCAGAGGTACAGCCAGAAGGACCAACCACCAATTGGGTGCTGGGGTTTGGGGCTTGGGGAGGAGAATCCAGATGACTTCTAGGACTAGTTTGACAAAGAATGAACTCATTGGTTAACGAGTAAACTATCTAATTGATTCATTAATGTTGCTTGTCTTGGAACCATGAAAAATCAATTCTTGGAGAAAGACAGCCTTATTAGATTAAAGAAAAAAATATGAAGATCATAATAGTTAACATTTTAAGAGGATTTGCCAGTGTTAAACAGTGTGCCAAGTATGTACATATATTCTCATCCAGTTTCCCACAACACCCATGAAGAAAGTTGTATGTCACACGCCACCTCTGCAAGCTTACGGAAATTAACACGCTTTGTTAAAGCCACACCAATAGTTAAGAAGGAGAGTAAGGATGGGTGACTCCAACCTGTTCTTAAGCATGATTCTATACTGTCTCTCACCTACCACCTATCGGTCTACAAGGCTGCTGAATAGCCAGACAGTGACATGAGTAAGTGCATACTTAGACAAGACTTAATATTTTTCACCCTTGACACAAAAAAGGCATATTAAAAGAGACAGTGTCATAAATACTCAAATAAATGGAGGTTAAATAATTTTGAGGTAACAGCTTTCACTTACTGATCTGTCAGAAAAATTTTGTAATACCGTTCCCTCTTGGCACAGACATGAGAGTATTGTAACTGTCCTATGATATTAGTAATTACTGAACTCCTTAAAATATATATGCATAAGAGAAAATATCAAGAGGAAATTCAGCAGAAGTTCTAATAGACAACTGATTGGGTAATAATATTTGTATATTTTTAAACCATATTGAGATATATGCTTTCATAATTTAAAAATTACCATTTATATTAATTTACCTAACACATTTATAAGAACTTTCACATCTATAAACTTCCAATTCAAGAAATTCTTTGTCAAATCATGAGTATCATATTTCTTTCAGAAAATCTAATGAACATAAGATGTGGACTAGATACTGCATAGCACAGTATGGACCAGGGAGAGAAAAGTGTCAACTTCCAAAGGGATGGGCTGACTTAACTCAAGAGATTCTGTTGGTCACGGGTGAATATCAAATTATATCACCAAGTCCAAAATAGGTATGAAAGTCTAAGGTGGTCAGGTCTGGAGAAAATAATGCATGATCTGATTTCCTGAACTAGCCTTCAGTTCAGAGGGACTGCAACATCCCTTCGAGAGGGCCTTCTTTAATCAAACGACGGGGACCCTAAAAAGAACTAACTGTCCTTTCACTATTGTCAGCATGTCAGCAAAGACAACAAACTTTGGTTCTGCTGCCCTGTCGTTGGATAAATCTCATTACAATAAATCCCAACACAGAAGAGCAGCTCTAAGAATTTTTGAACCATTCTGCTTTGTGCCCTTGTTACACATTCTCATCACAACACTTCATACGTCACTTTTGTAATTGTCTGCTTCTTCCCCTGGTGAATGAAATCCTCGAGAACAGGACTCACACCTTTGACCTGTATCGCCCACGACCTAGCACGGAGCATGGCTCTTGACAGACAGAGCGTTAAGCATTTGTTTAATGAGTAAATCAATAAATCCATCCATCTAGTCCAGTGCACTCGCTTTACAGATAAAACCTAAGCCCACACTGCTAGTTAATGGCAGAGCCAGGACTACACGTGATGTTTCTTATCTCTCAGATTTCCCCACCCCCAGTTTATAGCAGCTGCTATGTCTATTTCAAGCATGTATGCATAATACAAAATTAAATCAAAATTGAAAAAATAATTCCTTCCCTCGAGATGACTGGGATAAATTTGACCTTCATTGGAAACCACCATTTTCAACGTATAATCAGAATTTTGTGTCTCAGGGGACGGAGGAGCTGTTCTTGGTGATGGCGTCCACGTGTGGCTTGAGCAGTGGTTTGTAGGAGGCCTGGGAGAGTGGAGCTGGGTCAGGAAAAGGGAGGAGGAGGGGACGGGGGAAGGAGAAAAGTACATTGAGAGCGTGATCCAGGGAGAGGAGGATTTTAAAAAGTAAATTTAAAAATATAGCATGTTGAGCAAGAAATAATATTTCTACAAGAGTGATAGTGAAATGGAATGGGGCCCAGCAGCACATAATAAATGTGTCCCCATCCTGCTGCATGAAAATCTGTGGGCAGCTTATTAACAAGCAGATTGTTCTCCCTTACACCTGTCTGTATCACAACCCTTTTACTTCCTTTTTTTTTTTTTTTTTTTTTTTGCTGAATTGCAGGTTTCCATTAATGAAAACTCTGAAGATTCTAAAACCTATTTCAGCTCTGGAAGCTGCCTACAGAAAAGCAACTACAGCATTAAAGAGGTAAAGGCATCTGGGGGAGATGGGGCCTGGGCTTACTTCATGGGCACTACAGAACTCTCCGAGCCCCATAGAAGTAGGACCTGTGTGTACAGAATAAAATGGAAATTTCCTTCCATGTCATTTAAAGGTCTGGGAGCAAATCAACACTGGCACTTAGGCTCTTTAGACTCTGAGCTTCAACTGGATGGAGCACAGGAATCAGCCTTAGACTTGTGGAGCCGGCTTCCTTTCTGAGGCTCTGTCGACCCCGCACCTAGGCTGTTTCTCCCAAGGTCAGATGAGGCAAGGGCCACGGATAACGATGCGTCATTTGATTTGGCTGTGGGTCAAACACAGCTTTTCCCGACAGGCACTGACCCTCTGCTGTGTTTGGCTACAGCTTTAGGGAGTAGGTGGGTGCACGGTTATCGTGAAGAGAAGCGGCTTCGGAATCAGTTGGATCCGGAGACGGTCCCGCCCCAACCGTTTGGCAGTGTGACAGCAAGCAAGTGATTCAGCCTCCTGAGACCAGACGGTCATGTGTGCCACACGTGCCCCTGAGTTTTTGTGTAGATTATATGAGAAAATGACTGTAAAGTGCTTATCACAGAGCCTGACAAATAGTTAAGTGATCAACAAAGTTTGGGTATTAGTATTGTTATTATTATTGCACTTGGACAAAGTATTAATTGCAAAAATGCCTAAGAGTCTAGAAACGTATGCCTGCCTCTGTCTATATCCTTCTTTCTTTGTGTCTCTCTCTTCCTTGTCTTTCTTTTACAAAAACTACCGGCTTGAGCCTGCGTTATGGGTGTGTTCTCAGACAACAGGGATTCTGTGAAAGCGAAGCATCTCCTAACTTGTGTGTTGGGGCCAGTAAGAAAGCAACCTAGAAAGAGAGGAAATGACAAAGGAGCAGAGGAACTTTCCATGCCCATCGTATCCTTCAGT
Source organism: Kogia breviceps (assembly GCF_026419965.1). NCBI lineage: Eukaryota > Metazoa > Chordata > Mammalia > Artiodactyla > Physeteridae > Kogia > Kogia breviceps. Next base: position 119,207,432 of record NC_081316.1, read on the forward strand.
CCTCAAGGGGCAGAGTAACAGCCCCTGAGGGTGAAGGACGGTGTGCGTCGTGTGGCCAGGCTGTGGGTCTCACCACAGCTACGAGGCGGGGAAGGGTTCTTGCTCCTGTGACTGGTAGACATGTCACTCAGACCGAACAGGGCTCCTGGTCTTGGGGAAACGAGCTCCTTTACTCTGAAGTGCTAAGCCCCGTGTCTTTCCCAAAGTGTGTGGAAATGGCGTTCGGTTTCAAAAGTGCAGCGAAATGAACCCGTGGGACTTGGCTTTCCACTGAAATCACTGGGTCGTGAATGGACTAGGATGCTTAAGAGGTACCTGGAGGCTGTGCTGCCCTGCTCCCATGTGGCGGAGTGACAGGTGGCATTCTGGCCCCCAGGTGTCCCCAGCATAGCCCCTTGAGTCATCTAAATTTTCCCACAGTACCACTGCTGAGGCACCTCTGCTGTTTCTCTCTGGTGCAGAATCTATGTCGACAGCATTTAGTACTTATTGAAGCATCACCCCTTTGGTTAAATATAGAGCACAAGAAATGTCTAATCCAAGTGTTTGATAATATAGAAAAGTCAAAGAAAGAAAAAGAACCAATATGCTATTTAGTCTGTGAAGTCTAACCTGTTTCTCCTTCTATTCTCCCAGCAACGTTTCCCAGCCACCCTAGCTTTAAAACAGCTTGATTTGGACTTATTAGTACTATGTCTTTTCATAACATGCCATATGCAAAGATAGTTAATAACAGAGGCACATTTTTTTCTTTGTTGAATGTGAATAAAGCGGAAATAAAAGAGGATAACATCCAGGCATTCACAAGAGACTATATTTAACCTCTCTCTAAGAGCTTTCAAAGTATGGCTCATATACCAACAGATACGGCTCACATCTGTTTGCCCTGTGATGATTCAAGGGCTTCTACTGGCCTCTTACGCTTGATTCCTTCCTGCTAACAAGCTTCAAAATCACCCCAAACTTTGTCAGAACCAAGACAAAGCCAAGGAAAAATCTCATTCCAATCAGGGCTTTGAGCTCCTAAAAGGTTTTGTGGTGAGGCTTGCCACTGCCTCTAGAGATAAATGATTGACAGCGAGGCCTGAGAAGCATGAGGTTTACGGGGAACACAGTGAGAAGGGAAAAGCCTGTGACACAGGGCCTGACCGCTGTCAAATTAGGGCTTCACTGCTACAGAAGTTTTGAGTTTGCGTGTATAGGTTACAGTGTATTTGTATAAAACACGCACGGGTACAACAAATACAAAGATGCTTTCTGTGTATTATGCATATGCGTGTTTTTATTTAACAGGTTAAACACCTGCACGTCAGTGTCGCATAGCTTTCTTTCATTCCATACATTTGGCAAGAGCTTTTTTTAATGGACTCAAGTCTCTACCTGAAATACCTTCCTGTTCCTTAACCACTTCATTCACTTCTTGTTTTCTTTCAAGACCAAGCTTACAGGTCATGTCTTCCATGAAATGGCTCTAACAAGTCTCACTTCAGTCATGGTTTCTTTCATCCTCTCATCCAACAAATGATTAGTAAGCATATACCAGGTATCAGGCACGTGCTAGGGGTGTAGAGGTGCAAGAGAGAACAAGACCCCGGCCAAACTCTGCTCCTCTTTCCCCTATCACACTGTGCCAGTTTCTCTTATAATACCTGTCACTTTTCATTGCAATTTGTAGTGTGTGTGTGTCTGTGTCACCTACTAGGACAACCAGTTTCTTGATTTGGGGAAGAGCTCTTAAAAACATGACCACTGCATTCTAGGCATTGCAGGCCACCTGGAACATAGTAGGTGCTCAACAAATTTGTTGAACTAAAATGAAAGTTTAAAAAGGAAAGCTGAGGCATAGCAGACATGTAGGAGCTCAATATTTCTGACTACTGAAATAATTCGCCAGTGCACCACTTCTACGAACATGGAACTGAATATGTAACGGTCACCATGAAAACAAGTATCAACACATTTTGTCTAAGAAAAAAACTCCTCTCATTTTGTCTCTAAGCAGTGCTTAGAAAATGTCATCAATACATTGTAATATTAATCAAGAATAAGTTGATACACAATGTTTGATGTGCCAGAAAGTACATTTGCACTATAATTTGTTTCTCAGGCCATGGAGAGAAGTACAGGGAAAATGGTCTGCCTCTGAATTTAATACAAATAACTCCCCAATTGATCAGCCTTTATACATTGAAATTTGAGTCACTTAATATTCTTTCTCTCATAGTCTGGTCAATATTCATGTGCATTTTCTAGTTAATGTTTCTTTTTATACTAAAGCCAACCTTTTAAAAGATTTTCTTCAATATAACTTGGTTTATCTTGGGGACGTTGTTCTCTCTCCTTTAGCTCGGAGACAAGTTTTAAGGAAGGGGCTTTACTAGTTTTCTGATCAGTTTTATTGTTAGTAATAAAAACCCTGAGCCCAGCACAAACCAAAGATCTCTGACCCAGGAAAAGACCCACAGTGACAGGATCCCGTTTCACTTTTCCAGACAGGCTTTGCTGGGTTCCACGCGTTCTGTTACCAAAACATCAACTTGAAAGAAGCCACCGAGTGCCTGCACATAGTGGTATGTAAAGGCATCTACAGTCTTCCTTTATATGTATTTTTACACAAATGGGATCATACTACAAGTCTTGTTCTGCAACTTATCTTTTAAAACTTAACACTATTACTATACCTCCCTAGATAAGAGCAGATTGATCTATTTCATCCTTTTTATCTGCTGCAAAATATCCACAGGAATTCCGAGCCACGATATATTCAAACATTCCTCTTTAGGTGAACGTTTACGTTGTTCTCAGAGATGTTTATGGCTAACCTCAATCACCGGTTTCCAAATTTACATAGCTGAATACAGAAGGTCCTGACATGCCACAGTTTTACGTACGGGACTTGAACATCACAGATTTTGCTTTCCGCGGGGGTTCTGGAACCAACCTTCTGCCGACACCGAGGGACAGCTGTGATCATTTTTTACGTTCAAATGAAATTTTATAGAGCTCTCCAAAATACAGAACACCGTAAACAAAAGGCTTCCTCTAGTCAAAGTCAGATTCAGGGAAGGGGCGGGTGTAGGGTCTGCAGCCCACCTGTGCAGCTTTGGGGTCTCTTGCTGAGCTGCTGTGCCCCACGTGCTACCGCAGTGCCCTCTGAGCCACCCTGATCAAACCTGCTGCTCCCACAGTGTGGCTTGGAAAACCTAAAGGACCAGGACAAAATGCCTAATGATTCTCTGCTCCAAACAATAAGATGATCTGACCCACTGGACCAGAGATCTGAGGAGGCACTATTGCAGTGGATGCCTTCCGGCTTCCAGTTGGAGACGTTTGCAATCCGGAAGACTGTGTGTGTGTGACAAGCACGGCCACAGGACACCGACTTCACACGTGCATAAATGTGGGAGGACTGAGTGTTGAGGCAAGTCCCCTGGCCTCTCCACGTGGAGTTCCCTCTCTTATTACTTAAGATGATGAGTGGCTGGAGTTCATGGGGTACGAGATGGACTGTAAGACTTTTTTTTTTTTTTTTTTTTTTACACGGTACGCGGGCCTCTCATTGTCGCGACCCCCTCCGTTGCAGAGCACAGGCTCCGGACGCGCAGGCCCAGCGGCCATGGCCCACGGGCCCAGCCGCTGCGCGGCACGCGGGATCCTCCCGGACCGGGGCACGAACCTGCGTCCCCCGCATCGGCAGGCGTACTCCCAACCACTGTGCCACCAGGGAAGCCCTGTAAGACATTTTTTTTTGCAACAAATTTGTCTTCCAAATGATGCCTTCTGTGGGCTAAAAATAAAGTGCATTTTCGGCTCCTATGTACATCAACTGAAAAGAAGAGCCGGCAGCCCTGATATAAAACAGCAACAAAATAATTTGGGACCAAAATGTATCTTTAATTCAAAGCGGATAATTCGCATTCTGTTAAATGAGAAATTAGGAGTAGGTAAACATCCAGGCTATTGTTTTCTACAACAGGTCAATTCCTCGGACACAAATGCATATCATACCCTGTAATTCTCAGGGACTCAGAAAATATCTGTTGAATCAGTTATCTGTAATGAAATTTGTTTTCCAGTTGTCAGTATATAATGTCTATGCATATCAAAAGAATAGAAGGGAATTCAATCACATCCAGAAAAGTAATCAAAAGAGCCGATTGCGAAGTGACCATTTGGGGTTAGAAATTAAAACAAAAAGTTCCACAGCGCCAGCAACTCTCTGTAAACCCGTCCCCCATGTGAGCGCAACCGTGAAAGCCTTCTTTCTGCTCAGAGCATCCCTCTTCTCTACCACTGATCCCCTCACCCCGGCTCCTCTGCTCTCATCTGCATCCTCAAATATCAGTATACAACTCCCCACTTGGAAACTCTGCCGAAGACTTCTTAATAAGACACGCCTCATGGTTTCGTGAACATATATCTCAGATATTCAAGAACTGCCAATTTTAAAGTAATCAATCTTACTTTCTCCAGGAATACACTCATTTGTCAAAACACATGTCTTGATTAGGAAATACGGCCATTATATTGATGCTACAAACTTATCCCTCCCTCCTTCAAATTACTTTACATCCCATCAAAACTACCATTCATTCCAAAAAGACAGCTGAAGAATATCTGACGCAATTGAAGTGGGAAATAACTTGACCAGGAGTGATAGCTGTTTTTTAGGAAGAGGCTTATTGCAAAGCCCTGAGTCTCTATCAGATACGTATTCGTCCAGGAGGACTTTTCTAGTACCCACCTAACCACACCTTAACGAGCCGTGGATGCAGACAACTTACTCATTTTTCTGTTTTGTAAGTGTCCTTATATTATTTTTCTCCGAACGAGGTGTAAGGGGTACACCTGTTGATAGGTTACCTACGGAAACAGAGGCCGCAGAAGGCCCCTCACAGCCATCGTGAGAGGACGACACTTCAGCGTTCCCTCCGCAAGTGTTTACTGAATTCTCAGACATGAAACGGCTTCGCAGAAACACACACCTCAGCGGAGCCTCCTGTACAGATGTCAGATTTCTGCAGAAGCCTCCCGGAGGCATGCAGATCCTACAATGGCCTATTTTTAGTCCTGATAATTAATGCTGGAGGAGAAAGGGAGAAGGATGAAAATGTAGCTCCAGCAGAAAAGCAATTACCATCTATGTCATATATTCTCACCTACAAGATGTGCTATTTTCAAAGAAATAGAGAAACCTTCCCCAAACCTACAGATTTTTCGACTACACCTGCCATGAAGTAGACGTTTAAATCTTCCCCTTCAGAATTCTAGAAAGAGCTTGGACTCACAGGTTAATATATGCAGCAAGTGTTACACCAGTGCGGATTTTACTACTACAGAAAAAGATGTTTCCTTTGAAGTCCCAGAAAGCAAGAGTTTGCGTCCCTCGCACACACCCAATAATCACGATCAGCGGTTTCAACAAAAGCTGGCGATGCCTCCATAATCCTTTGTGCGGAGTCCCCACTGTCTAATTTTTGAGACATTTTCCCACTCCGTTATGACTTCGTCGAAATTGGTCTTGTCTGTGAAGACTTCTGCATCGTCTGCGGATTCATCCACATCTGTTACATAAGGACACTTTTGTTCCACCTGCATGAAACCCAGTCCGTGATGAAATACAGGACAACCTAGGGTCCCTCAGAGTCCAGAAACACAGTGAAAGGGGGTGGCAGGCACCTCATCACGCTCAGACAAGGTTTCCTCTGCAAGCACGGCCATGCTCACTTTCCCTAAACCCACAGCTCAGGGCTGCGGTCCTGGAGCGGGGAGGGGGCCGTTGCATCACAGAGAACCACAGATGACTTTGATTTTTTAAAAATATTATTTATTTATTTGTTCAATTTTTTTTTTTTTTTTTTTTTTTTTTTTTTTTTTTTGCTGCGTTGGGTCTTGGCTGCTGCGCTCGGGCTTTCCCTAGCTGCGGCGAGCGGGGGCTACTCTTTGTGGTGGTGTGCAGGCTTCCCATCGCGGTGGCTTCTCTCTTGTTGCAGAGCACGGGCTCTAGGCGCGTGGGTTTCAGTAGTTGCCACATGCAGGCTCAGTAGTTGTGGCGCACGGGCTTAGCTGCTCCGCGGCATGTGGGATCTTCCCGGACCAGGGCTCGAACCTGCGTCCCCTGAATTGGCAGGTGGATTCTTAACCACTGCGCCACCAGGGAAGTCCCTGACTTTGATTTCTGTATCGAGTTCTCTTTTTAATGAACCTCTCTGCTCTTTGCATCCTCTCCTTCTTGGAAATCTGCTCTCCTCACTTCTGTGAATGTTGCACAAAGTTTAGTCTTTTCCTGACAGCTTCCCTTCCGTTTCCCTTCCACAGCCTGCTTTCCTTCCGGCCGCCCCAGAAATGTTGGCATTGCACAGGGATCCACACGCCTTACCAAATGTAAACGTCCAGCCCAGTCTCTGTCAGGATTTACACTCATGGATTCACGTGTTTGCCAGGTGGCTCCTACTGATGTAACAGAAATCTCAAACTCACCACATCCAAAGTGGCCTTAGTACGTTTCCCCCTAAGCCAGTCCCGTCTCCTATGCCTGCATCTCGTCACTGGGGCTGCGGCCCCCTCAGTCACCCGACTGGCCTGCACATGTGTGTCTTCCATGGCCATTGGCTCTTTTCCTCCACATCCAGTCTATCACAGGTTCACACAATATCGTCTCCAGAAGAGTCCTGGAGTCCATACACTCTTCTTTACCTCTGCCTTTGTTACCCTGGCTCAAGCCCTCATCCTCACCTGCCTGGATGACCGTGGCAGCTTCCCGAAGGGCCTCCCTTCTCCCACATTCTCCAATTCATCCTCTATCTGCCAGGGAGAGCTTGCCGAAACATCATCAGAACTATGAGACTGCCCACCTTAAAACCTCTCAGTTATTTCTTTAGCATCTGCAGGATAAAATCAAAACTGCTTACAGGGGTGTAACACCTGGTCCCTGCTTTTGTCCCTAATCTCGTGTATGCCTAGAGACTGTCATCCCGCCTGAAATTCAGCATTCTAGCACACCGAGCTGTTCAGGGTGTTCTCGTATGTGTTGTTGTTGTTTTTTTTAATTGAAGAATAGTTGATTTACAATGCTGTGTTAGTTTCAGGTGTACAGCAAAGTGATTCAGTTACATATCTGTGTGTGTGTATGTATGCATATTTTCAGATTATTTCCCTTACAGGACATTGAATACAGTTCCCTGTGCTATACAGTAAATCCTTGTTGCTTATCTATTTTATGTATAGTAGTTTGTACCTCTTAATCCCAGACTCCTAATTTATCCTCCTCCCACCTTTCCCCTTTGATAACACTACGTTTGCCTTCCGTGTCTGTTTGAGTCTGTTTCTGTTTTGTGTATAGATTAATTTGTATGATTTTTTAGATTCCACATATAAGTGATATCATATGGTATTTGTCTTTCTTTGTCTGACTTACTTCACTCAGTATTATATTCTCTTCGTCCATCCATGTTCATGTTGCTGCAAATGACATTATTTCATTATTTTTTTAACTGACTAATATTCCAGTGTGTGTGTGTGTGTGTGTGTGTGTGTGTGTGTACAATATATATACCACCTCTTCTTTATCCATTCATCTGTTGATGGACACTTAGGTTGTGTCCATGTCTTGGCTATTGTAAATAGAGCTGCAATGAACATTGGGGTTCATGTATCTTTTCTAATTATAGTTTTCTTTGGATATATGCCCAGGATTGGGATTGCTAGATCATATGATAACTGTATTTTTAATTTTTTAAAGGAACCTCCATACTGTTCTCCATAGTGGCTGCACAATTTACATTCCCACCAACAGTGCAAGAGGGTTCCCTTTTCTCCACACCCTCTCCAGCATTTATTATTTGTAGACTTTAAAAAAAATATTTATTTATTTATTTGGCTGCACCAGGTCTTAGTTTTCTGGCATGCGGGATCTTTAGCTGCGGCATGTGGGATCTTAATTGTGGCATGCATGAGGGATCTAGTTCCCTGACCAGGGATCGAACCCAGGCCCCCTGCATTGGGAGTGCGGAGTCTTAGCCACTGGACCATCAGGGAAGCCCCTATTTGTAGACTTTTTGAGGATGGCCATTCTGACTGGTGTGAGGTGATACCTCACTGTAGTTCTGATTTGCATTTCTCTAATGATTAGTGATGTTGAGCAGCTTTTCATGTGCCTGTTGGCCATCTGTATGTCTTCTTTGCAGAAATATATTTAGGTCTTCTGCCCATTTGTTGATTGGATTTTTTTCAATATTGAGTTGTATGAGCTCTTTGTATATTTTGGATATTAATCCCTTATTGTTTGCATCAATTTGCAAATATTGTCTCCTATTCTGTAGGTTTTTTTGCTTGTTTGTTTTGTTTTGTTGCTATGCAAAAGTGTGTTGCTTTTATCCTCTCTTTAGTTGGACCATGCTTCCTTAATTAACTCCATCACAACTTCCATGCCAGACTTAGCAACTCTCCTTATCCTTTACGACACAGCTCCAGATCCTTCCCCTGTAGAGTCCCCCTAACACCCACCGTGCTCTGTGCTCACTCTATCACTGCACTTGCCAGTGATACAATCCACCAGGGAGCAAACTCCAGCAGGGCAAGGACTTTATCTTGTTCGCCCTGGTGTACCCCGAGTCTGGAACACTGGTTGGTGTCCATTTTTGTTTGCCAATGTTTCCAAACATTCATTTAAAAAGCAAGGTCCACAATAGGAAGATAAGCGAAAGCTCAGATTCAGGTAGGGTGTTTGCTCCATGCTTCTATCCTCAAGAGTTAAGGAAAGTCCCTAAAAGTAAGAGGGCAAATTGAGGAGCCTTGGTTGCGGAACAAAATTATTCTCTTGCTTCTTTGTTCTTCTTTTCTTAGAAATGTTGGAGGGAATCTGTGCCTTTGCTTTGAGTTTTCCTTTCATTCCCCTGCATCTATCTATCCACCTTCATTCACAGCAGGCTCTTGAGCTCCCCTCAAGATTCAGTCTGGGGTTCTCTGTTCTTCTCAATTCACTGATTTCTCCTGGGTCACTTCCTTCATCCCCAAAGCTGCCCCATCACTTCCTCGTGGAAGATGCCCAAATCTCCATGTCCTGTACTGACTGCCCTTCTGAACTTTGGGCCATTTTTTCTAACTGGAGGCCAGTCTGCTCTCCTGAATGATCTTCTGTCAATTCAAAGAAGGCATTAAAACAAGATTCATCCTTCCCCCTGAAACCACCCCTCCCCATGACTCTCCTGTTTTATTTGACAGCACCAACCTTCTAAATCACTCAGCCTTGAAAATGCAAAATCAACTTTGTCATCTTCTTCCTCTATACCTCCCACATTTAATCAGTAACAACAGCCTTTTAAATTAATATGGACGTGGGGAAATTAACCAAGTTTTCAGATATGACAGGTAGTTTGGTTTAATTGATGTAGAGGGTATATTAAAGCATCAGTGGAACGTAAGACCAAAATGATAGCGTAGAGCCTGATGCTGCGGAGCCTTATATTCTAAGCTAAGGAACTGGGAATTCATTTAAAAGAACACTTGGAAGGTGGTGAGTATATATTATAAGAAATGAGTTTTGGTAAACATTAATCTGGTCTTGACATCTGGGATGTTAGACTGGTGGTGGTGGGGAAGCTATTTAAATTAAAACACAAGGAGCATCGCTCAGTTACACACCAGCTGTGTGACTGTTAAGGTACTGAGTTTCTCTGAGCTAAGTATCCTCCCTAGAAAAGAAGTTTAATAATATCTATCATAGGGGCATTTTGTGGGTTAGAGATAATGCAGACAAAAGCACAAATAATCGTGCCAGCACATCTGAGGCACTGATCGACTTGTTGACGTGGTTTCAAGAGTGATTGCTACTAGGCAGGGGACTTCCTTGATTTCTTGGCTGGGACTTAGCTCAATCCCAAAGAATGTGGAGGTTGTTCCTGGACACCTTCAATCAACCCCCTGTAGGGACCTGGGTCCTAGCATCCTTTAGACCACACGCTCCCTGGGAGCACAGCCGTGGCTAGTTCATCTCTACATCACCTCTACATAGGAAGGTCTCAACAGTGCTGAATGGCTGAATCAGTTAATGGATGAACCAAAGTCCGTAGCGATTAGCTTTCCTTCAACTTGAGTGAGGTTCCCAGCTATCTGAACAACAGCATCCTTCTCAGGTCTATGAACACTTTTGATTTACCCTTGGCACCTGTAAGTGATATTATCAGGCACTTGGGTCCTTCTTCTTCTTCCAAGTGCTCTCAAGTACACTTTGAAGCTGTTGAAATTGACAGAAGGAATTTCCTCTTATATCTTCAAGAAATAAGGTAATAAGAATGCTTCAGTCCCACTGACATTAAAAGTTAATATCTTGGGGCTTCCCTGGTGGCGCAGTGGTGGAGAGTCCGCCTGCCGATGCGGGGGACGCGGGTTCGTGCCCCGGTCCGGGAGGATCCCACGTGCCGCGGAGCGGCTGGGCCCCGTGAGCCGTGGCCGCTGAGCCTGCGCGTCCGGAGCCCGTGCTCCGCAACGGGAGAGGCCACAGCAACAGTGAGAGGCCCGCGTACCGAAAAAAAAAAAGTTAATGTTTTTATTTATTCATCTACTTTGATAGACCTGTTGTGCCTTCCTACATCCATCTTCAGCTCTTTGGGTTTCTCCCTGGACAGTGTTGCGCTGGCTGAAGCCGGATATAGGTATAGAAATGGGCAATTGGCAGCCCTACAAACCGCCGGCTGGGGAGCCACTCTTCCTGCGCTGATGCTGGCAGCTGTCCCAGTCCTCCCAGGTGGGCTCTGACTTCTCTGACCTCCACCCTGCTCTGTCCAGACCTTTGCCGCCTACTTTCCCTGCGTTTGTCTGAGCATGTCCTTTCACTGGCCAGTGCCTGGCTGATCTGGCTTTGAAATTTGGGGGATAAGGTACAGAGTCAAAGGCTTTTCCTGGAAAGGCGGACCCCAGGGGGCCTGCACTCACCACCCGCCTTCTGTACCTACGTAAGTAAAGCCACCCTACAAGTATCATCAGAGCAATCTACAAGTCTTTCCCTTTTTCCCGTTTCTGGAATGATAGGACTGTGATTCCATTCAGGAGCCAATTAGGAGATATTCCTGAACTTAGGAGTTGAAGAAAAGGAAGGCAGAAAGATACACTGAGAACTGAAATGAAAAGAAGTTCTGCGCGTGAAGTAAGGAAAAATCCCTTGGACTTGGAAGCGGGCTCAATAAGTGAATGAGCACCCCTCCCTTTTATTAGTTCTTTCTGTTAATACCTTTAGAGCCAATTTTGCAGAAATTGCCGCCTAGGGATTTCTATCTATCGGGTTTTAGCTCCATAAGGAACTGTGGTGTAACCCGGAAGACAAGCGTTCCTTTTTGACTTGTGATGGAATTTTACTTTCAGGCAGACCTGAGTTTTAATTCCACTTCCATCACTAATTCTGTGACTGAAGTTACCGGCAGAGTGCCCGAGTCGCCAGAAGATGCCCAACAAATACTAATTGTTATTATTAATATTGTGCTACTGTGATGATTATTATTTTGAAGATTATAGCGTGACCAGGAATGGAATATCTCAAAAGTCAACTTGGCTGTAAAGGCTGGTCATCGTGTGATCTTGGGGGCACGTCTAGGGCTAATCCATTCCTAGATTTTTAGGTTGCTAATGCACAAAGTGTGGGGCTCAGAATATCTCCCAAAGAGCTTCTCTCCCCGAAGGGCCAAACACTGTCTTACGAGCAGCAAGAAGGACTCGATGGGCACTGACTGAGCTGAGCTGAACTGGGTCAGGTCCATGGTCAGGTCCATCCGAGTGTTCTGTCTCTGATGCCCATGATAAGGAAATGGGTGAATAGAAAGTCACCAGGATCTGCTTTACTCACACAACGAGTAGAGACATAGCCTTGAACAACTTGCTTCTCTAAACAGAGAACACACTGCACGGCGGCGAAGAACTTGGTTCTGGATTCAGACCTGGGTTCCAGCTCCGGGTCCAGGATCTCATTAGCTGTGTGATCTTAGGTAACTTATCAAATCTCTCTAAATTCCAATTTCCTGCTATGTAAATCGACATACTGATGGTATTACCGGAAACATTAAAGAGTCATCAGAAGGCTTAAATAAACCAACTGTATATAAAACATGGGCCACAGCTCCTGGCAGGCAGCCGGCAGCACGTGTTCCAATACATTGTTTGTTTGGCCTGTAGACACCATCGGGGGGTCCCCACGCCCTCTGAGGAAGGGGCCGGGTCCTTGCATCTTCAGATCTGCATTCTGCTCTGACACACAATGCCACGTGTCTTTTTTCTAATTCTGACCAGTCCGCGGATGAGGGATTGCTATTTTTATCTCCCCTTAACATTGGAACCAACCCTGCCAGTGCTGCCTGTTTTCTTGATTTTAATTAAGTAAGGCTTTATGGTACTTGCTTCAGTAAAGCCCGGGTAATAGAGACGAGGTTAGCTGGATGAACCCAGACTCCAGGGTGTCAATCCCAGCCTTGCGCAAGATGCTGCTGGGCAATCTAGCTGGCATCTTGCTGTGGAGGAGAATTAATTAAAAAAAAAGATTACGCTGCTCTTTGCAAATATGATTCACAGCAGAAATAATCGATGACAACAATGGAGGAGCAGGGCCCCTGGGGGGTCCCCTACCCCTTACCCACGGGTGTGCTCCTGGAAACCAGCCCCTCCTGGGCCCTCCTAAGGGCGGCCGACGTTCAGTAGGTGTCCGGGCACTCCAAGTGAATGTGCACCATTGCTCCAGGGAGGTCCCCGGATCACTGCAGTATAAGCCCATCTTCCACGATCCCTCCTGCTCCGTCATGGCTCTCCACTTTGTCATGAATGCTAGTAAGTCTGAAATCTTTTTTTTTTTTTTTCCATGTTACCACTGCTAGGGCCTCGCTCTAAGCCCTTATCCGTTCTTTTTCTGCAATATCGCAGCAGGCTTACAGTGGTCTCCATTGTCTCTGGTCTCATGATAACGCAAGCCTTCCTTCACACCTGGGTGCGAGTGATCTTTTTAGAAGCCAAGTGCTAGCCCTGGGACCCCCCTGGTCCAGGGCCTCCCTGCTGTGAAGAATGAGCTGCAAACCTGGATGTGGGGGTCCCGGGGAGAGCCCACACCGACGACTGCCTCCTGGGTCAGGAATTGAATCCAGTGAGGGAGCAAAACAAGTTTCATTATTGTTCTCCCGCCCACTTTACAGAGACAGAAGCAGAAGGATCTGGCAACTTGTCACGGGCCTTAAAGCGATGATTTGAACTCATACTGTCTGACTTCCAAGACCACCCTCTTTCCACTAGACCATCACAGACTGCCCAGGGCAGGCACCGGGTACCACGTGCAGCCTCAGGGCTGCCTCTGCCTACCCCCTCGACCCCCGTGATGGGGCCGCTGCAAACCAGCCACACACGCCCGGGACACAGAGAGTCAAGTTTCCGGCCTTGGTCCAGGCCGCTCAGCACACCGCAACCCCAACCCCTCATCCAACCTCCTTCTTCCTTTAAAGGAGAAGCTGGAATGCCACCTTCCTTTTGTCTTGGGCAGAGTCCATCCTTCCCTCCTCTGTGCTGTTTTACAGTGGAGACCACCCTTCCCTTCATTCTTCTGTATTCACACTGCATCATCATTGCCTTTGTTTACATACAGTCTGCCCTCATCTATTCCATGCCTAGGACTGTCTAATCCTTACGTGTACCTCTGCTGCCGGGCACAGTACCGGCTACACAGAAGGTCTTCAAAGCCACCTCACTGAATGAGGACAAACAAAAAATAAAATATTCATACCAGAAATTATTCTTCTCCTTGTACTGACATTTGTCTATCTCTGTAGTAAACATCACAAAAAAGACTTTTTCATCTTATGAATTCAGGTTAGGTTCACATGTAAAAAATAAATTTAACAAGGAAAATGCTAAATCAGCTCTGTATGAATCAGGCATCCATACATATGCATGACAATCTATTGCTTGACATCCCAGTTTCGAGGGGTAATATTTGTCCTGGCCCCCAGCGACATTCTGACCCACCCTGGGTGCACCTATGACCACACCCTCAAGCACCTGCTCAATAACAGAACAAAGTACCAGCACCCAGGGGGGTGTCTTAGCTCTTTCTTAGATCAGTCAGGCCGATCTGACAAAAGCGCCGAAGAAGGTCACATTTCTATACAGATAGCTGGTTGCAAACTCCCTTGCCGGTTACTTTTAAGCCAAGTTTCCCCCAAACAAAGTGATAGACAAAAGTTCTGCCAGTTTCACCCTTCTGCTGCACAGCTTGGGTCCCTCCTCTCACTGATGCCACACTTTCTAGCAAAGGACCCCGCAGAGAAGGGGGAGGGGTGGAACCATGGCAAAACACCGGTGTTTGTACCACGCTAGCTCAAGAGATAGTCAGCTCCCAACGGGCGCCGGGGCAAATGAACTCGAGCAGCGTTTGCTGAAGGCTGCGGCTTGGAGTGGAGGACAGGGCGAGCAGGACAGCCTCGGGCTCTGTCGTCTGTGTCATTACTTGCAGCCAAAGAAACCACATCGTTATTCCTAAAGGAGACTCTGACCAGGCATTTCATTTGAAAACTGTCATTTTACAAATGTTTAATTACTTCTCAAATGCAAAGGATGACTGCAAATGTGCGATCTGTCCTGTAAGAAGCTATCAACCTTAACCTCCTTGAGTCGCTGGCAAGAAAAACATTGTACGTAGAAAATTAAAGTGGTTTGATCACTTTGCATTTAAAATGGTATTTCTGCCTTCTCTGTGGCTTTGCTCTCTGACCTCATCTCTACCTCCTCCGGGGAGATTTCCCAGTGTCAGACCCACGGCTCCGTGAGAGCTGGCTTCTCTCTTCCTGGGTCTCTTGTGCAAGGGACGCAAGATTGATTTTAGTTCCAGGTGCATAGCTAGGAAATCGAAAATTAGGCTCTCATTTTAATTAAAAGAGACCTCTATGGTGTTTCTCTGGGCTTCTTAGAAGACCTAGCTCATCTGATTTTCACATGTGAAGTTTGAAGCTACAATCATTTTTAGTGGTGGTGGTTATAGTTTCTAAAAATGCCATGTGTTCATTTTAATTTGACAAATATAACTGAGTAATTTGGGGCCCCTGATTGAGCCACAGAGAGGACCCAAAAGGGAGTGTGCGGACTTCCCTGCTGCTCTGACTCGGCCGGTCTCTGCCCCCAAAACACTTATTTCCCTCACCCCAATCCACTGTGTTGCAGCTCAAATCCCCACTTCTCTCCACCGTCTCCCATGATACCCGTAACTGGAAATAATCATGCCCCCCACTGAATTTCCTAAAGTCCTTTTTCCAGAACGTTCTTATAACATGTACGGCTAATGACCACGTCATCGCTTTTGTCTTCTCTGCCCAAATAGACTTTAAGTTATTTGAGGACAAGTTTCTTATGATAAAGCATGCAGCAGGCACCGGAAACCCACACGTTACATTGATAACAATTCTCTCAGGGTGTTTATATTGTGATGGGAGTGTGTAGAGGTAAACGTAGGGCTACAACTTGAAGTGCGGGGTGCTCAGTTTTACAAGGTAAGAGCCAAGCGCTCCACAGATACAAATGAGAGGAAGATGGTAACTTAACTGGAGGACCAGGACTCTGTCAAGGCTAGCGGGGACAACTGTCTGGGACTAAAGGATCTCCAGGACAGGAGACTTTTGTGCTAAAGCTTGGAAAGTCTCGGACAAAACTTGAGAGCCGGCCACCCAACTCAAGCCGCAGCTTTACTTCCAACAGCGATGGGAGGCGGAAAAACAGTCCACACGAAGCCAGGGAAGGAGAGCCCAGGGCTCCTTTGGGGAGGGATCCAGTAGCCTAGCGTCACTGGCATGAAATGTCTTCAGGAGTGTAGTGGGGCATGGGCTACAAAGGAGGACAGGGGCTTTGTAGGGAGGGGTCAGGGTGAGAACCTGGTAGACCATGGACCAGAAATGGGCGACTCCGATATCCAACACTTTGTCCGGATTTGTCTGCAGCCTCTTTCTGACACTTGGTTTCACTAGCCTCGTAATGCCCACTCTGGACCCGTCCTCTAAACAGCGTCAGTGGTTCACTGTTAAGTTGTCAGTGAAACTGGCGTCCCTTCCTGTTCACAAAAGTTTCGAGTCCACTAAGTAATTTGTCATGACGGGGAGGTAAGAGACATTGAGGATGACAGTAGAGCTCGCAGGAAGCACATTGTTTGGGAACCCAGTGGCCTGGGGTCTGTTGTAAATGGCCCTTATTCATCCTACGTGGCTTCTTTCCAAAAGGGCACCTCTGAATACACCACAGGCGCTGCTATTTAGGAGGCCAGGGTCCCTAATTTGAGGGGCTACCCAGGGAGTCTGGGGGGCCCGGGCAGGACGCAGGAAGTGTTGCTTATGTGGAGTGAAGAGTACCCTTTCATGCAAGTGTTTCTGACCTTGACATTTGATTATTTATACTGTTGAAAAAGTGTATAATTCTTCCTTCCAAGTTTCTCTATGGCATTACAGGATATGGTAGCCAGCTGTTTATGTGTTTACTTGAGGGCAAAAGAAGAATTAATTGGATTGATTTATATTCCATCAAGAAGTATTCAGGCTGCAGTTCAGAAAAACTGACATTAAATTTTCTAGAAAATAAAATGTCATCCACACCCCCAAATCTTCTTTTTTAAGCCTTGTGGTATTAACTTTCTACATAAATTCATTGTGTTCTCACTAATGAGCATACACTTATTAAGTACAGGTTTGTAATCTAAATAACCGATATTAGCCAGAGAAATTAATACAGCTTTTACTTTTGTGCTCCAAATCAAGTCACAAACTGAGCCAACCTCCCTCATCTTATTTTTCTCGAGCTTTGAGTGACTAGCAGATTCTGAGACCTGATTCATCCTGGGAATCTCCTCAATGTGCTAATTCAGTCATGCTGCATGCATTGCAACTGGGGAGATTTGGGAGGGGAGGTTATACGAGAGACTAGAAGCTGGGAGTTGCTAACAGGCAACGGTGGAAGACAAATGCTCGGGAGATAAAATGAGTCATGGTGGGAATGACTGGTCACAGCAAAAGCGGAGACTTCAGAAGCCAAAGTAAGTACAGCCAGAAACACAGGAGACCTGGGAGGCCTGAGGGCTGCAGCAATCCAGACCGCAGCCAGAGCAGCCGGGTCTGCACAGGGCCCGGTGCAGTCCTAGCGGGTCGATGGTTGGGTTCTGCTGTCTGTTTGCCCACCGTTTGTTCTTCCTTGTGTAGGAACCCCCCTGCCCCTGCAGAGCCACATATGCGCCTGAAGTCGCTTCTCACTTCAAGGTTTCAAGGATCAGCCTCAGCTCAGCCTAGACGGCCCACCAGAAGATGGCAGAGGAATCTGTGACTAAGCAATGCATCGAGAAGCTTACTCCCGGGCCATATCCGATCTCCCAAGGGGCAGAACAGAGGAAAAGAAATTGGAGAAAAATAACCCCCTTTTCTTGCCGAGGAAATGGCATGGGGTGGGCTGCTGTCCCCGGGTGTGTCACTGTGTGCACATCTAGGCCTCCCAAAGAGGCGCGCAAGCCCCGGCCAATGGCTATCATCCCGGAAAAAAAGCAAAAAACACTGAAGTCCCTCTCTTTAAAAATACGGCACATGGAGTACACCTTTACCAGTTACACATAGGATACAAACCCTTTTACAGAAGGAGGAGCTCAGAGTTCAAATCTAAATCGGGGCATGTTCATTGCGCCTTGGATCAAGTCCAGCAAACCTCAAAGACGGTGACATTTTCAGGGTGTGGCAAGAACTGCAGTAACTCAACACAGGCAGCAAACAAGGCAACACTGCTCACTGACTCTTATGCACCTACGCGTCCTCCTAGGCGGGCATTCTCTTGGGAACCTTCTCGGCGGAACTCTTGAAACTGTCCCTAAACACCCTAAAGAAAGTCAAGAAACAGATACCGGAATCCTGGGTGTTTCTCCCACTTCTTCCTATAACAAATGTTAGGGATATCTGCAAATGTTGAATTTGTTAGGGATATCTGCAAATGTTGAAAGATCAACAAAGATAAATGGCCTTTTAGGGGGCTGGAGAGGGAGAGCAGCAGATAACACCTTGTACTGAATTTAGAGAACAGACATAGTTTTCACTTTCGAGAAACAGACATAGTTAATAGTATCAAAGCCTGCTGAATAGCTGGGCAAAGAAAGATTCTGGGAAACCAGATGATGGATGCTGGAGAAATTCCTGGTGGCGTACGGTATGTGCGGATGCTTGCATGGAATGTGAAAACCAGAAGTCTCTGGAAATCTCTTCTGCGGGTGCACTGATGTCTTTGTTGAGTTCTCAGGCGCTTATGTGTAGAAGTCTAGCCTGTTACCGAACGTGAGTTTTCCACCCGGTGTCCAGATCAGCAGTCAACAAAGTCAAGGCTCTTTAAAACTGACCTGATAGGAATCGAGGTTGTATTCCATTGACTGTGACCAAGTTAAAGACAAAGCAAAAAAAGGCACTGAAGCCTCCAAAATACGACCCCAAGCATCTTACCCCTTTCTCATCCCACACTGCCCTCCTCAGAGTTCTCCGAGACCCTCTGTTCACGTGGCTAAGCTGACCTGCTCGTGCTTCCAGGCAATTCCTGCTTTTCGACCCGCCTGACTTGCTCTCTGTTCTTCTTTCCGTGAACACCCATCCTCTCCCCGTGTCCTTCCACCAGACTTCTTCCAATGCGAACTCTGCTTCCTGGATGAAGCTCTGTCATCATCAAAGTCATACTGCTTTTGAGATAAAAGCATTCTGAGTGACCACTAACCATACCCCTCATTTATCTTTAAAAACTAAAGCCCAGAGAAACTGGATTTGCTCAAGGTGACCCAAGAAGCTAGCAGTGGCGACAGTTTCCTCTTCTGACCCTCCCTGGTCCTTTGCACTGATGCGTTCTTCTTTATGCCTGTTTGCATATTTGTCTTATGATCTTCACATGCGGTGTTTTCTCACCACAAACGATGTGCTCTTTTAGGACAGGGTCTACCAGGAATGTTGAATTCTTGAGAAACTTAAAGGAAGGCCTTTACACATTTGAATCTATTTAATTGAGATGAATAGAGAGAGAAAAAAAAAGATCTTTCCCTCAAATTCAATCTAGAGTTAAAGGTGAAAGCTTGAAAATGGCATGGATAATAAGACAGGCATTTCTCCGAATACAATTTGATTCAAGATCTTCAAAGCTAGAGGTTAGGTCTAAGAGAAATTAGGCATACGGAAACTATTTGTTCATTTTCATAAGCTGGAAAGTCCAATTATGTATTGAGATTTATATTTTTATCTCTATTTTAAATCTGATTACTTTAACAAGCATTTCCTAATTTTCACCACTGTACTGAGTGTTTGACAGTTTTTATTGCCAAGGGGCTGATTAACTGGAGTGTTCAATTCAAATTAAATATGACACATTTATTGCACATATGAATAATGTTCATATATTTTATTCAAATAACCCCTAGACTCTACAAGGAATTAAAAATATGGGGGAAAAAAAAAAAAAACACCAACCAGACTTTGAGTTTCAAGGAGCTTACCCCTTTTTTTTTTTCCTTTTCTTTTTCTTGTTTTGACTGTTTATGATATGGGACAGAGTAGATAAGATAGGTCAAAAATAACATGTTTAAAAGAGTAAGAGGACTACCGCCTTCTGCTAAGGTTCTCGGAAGTTGGTATCTGTGGGCTCTGAGTGAATCATGATAGCAAAGGGGAAAAAAATCACAAGTTATAGGGTGCATTGGAATTTGCATATATCCTTCCTCTGCCACCTTATGAGTGGTGAAATCATGGGAAAATTGCTTCATCTCTCTAAGCCCTGGTTTGTTCATCTGTAAAATAGGACTAATGATGGTACTGTCCTCAAAGAATTGATGTGAGGATTCAATGAGGTACTGCACACAAAAGGTTTAGCAAAGTTCTTTGTAAAAACTCCGTACCTCTAAACTGTTATTAGTTTTAGGACTAGAGACTACAGAGAAAATGAACTTTAGGCAAAGTCTATGTTTCAGGAATAGGAAGAAGATGAGCAGCCAAGATGAGAAAGAACAAAAAGGATCGGTGACAAGAAAAGCCACAACAGCAAGTGGCATAAAAGCCCAGAGATGTGAGGACGAAGAGAGAAAGAATACAGACCACACCTGAAGGAGCAGGTCTGTTGCACCCAGCTGGTTAGCAATAAAGAGATCACTTAGCAAATTACTTCTGGGACATTGACCAACCCAGAGTAATTCCACTTATGCTTCATAAAAATGCTTTGTGTTACTTACCATGTCTCTACCTGCATCTTTGGAGACATGACTTCCAACATGTTTTAAAATTGGATATGAACCACTGTTATTGAGAAAAGGCCGTGAGCAGCGGAAGGAAACTCACCCAGTCATGACCCAGTCGACCGGATCCTTATGCATACATATTGGCTAAGTGGATGCACAAATTGATAAGACAGTTCACAGCTTCCTCTACTGAAATACGGCTCTTTCTTGACAGAAAGTCACAGAACATAACTTTTCTCTCTGTGACCAGCCATGATGATTTCTGCTCTATCTACTAAATGTAGGGCTCTGAACACAGAAGGTACAACATCTATATTAATTAGTGTATTAAATGATTAATAATATACTGAATATCTGCCGGAGTAACTTGTAGTCCTACAATATAAAAAAGCGGCTTATAACCTCCTGCTCACTGTATTTCCCTCACTTTAGAAAAACTTGTGTAGACAGGGGCCACTCACATGCATCACAGGGGTACCCCTTGTGGCCTTTGAACGCGGTCCTATAGCTACACATAACTAACTCCCTCACTACACTGTTAGTAACGCGAACATAGTTTTCTTTGTAATTTCTGTATTCCTAACCAGCTAGTCCGTGCCAGGCCAGCAGGAGACACTCTACAAATGTCTGCTGAGCGACCGAGCATCCTCTATCCCATATCACACTCTGCGTTGTACAGCTATTCTGTTTTCTTAAGAAAAGGGGTCCAGGTTGATACTTAACTCTACATTGCTCTGCTTGTTTCTCAACACGCATGGTTCCTACCCAATTTTACATCAATGTGGAAATTCATGCTCCTTCATGACACGTTGCACCCTAGGGTCCCAGATTATCAGCACCCAAGACCCAGGCCCTTCGCCGGCATCATGTCCAATGAGGTGGGTGGGACAGAGAGCTTTCCTAGTCTCCAAACCAGATTATAATCTCCTGAAGTGGGCTTTTGCTAAGCTGGACTCAACAATGACAGGATATGGCAGAGAAGCCCAGTCAGACCAGACCGATTTACAGATCCGATCCTTGATTCTAAACCCAGGTACCTGCCCCATCACTGTGGATCTAGAGGCAGGCAGTGCTGGTCTGAACCGTGTACTGCTGGCACCAAATATTTGCCTGGAACGTAACAGTCACTCAATCAATGCTTGCGGAAATACGAGGAAACAAACAAACGAGTAACTTATTTAAGAGGAAAAATGGCAAGTGGAACTTAAATGCCATAAACAAAGATCTGAGCAAAGGCCCAAATGTAAGCTGTCATCTAGAAGTAGTAACAGGTGAAACACCACAACTGGGCAGTGGAAAGGCCTGGCAGCAGGTGCCAGGGATGCAAATCTGCTGAACATGGGCAACTAAGTCTGCAGGCTAAACTCTCTCTGAAGCTGAGGTTCAAGGGCGGTACCTATGGCCGCTAGATTGAGGTTCCCCAGACCTGAATACCCTCAGCAAGGCTGGTTTGACACTGTCTCAGATAAAGCCTGGCACACGGTTCCAGATATTTCTCCCACTTAAGGTGAGAACTGGGCATAAAATATGGAGGTGGACTGTTCTCAAAAATGTGGCTGAAGGAGGACATATCTGCTAGGATGAGGAGAAAGCAGAAATGAGAGGGGAGCTGGCACATCAGCAAAGGGACTATTTTGTACCTCTTGTAGATGGAGAGGTCCACCCAGAGACAAGAAATCAGCTTCAAATGCAGTTTAAAAAGCTGATTCTTTTTCTCGGTTTAACAACGACAGAGATAAGAAATATATGACTGTGTAGCGTGAGCCTGACCTAGTCATCTGTCTGGGCGCTGGAGTGCTTGCTAGTGGGTGGTATGTTGATGAAGCCAGGGTTTGATAAAAGGGATGTTCAAACAGTCTTGCCAAGGAGGCGGCTAGTAACTCAGCTACATTTTTCTACTAAGGTATTAGAACCTTTGGAAATTGGTTCTGCTCTTTTCTTTTTTTTAGATTGCAAAATTGGATCTTTTTTTAGTTCCTTTCAGGAGAAGGGAGAAATATTTATGAAGCTTATTAGCGAGCAGACAGCACTTTACCTGATAAATATAAACTATTCCCGAGCCTCCCAGGGTCTCCTTTACTATCTCCCAGAGGAACAGAACAGGGTTTTTACACATTAAAATAAATCTTCAATGCTTTATCACCGCGGGCCCTGAAGGGGTTGAATGCAGTGTCAAGAAAATTATTCAGAGATTTTTCTTCTCCACTCACAGTAGCCTTAATTTAGTGTATCCTCACGTCTGCTATTTCTTTTCTGAGAAAAGCCGGAATAAATGCAAGTCAGGAAGCATTATACGGAAAGCTTATTTGCTTGGACATATGATCACGGTGAGGCTATGGATCCACTTCTCTTTGCCAGAATATATTCTAAGGAGAGGCTCAAGCTGTCTTGTATTCCCAGGCCCTGGTTGCGGGGTGGCTGGCCTGAAGTCACATGCTCCGGACAGTCGAGAGCCTTTCTTCCACCTAAAAACCAGAGTAATGTGGCAAGTGTATGCCTGGTGGTGTGTTTACCTTGAATCACCCTGATAATTGCTTTAATTCTGCATTTCACTTCCCTAACACAGATGTATTCGTGGAAAGGTTTTGGAGGGGCTTGTTTAAATCTGGATTTTAAAGGAAACAACAATTTTCCGAAGCATCACTCATCCGCAGACAATTTAGAAAAATTTTCTTTAAAAAAATTAATAAAAGCACTTACATCGACCCTAAAAATATGAATATAACAAACAGGTAACTGGGTGTGCACTCACTTGCATACACAATCAGGCACTGATGGGAGAATATGCCCGATTGTGCATATGCAAAGGAAGGTTTCATTTGGGGACGCCTGTCTCCCGGGGGTCTGTTTTCAACATGCAGGTTTTTGTAAATGCACCATTTTGGCTTCCTTTTCCTTAAATGTGAATGTGGTCTGAAAGCTGCCAGCTCTGGTTCTGTTCCTGTTTGGGGAGATTCTAAGTGATGACTTAGCATCTTAATTGTCTTGTAAACTTTGCTTTGGCTTCCAAGGGCAGTAGGGTGGGGTGACTAGAAGAAATGTCAAGAGTCTCAAGAAAGCGCTGCTGGTTGACAGAAAAGATGATCTTGCTGGATAAAATCAATTTGGATGACAGCACAGTCTGAGATCTTTCTTGAAGTTGATATTATCAAGATAATAGATTAAGTATGTCTGACAGCTAGATTTTGGTCAACACATTTAATTTTTTTGTCAATTTCTCTGCTAGGCAAGACCTGCATTATGAAGTCTTGCTTCTATTCTTCTAAATAAAACTCCATTTTAGAAAGAAAAAAAATCATGAAAAAATATACTGGAAGAAAAAATGAGTCACTTTTCTTTCCAAATCAGGCGCTTCAGAGAAGACTTTTCACATGAACCATTAATCATTCCTGAGCCTTATCAGCATTTAACTAAAGTCTGCGTGTGTGTGTGTGTGTGTGTGTGTGTGTGTGTGTGTGTGTGTTTTCCCTCCTCAAGAACAAGGGATGTGAGAATGGATTGGAAATAAATTAAGCGTTCTTAGGACTTTGCAAATCTACACTAGTTTTCATTTTGCAATGACAGGAGCTGTTTTATTACATTTGTAAAATAAGTAGACCCCATGGTTTTAGACAGGGGAATCTGGGTTTTCTGTATCTACAGATGTTTAGAGGGAGGAGGGCTTGTAATCAATTGTTCATCACTATCCTACACCCAAACACTGATCTGAAAGAGGGCTCCATACTGCAGTACACTTGTGCGCAGTGTTTCTCTCTCAGAGTTAAAAATCATGCTGAAGGGCTTCCCTTCCCTGGTGGCGCAGCGGTTGAGAGTCCGCCTGCCGATGCGGGAGACACGGGTTCGTGCCCCGGTCCAGGAAGATCCCACGTGCCACGGAGCGGCTGGGCCCGTGAGCCATGGCCGCTGAGCCTGCGCGTCCGGAGCCTGTGCTCCGCAACGGGAGAGGCCGCAGCAGTGAGAGGCCCGCGTACCGCAAAAAAGAAAAAAAAAAATCATTTTGGATAAATACAACCTTATGGATCTTAAAAACCACTGCGATCTCCAGCAAAATGTTCATCTTTGAACACGAGCTTCTCTGCAGAAAATCTTATATACGTGTAAGAGGGTATTATATTCTTAACTTGCACATAAACCTGAATTAGAATTTTATGTTCAGGCCCTGAGTGTACGGCCCCGGTTAATCCTCACTAAGAAGTTGGGTGATAGTAGAAAAAAAATGATTCAGTTTTCTGGAAACCAGTTTGGACATCTTTAGGGATGAGGAGGCAGACTAACTAATCATCGAGGTCCAGACCGAATGCTCCATCAGCCTGTTCCAAGTATAATCCCACTCTTGAATCAAGCAACAGGGCATAGGTCCAAGAATGACAATAATATTTAAGTTTGGATCTCCTTGTGTCTTGTTTTATTTTAGAAATGTAATGAGAACCCCAAAACATATTAAGTTATTAGGAGCTCTGTATGTCCATCATGCAGTGACTTTCACGTTCGTGGATGCTCTTTGTGTAACGTTCACGTGTAATTAAGGTTGGCATTGTTGCTTTACCTACTCAATAGCTCTTCCAAGCACCACCGATTGTTAACACCCTTCATCCTGTATGACAGAGACCACCTTCCTCTAAAGAGCCTCAAACACCAGAAACTCATTTTCTGAGCCTCTCTTGCAGTGAGCAGGACGTGGCAGACCATCAAATCTTAATTTTAGTGAGCAGGGTCTGAGGGTAAGTTTGAGGGAGTGTATCTAGAGAAACTTCCCCTCCTTAATGAAAATGGACATAAGAGAAAACCCGCCTTCTTTTTTCTTCTCCTAAATATTGCTGTGTCCCCAGGTTTGTCTGCAAATCCCAACACCACTTTTTAATTCCGATGGTTCGAAGCTGATGACCAAACCCACATACTGAGAAAAGACAGAGTCTGGGTCCTGAGACTACAATTGTAGTCCTGATTTCCATGCATCTTCTGACTTCTCCTGTGAGATAATACGTCTTTATTGTTTACATCCCTTTGAACTGATGTGGGGGAGGAGATGCTTCTTCACCATTACAGATTTCCCTTTTATCTGAGTGACCCTGTTGACCTTTCTCAGAGCTTCCAAAACACCTGTCACCACCAGGGGAGGAGGAATGTCTTAATCTGATGAGTGATTTTGGAAAGATAAAGTAGGACATATGAGCCTTTTCCTTTCTTTTGGGAGTGCACCTTTGCACAGAGGTCCTGCACTGTGCAATGGGGGAGGCCAGGCCTGGCCCAGGGGGGCTGGAGTTTCCCAGTGTTCCCTTCAAATGTGGATATGGACCTCTAATACCTACGTTCAGTACCGGAATGCCCATTTGCCTGAAGATATCAACCCCATTATCTGTGGTCAATTTTTATCAGAAATATCAGAAACGAAGTTGCTATTTTTATCTCTATTTTCTCCTTGTCTGACTTTTAAGTTTTCCTGAAGTTGGGCAGGACAAAGAGACATTACGAATAGCCCTCCTTAAACACCAAGAGTCGGTGTTTTGTTACTTCCAGCAGAAAACGATTTATGTTGTTTATGCAGATTTTCTGATTAGATTAGGACCAACTTTATAGCTGGGACAAGGCCATTTCCTTAGGTCTTCCTGTCATCCGAGCTCCGAGCTCAGCGCCCAGCTCACACATCATTCTGGTTGCTGATGAACTGACTTACTTGTCATGAAGGCTCTGGAAATCAATTCGACATCTTAGATTTTTTTCAATATGGTGAGAACATCATTCGCTAGTTATTTGGTAGATGTATGAAGAAGGCTGAGTAGTTATGCTTCTTTATGACCTCTGGTGGTGAAACTCCTCCCGGCCCATCTGAACAGTTGGAAGGCATCCAGAGTTGAACAATAGCTCGGCTAAAGTTAAGACTTACACGGAGGGACGGAGATGCTGAGATTTGCATAGTTCGTCTAAGTGACAGCTGAGAGGCAGTTACGACAGTAGATATATGTTTCACATACTAAGAAGAATGATTACCCAGGCCTGCTGAAGGGGGGAAGCAGAAAAAGACAGACAGAAAGAGACACATTCAGGCTGACTATCATGGAATCATTCAGGAGGAGACTTCTCTGAGGCTAGGCTGTCTTGTCCTAGAGATAGAATGGAGCACTGAAAATCATATAGCCTCACAGAGAGACAGACCTCCATCTAAGTCCCAGCTCTATTACTTAAAAGATATCTGACTTTACAAAGATGACTTGGTCTTTCTGAATATCAATGTTCTCATCTTTAACATGGACATGGTATTTATTACCTGCTCTTCTTAGGTTGCAGAGTTGTGAAGGTCTAATGAGTTAATGAATGCAAAGGAAAACTGATAATCACAAAGAAGTATATAAATGTCGTAGATTGCTTTGCTGGCAGGTCCACACATTTATGATCTCACCCCACCCTTTCTTCACCCTCTCCCCAAACCCCGCCAGCAAAGCGGCTGGAATGGGCCTCGGAATGTCCCTCAGGGGCCTCCAAGAAACTGTCCACATCTCTACCTGGCACAGTCACATCAGGATTCCCTTCTGTGTGTTCAGCTGGACCCAGATTCCCTATCCTGGGGATGTTTACAGGAGGGACTCATTCTGGGTGGAAATCATTCTAACAGCCCAGCCCAGATAGATAAGCATGACTGTCCCATGTTCATTCCCAGAGATGTGCTTTGTCACCAAACTGTAAAGCTGAACAAACATTATGAATGAGTGCTCTCCTGTAAACAGACCTTCGGCATCTCAAAGATGACCCGGTGTTAACAGAAAAACAGCAACAGCAGCAGCAGTATTGATTCTACCTGTGCTCTTAACAAATATTCTGTGATAGATTTCCCTATGTTTTAATGCTAGACATTATGTTTCATGCTTTTAAATACAGTTCTTTCCCTTCTTAGTCTACTGACTTTTTAATACTTTTGCCATAGGGTAATTATTTAATAAACAGAGTCAAATATGAATATTTATTTCCTTTTTAAACTAGTTTTTAGGTTTCTTCTCTTGGGCTAAAAAATATGCACCCTAAAACTAGAGATATATATAGTCTAGGCATACATATTCATACATTTTCCTTCGAGGTTATTCTGTTATTTTAACATTTAAGTATTTAATCCATTTTTAAAATTCAGCTGGATTACTTTATGAAGATAAAATTTAGGGCTTCCCTGCTGGCGCGGCGGTTGGGAGTCCGCCTGCCAATGCAGGCGATACGGGTTCGTGCCCCGGTCTGGCAAGATCCCACATGCCGCGGAGCGGCTGGGCCCGTGAGCCATGGCCGCTGAGCCTGCGCGTCCGGAGCCTGTGCTCCGCAACGGGAGAGGCCACAACAGTGAGAGGCCCGCGTAACACACACAAAAAACCAAACAAAACCAAACAAAAAATAAAAATAAAATAAAATTTACATATCAGAGACCTTAAGTGTATAACGTGATGCATTTTGAAAAAGTTATATTCTTAGGTAACAACCATCTAAAACGAGTAATGGATATTTCCTTATAAAGTTCCCTCATAACTTTCTTGCATCAGCAGTCAGTATTTTGATTTCTATCACCATAGGCTAGTTTTACCCATTTCAGTGTCATCTATATGGCCTCATAGAAAATATGCCTATTGTGTCTGACTTCTTTTACTTAACCTAAGGCTTCTGAAATTTTTCTAGATGATGTATATACTGATAGTTCATTCTTTTTTAATATTTTGCTGAGTAGTATCTCATTGTATGAACATATCACAATTTGTTTATCCATTCTCCAATTAATGTATATTTGGTTTGTTTCCAGATTTTTGTTATAATGAATGAAGCTGTTATAAACATTTTTATGCAAGTCTCTTTGTGGACGTATGTTTTCGTTTCTCTTGGGTAAATACCAAGGAGTGGAAATGCTGGGTCATGAAAGAGATGCATGCTGAAATTTATAAGAAACTACCAAATGTTTTAAAAAGCACTGTAATTTTATATACTCTCACCAGCAATGCATGAGCACTGCAGTACCTCTACGTCCTCACCAATGCTTGGTGTTGCTAGTCTCTTTACTCTCTGCCAAGCAAGTAGGTGTCTAGTGGTGTATTCCCTCAACTCAGAGAACACACGCACGCATACATACACACACGTGTCCTTTTTTACTTATCGTTGTAACACACACATTCTCTCATATTACAAATGTTCTTTATAAGCACAAGGACTGTACGTAAGCCGTCATCTCTCTACTAATCAGAATAACAAGTTTTCTACTATCATAAATAACAGCATGATGAACATCTTTAAACATTGACATTTGGGTTTTAGTCATTGCTTTAGTCAAAGTTCACAGATGTATAATCACCACCTTAAAGAATAAAACTGTTTCAGTGGTCTTGGGTACAAACTGCAGATTGCTTTCTAAATTAATTTACACCCTGATAACCTCTGACAGTGACTTTTTTACCATAACTGTCCCACAACTTTTTAATGTCAATGTAATAATTGAAAAATGGCATTTTACTGTGTAATATCTTCCTAAGTGAATTATTTTTGTGTACAAACTTGTGTTAATAATTTCACATCCTCTTAAAATATCTATTTTTTTTTTTTTTACCTATTAGTGCCTTTTATTTTCCTTAAATCAATTATCATTGCCTATTTAGAGAATAATGATATTAACCCTATGCTTGACATAGTTGCAGTCAATAATTTTTCCAGTTTTCTTAACTGTTTGATTTTGCTTTAAACAGAACAACTTTCTGCAGAGCAAAGATGACAAGATGACAAGATGACAGAACCTGAAGAATGTGATGAACCCAGTGCAGCACCTGGGGCCAATTAAGAAAAAGCAAAAGAAAGCACACACAAAAATAATGATTTTTAGGTGTTTCTGACATTTAAAAAGGATTTTGTTGGTGTAATTTTTAAAAATGTGGTTATGTAGCAGCGTTTTGTTACTAATTTTTAAACTATCTTCAGAGTAATCCCTGTTTTTAAGACTTCACTAATGCAGATAAAACTATACTAGGGATTAAATATAAGTTAGCTGATCCTGTTTAAGGGCACGTCTGTATACAGGCGCAACTCGTGTCACTGCTCTTCACTTTATTCTGACTTGCAGGTACTGTGTTTTTTACAAACTGAAGCTCTGTGGCAACCCTGCTCCGGTGCCATTTTTCCAAACGGCCTCTGCTCACTTGGTGTCTCTGTGTCGCATTTTGGTAATTCTCACATTTCAAACTTTTTCATGATTATCTTTCATATTTGTTACGGGATCTGTGATCAGTGATCTTTGATGTTACTCCTATGACTCACTGAAGGCTCAGATGACAGCATTTTTGAGCAATAAAATGTTTTAAATTAAGGTGCGTACTTTTTTAGACATAATGCTATTCAACTATACTTCATAAACTACAGTATGGTGCAAGCATAACTTTTATGTGCGCTGGGACACAGAAACATTTGTGTGACTCGCTCTATTGTGATATTTGCTTTTTGGTGGTGTGGAGTCAAACCCCCTAACATCTCCAAGGTTGCCTGCGGTACAAGTGGCCGGTGAACGCGATGATTTAGACATGTAAATTCTCGTAGGTATTCATGACCTTCTTCTGGTCAGCTAGGTTACATAGACAAGCCAAGGGTCATCCACTGCATTCAGTGTGTTGTTTCAGGCAGGTACCCGGGACTTGTTTTGATCAGGCATGGTAACACACAGAGACATGAAAATGACTGTCTTGAGGGAAGAAGTTTCTTATACTTACAGATCCTTAGAAACAGGGGGCAGAGCACAGCGCAGAGGCCACGTGGGGCAGGACCAGGGCAGCTCAGGAGGAGAGCTAGTGGGGAAAATGTGGGCAAGAGCCCTTGGAGTGGTTTCCATGGGCAGGTCAAGGCAAGGCAGGGCATGCAGGTTTAGGATTGGCTAGTTCAAATACTTTCTGTAGGATCTGGAGTGTAGATGCTGTCCTAGTTGCCTGGTCTCTGGCCCTGGGGTGAGGAGGGCAGGTACGGAGTGGCCCTAAGTAGGAAATCCTGATAAAGGAAGTGGTAGGGAGCTTGGGCTCTGGATAGGTTTGTTTGCATATGAAAGGTATGCTTGCTTGCTGGCCAGTTGGTTATTATCCTGGACAATGGTTAATCTTGGGAAGGGCAGTCCCTCCAGGGCCAGCAAGGCTCTAGATGCCAAGCATCGGAACACAGAAAATATAGACAGAGTTAATGCATATGTTAACAGAAACACCCTTCTCTTGGGAGTTTGGGATTAGCAGATGCAAACTATTATAGATAGGATGGATAAACCACAGTCCTACTGTATAGCACAGGGAACTGTATTCAATACCCTGTGATAAACCATAATGGAAAGGAATGAAAAAGAATGTGTGTGTATATATATATATATATATATATATATATATAAAATATATATGTGTGTGTATGTATATATCTATGTATAACTGAGTCTCTTGGCTGTACAGCAGAAATTAACACAGCATTGTAAATCAACTATATTTCAACAAAATTAAAGAAAAAAACTTGTCAAAATTTCTTTATATTGCAAATAGAAATTGAAAAATATTCTTTTCCACACAGTTTCCAAATACTACAATTATTCTTTTCTCCTAAACTTCTTATCCAGACAATTGTACACTCCAATCTTTTTTCCCTTCGGAATATGTACCCTATGTTTCTTCTCTCTCCTTCCCTTCTCTGCTTACCTCTCTTTCAATCTCTCCTTACTTTTGTCACAGTGACAGCAATGCCCTCCCAGGAGACCTTCCCAACTCTTGTCTTTTCTCTGCCAGCTCATCTGCATATCTGGGACAGCGTAATGTTTAAATACTGCATTTCTCAGGCCACTCATTTAAGTGGCCTCCTATTTTCCTTCATATCAAGTCAAAGTCTCCAACCTAGATTAGAACAGTCCTTCTCTGTAATTCCCTTTTCCTTAATTACCATCATCTTTCCAAATACTACCCATTATTCAAGGCTCCATCTCTATTTCAAAGCACTGTCTTACTCCTATCTAACTTCTCTTCTCAGGGACAGTTATAAAAATTAATTCTGATTGGATTTGGATCTAGGACTGTTCATTTTAAATGCATCAGCCTCCTATTCCAATTGGATGTTCCCTGAGGGCAAACGTTTCATTTTGCACCTACTCCTGGGCTCCTACGGCACTTCCTCACTGCTGCGATTTTGCATACTTTCCTCTCTACAGAGAATGCTGTTCCCGGGACTTATCCAGAGGGAAATCATCCGTTTATCATCAGAAACTCGGCTCGGTAAAGACCTCCGTGACCGTACCAGATAGGCACTCTCTCCTCTTTGAAGCCACGATGTTTGCTTGAACACATCTGTATTTTAGCATTTGATTATAGCTGTTTACTTCCCATGTCTGCCTCCACTACCACAGTGTGAACTGTGGAAGGTCGGAGACCACAACTTACACACAGGCAGGTCTCCACAGCCAGGCAGATCATGTGTATACAGCAGGTGCCCTTTACCCGAAGCATGAATATTTAGATAGTGAGTATACAGGAGGTGCTCTACAGTTGAAGCATGAACATTTAAGACTAGGAATCCTGAATACAACACCTGCCCCCAACACCCCTGCTGTAAAGACTGCTGTAAGTAATTGGGTTTGAATTCTTCCCCCTCCCCCGCCTTAGAGGACACTTAACCTTTTACCTACAGATTGAGTCAATCCAGTCACTTCATTTGGGATGGTAGAGTTACTAGATAATTCACATTGCCACCATAATGATTCTTTCAATAGATAATACAGTTTTTTCTGGTCATTATGCATCCTATTTCCTGTTGCTAAGTTATTTGAGCAATTCAATAACCATTTCTCTGTCGTCTGACACCAAAATACTCTCCTAATTGCAACAGATATATAATGGATCTGCTTATTTTTCTTTCTAGATTTATGCTTCACTCTCTATTTATAGCCTTTCAGTGTTGGCAGGTGTGATGTTTCACCATTTGAATATATTGTAAAAAGAGTTGTTTTTAAAAGACTGACTAGATCTATATATAGAATGTTCCCTTTAAAATGTTCTGTATATGAGAGGTATTTTCAGCAAAAGAACAAATGTGAAAGAGTACATAATCCAGAACCCAGGCAGCTTGATCAGTAATCCTTTTTTAATCTATATATCTCACATCACACGGCACTGAACCAGTTTATTTGAATCCTAGACCTACTCCTACTTCTTCTGGCAGAGTCATTTATTTAGGCCACGTC
Source organism: Kogia breviceps (assembly GCF_026419965.1). NCBI lineage: Eukaryota > Metazoa > Chordata > Mammalia > Artiodactyla > Physeteridae > Kogia > Kogia breviceps. The sequence goes on from NC_081316.1 coordinate 119,239,864, forward strand.
AAGATGCCCTTAGTAGACCATTATTCCCAAGAGGAAAACCTATTCATACAGATAAGTTGGTTTTTCATTCTTTACCGGGCCTTTCCCATATCTTCCGTACACTTTATCTGCATTCACGATAAGGTAGGTATATTTTTAAAAATCAAAATCTAGTGACATTAATCATATTTCTCTCCCAGCAGAAAGTCCTTCTGTGGTTTCCAAATTCCTTATTTTTGTACTGAATTCCCCATAGCATCTGACTTCGCTTTTTCTGTCCGGCTTTACCTTCCTCCATATGTTCCTGCCATGCAAAGCTCCTTAGATTTTCTCGAATAGGCCATGCTATTCCACAGGTCCAAGCCTGCCATGCCTCTTCTCCCTTGTCAGTTGGGTTTATTTTTAATCGTCCTTCCAGAATTTTAGTGTCAACCCTTCTCTAAGATGTTCCCAGCTGTCCCTATAAGGAGATGACCATGTCCTTTTCTAGGGTCTGTCACACCCTGTTCACACATGTATCAAGATGCCTGAGATTCATTGTCTATTGACATCTTTACTTGATTTATACCAAAGACTATAAGGTCCTCAGAGAAAGGAACTGCATAGGGGCCTGGTGCCTACCTCATAGGAGGAGCTCAATGAATGTTTGCTGAAGAAAACAAATGCAGACAGGTAATTAAACATCTAAATACAATACAATGTCGTAAGTGCTACAAGAGAACTGCTCCTGATTTGCAGGGAGAAGATCGCCTACAGCTCCAGCGGCCCTGTTCGGGGCACTTTAAACGGCCACGAGGACTCCTAAGGATGGCAGCAGTTAGGAGTTGTGTTAGATGCCCACGGGCAAGGCCTCTGCCTCGTTCAGTATTCACGCCACAGACACACACACACACACACACACACACACACACACACACACGTGTTGGAGCTCCCCGACGCCAGGCACCGTGCTAGGTGCTGGGCTTAAGGAGATGAAAGGCCCTGTGTCTGACTCCAAAATCAGACCAGACAGAATACTAAGCAGACAATGGCACACATGGGCTCTGGAATAGTGGCGTACGTATGGGATGCGGCAGCACATAGGAAAGGCACCTTATGTAACCTTCCAGTTTCAGAAAGGCTTTCCTGAAGAGATGACACCTGATCTGCATTCTGAGGGGGTGAGCAGGGGTGTTTCTGCAAAAGGCACGGGTGCCTGCCACGGCTCAGAGATGTGAAGATCGTGGTGGTGATTTAGAGGCAGTACGGGAGCCGGCTGATCTTAGAGCTGGTGGCAGAAGAAACACGGGAGCTGATCGCATTCATCAAGCCGCACTCGGATCACAGGGGACTTTCTAAAACACACATCTTTGCACACCCCCGCTCTCTGTAAAAGGCTACCTGAGCTCTCCCGTGGCCATCAGCGTTCAAACAACTTAACACCATAGTGAAAGGTCACTACGATGTCTTGTGAGGCAGAGACCGAAAAAGGTGAGGCACGAGGGAAAAAACACAGAAACAGGGGGAATCCGGGTAGGAAGAAATAACTTGCCTGGAAGCACTGGTTTCGATTATTTAAAAAAGTACTCAGGTAATCAAAAATACGAGAAACGTGGACTTAAATACCTTGGTGATTGTATGTGGAGGAACAAGAGAGAGAGGGACGTGTCAAAGGTGGTCCCCTGGTTTCAGCAGGGGTTATGATTATCAGATAAATTACCTATTAAATCTGAATTTAAATGTCAAATAGTGTTGGTCAAAGGATATGATTTTCAGTTATAAAATGTTCAGTTATTTATAAATAAATAAGTTCTGAGAATCTAATGTAGAGCATTATATTGTTAACTATAGTTAACAATTCTGCATTGTAATAAAACTATATTGCATACTCAAAATTTGCTAAGAGAGTAGATCTTAAGTGTTTTCACCACAAGAAAAGAAACAGTAACCATGTGAGGGTGTGTTATGTATATCAAATCATCACATTGACCTCCTTGAATACACACAATTTTTATTTGTCAATTATACCTCAGTAAAGCAGGAAAAAAATAAAAAGACAAAACCAAAAAGCACTGAGCAGACATACTTATACTAAAAAAATGATCTGTTACTCATCTGGAACTTAAATTTAACTGGTGTCCTGTTGTTTCAGCTGCTAAATCCCGCAGCTGTACTTGGAGCTTGAAGGATAATATAGACCAGAAAGAGGAAGAGGAGGGTGGAGGGTGGGGAGAGCTAAGGGGGTCACAGTGGGCTGTTGAGAAGCAGCTGATGGACACTCAGGGGTGTGTGTCTGAGACAGTCACTGAGAAGTTCAACAGAAACATGCGGACTGTGGAGCTATGACTAAAAGCTGGATTAGTGAGATCGACCTGGGGCCGTGTAGACTGCACAAAGGTGGACCCTGGATGGAATCTCCATGCAAGGTTATAGAGAGGCAAGGCATCCTTGAGAGAGAATGAGAATGTTAGAGCAGGCAGGTAGCTAGAGATGAGCAGAGAAGGGGGGTCCCAGGCCCAAGGGCTAGAAACCACACATCTTTCAAACAATGGGGTCCACGGGCAGGCAAAGGAAAGCAGGAGCCTCCAGACTGACAGGAAGCCAGACATTTTGGGGGCAATAAGCGTCATGGAGACAGACAAAGAAAGGTGGGAAAAGGCAGGAATCTCGGGCATCTGAACGTAACCTGTTGTTCATCATGTCCTCATTACGATAAAATTAGCTTTGTGGATAAGAAGTACCCATCATGGGGCTTCCCTGGTGGTGCGGTGGTTGGGAGTCCGCCCGCCGATGCAGGGGACGCGGGTTCGTGCCCCGGTCCGGGAAGATCCCACGTGCCGCGGAGCGGCTGGGCCCGTGAGCCATGGAGGCTGAGCCTGCGCGTCCGGAGCCTGTGCTCCGCAACGGGAGAGGCCACAGCGGTGAGAGGCCCGCCTAGCACACAAAAAAAAAAGAAAAAAAAAAAAAAGAAGTACCCATCATGCACTGGCGCCATGACACTTCCCATCAAGGCTAAATGAGGACACAAACCCCTCCTTCCCTCAGGAAGATGGAGCTGGGATGAAAAGCAGGGAATATGACCTCAAGCCCCTCCCTCCCCAGTGAATATTCTGCCCCTTCATTTCCACGCCCCACATAACCAACTTGCCAAAGAAGTTCAGGGCAGCTACGCACGTGAGACAGTCCATTCTCCCCTTGAGAGCGTACTATTGCTTAAATAAATCCTCACTTTACTTTCTTGACCTCCCTGTCTTGTTTCTGAATTCTTTCTTCAAAGAGACAAGAACCTACCTTCTGGTGTCAAGAAGGAGTAGGATTATGCAGACAAGAAGGAGTGAGTGACCTCCCAGAAACAAGAGAGTTGCTATCAGGAGAGAGTGTGGCAACCAGCTTCGAAACCTATTGAGGGGTGAAGTGAGAGAAGAAACAGGGCCAGGTACTTGGATGTTAATGGTAACCTCGACATGAGCGGTTCCTACAAGGTGGGGCAGAAGCCAGTGTTACCTGCTCTTTCCACCTCCTCAGTTCTCCTAAGCACGTGAACCTACTTGCTGAGCTCAATTGCCTGTAGCTGCCTTTATGTAAATCGTAAGGTTATTATTTCCACGAGAGGGTAGTTTTCTTAATTGATATGCTCAGCCTTGCACGTAAATTACGGGTAACAGTTGGAATGGTAAGTTGCAAATATTTATTGAGCGCCTGCTATAATCTAGCCAAAATGCTAAGTGTTACAATTATGCTAAACGATGCTGAAATAATTCCTAGCTTTACAGAGTTAGGGATCTATTATAGTGCAAGTACCAATATATGTTAAATTAAAAAGAGCAATCTGTCCAGCACAACTAATGTTCATCAAATACCAACTTTTTAGTGTATATATAAACTCTGAAATTTGTTTTGTCCTTGGCAAGGAGCGCTGGGACAGATCATTCAGTGAAAAGAAATCTTAAATCTTTTTTTGTTTAAGCAAAAGAATAACTATAGAAAAGCAATTTGTTTTTGCTGTCATGTCTTAACATATTCTAACCAGTCACAGCTGTCCACACTGACCCCCAGTGAGGGAAACTGGACCCAGGCGTATGTGAGGAAGAGGCAGCCTTGGGCTATGCCTACCCACCCGCGCAAGTTCAGGGTACATCGAGTGATACGTGGTACCCAGCCCTTCCAGACTTTCTCCTTAAAACAATGTATACAATAAAATGAAATAATGATGTTACACCTGTGTAACCACCTGTCAGTAAATTTATGAGCAATTAGAAAATGGAAGTGCTTTCCAGGGAGCAATTTGTAGAAACAATAAAATGCTCACTTTTCAGAAATATAACAGAACAACAACTTTTCTCTCCCCCCCCAAAAAAACAGCTTTCTCAGTAATCAATCAGTTCTGTTTTGTTGTTGTTTTTAATGTTTCTGTTGTTCAGAATGCGCCAGGGAGGCACGAGTGCAGGTGACGAAGGAGCCATCGAGCATCTGCAGACGATGACGGGAGGCCTGGAGCTCTTGCACTTTCCACAGGCAGCCACGCCTCTCAGTAAACCAGGGTTTACGTCCGCTGTCTCCGGGGTTTCACCGCTCCGACTCGGATGCCAGAGTCTTCCCTGCGGAGCACACATGAAGCCCAAGACATCCCTACACAATGCATGTGCTTTTCCCCTTTGACTTTATTCACAAGTGACCTGAGGCCTCCATCCCATGTCCTCTAGTAACAAACCTGGTCATCATAACACCCGAAGTGTCTATAGTGCTTTGTGTTGGATGAAAAGCCTCTCTTCTAGATTAGTCCATTCAAAGGACTGTCAGAATGAGCATTATCTCCAATCTACAGCCAAGGAAGTCGAGGCTCAAAGAGAGACAGTGGGTTGCCTGAGCCTCCGCAGGACGAAACATCACGCCCCGGTTTCTGACTCTGCGGTATGAAGAGGCTCTCCCGGCGCCAATTCAATCAGATTCACGCTTTCAACCTTGATCGACGGCAGACAGGGCGTTGCAGACCCCAGACCAAAACATGGTACGTTGCAGGGAGAGAGAGGGCTCATCCCAGGGCCCCAGAATCGGAGAAGCACTTTGGTCATCTCTGTGGACGTCCTGGGCTGCACCTGCCGGAGCCGTTCCGGCCGCAGCTGAGCGGTGGGTGGCCCAGCCCACGGTGACCCTCTGCCTGTGAAAACATCCATTTCCCAGCACAGCGTCGTTTCTCTTCAGAGCAACGGGTTGGTCCATTTCCTTCTATTTCACCCCTTCCTTTTCATCTTCTTCATTTTTATTTTCCATCTCAAGTCCTTCCCTTCTCATGCTTTCCCTCCCTCAGTGGCTTGTTATAGGTTACGTGCTTCTCTCTCCTCTTTTCACGTTTGGCCCTTTTGTAAGAGGCCCTCTTTCTTCCTCGTCTTTGTTTGTCTGCCTCCTCTTTCTAGGCTGCCTTGCCCTCTATTCATTGCTATTCTCCCCCAGATCCTTCTCTTGTCACTCCAGGGACGCGAATTTTGATCTTTTCTGCTGGACTAAAGCTTTGTCATCCTTCTTTGTGTTTTCTTTGTGAGTCAGTATTTTTCCCTCATCATTTTTCTTGGTGCAAAAATAAAATCTCTCTTAGCCGTCTATCTGATCCATTCAGTCACTTGTGTTTTGACCTAAATGTTTGCTCTCCCTTTGATAATTCATTATTTTAATTGTAGCTGTTTGGGCTCTAAGGCTACGAGGAGACAATGGGTTGTCCCTTTTCCAGTAACTGAAAATGCTTCTTGTAGTGTCTACAAATTCCATGGAGGACAAACTTATTCCTCAACAAAAGGTTTTATTGGACAAATCCCAAAGCTGTGGGTTTTAATGCTCTAGATCCATATGTTTTCAGAGCAGTCGAGATTTGCTTCATGAAATCTCAGGAAAGGAAAGGTTTGGCGTGTGTGTAATTCAGGTATAAGTTAGATAAAGCAGAGAAGAGAGGTTTGAAATGAACAGGTGGGTGAACCGGCACCTGCGCATTCAACCGTGTAGTCACCATGCAGAACAACACATAAAACATGGCCTCATTCCAGAAGCTTCCATCTTGCCCTTTCCTATTCAGTACCTCTCCAAAGATTGCCACTATTATGAGTCTTGAATTCCACATAAATGGAATTCTATAATAGGTACTGTTTTGTGCATGGCTTCCTTCATTTAACATAGTGCCTTTGAGATTCCTCCATGTTTGGGGAGGTCTTAGGAGTTTGTTCTCTCTTTATTGCTATGCAGCTTTTCATTATATTTGTTCCATAATCTGTTTATCCATGCTCTTGGTCAACACTGAGTAGTTTCCAGTTTGGGGGGTATTCTGAAGAAAGCTACTGTGAACACTCTTATTCATGTCTTCTAATGTACACATATACAAATCTCCATTGGGAAAATACCCACATGTTCATTTTGGGGGCCATACAATAGATGCATGTTTATTTCTTTGATATTTTATTTATTTATTTATTTATTTGGTTGTGCCTGGTCTTAGTTGTGGCAGGTAGGCTCCTTAGTTGTGGCTTGCAGGCTCTCTAGTTGTGGCTCTCTGGCTCCTTAGTTGTAGCATGCGAACTCTTAGTTGCGGCGTGCATGTGGGATCTAGTTACCTGACCAGGGATCGAACCTGGGCCCCTCGCATTCGGAGCATGGAGTCTTAACCACTGCGCCACCATAAGTAAGTCCCAATAGATGCACGTTTAGATTTAAGAGAAATCATCTTAAGCAATTTTCCAACACAGTTGAGCCAACTGCCAGCCACAGTGATTGTTTCAGCTGATACCCATCCAGTGTCCTCAGTCTTCTTCAACTGTTGCCTTCTGGCCAGGGTGAGAGGAGGTTAGCATTGAAAAGGTAACTATAACGAATACTCCAACCTCTCCAAAGCTGTACGTACTAGGCACCTTCCACTGCCCCTCAGATTCCTGTGGCCTCCTCAAGTCCTGCACCTTCAGCCGGTAGCCTCACCTCCCCTGCTTCCCTGGCTGACCAGCACGGGCACCCTTGCATACCCACCACCTGCAGCTGAGCCCCCGCGGTCTCCGGACCCTCTGCCGCTTCCAGCCTCAGATGAGAGGCCGGCCTTCAGGGCATGGGGTCTGCTTCCCTGGTGGCGGCTGCAGGGGGCATGCAGTGCAATCCTGAAGTCTGCGGAGCTCACTCCCTTCAGAGTAAACTTGCGCCCAAGGACGGCAGTGATTGAGACGGGGCGGGAGTCAGGTCAGGAAACCCCTCTCCATCCTTCCTGATGATGGATGGTTTCAAGGCACGGGCTCTTCCCGGAGCTGGTCTGTAGGCCTCCGGCGCCGCCGAGCAGAAACACCTGCCTCCGACCTGCTCATCATCGATCCGTATCCCACATGGATCAGGCACCCCCTTGTACCGCCTCCCACCCTCTTGTTCCTCACTGCCTTTGCCTGCACTCTCTCTGCCCTGGGATTTCGCCACAAAATAAAACATCAGTGTTTATGCTCTGCCCCCAGGATCTGCTCCCTAGGAACCCAGAACCAAGGTAGCTTGGTTAAAACATTTCCAAAGATTTTAAATGGGTTTGGTTGATATTCTCAATCCATCCAATTTCTAGAGCACTGAAGTATGAGGGTATTAGCTGGGAAAGCAGGACCAAGAGTGAGACAAGAAACAAAACAAAGCAAAAAACAAGCAAACGACACTTAGCTGAGAGTCTGGAGGACTAAGCCCCAGTCTTGGCTTTCCTATAGCTGCGAATTCGGTGCATCTACTCCATGGCTCTGAGGCACCGTTTCCTTCCTTGTTAAGCTCCCAAGGATGTAGTATAGATGTCAAAGAAACTCTATTTAGGGAACTTTAATATCAAATATAGTATCATGTGAAATTGTTTGCCCAGTACTTATTACTCAACAATATTGCTTTTTCTTCCCGTTTCCTGCAAACAAGGACGTACTCTAGAATTAAGAAATATCCTCCTTTTTCATTATCCTGATCGTCATACCATCATCGCTAACATTCAGAAAGAAGTGACATCCTAAAAGAGAGTTAATGGGAAATGAATGAAGTGTAAAATAGTAAACTAATTAGGCTGTTTCATTCGGTGGGGAATGTCTTCCTCTTTGTCTTGGGCTGATTTTGCCAATGTTTTCATGCTCCTTTCTTCCAAGCCACCTTCTGCATAACCCTGGTTTCAACCCTTCCTGGTGGCGATAGCATTCATCTGCTTATCCACCACTTGCTCATCACGTGACTATTGCAGGCTACGCACTGCATTTGGTACCAGGGATGAAACAGCGAACGTAAAACACTACAGTCTCCACCCTGATGGAATTTAAGGCCCAGTGGGAAGATTATATATTTATTACAAAATTAAAAGAAACATATGTGTAACAATGCAAGAAGTGCTCTGGAAGGGGCAGGCATGGCATGGTCAGGAGGGTGAGAAAAGGCAGAGGGAGTGACGGATGAGAGAAAATCTGATGGACGATGGAGGAACGGTGAGGGGAGAACACTGAGAGAGAAGAGCCGATGGCAGAGATGCCGAGGAAGGAGGGAACGTGGGAAACACGTGGGCTGAACGGAGAGCTCTGTGGGTGCCTGGAGAACAGAATCCGAGGGCAGTGTGCTCTCCCACCAGCTAGGGAGGCAGCTACAGACACGAGCTCCCAGGGTACGTGGGCCACCGGAGGGACGTTTGTAATCCTGCTGGAAATAGTGGAAAGTCATGTAAGAGTCTAAACAGTGTGTGTGTGTGTGTGTGTGTGTGTGTGTGTGTGTGTGTGTGTGTGTGTGTGTGTGTGTGTGTGTGTGTGTGAGATGATTAGACTCTTTCAGGAGATCATTCTGGCTTCAGGGGCAACTGAGCGTGGTGCCGAGTAGAAGTGGAGGGGGTTACAGAGGCTGGCGGGGAGGAAGGGGTGGGGAGTTATTGTTTAATGGGTACAGAGTTTGGGGTGATAGAAATGTTCTAGAGGTTGCACAACATTGCCAATGTATTTAATGCCTCTGGATTATACACTTGAAAATGGTTAAAATAGTCAATTTTACCTGACATGTATTTTATTACTCTAAAAAAGTTAAAGAGACTATGTGGATAAAAACCTAATAGGATTTTGTAATGATTCAAGTGAGTGACAACGGTATCTTGTCTTAGATTGTTGGATTGCGGAGGGAGAAGGAGGTGGACAGATCTAAGACGTTCTTTTGGTGACTGGTGAATGGGATTTGGTATCTCAGAGATGGGCTAGCTGTTCACCAAATCTATTCTTCTCTTCCTGGACACACAGCTGGACTGTATTTCCAGCCAAAGGAACAGAAGTGAGGGTTAGTACTGTGCACACGTCCACAAAGCCTGGCCCACACGGCAAACAAGCAAGCAAATAAATGCAAGCCCTTCCCCTGCAAAAACCCTCATCTTTTTATGCCCATCTTTACCCTCTCCTCCAGGCAGCCGGCTGGGTGTCTACGGCCAGTGTTGACACTGTCACCACGTTCTGAAGGGGGCAGAGCCTCAGTCAACTTTTATTCCTGAACGATGGCATGGAACCTGGCACTTGCCCTCCCCTACCTCCCAGGTAACTGGAATTTCTGAACAAGCAGTACCATTTTATTGTGTTAAGCCACTAAGATATTGAGGTCTGAGAAGCTGGGATTACCTTAGTTGGTATCTGTAATGGAATTAATTATGCCCCCCCCCAAGTCATGTGTTGAACCCCTACCCCCCACATGTGACTGTTTGAAAGTGGGGCCTTTAAGGAGGTAGTTAAGGTTAAATGAGGTCATTGTGTAGGGCCCTGACCTCATAGGAAGAGGAGGGGACACCAGAGATCACTCTCTACACACAAATGCACACACACACACACACACACACACACACACACACACACAGGGCCATGTGAGGACACAGCTGGAAGGCCATTTTTTCTACAGGCCAGGAGGAGAGCTCTTGCCAAAACCAACCCTGCCGGCACCTTGATCTCAGACTTCCAGCCTCCAGAACTTGTGAAAATGAATGTCTGCTGTTTAAAGCCTCCCAGCCTGTGGTATTTCGTGAGGCAGCTGGAGGAGGCTAAGGCAGCACTGTTGGCTAAAGCGACTGAGGAGAGAGGTCTCTAGAAGGACGGTCGTGTTTCTGGTCCATGGAATTAGATCACGGTAGTGCCAAACCCCAAGAGAGGGGACACTGGTGTAGGACGATGTGAGTTCAATTCTGGACACGGTTGACTTTGAGGCGCCCCTACGACACGCTGGAGAAAGACATCAGGTCAGTGTATCGGCAAAGTGATGAAACGCTGACCAGCCAAACTGAAACACGCTTTCCCTGCTGCTCAATTTAAACAGTTGTCTCCAATTGTTTTAATGGTGTACATTCTGTCTCCCCTCAAGAATGAAACCTCCCTTGGAGTTTTCTTCTCCTCTGAATAGTTCCTAATGTATCATGAATATAACTGACATTCAATAAATAATCAGGTAGGTTTACTGATTTGTTTTTTTTTTTTTTTTTTTTTTTTTTTTGTGGTATGCGGGCCTCTCACTGTTGTGGCCTCTCCCGTTGCGGAGCACAGGCTCCGGACGCGCAGGCCTAGCGGCCATGGCTCACGGGCTTAGTTGCTCCGCGGCATGTGGGATCTTCCCGGACCAGGGCACGAACCCGTGTCTCCTGCATCGGCAGGCGGATTCTCAACCACTGCGCCACCAGGGAAGCCCTACTGATTTGTTTTTAAGGAGTGATTGTTGGTTTCCAGGGGGTGGAGACCCACCCAGATCATCTTAGAATACTTAGGGTGAGACCGGACCAGCGGTTTAGCCATTCACCTGCCTCAACATTCCCCAGAATATTCTTTTAATTAGTAAAAAAGAAAACTCCATCATTTAATGGTGACTATTCTTAGTTGCCAGTGTCTTCTCTCTCCACTAAAAAAATATAAAAGTAGGGAAAACTTCAGAATGAAAGAGGGATTCGATTTAACTCTATTCAGCAAACATTACTGAGTGCTAGCAACCCCATCGCACATTTTAGGGGTTCAGGTTGGCACAAGCAATGTCTAACCCCAAGGACGTAGACTAGAGTGGGAGGACGTGTAAACATAACCCTACCAAAGGCAGACTTCCCTTAGCCTCCATCTGAACGAAAGCCCAATACGGGTATATGATCCTCGAGACATCACTGAATACGGTTTCACGTGGCAGGTGTTAAATATTCAGTGTGTGAACAAGTGAAACAGTGGATAGACTACAATATATAACCAACTGTGGAAGAACAAAAAAATATATATATATATATAGAAAATACATCATCCCAGAAACAAAAATCTAGAATTTTAGAGTGGGAATGAACTTCAGAGACCATTGCCTCCTGCCCCCTTACTTTGCAGAGCGAGAAACAGATCCGGGGAGGTTAATCCACGTGCCTCAGAGCGTAAGTCATGGGTACTGAAGTTGTTTTTCTAGATCTTTCGACTCACCACATGGTGTTCTTATGATCACAGGATTATTTTCGACAAATGGATGCTGGCAACGTGGCCCCACCTAAAGGTCCTGCCTGGCCCAGAAGAAACAGGACACATAGACAGGGCCCCAGTAGAGTTTCAACACGTGACGAAAGAGCAGGCTGGCCTGAAATCTTATTTCAGCGAAGAGATGTGCTGAATTTACCAAAAGAGAGAAGCTGAGGACAGGAAAGTGGGCCGAGTGGGAGACTGCTCAGGCAGCTGGCCAGAGGGCATGTTCTCTACCTCTTCCCCTAACTGGGGGCAAGGTGGCATTCCAGGAGATGCGGACAGGTCAAGGCAGGGGGCCGGTTGGGTGACCACTGTCCTTGCAGCTGTCAATACACCCGGTCCATCAGTCACTCCCATACATTACATCCACACCCTCCTCTGTGGAAGCGCAGGGGCTGCACCCTCTCTTTCCTAGCTGTGTTCTGTGCAACCCAAAGTTCCTGAATCCAAACAGAATCCTTTCACCGCTCACAGGGGAACTTTGCACGATCATCATGTTGGCAGGCCAACGAGATGTAAATGTATGTAGATGTACTGGCAATGCGGGCTGGTCCTCAGGTCCTCCCTGCTGCTGGAAGCAGGTGAACAGCCCTGCCTGGAGGGGTAGGACAAAAGAAGCAGAAGAGAGGAGGGGGAACAAGGGACAACTTTAGAAAACAGTAAAGTGGGGAAAGGAGATGTAAGCATGGAAGGAGGGGAGAAATGACCCAGCAACAAACCCTGCTCAGCCAGCACCGGGGTGGCTTTGATTCACGGTAGCTGCAGCCCAGGGAACACTCACTGCCAGAGACAGAAAATCACTGCAGGGCAATAGTTTCTGAAGAAAATGGGAGCATGTTCCAAAGTGTATTATACCCAGAAATGATTTTCCCTTTCCTAACGTCGGAGAAGTCTGTAAACCCCTCTTGCTGCAGCCATAATGGGCACTTTGTAGCTGATGTTTCTGCTAGAAAGCTGCCAGGAACTTGCTGAGGTGGCCGGCTCGCGGCTTCCCGGACTTCAGCAGGTGGGGAATAGAAAGGCCTGGAGCCTGAGCGCGGAGAGCACCCTGGAAACCTTCGGCAATTAGCAGGCCACGTCCAGCGAAAGGCAACGGGAACGCGGTGTGGGACGGTGGTGCGGGCTGCGAGAAGGAACCTGCGGCCCCAGCACAGGAAGAGAGACGGGCCAGGCTGCGGTGGAGATAAGCACCGTCTCACCCACTCTTGACTCAGGAATTCACTTCCGGGCTGTCGAGGAAGGAAGGGTTGCTGCTGACCACCAGACTCACAGGGAAGTGGTGCCTGTACGGCGTGAGACGGGAGGTGACGTGTGCACACAGCCGACACCAGCTTGTTCCCCTCCACTGAATATTTCCGTCCAGCTTATCGTCTGATACTTATTTGATTGCTCATTACATGCCAGATGCATTTAATAAATATTTTTAGCATCTAATCTACCTACGTGAGGCCCTGCTTACATGAGAGGTAAACGTCTGTGTCCGCAGGGAGGTGAAAACTTTGTCCCTGACTTCACGGTGCTTATATTTTGGTGGGGAAATCAGATGTGTGACCAATAAAGACAGCACAGTGTCACAGAGCTATACCTGGGCGGTGTGACCCTTGGAGGGCCCGAGCTCCTGTAACACCTCCAGGTCTTTGGAGGGGAGGCCCCCCCCGAACAGGGCAGGCATGGGTGGGGCACTGGGGGTGCTCTGAGAGGGAGGGAGCAGGGCCAGTCACCACCACTCTGGGCTTTCTGCGAGCAGCCGGCCCACACTGCATGCCCAGCAAAGCCCGAGCCCACAGACAGCTCTGAAGTACACGGTGTCTCTGGAGCTTCCAACGGGAGGCCAGGCTCTTCGTTCGCGGATCAGTTCAGCCCAGCCGGGTCCCTCCGACCAGGGGGAGGCGGGGGCATGCGCCCCATCCGGGCTCCACACCTGCCCTTCTCAGTCAGCCGGTAGACGTGGACCTGGACCTGCCTAAGGAGAGGAAGGGGGACCGCGGGCCAGAGCGACGCCCACGCAATGGGGCACCCGCGGTGTCATCCCCTGCTGACCACGAATGTCCCCTGGAGACACATCATCCTAAACGGTGCTGAGGGCACGGTGGGTGAAGGAAGACAGGACTGGTGAGAACTGGGCTGGGGCCACGCCCGCGGGCACTGGGTGGGGAGGCAAGAAATCCCAGCTCCGCTTTCCTCCTGCCTCTATCGGGACCTCACTTCAGGGCTGTCCCATCAGAGGCCCTTCGCCCCGCCTGGCACTTTTTCGAAGTAAGTATCCTGAGCTCCTGCAGACTCTGCCCCCTGGTCTTTCACAGAGCGATCCTTAGGCACCGTTTTAATGGCCTGACCTTAACTGCATTTTCTTGCATGTGCCATGGCCGTCAGTGTGCAGTTTAATAAAAGACTTTCAAGCTGCCAGGCCCATTCTTCCCTCCCCACCTACATCTTACGTAGGAGAAGATTTTAAACCTTATTTATTTATTTTTTTATGACTACTGCCTGCTCCCTAATTATTTTTATTTATTTTTTTATTTTTTTTGCGGTACGCGGGCCTCTCACTGTTGTGGCCTCTCCCTTTGTGGAGCGCAGGCTCAGTGGCCACGGCTCACGGGCCCAGCCGCTACGCGCCACGTGGGATCTTCCCGGACCAGGGCACGAACCCGCGTCCCCTGCATCGGCAGGCGGATTCTCAACCGCTGCGCCACCAGGGAAGCCCAAGCCTTAGTTTTAAGGTGATTGATTTGGTGTGTTTTCCACTGTCTTTCCTGCTGTGGGGACGTTTTGTCTCGATGTGTGATCACCGTTTTTAAAGGGACTTTGATTTTCCTGTCCCCTCACTTTCCCCCCTGCTGTTGCTGAACCAAGGGCTGGGAAGCTTGATTCCTCAAGGAGCTGTTTTGCGCTCTCTGATTCTGTTACGCGTCGGTGGTGCTCTGGATTAACCGTGGCCAGGGCTCAGAGCCCTTCCTTTCACACTCCCATGGGTGGGGCGTTTCAAGTGGGCACTTGGGGGTGTGTGCACTGCGGCCTGACGTTTGTTTTCTTTTCCCTTTTGAAACTGGAGCATAGGCTTTTCTTATTTTATTTTGGATGTGACTGAAATAAGGGGGAATGCATTAGAGATGAAGCTATGCCTTTCAGTATATACAGTAGCGGCCCCTTAAAGATGCGGTTTTAGAAACGTCTCTAAGATTTGCGTATGTATGTGAGGAAGTGAGGTTCTTAAGGAAAACAAACCTTTGATGATGATTTAGCGCTATTTCTCTTTTGACTCAAAGTTGTCTGCTTAACCTCAATTCTCTGTCAATAAGCATAACTATAGATATTTTTCAGAAGTACCTTTTGGACATGAGACTATAAAATTATGATGACAATATAAAAATAGTTAAGAATATTTAAAAATAATAAGAGTGACATAAAACTTCAAGGATGGGGATATCGCGCACATTCAGGTACGTTCAGAAGATGCCACGGTTCTTCCATAACATCCAATAAAATTTATTAGACTACAAGGGGCCAGTGGCTATATTTTAATGTGAAAACTGTATTAGGAGGAGTGGAGGGTTCAGAGTTCTAAGTATTAATGAATCACCCCAGCTTAACACCTGTCATGCAAACTCAGAGCGTCGGTTCAGTTCTAAAGTTAACCTAGCAGCTTAAAACAACAAACGATTTTAGTATTTTCTATTGTACAGGACCTAGTATAGAGTGCTGTCCACTTAATGTAGAACAACCATAAGAAGGAGGTAGGACAGCCTGTATTTCCCAAAATTTACAGATGAAGACTTTGAAACTAAGTAACTCATTAAAGATCATACAGCAAGTAGCCAAACCAGGAGTGGAATTTTTCACGCCTCTTACCTAGAGGCAGCCTGGTAAATGCATTTTGTTCTGTATGTGTTTGAATTAAGGCTTTGCTTATCAAAGCCTTATCCCATCTGCAGAGATGGGATCGGTTCTCACTGGTATGGGGGGAGGCGGGAGGCGGGAGGCGGGAGAGGGTGGAGATCAGGAGCCTTCCTGAGCCCGAGCTCCACACCAGTGACTGCAAAAGTCTCTTCCTGCCGCGCGTGGAGGCCAGGCCGAGCGAGATGCAGCAAAGCAGCAGGAGAGCAGTGGAGAGGACCCCAGGGTGTCATGGGCACAGAGGTGCTTGCACGGGAGCAGCCTGGCCATGGTTCCCCATGTCCCTGAGGGGAGGCGTTCTCCATGCACCGAGCCCTGGGCTGGGCTTCCCTGTCTCTTCTTCCCCTTTCTCTCAACCCCTCCCTACCTCCTCTGCTCCCTTGCCTCCTATCACATCCTCCATCTGCAGCTCTGGCCTTCTGCAGGCATCTTCAGTCTCTGCCAGCTTTCCCTTGCCACCTTTCCTTCTAAATCGTCCTGGCCCAAGTCCCAGGCTCCTTCCCTCCACTTCTCTGGGCCACTTAGATTCCTATCAAGAGAAACAGCAGGTGTCACACCACCACCGTGCCCCTCTCTTTCAGTAAGCTCAGTGTGACCTGCTTTGGAGAGCTCTGTACCAAGAAGTGCAATGGGCACTGTTCATAGTAAATTAAGTATAAAAATCTCTATCTTGAACCAAAAATTGACTGTTCACTCTGTATCTGAGGGAGGGACGCCAAATTTCTTGTCCTGGAGCAAGCTGCGCCTTGAAAATGGCCAACATCTGGACTATGATTAGATCTCAGGCCACAGCAGGACCCTTGTAAACACTCCATCCCATTTAGATGTCCCCTTTGGCATATCTGAGACACACAGGGTCTCTTCTGCCAGCCTATAAATTCATCTAAAATCTGTGCTTCTCCCTGAAAAATCCTAATAACTGAAAGAGCCGATGACAATACTGTAATTCACGATTACTGTAAGATAGGGCTTATTCTATTTCAATACTAACCTCAATTAAGGTGACATTATGAGGGCAGCCTTTCTGCAGCTCTGTTAATCACCATTCACACATCAAGCATAGGGAACTCCCCTCTGCTTTCAGCTACCAATAAACCAATAATAAATCTCCAGCTCCTGGGGGACACATGGCTCCCTTACCTAGGGATTTTAGATCACCCAGGTAGCTGTTATGTTGATTTTGAGAGGGGAAAAAAACCTATTTGAACAGAAACTAAGAAGGAATTAAGAAGATAATACAGAAAAAAGTGAGAAGAAAGAGGAAGAATTGGAAGAGAGGGTAAAAATCTCTATTCCAACAGAATCTTCTTCTAAAGCTGTTTCTGATTAGGAGAGGATTAGGCAGCTCACATTCCAGCTATATTAAATTAAATCCCAGGCCCCTTTCCTCAGACACACACAGGTCTGAGAACATCAATCCTATCATGACAAAATAGCCCTCCGGAAAAGGAATCCTCCTGGCAGCGTGCCATCCCGCTCTTATAAACTGTTAGCCATGGTAATGAACCAGTCCAAGAGGCATATTAATAATGACATGAAGAGACACATTTATTGTTGATTGTTGAGATGGTGGCAGATTTACTGCCAGCGTGCCAGGAGGGAGGGCCTGGCCCAGCAACGGTGCAATTAAAAACAAATTGAATACAGGAACAAAGAATCAATAATCTAACAGGGCAACTTTTCGTTTGCAAAATACAAATATAAATTAACTGACCTGAACACAGTTGCTAACTGGTCATTAATGTGTGCTTGCTGGCCAATCAGGGTGTGTCACTGATGCCATCATGTTGATTGCAGCAGGCTGGGGGGGGGGGGTGCCCTTTATCTGCCTGCCAAGGCTGCCCTCTGGGCCATCCTGTTTGGGGTTATTTCCAATGTCACTAAAAAACGTGGCCGTGTCGGATCTTTCCCCTGAAGCTCTGAATTACGGAATTTTAAAAAAGGTTTCACTAAGAACTTCTTGATTCAGTAGAAATAAATGCTATCGGTGCCTGCCTATACGGTGATCTGTCCTAAGCATGGGGAGAAGGTAATAAATCCAAGGAGGATGACACGCTTTGTGGTGTGGTCCCCAATAACCTCCAAATTAGGACATTTGCCACTATTTTCATGGATTAGTAACACTTAATATCAATGTGTTAAAGAGCTATCTATACGGTCTTGCCAATTCAGATTGCAATCCCTAAACTGTGACCATATTAAAAACAATAGAGCCAACTCTGGCTCTTGCTTTCAAGGAAAAAACTAGGTGTGGGAAAAAGTTAGATCCACCAATAGCTGAAATATGAAATGAGAAGTTACAGGTAGCATAAGGAAGTGCAGGTAAAGGTTTGGAATTCCAAAGAAAGCCTTTGGCTTTGGGGGTTTAGCCACTCTAAAACTGTACTGTTCAATATGATAGCCACTAGCATGTGTGGCTATTTTTAATTACATTAATTACAATGAAATAATACTGACAATTCACTAGCCACATCTCTAGTTCTTAATAGCCCCTTGTGGCTAATGGCTACCATGTCGGACAATGCAGATATAGGACATTTCCATCATCACAGAAAGGTCCATGGGACAGTCCTGCTCTAAAGGGTCCGTAGAACTTGGATATCCAGAGAAAAGAACATTCAAGACAGATAGATTGTTTGAGAAATGGAAAAGAATGCAGGACACTGGGGGCGGAGGTTTTACAAGGACAAGTTTGGCTAAGTTCTGTGTAGGATATAAAAATGGAAGAATAGAAAGTAAGAGTGAAAAAGGAGGTCTGACCTTGAATTGCTGAGCACTTGGAAAAGTGATCTAAGAGGTTTTGACTTTACTGTATTGTCAAAAGGGAGTCATTAAAATTACAAGCAGGGGGAAGTAACATGATCTGGTGCGTGCATCAGGAATATTTAGACAACAGTGTTAAAATGAATTATAAGGAGCCAGAGACTGAGGACGGGGTAGCAATGAGGACGTGGCAGTGAAAAGTCACCAGAGTGTAAGATGCCGCACTTCTATGGTTGTGGTTGTGGGAACAGAAAGAGAATGACTTTATTGGACATGACACCTGCTCTGACAGAGAAGCAAGGGAGAAAGAAAGTCAACGCTTATGCCACCATTTTATGCAAGGCTGGTGTGTCCATGAATATAAGTGTGAATTAAAAGAGGAGGAACGGGTTTTGGAGCGAAGAAAAAGTCCAATGGTATGGGACACCCACCTTGAAGAGTTCAGGAAAGAACCGGAAAGAAGAGACTAGAATTAGGGAAGAAATTACGAAGTAGAAATGTAGATTTCAGAGTCACTGATCCAGACTTGATATTAACTCCAAGGAGGAAGTCCTAAGCACAAAGATGCATAAAGTAGGAGGAGAGGAAAAGGCTTAAGGAGGACAGATCGTGACTGCAGAGATATTAGACTGAAATCCTTTAAACAGAGATAACCTGACAAGGCAAGCATGCGCCTTGTAAATGAACAGGTGTGTCAGTCTGGCCTGAGACTTATGTAAAAGGGAGAGGGCATGAAGAGGACATTCCACGTAGAGGTTAAGTGCTGGCTTTCCCTATAGACTAAGCAGAGCTCGAATCACGGCTCTGTATCTCTCAGCTTTTGACCGAGGGCAAGTTCCTCAGCCTCTCTGAGCCTCAGTTTCCTCATTCAAAAAATTAGTAAAACGCATCTCACCCTCTTGGGTTAATTAGGAAATAGAGTTACATCGTGTCTGTAAAGTGACTGCTCTGCTTGGTACTCAGGCATGAAAACCATGGTTTATAATTATTCTAAGACACATCTTTGACTGCTTTCCTTGTGATTATTTTACTTCACTTCTATTGCTCTTCAATTTCTGAACCCATAGAGGAGAATGGCTAGTGAAGAGAATGATTAGTGAAGAGAACAGTCAAAGGCTTTTTGATACCTTGATGAGAAGCCAAAGTAGGAATAAGTACAAATGACAGGTATTGGTGCCAGGACACTGTGTCTCAGGTGAAACTTGTTAACGAGGGGCTCACAGCCAGGCTTTGGAATATGCAAGTCAGACTCTTCAGATATGTGTCTACATGCTGCACGTAGGAAAATATCACCACTCTGAATTCACAGATTACTCTGATGCTAAGCCATGACTACAACTCAACCTGTGGGTGGTGAAGTTTGAAATCTTAGGTGGGATTCTGACTACATGAGGGTCACGATGAACTTTAAACTGTTGGGAGAATTTATGAACGTTTACTAACTCACCCTTCTTCAAAGGTGTGACCGCTTCCCCCCCCGACAGCAGTGGGAAAGCTCTCTTTGTATTTACTTGCGCTGCTGACAGATGAGGCTCTTAGGACACAAGCTGAGATCCCCATGCCAATTGACTAGAACGTAACAGGCATTGCATTTCCTCCTGCATCTCCACATCAGTTATGGTTTTGAGAACAGACTTCATGACTGTTCTGTGTATTTAGTTCTATTGCAAATAAGGCGAAGGACGGCTCCGGACCCCACCACTTCTCTTTCTGGCTCCTGTATGTATCTCAACCAGGTGCCAGGACTGACAGCACCATCCCAGATCATGCCAAGAGTCTCTGCTGTGGCCTCCAAGCAAGCTCATGCACTTTGATGCACCCACTCAGAGCCAGGAACCTCACACGGCACTGTTGCCCTCTTGGCAGACAGGGTCGAACCATCTTCAGCTCTGACTATGAGTCCATCAAATTTGGCTTTGGTCTCATTCAGCTTGGAACACCGTAACTCTTCCTATTCCTATAATTAAAAGTTTATAAGTGTTAAAGGAGGAATTGAGCAGATATCTTCCAGCCCCTTACTAGAGGGAGGATGGATCATATTTAATGGAGAGAAGGATGGAATTCCAGGGGCCACAAAAGAAGTAGTTATGAAAACTGCAAAAGCTCTGTGTGTGTGTGTGTGTGTGTGTGTGTGTGTGTGTTATAACTTTAGTCTCTAAGCAGAGCAGGACAAAGCCCCATATCTCTCCTCACAATAATGGGAGTAGAGGCTTGATAAAATGAGAAATATTCTTTCTACAAAATGTGTTTCGTACTGTGTTGTCAGCAACTAACTACACATGATGTCACGAAAGACATGATAACCTAGGGGATTGGGGAGAGGCGAACGCTAATTCGATTTCAGCTACAGGACGTGTCAGATTCAGACAATGTCTGAGTAACACAATCTGAGGGAAGGGACAGGACAGTTGCACAGAGGGTGTGAGTGTGAGTGTGGGTCTCATTCCAACCCCGAGGCCGGGCTAGAGGGAGCCTGCAGGGGGACACCCTTCTTGCAAAGGACGACTCGTGAAGTGCCTTCCTCGGCTGGGTACGGAGGGCATTCTGAGGGCACCGACTTCAATCCTGATTCCTTCTAAGTTGTAATTGCTTTCTTAGTTTACCCAACCCTGAAATTAGGAATCTTAGTATTTTATATATACACCATCGGATGTGGGTTGTGGAGTTTACAAGTATCACAAGAAGCAGGAAAGGAAAGGATGTCTTTCTTATATATCTGTTAATAAACACAGACACACAGGATTAAGGTGTGCATGTGTGTACCTGAAGGAAATCAATTATGTTCAATTGTATTCTTCACCCCAGAATAAGAAGCCAGGAAGGGAATGTCACAGAGACACAGGTCCTGATGTGAGGAGTAGAGCTCAGGCTGGGGAGGGAGTTTCTTGACACCCAGTCTTGTTCTTTGCCACATTCCCACCCTGCCTCTGTGAAGAGCAAGTGTGATTATAATTTAAAATAGAGGCCAAATAAATTAAATTTCTTTCAGGTTGACTGCCTGCTTTTCTTTAGGCCCACAATTATGCATGTTAATTTAAATAATTATTTAAAGAATATTTGGGAAAAGAGGGGAAAATAGCAGAGAAAAAGAGGTGAGTAACAAAGGAAGGGTTGGAAATAGGTAGGTTCGGGCTTCCCTGGTGGCGCAGTGGTTGGGAATCTCCCTGTCAATGCAGGGGACACGGCTTCGACCCTGGTCCGGGAAGATCCCACATGGTGCGGAGCAACTAAGCCCGTGAGCCACAACTACTGAGCCTGCGCTCTAGAGCCCGCGAGACACAACCACTGAGCCCATGCGCCACAACTACTGAAGCCCACGCGCCTAGAGCCCGTGCTCCACAACAAGAGAAGCCACCACAATGAGAAGCCCATGCACCTCAATGAAGAGTAACCCGGGCTCGCCGCAACTAGAGAAAGCCCGCACGCAGCAACGAAGACCCAACACAGCCAAAAACAAGTAAATAAAATAAATACATTTACTTTTATTAAAAAAGAAAGAGGTAGGTCCTTGCAAAAGTGTGACCCGTGGGCAGGTTTGCCTCCCTCACCTGCTGGGATGCTCCACCAGGTGCCCGGCCCCCATCCACCCCCCAACCAGCCTTAGCCAGGCCCCCTCTACTCCGCAACGATCTTCTCAGGAACCACCCTTCTCAGTAGCACCTCAGAACTTCTATTTTTTTTTTCACAAATAGCAACATCCACCTGCCCTTTTACTTAGCTATGAGTTAGCAATCTGGCCTGTGAACCCAACACTGGGTCTAGAATTAAAACCCCTTCATTGCAGCACTACTGACAATCGCCAAGACATGGAAGCAACCTAAATGTCTATCAACGGATGAATGGTTAAAGAAGATGTGGTACATACATACAATGGAATATTAGCCATAAAAAAGAATGAAATAATGCCATTTGCAGCAACGTGGATGGACCTAGAGATTATCATACTAAGTGAAGTAAGCCAGACACAGAGAAAGACAAACATCATATGATATCACTTATATGTGGAATCTTAAAAGAATAATACAAATGAACTTATAAACAAACAAAAATAGACTCCCAGACACAGAAAACAAACTTAGGGTTACCAAAGGGGAAAGGGGGAATAAATCAGGGGTTTGGGATTAACATATCCACACTACTATCTATAAAACAGATAACCAATAAGGACCCATTGCATAGCACAGGGAACTCAATATTTTGGTAATAACCTGTAAGGAAAAATATATATATATATGTATAACTGAATCACTTAGCTATACACCTGAAGCTAACACAACATTGTAAATCAACTATTCAAGTAAAAATAAAACTCCTGGTGTTAAGGGGTGCTTCACCACTTGCTGGCCAGTGTAACTTGGACAAATCATGTCAGCTCTCTGAATCTCAGGTTCTTTTCTTGGAATGTGGTGATTTTCAATAAGGAATAATCCGAAGAGACCATGCATGCAGAAGGCTTTACCTGTGTGTGTTTTGATAGCTTTTACCTAGAGACAAGCCTAGTGAAGGGAATTTAAAGCTTTTAGTGGCTCTGTCATCTTTGGGCAAGTTTTTACTCTTTCTGAGCTTCAGTTTTCTTAATTGTAAGATGTGACTATGGCGTAAACCTTTCAGGGATGTTGTGAGGATCAACTGAGATCAGCTTACGGTCAATGTGCCCAGTGCAGAGGTTGGCTGACCCTCAGCGAAACCCAGGGCTGGCCTGGGTGGAGAATCAGACTTCTCTACCTGCTAAACTAAACCTTGGGTACCAAGTAGTCTCACCTGAACTGACTCCAGGCTCAAAGCCCCAAAGTCTTTGGAAGACATAGAAATTGCATAGGCTTGTTCGCATCATTCATCCTTTCTAGCCCTTTGCCTAAGATTGGGCTTAGCGAGAGTAGTTTGCTCCATGAAAGGAAGTATCTGGCAGTAAACAGATTTTTGGACTAGCCAAGAGAGCACATAGAGATACCAACAGTCAAGGAGAAAGAATGCCAGATCTTCCTGTCTATCGCTCCCTGACAGTGACACGAGGATATCCATACATTCTAGAATGCTGAAGGGTTCATGACAATCAGAGTGATTCTGGATTCTCTGGATTCTGGATTCTCAAAGGCGCCAGCGTTTTCAGTACGGACATAGGGGAAAGAGGTAACATTTAGAATGTGTGTCCCTGCAGGGATGAGCTACTGGCAAATTAATTATCTTCTTCTTTGCCTCTGCCTCAGCCTCTCTACGTCATCTTTTGGGGGCTCTGGCACCCCACTCCTGCTCCCCCACTGCTCATTTTCTTTCTTGAGTTTTGTCCCCAATTTCTGCTAGTACAATGAAACATCAGTAGCAGGAAAAAGAGGGAAAAAAGAAAGGATAACTGGCAAATTCCCATGGATCTAGATTAGAGGAATCACCTTGGACGTGGTTGTCAGCTGGGGGGTGGCCTGTGCCGGAGGCACACTGGGCGTGGAGTCGCACGGCTGGGGTCCAGACCCAGCACAGCTGCTGACCCACAGGGCACCCCGGCCAGTCTCTTAACCTCTGTGAGCTGCAGTGATCTCATGCAAAATGGAAATAACGGTCACTGCCCTGAAGCCTCCCAGGGCTTGTCGTGAGGGTCACATGAGCCAAAGATCGTGACCAGTGCTGTAAAGTACTAAATAAACACACGGAAGTCACGCGATCGCTGTTAGAACATATCTCTTGGCTTGTCACATGGAAGACCTCATCCCTCTAAGGACCTCTTCCCAATTACTGGCCACTCCAAGTCATCTGGACAGCCTGACTCATGCCCTGCCCCTATCTGCCTGCAGGGACTTTATGATCACTGCCTTCTTATGCCATCTCATTTGCTGTATCCATCTGTCCTCTGTTCATCTTACAAACATTTGCTGAAGGCCTAGGATCCCTCGGACAGCGTGCTATGGGCTGGGGTTCTTGCTGCCCTCAAGTAGGAAGAGTTCATCTCACAAAACTTACCTCCTCTCATGCTAGTAACTTCATGATAAATCTCAAACAAACCCCTTCTTGTCTTGAGTTACAGCTGTTTCTTAGTTCTATAACACCTGTGTAATGTCTGTGTTTTCTTTATGCCTAAAGCTCACAAGCCTAACACTTTCCTCTCCCAGTGGCTCAGGATCCTAACTCTGCAATCACTAGTGGGAACATCTAACGTTTCCCCAAACTCAAAAAAGGGAGGTGATATCCTTTTAATTCTTCCTATTTCAAGATATTGGGATTAATCCTCTCAATTTCCCTTGGATGATACCTCTTGAAGGAAGCTTCTCCATTCCTACAGGGAGACCCACAAGCTGCTGTCCTCACACCTTCTGAGTGACGGGCATGACCTCTTGCCCACCCCATGCCTCCAGCTCCTTTATGGCACCCCCTCCCGCACAAGGCTGCCAGATTGGTTTTCCTGCCCTGATCTGAGCCCCTTGTTCTGGATTTCCTTAACACCTCGGTACAGAGTCGCAGCCTCACCGTCGGGCGCCAGGGACACTGTCGCAGCCTCACCGTCACGCGCCAGGGACACTGTCGCAGCCTCACCGTCACGCGCCAGGGACACTGTCGCAGCCTCACCGTCACGCGCCCGGGACACTGTCGCAGCCTCACCGTCACGCGCCAGGGACACTGTCGCAGCCTCACCGTCACGCGCCAGGGACACGGTCGCAGCCTCACCGTCACGCGCCAGGGACACTGTCTCAGCCTCACCGTCACGCGCCAGGGACACAGTCGCAGCCTCACCGTCATGTGGCACCTTAAAGTTATCCCTTCAGTGGCCAAGATGTACCTTGGGGACCAGTGATGCTATTTTAATGAAAGCAGCTTCTTCCCTTAAAGAGAAGTACTAGGAAACGAATCCCATCAGATACGTGGAAAGGCCACCTTATAAACCAGGAAAGGACAGGCTTTGAGGCAGTATTAGAGCAGCTCTCAGTTACCCACTTTGCAGGAGGGAGCAACGAAGCCTAGAGCCCGTGGGACTGCCCTTCTGCTAAGGACACTTGTCTGGCAGAGGTGATGAGATTCTAACATTCTCGAATGGACAGAAGATAAAAAAAATACCATATACACACACACACGCGCGCACACGCACACACACATATGCAGATTGACAAGTTGCAGCTTGGAAATTTTTCAGTTTTTCTCATTGCAAAATCAATACCCATCAGCAGTTTGAAATTAAAGGCAAGATTAGACCTCAGTTTTATATATGCCTTATTGTATTCCAAAAGCTTTCTACTCGGTCAGATAAATCTTCTTTAAGAGGATTAGGAAACTTTCATTATCTTTAACCTGAACTAACACTAAGTCTGAAAAATTAATCTATAGACTGGACAAAAGCCGATAGCTGCTGGGAAAGAGGAGACTTCTGGGCTTTTTTCTAATTGAGCCGCGGGGTCTCGGCTTCCACCCACTGGAAACTCAACTGATTCCCAAAGGAAGAACAGCTCTCTGAGCTCCTCATTTTAGCCTCTCAGTCAATGTAAAGCCCGGTCTGCTAAGATTTCCAAGAGGAGGTGCTCCCTTTCCTCCTCTGCCCTCCTGATCTTTGCATTGGACGGCCTGCAGCTACAGAAGTTGCTTGGCCTAAAGCGTGGAGACTGGAGGACGTCACCTCTGCAACGAAGGACCCCGCTGCCCTGCTTCTCGCCTCTTCCCAGAGCCTTTCTGACCCAAAGCTCTGAGACCCCCCTGACATTCACATCCAGCCCCAGGAATTACTCCAAGCTTCCTATGGAGAACATCATCCCTGAAGCTCTGTGCCACAAGCCCTTTATGGCCTGCATCGGCCTCGACGTGCTTACACAGTCTGTCTTCTTCCTTGAAAAGTGATAGCCTTGTTCTGCTTGAGTCTGTTTCCGTACAGTGCCCGACGGTTCTTTTTTTTCTCTTTCAGTGACGAATTTCCTGAATTTGAAGATAACATTGTTGTCAAGGCCACGGAGGCGCCACGGAGGCGCCACTTCCCATGCCGAGAATTTGTGCTTCCCTGGAGCCAAGCCCAGGTGGCAGGCGGGTGGTGAGAGCTTGAGCTCCCTTGTTTCCCGCAGACGTCCCCGCTCATCTCAGACGACTGATGTCAGCCAGGCCCTCCACCAGCCCCTGAGGAGAAGCAGCAGCCGTGACACTTGTCTTTATCTCCAGATGGCAGGCCGTCTTGTAGCTCCCGAGCAGATTATCCCCAAGCCATACCCCGGGTGCAACATGGATAGAGCACAGACACAGCGGAGCATGGGTGTCCTCGCGTAGGAGGCAGACGGGGGAGTCTGGGGGCGTGTGGGTGAGACAAGGGCTTAGAGGCTGCACGGAGGCAACGTTTCAGCACTACGGCAGCACCAGGGCCTGCCGGGAGGCAGGGCTGCAGCAGACAGACCAGACCTCTGGCCCAGCTCAGGCCATTGCCACGGTGTGCAGAGCCAAAGCCCCAGATGCTCTGCTAGCAAAGAGCTGTTCCAGACAAAAGGAAAGAATGGCCACCTTGATTTGCACACATGACCAAAGCGTGAAGACTCTTAACTCCTACTCAAACTTCCCATGAAACCATCCGAAATGAGCGAAATTATAGTTTTTAGAAAAGCAGGGATGAGGGAATCCATATTAGCTAATAAGCAAGAATGCCATACACATTTCAGAAACTGAAAAAAAAAAAAAAACCAACCCATTGGATCAAGTGCAGATGGGGTCTGATAAAAGGCAGTTACTGACACTAAGTCACACACAGGGAGTCTTTCTGAGAGCTCAAGGCATGGCCACGAGACATCAGCATAGGGGACACGGAGAAAGGTCCACCCAAACCTCTCCTTCGGTGGAGGAAGGATATGTCATAGGGGGATGGGAGCTAGTTTGCGCAGCACCTCATTGCTACCATGAGTGGATACCTGATAGAAATTGCTTTACATAGTGATGGGGGTGTTGGTAGGGGGCAGTTCGACATAAGGTCATTTGTAGAGCTGCCTTGTTTTAAGACGGTGCCCCAATTCTCTTGACTGCTCTCTGCATGAGTGTTTAATTCTTAACACTTAATAGTTGATATCTGAGACTCTGACATTTCTTCAACCCCATTTTTCTCCTACAAAGTAAAATTCAAATGAAAAACTCTTAACTACTATGCCTGGGTTATACTAATTCAGATTTTTAAGGGAGAATGGGAGAGAATATTAGGGATTCCCCCCTTTTAATTATATAGATTTATTTCCAACATAGACCTGGAGATAACATTTTGACTAATATCCCTCTTGACCTCAACTCCACTGTAGGGCTAAAAGGGTGTGCACGGACTCAGCAGCAATGCCAGACAGCACTCAGAGCCCCTTCTGGTCCAGACACAACCACCAGCTATGCAAGAACAGTCATATGTCACACGGTTTCACATCAATATCATTAACCTCTTATCATGAAATGAGCCTCTGAACAACAAAAGGCGCAGAGAGTAGTACCCACTTCCTAATATACCTTTTCCCCGCTCCAGAGTGCTAAGTGACCCGTATCTATCCACTACAACACAGTATAATATCAGATCGTATAACATAATATGTATTTCTCACATACCTTTTCCCCACTCCAGAGTGCTAAGTGACCAGTATCTATCCACTATAACACAGTATAATATCATATAACATACTATATATTTCTCACATACCTTTTCCCTACTCCAGAAAGCTCAACCAGCTCAGACATGCCAAACAACCTACTAATGAGAACAGAGGGACCAGAGAGAAAAATGGGGAAACTCCATACAGATGCTCAGCACTTAGCCAAGGCCCCAGCAGGCGGAAGGGATCCAGGACAGACACTCCGTCTCTGGATTCTACAGAGGAAACAGCCTTTGGCGTCTTTCTACAGGAGTCGAAGGACAAGCTGAGGCCGTGCTTCCCCCACGCGCCCCCCGGCCAGGCCGCCTACCTTGCACGATGAGGTGCACCCGGGAGGTCTTGGGGTGGTTGTCC
This sequence comes from Kogia breviceps, assembly GCF_026419965.1. Lineage (NCBI taxonomy): Eukaryota > Metazoa > Chordata > Mammalia > Artiodactyla > Physeteridae > Kogia > Kogia breviceps. The sequence goes on from NC_081316.1 coordinate 119,267,861, forward strand.
GTCTGCACGGAGCAGGTGTAGGGGCCCTCGTCGTACACGTCCACGTTCTGGATCATGATGCTGTACTGGGTCGGCGTGTTAACCAGGATGATCACGCGAGGGTCTATGGACCACTTGTCGTTCCCGGCGTAGAGGATGGTGCTGCGGTTCAGCCAGGCCACCCGGGTGACCCGGTCGTCTATGGTACACCTGTGAGTGAGGGTCGGGGAGGGGAGGGGTAAGAGAGGGGCAGGGAGGGCGTGGGAAGAGGGGAGGGAGAAAGTGTTCAGAGATTCTGTTATAAACACAGCTGCTGTCATTCAAGGGGTAAATGAAATAACATAGCCCAGTGCTAAAGGGAATAAATTATTGATAAAACTTCCCAAATAGAGGACAACAGTGGCCTGAATCCTCCTGAAGAAGCGATGCTACAAAAATCATTTCTATTTGACTTAGGAACATATTATGTGAATATCTTTGCCGTCTATTTGCTTTCCATCTTATTTTCTCCCTTAGGCTTCTATGAAAATTCGTTTCTATTTCTCGAGCACAGTTACCACCTTGTGGGAGAAGTGGCCCAGGGCCAGAGGGGAGAGAGAGTGCATCAGTATTTCAAGTAGGTCACAGATAATCCACACAGCAAATGCTTAACTTGTTGTTAAGTCAAAAATTGGACACCGAACATCCCTCGTGTTCATCATCTCCTGTACCCGTAAGCCGCCCAAAGCCCTCCAACTGCAATTTATAACACAGAGTCTTGAAAGTCATGGGACAGTGCCAGCAGGCTTTGAGGCAGTCATGGCTGCCTCTTAGATTTCAAGAGAGGGACGGAGAAAGCGGCCAGCAGAGACCCCCTCCTGCTCACACGCTCCTCCCTACCCACCCCCACCGAGAGCAATGTAGGTGATGTCGCCTGCTTGTCACCAAGCTGAGGGGCCGACCACTACCCCACATACCCTAACCTACTCTCCCCAACAGTCAGAGGCTATGAATGGAGCTGCAAGCAAATGGAATTTGCTTGTCTCTGTGTATGACCTGCAGGTTATCAGGTCTAATGCAGAAATAAATGTGCCTGCTGGTCAGGAAGAAAATTTGCAAATGTGTCCCAGGAACTTAGAATGTGTGGGTGGAAAACCGAGAAAAGGAAATCCTTGAGAAATCGGAGTTGTTCAATGAAGGGCATGGTTAAAGGGCCCCAGGTGTGTGTCTAACCCACTACTCAGTGCTCTAGTCGGAACCTGAGTTTCAGTATCTCGGCAAATGAAAAGGTGAAATTACACCTACTTCCCCTAGATGTCCCACCAGAGCAGGTATGAGCAGTGCCTCCTGAGGACAGGGACCGTGACACCAGAACCTTCAGGTAAGCAGACAGGGCATAAACATGGCCACGCCTCACCAGGTCTGGTCCCATGTTGACCGGGACCAGGGCTCAGGAGGTGGGAGCGCCAAGGGCACCGGCCATGGGGAGACACATGGGTTTCCCTTGGCAACGTGAACAGCCTGACATAGTGCGAATGGGCCAGGGATACTGGAGCACCAAAATGACAGCCGCCACTGAAAGGGCTGAGCGCCCAGTCTAGCGAGGCCCTCTCCCCGATGCGGAGGAGGAATAAAAATAAAACCAGCTTCCAATCAGAGGGGTCTGCTATGCACACGTCCACCTGTCATTCAGCAGGTGCGGGCAGCCTCGAGGTAGGGGTGGGGTGATCATTAGGCCGAGAAAGGAAGACATTTTTCTCTTCTATATGTTCTTTGTTATTTTTTTACAACCATAAAAGTAAAATAAACATGTATAAACATGGAAACAGATACAATACAAAGATGCCTAAAGGCCGAGCTAATCTTTCTCTCCAACCAACTCCCTGCCTGGATGTCGCTATTTCAGTGACAGCCCGTTATGTCTTCCTCACCTTACTCCTTACAGACACATATTCACATACGGAAAAGGTTGCGTTGATTTGTTTTTACCTAAAACAGAATCATACTGTAATATTCTTACAAAGCTTTTATTTTAACTTGGCCACAGGCATCCCTGAATACCTGTACTTATAGATCTAATTCTGTAATTGTTTCCAGATACGTCTAAGATCAGTGAGGTGAGTTTTCGGGACACAGTTGCATTTACCTAATGGCCCCTGTATTCAGGTATCATTCAATGACTCCTTCCCACCTTCATGGATGCCTATTTGGCATAAGGAAAAACTGAAGTCATCAAAAAGTCTACAAATAATAAATGCTGGAGAGGGTGTGGAGAAAAGGGAACCCTTCTACAGTGTTGGTGGGAATGTAAACTGGTGCAGCCGCTATGGAAAACAGTATGCAGGTTCCTTAAAAAATGAAAAATAGAGTTACCATATGACTTAGCAATCCCAGTCCTGAGCATATATCCAGAGAAAACACTAATTTGAAAAGATACACGCACCCCAATGTTCATTGCAGCACTGTTTACAATAGCCAGGACATGGAAGCAACCTAAATGTCCATTGACAGATGAATGGATAAAGAAGATGTGGTACATATACATATATACATACACACACACACACACACACACACACACACACACACACACACAACGGAATATTACTCAGCCATAAAAAAGAATGATATAATGCCATTTGCAGCAACATGGATGGACCTAGAGATTATCATATTGGATTGGCCAAAAAGTTCATTCGGTTAGTGAATTTACATTGTTCTATAAAATTCTTGGTGAAAATGAAAAATGTATCTTTTATTTTTACTTAAAACCGAATGAACTTTTTGGCCAAACCCATACTAAGTGAAGTAAGCCAGACAGAGAAAGGCAAATATAAGATACCACTTATATGTGGAATCTAAAAAAATGATACAAATGAACTTATTTACAAAACAGAAACAGACTCACAGAAAACACACTTATGGTTACCAAAGGGGAAAGGGGGGGAATAATTAGGAGTTTGCGTGTAACATATACATGCTATTATATATAAAATATATAAACAACAAGGACGTACTGTAGAGCACAGGGAACTATACTCAGTATTTTGTCGTAACCTATAAGGGAAAAGAATCTGAAAAAAATATACATGTATGTATAACTGAATCATTTTGCTGGATGCCTGAAACTAAAACAACATTGTAAATCAACTTCATTCCAATAAGGAATAAATTAATTAAAAAAAAAAAGAAAAACTGAGGTCATGTTGTCTCCTCCACCCCCGTGGGGCCCTAGCTTCACTTTCTGCGCGTTTTCGTTCCTTCTACAGCGACTGTCCATTTCCCTTACGAGGGCTAAAGCCCTAATCGGCCTCCTCTGCTCCCCACTTTCAAAAGCATTTCTTAGGGAAAAAAAATATGATCAACACATTCATTCACTCTCAGTTGCAAATCACTGATAAGACTTAATGTGCCAACTTCCTTAATAACAGCTGTATTTCCATGAAGATCAAATTTCTGTTTGAATGACTCCTAAAGGTTAAATTCCTACTGTACAGGGCGGCCAGCCTGGAAGTAGATGGTAAACAAGACAGAGTGAAGGGTGCTGTCTCCCAGACCCTGGAACCACACACACCCAGGTGACAGTGCAGACAATATGCTTGCTTTTATTTTGGTCAAGTACGTAACCCTTTGCACATTTTAAGTTGACATAATATTTTTAAAGTTTGGGTAATAGTTGCAAAGGATGCATTTTTGGTCTGTGGAGATTATTCACATTTTAAAATTAAAATGTCATAATGTTCCTTTATATATATCTCTATACGAATTTAAATACCATAGCAATTTGATACTCATGATTGTCTACTTTCAAAATTCATGAACAAGTTCTTTTTTAACAGTCATAAAATGTGCATTGCTCCTTTTCTAAACTTGAACTTGTGTATCTATTATATATCCTCTGCAGGATTTTATCTGCAGGATTTTATCCTGATATAATTATTTCAAGCATATTTTATGCCTGAAAATCTTTTATTGATCAGCTATCATATTCATTTGCAACAATATATATAAAGTATAGAGATTGAAATTTAAATTTCTTTCATGTTCTGTGACTGTAAAGCTCCGAATAATATTTTCTTTTAGAATGAGTTATCTTTACAAGGATACTATTGATAAAACAACATAAATATATTATACATGTGGTTAAGTAATAATTAAACATAAAAAGTAAACTTTTACTGGAAATATAGCTCTCAATGGGATAGATGAGGCTTTTCTGTTTACTATACCATCGATAAATATCATTATACTAGAATTAGAGCTCAGGATCAATTCTATTCCCCTTTTGCTTTGAAAAAAAAACCAAGTTCACATAAGCAAGGAGATAGAAATGTAAACCTTGTATAGCAATGTCACTCAATTCTGTGAACCTCTTCCAAGATATATGCCAAAAACCACATAGTAATATAGCTTCAAAAATTATTTTAATGATCTCACAGCTGACAGTTCAATAAATTCCTCCTTCAATTTATTTTAAAGGAATGAATTGGAAAATACCTGACTTGCAAAGGGCTTTGTAACCCAGTATTAAATTCATTCAATTTCTCAGTATCTGGACAGTATATTGCTAACATTTTACTAGGCCTTATCAAATGACTATTAAAGATGTGTTATTCTGTCACTGAGAAGCACTTTGTTTAACCCAATACGCTGAGAAAGGTGGGGGAAAGTGAAATACTGTTTATTTCAATATGCCAAATCACCCTGCCCTCTGTCAGAAAACATCTCTATCTCTCTGGATTCTAATTCCAAGATAGAGAAGGTACCAGTTTTGCCACGAATTCATTACTGATGAAAAACTGTGCCATTTCCTTCAGGACTTCTCTGCTTTACTTTGGTGGGACTCTCCCTCAAGACTGATACTCTGTTTGATGACAGATCGATAATAGCTGTGGAGGTAACCATGAAAGTAAAGGAGCATTCTCTCCTGGGCAATTAAAGTGGGAGCAGTCAGAAAGGACAACCAGAACTACAACTCAAACACACGTCTTTCGCGGGCAGATCCATGTTAGGACATTTTGGATCTTGAAAATGTACTTCTTTAGATACATTTCCTTGTGTAAGGCCTACAGGTGCAGGTTGGGGGGTGAATCGCACCGGTTCAAATTGCCACAGGGTCCGGTAGGGGCGGACTTCGAGGCAGGGCAGTCCAAAGCTACCCTCTGGGCAGCACACACTCTCAGTGCCCTGCCACACGGCCCTTGGAAAGCCTTGTGTACCCCTCGGTGGACGTACCCCGGATGGATGACTAGGGTCCAATTCACCTGCTCTCGAGCCTGGGCCTCATTAGTGGGCGTGGAAAACACATAGAGGGAAGTAAGTCCATCTCCCTAATGGGGTAGAGCTGCTTCGCTGAGTCTACGCAGCCCTAGAACCTAACAGATGACAAAGACGCTTAGCACAAGGGTTCTGTCGCTTAGGGACAGTTATCTGCCTCGTAATGCGTCTGTGCCCCAGAAGCACGCGTCCTTCCAGGGCTTCTCGCTTTCCTCCATCGCGATAGGGCCCCTCCACCGTCCTCTGAACAGCAGAGAGAAGAGCTCAGAAAAGGACTTAACATTACGCTTAAGTATTGTTCCAGACCCTGCTCCTGCCCTGCTGGCTGTGGCTACGTCTAGGACTCTCTTTAACCAGAAGCCCACGAAGGACGGTTTTCAGTGTTAAATACGGGGGAGCGCCCCTGCTCGGCACTGGCTACCAACGTGTATGCTTTTCCTTGGTGGAACGGAAAGATACCTCTGGACGAGCTGACGAGCTCCAAGACTGAGTAAGTGCACGGGTGTGCGTCCAGAAGACTTCTCTTTTGAGCATGAGGTGCTATTCGGGCATTTTGCCAATTGGTCTGACGTGTTTCTGGTGCTGAGGACCCTTTGCGAGCACTGAGTGTCATGTCATTTGGGTGTATTCCTAATTGGTCCTGACTCGTGTCTGACATCAAGGTCCATATGTGTTGGGAAGTGTTTGTCTGGGACTCCGTATCAGTCATCCTCTGGAGGGTTTGTGACAGTTCTGTCTTCGGGTGTGTGAGTGTGTATCGCATTTCTCTGACTGGTATTCTTGTTGCCTTTTGTAAAATGGGAAATTCAGGTTCAATTCATGAAGAAAAATTTTAGCTATAAAACTATGACTAAAGAAAAAATAAATAAATAAGGGGGAGCCAAGAGGGAAGTTCAGAAATATTAATGACAGCTTTCCAATTTCTCGAAAACCCTTTCAGGTATTTAAAATTCTTACATTCCAAGCTAACCCTGCCTCCTGGCCCAAATACGACAGAACTCATGGCACCTCTACTGGAACGTCTACGATTACACAGTGAGTGTTCTGCGCCCAGCACAGTTCAAGAACCTTCCGTATATTAAATCACTTGATCCCATAGCTACCCTTTGGGAGACGCTCTATTACTGTCCACATTGTACAATGAGGAACAGACAGAGAGGTTCAGGACTCCTAACATCCAAGGCTGGCACCATTGTCACTGGGCAGGACCCCATGAGGCCTTCCTGTCAGAGGCTGGGTGGGCAGGCAGGCTTCCCCCAGATCCTCTGCTCGGCTCCTCTCTGAAGTCCCTAGATGATAGTGTTTGATACACATTTCCTGAGTTGTTTTGCAGATGTAAACCTCCCCCTCTACAACAAATGGAAGATGTTATCTCCTTGGCGACCTTGAGCACGTAGCCCCAGGACTCCTGTTGCTTAAGGACTGATAATGTGAACCCCTGTGACACCACCCTGCTGCCTCACCAGCAGACAATCGGAGAACTGTGCACCAGCTGATCACAAACTTTTCTCTGCTCCAAGCTCCGACGTTTCCGTGTGTTTGGCCTCACTGCGTGGTGGTACACGGACTGCGTTAACGCCATCAGGCAGGGGATTCAAACCTGGGCAGCCTGGCACGGGGGTCCCCGTACTTCAGGGCTTCTTCTTAATAATAATAATAATAATAAATAAAAAGTGCTTGTCACAGGGAGATCAGCTCGGTGCTCTGTGATCACCTAGAGGGCTGGGATAGGGAGGGTGGGAGGGAGGGAGACGCAAGAGGGAGGGGATAAGGGGAACATAGGTATCTGTATAACTGATTCACTTTGTTGTAAAGGAGAAACGAACACACCATTGTAAAGAAATTATACTCCAGTAAAGATGCAAAAAAATTAAAAATAAAAATAGGGCTTCCCTGGTGGCGCAGTGGTTGAGAATCCGCCTGCCGATGCAGGGGACACGGGTTCGTGCCCCGGTCCGGGAAGATCCCACGTGCCGCGGAGCAACTAAACCTGTGAGCCACGGCCGCTGAGCCTGCGCATCCGGAGCCTGTGCTCCGCAACGGGAGAGGCCACAGCAGTGAGAGGCCCGCGTACCGCAAAAAAAAAAAAATAATAATAAAATAAATAAATAAAAATAAAAATAAAATAAAAAGTGCTCGTGGTTTGAGAACCCAGGTTATTAGGGCAGCCAGAGATTCCCTCAAAGTTATGGTGCTTATTTAATCTTCTCATAAGCGATAAAACAGCTCTGGGGAACGGAAGTGATTTTTTCACACCCGTAAACCACCTCGAGCTATGTGTGAGGAGAGGTGTGGAGATAAGAATCAGAAAGAGCAAAGGAACACCTGAAAGACAGTGGAGGAAAGGGGTCTTGCTCGCAAAGCATCATGTCCAGCCCCGCTGAATATGCAACGTGGGATTAAGGTGCCCCGATTGGTTTCACAGTTAGGGGAAACCCAGGCCTTAAAGCAGTGGTTTTCAAACTTTGCTGTGCATCAAAATCACCTAGAGAGCTTTTTTTAGAACACAGATCGCTCAGCCCACCTCCCAAGACCTTCCATTCAGTGAGCTGGAGGTGGGCTGAGGATTTGCCTTCCTAACCAGTTTCCAGGTGAGGTCAGAGCTGCTAGCAGGTCTGGCGACTGCCCTTTGAGAACCTCTGCCTTAAAGAAGCAAGACAAAAGACACGGAGGAATCCAATCAAGATAACAAAGTCTTCCTGAAAAGTGAAATGGGCCAGCTTTCTTGTTTTTGTTTGTAGTCGTTATTTTGTTCTAATTTTTATATTTTGCCTCTGAAAATACAAAACTAAAAAGTGCCACGATTCACACAACCGTGTTTAATGAGTGTCTAATGTGTACCAGGTGACATTGTAGGAGGTGAGATGCCCGAAAGAGGCACACAAAGGTCATGCCCTTTGAGGCTACAATAAAAGCACCTAAGTACATAGGTATATTTTATTTTCGGAAAATGGTAACTGGTGAAACTGAAAGCAGGGCAAGGAACGGAGAGTGCCACAGGGATTGGGAGTGTCCTTGACGGAGAGAGAGGACTCAGGAATGCCCCACTGCGCTTGCTTGCTAGATGCTGATGTTTTTATCACCCTAAATCTGAATGCAATATGACGCATGTCTGAAAATCAAGTCTGCATTAAAAATAAATGTCACATACACAGATTAAAAATAAATCTCACTTACACGTACAGATAGCTGCAGGAACATTTAGATAATATGGAGGGCTGGAGAACAAGTCTTGGAAACCAGCCTAACAAATGGTGTGTCTCCTTTACAGATAACTTTATAGATTCTGTGTTCAAAGAACTGACAACTGGCATTTTGAGAAACTGAAGTTAACTAGAAAATGCCTTGGTATTGGGATAACACCTAAACTATATCGCACGCCCCTCTGCCTTCATGAATAGTACACAGTGGCAGATAGAATTTAATCACTAATACAGTCACATTGGTCTATACCTCTTTGTAATGTGATGGTCTTCTTCACAGAATTTACAACACTGGATTTAAGCATATATGTACTTATTCGTTAGGCTGTAAATAACTGTCTCAGTGGTCTTCACTTTGTATCACCAGCACTTCCCGCGGTCCACCTGGCAGCTAGTAGGTGATCGGCATATACTTATAATGATTAAAAGATGTTGGGGCTTCCCTGGTGGCGCAGTGGTTAAGAATCCACCTGCCAGAACAGGCGACGGGGTTCGAGCCCTGGTCCGGGAAGATCCCACATGCCGCGGAGCAACTAAGCCTGTGCGCCACAACTACTGAGCCTGCGCTCTAGAGCCCGCGAGCCACAACTACCGAAGTCCGCGTGCCTAGAGCCCGTGCTCTGCAACAAGAGAAGCCACTGCAATGAGAAGCCCGTGCAACACGATGAAGAGCAGCCCCCGCTCATCGCAACTAGAGAAAAGCCTACACGCAGCAAAGAAGACCCAATGCAGCCAAAAATTAATTAATTAATTATTTTTTAAAAAAGATGTAAGATGATGTTTTTCAAACTGACATAAAAAGAACCCACATAGGATTATAGCTAATGATACTGTATCATATCCTTGAAATTTGCTGCGAGAGTAGATCTTAAATGTTTTCACCACAAAAAAGAAACACTAATTACGTGATAGGATGGAGGTGACAGCTTATTCTATAAAGGTAATCATCTGGCAATAAATAAATGCATCAAATCAACATGCTGTACACCTTAAACTTACACGATGTTATATGTAAATTCTATTTCAATAAAGCTGGGAAAAAAGGACCCACAGAAGGTGAAGTAGATGTCCTTGGAGATTCATGGATGTGTGTATCTCTCTATGAGTCTTTGTAAAAAATTTTTCATTGGAGTATAGTTGATTTACAATGTTGTGTCAGCTTCAGGTGTATAGCAAAGTAAATCAGTTATACGTGCATATATATCCACTCTTTTTTTTTTTAGATTCTTTTCCCATATAGGCCATTACAGAGCACTGAGTAGAGTTCCTTGTGCTATACAGCAGGTTCTTATTACTTATTTATTTTATATATAGTAGTGTGTATATGTCAGTCCCAGTCTCTCAATTTATCCCTCCCGCCCTTATCCCCTGGTCTATGAGTCATTTACACACACAAACAAGGTCCACAGGTCCTCTGCTGTATTTTTGAATTCACTGTTTTCATTTTTATAATACTCTGTACAAATGTCACGTATGCACGTTGTGGATGTGGTCTGACCACAGTTAGATTTCAGTGTTTGGTCTTGTGTCTGTTAGTACAAGGGCATCAGTGAGTACTTCTTCCATTGTCTGAGGCTAATGGGAAACGTATGAGTTAGACTCACAGTGTTAGCAAGGCGTCCCTGCCAAGGAAAGCTGCGCGACACCAGAGCAATGGGGGTCCCCAAAGTTGCAGTGAACCCATGTGGAGGAGAGCTTAGGCATCAAGGGGCACGTGCTGAAGTCAGAGGGCTCCTCGCAGCAGTCGGCACCACATTCACACGCAACTTAGAAATTAATTTGAATAAAGCGTCATCTGCCCCACCGATGCTGAAGACTTTAATTTTATTAGTTTATATGTGTATGACCTATAATTTTAGATTTTTGAGTCATAGAAGGGTATAAGGTTAAGGCATTCATACCTAGTTTCATGATTTTATGTACATAACATTTTAAACATAGTATTACCACTGGGAATCCCTGGCCACCCCTGTCCCCTGCCTGAGCAAATGATCTTCCAGAAAGTTGTCAAGTTAAGAAAGGCTGAAAAATGTAAAAGGGTTGAATGGTAAAACCCCAAAATGCATTTCTTTGCAAAATTTACCCATGATATTAGGTGTTTTTTTTTTGCTTTTCTTTTGTCGATTGCCTTTATTTTCTTTTAATTTTTTTTTTTTTTTTTTTTTTTTTTTTTTTTTTTTTTTTTTTTTTGTGGTACGCGGGCCTCTCACTGTTGCGGCCTCTCCCGTTGCGGAGCACAGGCTCCAGATGCGCAGGCTCAGCGGCCACGGCTCACGGGCCCAGCCGCTCCGCGGCATGTGGGATCCTCCCGGACCGGGGCACAGACCCGCGTCCCCTGCATCGGCAGGCGGATTCTCAACCACTGCGCCACCAGGGAAGCCCTGCCTTTTTTAAAAAATAAATTGAGAGTTAACTGAATTTCAGTTAAAAACCTTACATGTATCAAAATATATTAATAATGCTAGTTCAAAAAATGGGAAGAAGGCGATCTTGCTTTAGAGAATTCAAGGACCAATAATAAAGGAACGTTTTAAAGGCAAGGAGAGGAGGGAAGAAAAAATTAAAAATTTTTAGACCAATTCCTAAGGCATGCTAAATTGCACAAAGCTGTTCTCCTGGGAAGCTTTAATGACTCAGTTATTTCCTGAGTTACAAATACAGCCAAGTCTAGAACATCAAGAAGAACTCTTAAGTTACATAAGGGGAAATTTTACGATTCAGAGAGAGTAATAACTCTGCTAGAGCTAATATGTAGGGATAGGGTCCTGGTGGAGACTATATAGGAGAGACTCTGCAGAGGATGGGGCGGGGTCAGAGCTGCTTAGAGGGCCTTCAGGAGTGCAAGAGATTGACTTTGAAGGCTGCCAGATACACGGCACCCTCACATTTTTCCTAATTGGGGGATGGTGCCTTGCTCACAGCAGCTGGAGTGTGGAGTCACATTAGTACACAGGAAGGGGGTGTGTATGTGTTGTGTGCACGTGTGTACGTGTGTAGGTGGGGAAGGAATGTTATCCAAAGAAAAGTAGGAAACATATACTGAGGCATGCAGGATGAACGTCCTGGAGGACATAAAGTATTTAAACAAAAACCAGGAAGCTGTGGGGTGTCCTGAAAACAGTGTCATTGGAAGCAGTCCGGAAAGGTCACCAGGCTCTCCAGAGTGTTTTTGTTTGTTTATATTAGGATTGGAAACACTGAGAATTTATTTATTCATTTTGTGAATATTTACTGAATACTTACTGGGTGCTAGGGCTTTTCAAACTTTTAAATGCCCATAAGTTACCTGTGCACGTCATGAATTCACTAGGTCTGGGTGGGAACCAAAATTCTGCATTCCTAACAAGCTCTGTAACCATGCTGATGGGGAGGGGGGAGCTACACTCCGAGTAGCCCGATGTTACTGTGACCCAGAGACGCAACTGTCAATAAGACAAGGACCAGCCTTCTTCCATCATGATACCTACACACTATGATACTTAATCTGTAAGCATATACTGATGGGATCAATCTTCTTGAGTAGGAGCAACTGATGAGGTAGGAGAAAGCAGATGACTCACAAAGAAAAATTACGGTAAAGGTGAGAGACTGTGGGATCTAAAGCACGTGAAGGAAGGGTGCTTCAGCTGTTGTGTCATAAGAGAAGGAAAAAATCATAGCCACCCAAATCGATTTGTGGATCTGCCTAGGGGAAAGCAAGGAGGCTCCTGAGTGATGGTTTCTATCTTGTCCTAAGTAGAGGGCAAACTTATCAGTTGAGGGTAAAATGGGAAAGTAGGAAAGAGGGGAAGGTAGATGCAAGAAAAAGTGAAATAGCCGCTACAGAAAATGACAGCAAAATTGCTAGGGAACTATACTAGGATTCACAGGCAGTGCTGAGGCCCCACTTACAGTTGATGGCCAAGAATTGACGTGACACTACTCTGCCAGCTTTGAGGATATTCTCCGACCGAGAATATCTGCTCAGCTGCTGAGCTGCAGGCGGAGACGGCGTGGATGGCTGGGTCCATCCGGTGTTAAAGAGTGCCGGATGGGCAGGGGGAAGAAGCCAAGCTCTAAGGAAATTGGAAAACAGATGAGTGAAAGGAGACATGAAGACGGGGACCCTCATGGACAGAGAGAACCCGGTGGGTTCCGCACTGGCAGCTTGAACGAGGTCCTTGAGCAAATGAGTTGGCACGACAGAGGCTGGACGTGATGGAAAGTGAGATACACGGTGACCACACGGTGGTGGCCGTCGTCCATGAAGGGTTAAACCCATCTCAGGCCAGATGGGTCACCTAGATGACTCCTGACAATACTGAGAATGATGAGGGGGAGTCTACAGAGTTGTTTATGAGCTTTGACGACGTATGTAAATTGGACACTAAAGAGACAGTACATTGCAGTGCTGAGGAGAGGGCCTTGGCTCAGACAGGCAAGGGCTCTGCTATTGAGCAACAGACAGCCTCAGGACAGGTGTGTCGTTTACCCCCGCAGAGCCTCCCTTTCCCCGTCTGTGAAGTTGGATGTACACACTCACCTACCTCCTAGGGCTATCGTGAAGCTGAATGAAATAATACCGACACGTGAGCCAGAGTCAGAATTGTACCTGCACGTAGTAAACATTCCTTAAACAGAACCTGCTCTATTACTATTGTCAGAGAGCTTGTTGCTGCATTTGGAAAAACATAACTCAACCGCTGTTACATGGGAGTGTATGTTGGTTTAACCAAGTGATACTGAATCCATTGGTTTATCATTTCCCAAGGACTTCTGAAGCCTTCCCTTTCTGTATTTTCAAATATATACAGAATGGAAATCCGTTGAGGGTTCTTTGAGCCCGGTTTCAAGACAGGTTATTCCACTCACTAATAGCTCAGAAAGAAGGTGACATTTACATTTTTACCAAAACCCAGAACACTGGTCCAAGGCTTTCTCAGTCCACCTATAGACTCTTTCACGTCTAAGATTTTCTCACTCTTGAGAAGCATTCTGTACTTCACCTATGCGGAGCTCTGCAGTAGGATTTCACTTCCATCTAAGGTTTATTTCCTCAGCTAAAGCCACTGAGACAACTTTAACTTTGTATTTGTATCAGGCTTTGCTCAGAGCATCTTGGCACAGGGGTTGACGGGCTGGTTTCTAGATTGATGGCCGGTGGCTGGTAAAATGCCGTATTTCTTAAAATACGTAATTGAGAGATCAATCAGTACAGCTGTGCACACCTGAAGGAGAATCCCCGTTGGCCCGCAGGCCCGACAGTTTATGCAGTGGTGTCCTTGTCTTGGGCAGTTTCCCTGTACATAGAACAACCCTCACCCTAGACCAGGTACTCAGAACATTCCATCCTCAAGCAGACAGAGGCACTGCTGAGAGCAAATGCTAACCGTGTAAGTGCTAAAGAGAAATGGGACGATGGGGATAGGATCACAGTCAAAGGGACTATCTCAGGTCAGGAGCTTCAGAGCAGTATGTGCAATTCTAAGAGACGTTTACTGCACACGTGCTGCAGGGCACCAAGGAGAAGGGCAAATTATTCCAGGAGTCTCACGTCCAACCCGAGGAGATACCGTTAGCTGGTGAAGCAGTGGTAAGGGTGCATCTCAGGGCAGGTGGTGGAGAAGCACAGAATTTAGCCGAGGGTCTCCCCACAGAACAATGTCCAGGTTAGTGACTGGTGGATGGTCACCTCACATTTGGAATCACGGGTGGCTTTGGAAGCCACCTTTTTCCCACGTTCTTCCTTTGCAACTTCCTCTTGAAAGGTATAGCATAAGGCAAAGCCATTTCAGAAGCAGTGAGCCCTTGGGTAAAGAAGAAAAGCATCTTTTAAAGATAAGAATGATGAAAGCCTCTCCTCTCCCACCGTGCAGCCCCGTATTCCTTGGCCCTCTGGTGCAGGCCAGTGGTGTGCAACTCCAGGGGGGTTGTAAAAGGCGGGTGGGCTTTTCCTCTCGGCCCTGACTCCTTGTCTCGGACAACAGCGGTCACAGAAGCTGCTCAGTGGCTGGTCGGGAGCGCCTTGAGAAGCCACCCCAAACAGTTCACATTATTTATTTGTCCCTGGCGCCCACTCCACCGTCCCTACCGCTCCTTCCTCAACAGCGTTAAAACCCAGCCTCCCGATTTATTCATTATAGTTGGCAAAGAAGTGAGCAAGATGAAATTAAAATGTTTCCCAAGCACACACCATTTTCATTCCATTCAATAGATTATCCTGACATATTTACTCACGGCCATGTCTGTCTCCATATCATCCGCAGAAAAGTATAAATTAAAATTTTAAATTAAAAGCAGAGAGTCTGGGGAGGTTGATATCTTTTTGAAGAACGGAACAAGTCAGCCACGGGCTCCCAGCAGGAGTATCGTGGGAGCAAAGGCTCTGGCAGTACAGAAATTACAGCCCACAGATTTCCCTACAAATACCTTCCCACACATAACGTGAGAAATCATGGAATCCCAAAGTCAGGTAAACCCTCAAAAGTCATTCTTCTTCCTGCAGAATTGGGCATAAACAAACCTGTCTCCTTCTGGGTTCAGGTGAAACCTCCCAGGAACTGCTAAAGCACTGATTTATTTATGAGACAAAAAATATGCTGCAAGTTCATGAGCTTTTATCCCATCGGTAGAATTTCTGTGTAATATTCTGGTTAAGAGAATAAATATTTTAATAAGGGGTACACCAGTTCCAGTCACAGGTCTGTCATTTACTATCCTCCTGATCCTTTGTGAGCGCTAGTTTTTCACATTTATAAAATGGAAACAATATTTTAAAAATCATAGACTGGGAGACTGGTTCAAGATGGCAGAGTAGAAGGACATGCTCTCACTCCCTCTTTCGACAACACCAGAATCACAACTAACTGCTGAACAATCATCAACAGGAAGACCCTGGAACTCACCAAAAAAGATACCCCACATGCAAAGACAAAGGAGAAGCCACAATGAGACAGTAGGAGGGGTGCAATCACAATCCCATAACTGCTGGGTGGGTGACTCACAGACTGGAGAACACTTACAACACAGAAGTCCACCCACTGGAGTGAACGTTCTGAGCCCCACGTCAGGCTTCCCAACCTGGGGATCCGGCAACGGGAGGAGGAATTCCTGGAGAATCAGACTTTGAAGGCTAGCGGGATTTGACTGTAGGATTTCGACAGGACTGGGGGAAACAGACACTCCACTCTTGCAGGGCACACACGAAGTAGTGTGCACACCAGGACCCAGGGGAAGGAGCAGTGACCCCATAGGAGACTGAACCAGACCTATCTGCTAGTGTTGGAGGGTCTGCTGCAGAGGTGGGGGGTGGCTGTGCCTCACCGTGAAGACAAGGACACTGGCAGCAGAAGTTCTGGGAAGTACTCCTTGGCGTGAGCTCTCCCAGAGTCCACCATTAGCTCCACCAAAGAGCCTGGCTAGGCTCCAGTGTTGGGTCGCCTCAGGCCAAACAACCAACAGGGAGGGAACCCAGCCCCAGCCATCAGCAGTCAAGCAGATTAAAGTTTTACTGAGCTCTGCCCACCAGAGCAACAGCCAGCTCTACCCACCACCAGTGCCTCCCATCAGGAAACTTGCACAAGCCTCTTAGATAGCCTCATCCACCAGAGGGCAGACAGTAGAAGCAAGAAGAACTACAATCCTGCAGCCTGTGGAACAAAAACCACATTCACAGAAAGATAGACAAGATGAAAAGGCAGAGGGCTATGTACCAGATGAAGGAACAAGATAAAACTCCAGAAAAACAACTAAATGAAACGGAAATAGGTAATATTCCAGAAAGAGAATTCAGAATAATGATAGTGAAGATGATCCAGGACCTCGGAAAAAGATCGAGAAGATGCAAGAAATGTTTAACAAAGATCTAGAAGAATTAAAGAACAAACAGAGATGAACAGTACAATAACTGAAATGAAAAATACACCGGAGGGAATCAATTGCAGAATAACTGAGGCAGGAGAACGGATAAGTGACCTGGAAGACAGAATGGTGGAATTCATTGCTGCGGAACAGGATAAAGAAAAAAGAATGAAAAGAAATGAAGACAGCCTAAGAGACGCCTGGGGCAACATTAAATGCAACAGCATTCACATTATAGGGGTCCCAGAAGGAGAAGAGAGAGAAAAAGGACCAGAGAAAATATTAGAAGGGATTATAGTCAAAAACTTCCCTAACATGGGAAAGAAAATAGCCACCCAAGTGCAGGAAGTGCAGAGAGTCCCAGACAGCACAAACCCAAGGAGAAACATGCCGAGACATATAGTAATCAAACCGACAAAAATTGAAGACAAAGAAAAATTATTGAAAGCAGCAAGGGAAAAATGACAAATAACATACAAGGGAACTCCCTTGATTTCTCAGCAGAAACTCTACAAGCCAGAAAGGCGTGGCATGATATATTTAAAGTGATGAAAGGGAAGAACCTACAACCAAGATTACTCTACCCAGCAAGGATCTCATTCAGATTTGATGGAGAAATCAAAAGCTTTACAGACAAGCAAAAGCTAAGAGAATTCAGCATCACCAAACCAGCTTTACAACAAATGCTAAAGGAACTTCTCTAAGTGGGAAACACAAGAGAAGAAAATGACCTACAAAAACAAACCCAAAACAATTAAGAAAATGGTCATAGGAACATACATATCGATAATTACCTTAAACGTGAATGGATTAAATGCTCCAACCAAAAGACACAGTCTTGCTGAATGGATACAAAAACAAGACCCATATATGTGCTGTCTACAAGAGACCAACATCAGACTTAGGGACACATACAGAGTGAAAGTGAGGGGATGGAAAAAGATATTCCATGCAAATAGAAATCAAAAGAAAGCTGCAGGGGCTTCCCTGGTGGCACAGTGGTTGAGAGTCCGCCTGCCGATGCAGGGGACACGGGCTCGTGCCCTGGTCCGGGAAGATCCCATATGCTGCAGAGCGGCTGGGCCCGTGAGCCATGGCCGCTGAGCCTGCGCGTCCAGAGCCTGTGCTCCACAGCGGGAGAGGCCAGAACAGTGAGAGGCAAAATAGACTTTAGAATAAAGAATGTTACAAGAGACAAGCAAGGACACTACATAATGATCAATCCAAGAAAAAGATATGTTATAAATATATAGGCACCCAACAAAGGGGCACCTCAGTAAATAAGGCAACTGATAACAGCTCTAAAACAGGAAATCGACAGTAACACAATAATAGTGGGGGACCTTAACACCTCACTTACACCAATGGACAGATCATCCAAACAGAAAATTAATAAGGAAACACAAGCTTTAAATGACACAATAGACCAGATAGATTTAATTGATATTTATAGGACATTCCATCCAAAAACAGCAGATTACACTTTCTCCTCAAGTGCGCACAGAACATTCTCTAGGATAGATCACATCTTGAGTCACAAATCAAGCTCAGTAAATTTAAGAAAACTGAAATCATATCAAGCATCTCTTCTGACCACAACTCTATGAGATTAGAAATCAATTACAGGGAAAAAACCGTAAAAAAACACGAACACATGGAGGCTAAACAATACACTACTAAATAACCAAGAGATCACTGAAGAAATCAAAGAGGAAATCAAAAAATACCTAGAGACAAATGACAATGAAAATACAACAATCCAAAACCTATGGGATGCAGCAAAAGTATTCTAGGAGGCAAGTTTACAGCTATACAAGCCTACCTCAAGAAACAAGAAAAATCTCAAATAAACAATCTAACATTACACCTAAAGAAACCAGAGAAAGAAGAACAAACAAAATCCAAAGTTAGCAGAAGGAAAGAAATCATCAAGATCAGAGCAGAAATAAATGAAATAGAAACAAAGAAAACAATAGCAAAGATCAATAAAACTAAAAGCTGGTTCTTTGAGAAGATAAACAAAATTGATAAACCATTAGGCAGACTGATCAAGAAAAAGAGGGAGAAGACTCAAATCAATAAAATTAGAAATGAAAAAGGAGAAGTTACAACAGACACCACAGAAATACAAAGCATCCTAAGAGACTACTACAAGCAATTCAGTGCCAATAAAATGACAATATGGAAGAAATGGACAAATTCTTAGAAAGGCATAACCTTCCAAGACTGAACCAGGGAGAAATAGAAAATATGAACAGACCAATCACAAGAAATGAAATGGAAACTGTGATTAAAAATCTTCCAACAAACAAAAGTCCAGGAACAGATGGCTTCACAAGTGAATTCTATCAAACATTTAGAAAAGAGCTAACAACCATCCTTCTCAAACTCTTTCAAAATATTGCAGAGGAAGGAAAACTCCCAAACTCATTCTATGAGGCCATCATCACCCTGATACCAAAACCAGACAAAGATACTACAAAAAAAGAAAATTACACACCAATATCATTGATGAATATAGATGCAAAAACCCTCAACAAAGTACTAGCAAACAGAATCCAACAACACATTAAAAGGACCATACACCATGATCAAGTGGGATTTATCCCAGGGATGCAATGATTCTTCAATGTACGCAAATCAATCAATGTGATACACCATATTAACAAATTGAAGAAGAAAAACCATATGATCATCTCAATAGATGCAGAAAAAGCTTTTGACAAAATTCAACACCCATTTATGATAAAAACTCTCCAGAAAGTAGGCATAGAGGGAAACTACCTCAACATAATAAAGGCCATATATGACAAACCCACAGCCAACATCATTCTCAGTGGTGAAAAACTGAAAGCATTTCCTCTAAGATCAGGAACAAGACAAGGTTGCCCACTCTCATCACTATTATTCAACATAGTTCTGGAAGTCCTAGCCACAGCAATCAAAGAAAAAGAAATAAAAGGAATACAAAGAAATAAAAGGAATACAAATTGGAAAAGAAGAACTAAAACTGTCACTGTTTGCAGATGACATGATACTACATATAGAGAATCCTAAAAATGCCACCAGAAAACTACTAGAGCTCATCAATGAATTTGGTAAAATTGCAGAATACAAAATTAATGTACAGAAATCTATTGCTTGCCTATACACTAATGATGAAAAATCTGAAAGAGAAATTAAGAAAACACTATTTACCATTGAAACAAAAAGAATAAAATACCTAGGAATAAACCTACCTAGGGAGACAAAAGACCTGTATGCAGAAAACTATAAGACACCTTTGAAAGAAATTAAAGATGATACCAACAGATGGAGAGATATACCATGTTCTTGGATTGGAAGAATCAATTCTGTGAAAATGACTATACTACACAAAGCAATCTACAGATTCAATTCAATCCCTATCAAATTACCAATTGCACTTTTTACAGAACTAGAACAAGAAATCTTAAAATTTGTATGGAGGCACAAAAGACCCCGAATAGCTGAAGCAGTCTCAAGGGAAAAAAACAGAGCTGGAGTAATCAAACTCCCTGACTTCAGACTGTACTACAAAGCTACAGTAATCAAGACAATATGGTACTGGCACAAAAACAGAAATATAGATCAATGGAACAAGACAGAAAGCCCAAAGATAAACCTACACACCTATGGTCAATTAATCTATGACAAAGGAGGCAAGGATATACAATGCAGAAAAGACAGTCTCTTCAATAAGTGGTGCTGGGAAAGCTGGACAGCTACATGTACAAGAATGAAATTAGAACACTCCCTAAGACCATACACAAAAATAAACTCAAAATGAATTAGAGACCTAAATGTAAGACCAGGCACTATCAAACTCTTAGAGGAAAACATAGGAAGAACACTCTTTGACATAAATCACAGCAAGATCTTTTTTGATCCATCTCCTAGAGTAATGGAAATAAAAACAAAAATAAACAAATGGGACCTAATGAAACTTAAAAGCTTTTGCACAGCAAAGGAAACCATAAACAAGATGAAAAGACAACCCTCAGAATGGGAGAAAATATTTGCAAACAAATCAACAGACAAAGGATTAATCTCCAAAATATATATACAGCTCATGCAGCTCAATATAAAAAAAACAACCCAATCCAAAAATGGGCAGAAGACCTAAATAGACATTTCTCCAAAGAAGACATACAGTTGGCCAAGAGGCACATGGAAAGCTGCTCAACATCACTAATTGTTAGAGAAATGCAAATCAAAACTACAATGAGGTATCACCTCACACCAGTTAGAATGGGCCACATCAGAAAATCTAGAAGCATCAGATGCTGGAGAGGGTGTGAAGAAAAGGGAACCCTCTTGCACTATTGGTGTAAATTGATACAGCCACTATGGAGAACAGTGTGGAGGTTCCTTAAAGAACTAAAAACAGAATTACCATATGACCCAACAATCCCACTATTGGGCATATACCCAGAGAAAACCATCATTCAGAAAGACACATGCACCCCAGTGTTCACTGAAGCACTATTTACAATAGCCAGGTCATGGAAGCAACCTAAATGCCCATCAACAGACAAATGGATAAAGAAGATGTGGTACATATATACAGTGGAATATTACTCAGCCATAAAAGGAATGAAATTGGGTCATTTGTAGCGATGTGGATGCGTCTAGAGACTGTCATACAGAGTGAAGTAAGTCAGAAAGAGAAAAACAAGTACTGTATATTAACGCATATATGTGGAACCTAGAAAAATGGTACAGATGAACTGGTTTGCAGGGCAGAAACTGAGATAGATACAGATGTAGAGAACAAACGTATGGACACCAAGGGGGGAAAGCGGCGGGGGGTGAGGGTGGTGGTGGTGTGATGAATTGTGTCATTGTGATTGACATGTATACACTGATGTGTATAAAATGGATGACTAATAAGAACCTGCTGTATAAAAAAATAAATTAAATTAAATTAAAAAAAATCATAGACTGTGGTGATTATTGAACAAATAATACTTTTAATACTATTATCATCAAAATCTGAGAGCACAGTCAATAGTCAATAAATGTTTGCTATCATATTTCTGTAATTATCCAAAACTAAAGAATAATGATAACCCAAACATTATAACAATGTTGACCTTCCCTTCATGCTCATTTACCCATGTGTGCATATACCAGTTATAAAGTTTGGAAAATTAAGTAGGGAATCCACCTTTTGGTGGATCCAACCCATAGACCACGTTGTCTCCAGTTTGGAATAGAGATTGTGTGTGTTCCCAGGATCGTGGCTTCATGGGAGATTCGGAGGCCGATAAATCGGTTTGATTCTTCTTGTGCCCCGCCGGAACAGACTACACAACTGAACTAAACCTTATCTGAGTTTTATTTATTTATTTATTTTTTAAAAAATATTTATTTATTTATTTTTGGCTGCTTCAGGTCTTAGTTGCAGCACGGGGGATCCTTCGTTGCGGCGAGCAGGCTTCTCTCTAATTGTGGAATGCAGGTTCCGGAGCGCGTGGGCTCTGCAGTTGCAGCACACAGGCTCTCCGGTTGTGGCACACAGTCTTAGTTGGCCGGCGGCATGCGGGATCTTAGTTCCCTGACCAGGGAACCAACCCGCATCCCCTGCATTGGAAGGCAGATTCTTAACCACTGGACCACCAGGGAAGTCCCTTATCTGAGTTTTAAAAATAAAGCCCTCATTAAGCAGACAGATGGGCAGAGACAGACGGAGGAGGAGGGTTGGGAAGTGATACTTGCAGGAATGCTCCCCAGCTCCTACAAGCACTGCTCCTGCAGAATGTCAACCTGACCTGTTTAAAAATATACGTTATATATTTTTAATAAGCCAATCATCTTTTCCAGAATAGCGGCTTATTTTACATAGATTATGCAAACTATCTCCCCTTAAAAAAATAAAATAAAAGTCATGGAAAACTCTGTCCTTGGGTCATGAGGCCCAGAGGGGGAGATTCCCTGGGGGCAAGAAAGTCACAGGGTAAGTTTTGCAAACGTTTCCACTTCAGGCCCAGGAAGTTGCTACTTTTGATTTATGTCATCTGCAGTCGTGGCCACCTGTGTCTGAGAGGACAGGGCTTTCTCTGCTCCTGGATTCTCCATCTCTGGGGGGGGGGGACCAAGGAACAGGAAGTCTGCCTGGGAGCCTGCATTTCTCCAGCTCTCCCCATAGCACTGAGCTTGAGTGAGGGCCGTTCAGCACCCCCAGAGTGAGAGGCTGAGCGTGCGTGGCTCCCGTCGGAGGTGATCTTCTCATAGATTGTCACTGAGAGGTTTGAGAAGACACACCACGAAAACCGAATTATTCAGCATAACGTGGGAAGGCGGGGTTGCCTCATCATGCATTTAACTTTTAAAAAACATTAAAAAAAATCTTATTGGAGTGTAGTTGATTCACAGTGTTGTGTTAGCCTCAGGTGTACGGCAAAGTGACTCAGTTCTATATATACATACATCCATTCGTTTTTTTTTTTTTAGATTCTTTTCCCATATAAGCCATTACAGAGTACTGAATCATGCATTTTAAAGAAATAAATGGACAGAGTAAGAAAGGAGTGGGGGGGGGGGAGAGAGAGAGAGAGAGAGAGATGGAAGAAAGGAAGGAAGGAAAGAAAAGATTAAAAAAGAAAGAAAAAGAGAAAGAAAGAATAAACCTTTAGCCTGGCTGAAAATGTATAATTCATACATTTCAGTGGATGTTTGTGCCTTCTTAATTGTGCTCTATGCAGGTGAATATTGAAAATAATCACGCACTTCCCGAGCACACATTGACTACCAATTCCTGTTATCCTTCGACGATTGCTTTCTAATACTTCGTTACCTGGTGCCCAACAGACCAGCTGCTGGCGCTCTTAGCACTTGACTCTACACTGTCCTTGCTGTCCGTCTGTCGGTCTGGGCCTCCCCATCTCCTTTTCCCACATGCACCTCAACCAGTGCAAGCCCTGGTTAGGCCACATGTCCGGGAGGAAGAGGCTCCTTCCACCCAAATTAACTGTGGGAGAGCAAGCTGAGTCTGGATAAGTTATAATGAACTGTCTCAGTTCATTGTAATGAATAATATAGAGATACTTACATGTGCTTTTGGGTAAATTATTCATCTTGTGCACTGAAGAATCAGGGCAGTAATACGTAAGAGAGACAGCTGGTGCATCTGGGTGCCTATAAATACTCAAACTCGAGCGTTTCCAAAGACCCATTCCCTCCCCTCATTAAAGACTGGTGGTTGTGGGGGGTGGTCTTGGAAAGAAGAGGCTCAAATAGACATTGGCACCGCCCCCCTTTGCTCTGTGTGTGTGCAGCTCCCTGTAAAGCGGAGGCTGTTTCTAGCATATTTGTTATTTTATTGCAGCTCCAAGTCACTTATGCAACTTGAGGAGCTCAGCGGGACCTCCACTTGGCTCCTGCCATGTCCTCAGGAGGTAAAGAAGACAGTGAGATTTGCTTCCAAACCAGGAAAGCCCCTCCACGACGGCCCCCACCACGTTCCCTGTGCCCGATCCTGCTGCACTAAAGGTGGGCCCGAAGGGACAGCACACTTGGCTCGGTCCTCACTGCCTCCCGCTAGGCTTCACTGTCATTGTTCACGCTCAGGATGAAACCCACTGCGACATTCTGAAAACCCTCACCGGGAGTCGTACCATCACGTGTTTGCCTGAGCAAACAAACACGGGAATGAGAGAGCACGTGGCCTTAGATTTCACCCCTTCGAGAAACAGGAGATTTTTGTTCTTTCTAGGCCTGTACTTGTCAAGTTTAAAAAACTAAAAAGTCCTGGGCTTCCCTGGTGGCGCAGTGGTTGAGAATCCGCCTGCCGATGCAGGGGACACGGGTTCGTGCCCTGGTCCGGGAGGATCCCACGTGCCGCGGAGCGGCTGGGCCCGTGAGCCATGGCCACTGAGCCTGTGCATCCGGAGCCTGTGCTCCGCAACGGGAGAGGCCACAACAGTGAGAGGCCCGCGTACCGCAAAAAAATAAATAAAAATAAATAAATAAATAAAAAACTAAAAAGTCCTAATTGTCATTTTCATGTTGCTACTTCTAATCATTCACATCCACTGGCAATAAGGTTGATGTTACAACTTAAATATGGCGTTTTGCACAACAGACTCGCCCCTCTTTCCTGGCGAGCGGTGCTGTCCTTCCTGACGTGCGGGACAGTTAACTGTCTGCTCACATGTTTGGCTTGACCTTAGAGAACGGGGACAGGCCTCAGAACTGAGGCTCATGAAGAAAATAGAACAAAGCCAAACATGGGAATGGATGACGATGATGATGAAAAAGTAGAGCATATAGTCAGAAAAAAAGAGCAAAGAGAGATGGGGGTGGTGGGGCCTTGGATGTCTGAAAATGTCCATATAACGGATCTCAAAACCCAGGAAAGATACCAACTGAGAGTACTTTGCAAACAGCAGGAATCACGAACCGGAGTTCTAGATGCCCCTCTTGAACAAGAGCCAATATTCAGCTAATCCACTAAATCCAGGATTACCAGCTCCATGCATGCTCTGACAGAGGTGAGGGGAAAGCAGGGGAGCCCTGTTTTACAAGGCGGGGGGGGGGGGTCCTCAGGGTTTCCTAGGAAAATCACATTCGGCTGTGGCCATTGGTTATTGGGACCTGGGCTTCAGATAGGAAGGGACATTTGTCACCCACTATTTAGAACTCCACAGGGAGAATTTTTCCACCTATATTTTCTCATCTTGTGATGACTTGTCAAAACAGCAATCTTAAATTTTCCCAGAAGCTGAATTGGGGTCAAACACTGAATAGTAACTAGATAGGGCAAGACCCCAAGGGTAGTAGCCTCTGCAGTTTGGTAAAGCTTCCCTCTCTCTTCCTTCCTCCCCACCCCTCTCCTTCCCTCCCTCCCCAGCTTCCCTCCTCTCTCTCTCTCTCAATCATTAGCAATTTACCCTAAAGCATTCCTTTATCTGCACTGCCCACATTCTACCCTTTTCCAATTGACCAGTATTATGAAAATCTATATTGTAAGCATACAGGCCGCATAAGGGGGAAAACACTTCTTCAAAGTGTTTAGATAAAGCAGACAAGCTCTTACAAAGCTAGATAATAAACCAGGGCAAGAGGTTTTCTCCTGAAGGAATCTAATTAAGAACAAAGGCAAATGTACATTAACACTCTCCTCAAGGCACTGCATTCACCTCTGAAGAAATTTTATTGTTGCAAATCCAAAAGAGAAACCTTAGTGTCAGAGCTGAGAGGGAGAGAAAAGACAGAGATGGCGTAGAGAGGCTTGTGATTTCCACGTGGGTGGAAGGGCTGTCTAGGGTGGGGAAAGAGCAGAAACTCAAAAGCACCTGAAACAGGAAGTATTAGAATTTGCAGGAAGCTAAACCAGGCCTGGCAGATGGCTTGGGAGGAAACCTGGCATCATCGTTCAGGGCTGAACTTTTTTGGCAGGGGGATGGCCCCAGTGAAAAATCAGATTTACTGTGCTTTGTGTTGTTTAAATGGAAGATAGGCCAGTTTGAGTTGCTGATCTCTTGACAAAGAGGAAATGTCACCCCAAATCCATGTGTACTCTTCGAGAGACCCAAGGTGGGGTCGCCTTATAAAATTAAATCACTTTCAAAGACACCTTTTGGTAACTTGGAGGGGGTGATAATGGCTGCTTTTTTCATTAGAGGTTAATAAATTCTTAAAATCATAATACTTCGGAGTAAAATTTTTTACTTTCTATAGATGATTTTGGAAGCATACGAAAAGTAGTTTATTAAACCAACAAGAAGTTTGTTCTAACATGGAGTAGTTGGGTTTTTGTAAGAACTTCTTACGCTGAATTGCAGTCTACCTTTAAAGCCTGCCCACTGGGGGCTTCCCTGGTGGCGCAGTGGTTGAGAGTCCGCCTGCCGATGCAGGGCACACGGGTTCGTGCCCCGGTCCGGGAAGATCCCACGTGCCGCGGAGCGGCTGGGCCCGTGAGCCGTGGCCGCTGAGCCTGCGCGTCCGGAGCCTGTGCTCCGCAACGGGAGAGGCCACAACAGTGAGAGGCCCGCGTACCGCAAAAAAACACAAAAAACAAAAAACCTGCCCACTGGTACAGGGAATTCTCTGGTGGTCCAGTGGTTAGGACTCCGCGCTTTCACTCCTGAGGGTGTGGGTTTGATCCCTGGTCAGGGAACTAAGATCCTGCAAGATGGCTGTGCGGCCAATAAAAAAAAGTAAAGTCCACCCACTGGTACTAGCTCTTCCCCTTGGAACACAGATAAATCCAGTGCTCTGCCCCCATGGTAATCCTACATGAAGACGAAGAAAATTGTATTATTCGCTCTAAGTTATCTCATTTTGAGGTTGGGCTTTACATAATCTCCTTTATATAATAATTTTATATAATCTACTTTTATAGAATCTATTTTTAATCTATCCATTCCTATGTGTGCTTACAAACAACCGTCTCCAAGAAGAGAGCTGAGAATTGGAAGGTGAGTCACATTAGGCCAAGACTAGCAGGTACAGCTCAGTGGTTTAATTTTTGCCATGACTAGAAACATGACAGCACGTACATGTGCTTTATGTCAACGCTCTACCATATATGTAGACAAGACACAAACTTAGCTACCTACATAGAAGATTTCACCCTGACGATTTACAAAAAGCTTGGTGGTACACACACACACACACACACACACACACACACACACACACCACATGTGTATAATGTATACCTCGAATTAGACCCTCACCCCCAGTACAAGTTTAGTTGTATAGTTAAGTGCATTATGGCTAAAATGGATGCTTCAGCAGTTCTCTTCAACAGTGAAGGTTGTCGCCGGGCAATTATGCAAGAAAATGATATAAAATGCATCCAGATTGGAAAGGAGAAATGGAAGAATTAAAACTATCTCTCTAGAGATGATGAGACCTTGTACGTAGACAATTCTAAGGAATCCACTAAAAAAACAATTAGAATGAGTAAAGTTCAGCCAGATTTCAAGGTACAAGGTCAATATAGAAAAATCAATTGCATTTCTATACACTAATAATAAAATATATAAACATGAAATTAAGAAAACAATTCTATTTACAATAGCACAATAGCAAAAAGAATAAAATACTCTAAACTAAATTTAACAAAAGAAGTGTGAAACTTATACTCCACAAACTAAAATG
This sequence comes from Kogia breviceps, assembly GCF_026419965.1. Classification (NCBI taxonomy): domain Eukaryota; kingdom Metazoa; phylum Chordata; class Mammalia; order Artiodactyla; family Physeteridae; genus Kogia; species Kogia breviceps. Next base: position 119,295,268 of record NC_081316.1, read on the forward strand.
TTGTTGAAAGAAGTTAAAGAAGACCTAAATAAATAGGAAAAAATAAGGCCAATGTTCATGGATTAGAAGATTTAATACTGTTAAGATGGTAATATTCTCCAAATTGATCTACAGATTCAATTAAATCCCTATCAAAATTCCAGCTGGCCTCTTTGCAGAAATTGATAAGCCAGTCCTTAAGCTCACATGGAAATTCAAGGGACCCCAAATAGCCAAAATATCTTGAAAAGAGGAGAAAAAGGTTTGAGGACTCACACCTCCCAATTTCAAAACTTCCTGCAAAGCTATGATAGTCAAGACAATGCAATATTGGCATAGGGATAAATATACAGCTAAATGCAATAGAATTGAGAAGTCAGAAATAAGCTCAAAATCAATCGATTTTTGACAAGAATACCAAGACAACTGAATGGGAAAAGAAGAGTCATTTCAACCAATGATGCTGGAACAACTGGACACCCTCATGCAACTGAATAAAGCTGGGCCTCTACCTCACACCAAACATAAAAACTAACTCAAAATGAATCAAATACTTAAATATGAGTTAATGTTATAAAATGCATAGAAGAAAACACAGGTGTAAAATGTTGTGACCTTGGAATAGTCAATGGTTTCTTAGACAGGACATTGAAAGCACAAACAACAGCAACAACAAAAAGAGAAACTGGACTTCATCAGAATTAAAACCTTTTGTACTCTAAAGAACACAATCAAGAAAGGCAAAAGAAAGTCCACAGAATATGAGAAGATATTTTCAAATCATATATCTGATAAGTGACTTGTTTCTAGAATATGTAAAGACAAACAACTCAATTTTAAAAACTATCTATCTGAAGAGATATTTCTCCAAAGAAGATATACTAATAGCCAACAGGCACATGAAAAGAAGCTGGGCATCATTAGTCATTAAATAAATGTAAATCAAAACCATAATGAGATATTACTTTATACCCCCTACGGTGGCTATGATTTTAAAAAAAGAAAAAGGAAAAAGAAAATAACTAGTGCTGGTGAGGATGTGGAGAAGGTGGAGCCCTCACGCGCCGCTGGTGGGGATGTAAACCGAGGCAGCTGCTTTGGGAAACAGCGTGGCAGCTTCTCAGAAGGTTCAACGTGAGTTAGCATATGACCCAGCAATTCCACTAGGTATACACCCAAGAGAAATGCTAACGCCTGTCCACACGGAACCCTGAACATGAACGTTCATGCAGCATTCTTCATCATAGAGAAAAAGTAGAAACAGCCTAAATGTCCATTAGATATGATACAATGCATATCATTCTGCAATAAAAAAGAATGAAGTTCTGGCACCTGCTCTAACACAAACGAACCTTGAAAATTAAGGGAAAGTTCTAATTGAAAGAAGCCAGTCTCTAAAGCCCGCTTATTGTATAACTTCGTTTACATAAAATGTCCACAGTAGGCAAATCTACAGAGACAGACATTAGCTGCCTAGAGTTGGGAGGAAAGGTTAGGGAGACAGGTGGAATGTCTGCTAATAGGTACGGCATTGATTTTGGGGTGATGAAAATGTTCTCAAATTGATTGTGGAGGTAGCTGCTTAATTCTGTAAATACACTGAAAAGCATTAATGTGTACATTTTAAATGGGTGAACTGCATGGTGTGTGGACTGTATCTCAATAAAGCTGTTATTTAAAAAGGGGGGCATGCTTAAACCATGAAGGAGGGATTACTGAAAGAGATATCCTCATTGCTTTTTAAATCTGATCTTTAGGTGAGAGAGTGGTAGTTTATACATGGACATATATACACGACCAAACGTAAAATAGCTAGCTAGTGGGAAGCAGCGGCGTAACACAGGGAGATCAGCTCGGTGCTTTGTGACCACCTAGAGGGGTGGGATAGGGAGGGTGGGAGGGAGACGCAAGAGGGAGGAGATATGGGGATATATGTGTATGTATAGCTGATTCACTTCGTTGTACAGCAGAAACTAACACACCATTGTCAAGCAATTACACTCCAATAAAAACGTTAAAAAAATATTTGATCTTTAGGTAATCAGAATCCATGCTGTGCTTGTGAACACGTGAGAGTCTTACCCCAGGGAACTGTTTGGGGATGCGGTGGAGGTGCAGGCGGGCGGGGGAGAGCAGGGGGAGGTGACACATCCTCGGAGGAAGATTATTTTAGTAGACATGACAGTAGAGTTTATGTGAAATTCCAGTTCTTCCAATTTTTCTTTTCTTTTGTGGATTCAAAATGCTGTGTAAACCCATGTGTATTACAGGATGTGCTGGGCCTATGGGCTGCAATCTCAAAACCATCCATGGTAAATTTGGAGTGCTGTGACCCACTCTGCTTTATCCCTGGAGCTGAATGACCACGGTCAAGGCATCGCGCAGTGGACACGCCTCTCACCCATCCTCCTAGGGCTGGGTTGCAAATCCTCCAATGACCCCAATCCAAGCTAAAGCCCACCCTAGTATGGGGCTCTCTCATTAACCCGCCTCCTCCCAGAGCACCTGTATATTCCAGGCGTGCTCTTCTCTGGGCAATGATCAGCATTACCTAGCGTAAAAGAATGTTACTAATGAGGGAGATTTCCTCCCAAGTAGGAGGAGAAATCAGCCTCTTGGCGAGGTGCTAAAACAACACCCTACCATGTAGGCAGCTGCTCCCTTTCCCCATAGAAAGACAGGCCTGATGCATCTCCCTTGGGGGCCAAAGGATAACAATTTCAGGTTTAGGAGCCTGAAAGAGACAAGGGCTGTGGCTCCAAGTGCATTTAGGTGAGAAGATGTATGAAGGATGGAGCTGGGGGCAGCCGCGGCCGCACTACCTCTGCTCTGATTGTAACGATTCTTCATTCTTAAATGCTAATTCTCAAGTTTTCCAAGGAATTAGTTTACTTAGTGTCAGCAACACGGAGAGCAGGGCCGATGGGCTCTTTATATTCCAGGAGGAAAGGCGGCCCGCATCAGCTCTGGGGGACGGTTAGCCAGGCCCCCACCTGAATCACCCTGGCACGCGTGCCCAGCTTCCTGAAAGATACTGACAAGCTTCCCGCACGTGGATGTGGAGGACTCAGCAGCGGAGATGGCCTGCTTTCTCTCGCACGCCCTCTCCTTCCTCCCTCTCCAGGCCCTGCGGCCCCTGCTCTCAGGCCGGCACTGAGCCAGCCTGGTGTTACTGACCGTGGGTGACCCACGATTCTACTGAAGTATCTCCCCAACTCTCGGGATTCCACTGCCAGGAAGGCAAGGCGGTCAGCAGGTCCTTCCTAAGCCCGAAGGACAAGGCAACCCGAAGAGAGGCTGAAGGATGGTCCATCGAGTTTTGATGTTGAAGGACTTGCCCCCAAGGTCTCGTCCTCTGGTGACGCTTCCTATGTGAGCTGACAGAATCACTGACAGGACAGCAGAGACCACAGGAGCTCACGCTACACAGAGCACGTGGCCAGGAGGAGAACCCAGCATCTTGTGTAGAGTTCATCACCTATCCTTTTTAAAAAAAAAAAAAATTTTCCTCCCTTTTTGCACATTTGTGAGGTATAAAAATGGCCAGCCTCTTTACAACACTGGTTAAGTGAAAGCAGTCAGCTCTGGGATATAATTAAGCAGCAGCGCCTGCATATTGAGGAAGTGTCCTGAGCCAAGGCCGCTCTACGTGGGCCTGCGCACAGAGCCCTAGACTGTGCCGAGAAGGCAGTTCTCCTTCCTAGAGAGAAACCGGAAGAGAAGGGAGCTTTCTGGGACGGGACCTACGGAGCGGACCTGAATGGGCCTTAAGTAAAAGGAAAAGCTGATCTCTCCCCAGCAAGACCTCCTTCCCCTTATGGACACAGCAAATGAATGTCAGATGCCAGTTTCTGTTCCAAGGCCCTCGGGACGAGGGGACCTCTTTCCCACTGTGCCCTGCAGGGGTCCCTCCCCGGCACGTGGAGGCCACTTACCTCTTCCACTCCTCACTGACCTACACCATCCTCAGAGGTTCCCCATCCTACACACTGGAGAGCAGAGGGAAAAGGATGCCTTCAGGTTCACTCAGGAGAGCTAAGCCTCAAACATTTCTTCTGGTTCGGGACAGGATGTTCTTATCAGTTTAACAACCAACTTAGAGCTAAGTAGCTGAGGAGTTTCTATGGACATTATGCTATGCTTCAACTGCACGACTTGTAAGAGAAATACAAGTTGATAGGTCTGCTGCTGTCTTAGAAAGACACGTCTGACTGCTCTTTAAAGCTGAAGAGAGCCCGTATCTCCTGAAACACAGTCTATATAGCTGGGGAAAGCAGGCCATTCAGAGTCACAGAACCTGGTATCCAGTGCAGGGCCGGCTACTCACCGGGTGCACCACTCAGGGTGACTGAATTAACTTGGAACCTCAACTTCCTCACCCTTAAAATCGTGATGACTCCACCTTGGGCTGTCGTGAGGATAAAATGAGGAGTCTGCAAAAGAGGTGTGGGGGCCGTAACTCGTGACTCCAATTTGCTTATTACTGCGGCCCAATGTCCCTGTCATTCTCGTCCCGTCTTGAGGAAACAGAACACAGCATCTGTCTCCCAGAGTGATATTCAACACGTTTGTGCCAATTTGTGGCTCCGGCTGCCTAGCTGTCCCTGTGAAAACACGAAGCAGATCTCTGAGGGGTCCTGGGGGGGGGGTCACTGTCTTGCAAGGATGTGATGGCGTCACAGTGAATCAAAGGCCGCTCTCAGCCTAAACCGTCTGTGCCTCTGGGGACTATTTACTGGTCCTTCATAATTTACCTTCCTGAGTTGTTCCCTTCTGAACGTGTGTCTTTAATTTCATACTAGCACCAACCCTTTTTAACACTCTATTTTTAAATTTTATTTTTCTGTTGGAACATAGTTGCTTTACAATGTCGTGTTAGTTTCTGCTGTACAACAAGTGAACCAGCTCTATGTATACATACATCCCCTCCCTCTTGGACCTCCCTCCCCTGCCCCCTCCACCTCCCACCCATCTAGGTCACCACAGAGCACAGAGCTGAGCCCCCTGTGCTATACAGCAGGGTCCCAGCAGCTCTCTGTTTTACACAGGGTAGTGTATCTATGTCAATCCTAATCTCCCAGTTCATCCCACCCTCCCCTTCCCACCCCGTGTCCACATGTCCGTTCTCTACATCTGTGTCTCTATTCCTGCCCTGGAAACAGGTTCATCTGTACCATTATATTTTCATCAACTTTAATTAAAGTGCAACTAATTCAATGCTGTTTATCTCTATTTTTAAAAACCACTTTTGTAAATAAATATGTGTTCAGTAGCTGTAGAATGCAGAGCAATGACCTGTGAGCTGAGAGACTGAAAATAAAGAACTTACCGAACCTGTCTTTTAATGAATTTATAAACTAGGGGAGGAGACCAGCTGCTTAATACTGATGATAATAAAAATCAAGGTAGCTACTGTCATTATTTGTTTAGTATGTATATGCCAGACACAGTGTTCGGATCCTTTACTTCTTTTCTCTCAACGTCTATGAGACAGGTGACATGATTCCCATGTGACAGAATAATAAATTGAGTCTCTGAACCATCAGATGTGTTGCCCAGGTCATACAGTTAGTAAAGTGGTAGAGCTGGTTTGACTAGAAAACTCATGCTTTTATCCCTAATTCATATTATATCTCATAACTTTAATATAAAGCAAAATATATTGACACACAAGAATATAAAGCCATTTCCATAGGGGACAAAGATATTCAACCTAATTAAATTTCCTCTTTGGCTTCCATGGACTTGAATTCATATTTTTCTACCTCAATAGAAAAACGAAACCCTAGTCCTGTTATGAAAATAAAGATTATATTTATAAAACCAATGGATTGGGGCTTCCCTGGTGGCGCAGTGGTTGAGAATCCACCTGCCGATGCAGGGGACACGGGTTCGTGCCCCGGTCCGGGAAGATCCCACATGTCGCGGAGCAGCTAGGCCCGTGAGCCATGGCCGCTGAGCCTGCGCGTCCGGAACCTGTGCTCTGCAACGGGAGAGGCCACAACAGTGAGAGGCCCGCGTACCACAAAAAAAAAAAAAAAAAACCAATGGATTCATTAATTCAACAGATATTTTTTGAGCACCTACTATGTACTACATACCATATATGCATAGAGCATCACCAAAGGGAAAATGGGCAGAAATCTCTGCTCTTGTGGAGCTTTGCTGTTAGTATGTATTTTCTCAAAACCTGCCAACAGACAGACAGATAAATAACTTTGTGGTCACTCATATAGGATGATGAATGCCTCCCTCGGGTTGATTTTCTTCACTTGAATTTCTCATTCGTCTTAAGGCAATAGGGAAAAACTAGGTTTGGACTCAAGATTGGTTCAAATAATAAATATTTAAGAGCCGTAGCCTCGCCTGTACTCAGTAATAGCTCTTATTTAGTCTGTCTTATCCTAGCAAAAGATAATGAACTCACATTCCAAATAATTGCCTATATGGGGTTATTTTTAATTCTATATCAGGATTAATGCCCAAATCTGATTGAATCACCTATTCTCAACGGAACTTTAAAATGAGTGCTTTGGGGTGACACTTGTTCCCCAAACCCTCCCAGTGAGGTTTTACCTGGTCCTGCCACCCCCGTACAGGAGTCCATGGGAACGGGTGAGAAGCAGGTTTCCCCTTTCAGCTTCTGTGGTCATTGAAATGGCTCTTTAGGACTTCTGAATGGTGTCAGTGAAATACATTTGACATCTCTCCCTGGCTTCTTTGACAAACCTTCAAAATTAGTCAACTTTGAGAGTTTTGCTTTGGTTTTCTGAGCTCTTTGGAGATAAATCAGAAAACTTCCTTATCAAATTTCAAGTCTAGGCTTCAGGTCTTTCTGACCTACATTTCCTTGGTTCCATCATCTTTCATGACCCACCGGTCAGGACCTCCTGGTTTGGAGTCACCGCTCCCTGTGGTGTAAGTTTCTCTTAAACAAGCTGCACGAAGTTACAAAGAAGACAAGTGCTTCAAAATGAAATGTGGCAACCATTCTCTTTGGGAAGAAAACATGAATTATATTTTGGAAGGAGTTATAATTGGATTTTACTTCTCTCTGTTTTGATAATTATTCCGGCCATGGAGTTAAGATACTCTCAACATCTTTTATTCAGTCAGTTTCAGAAAAGGAAGGAAGATTTATTTGTAATTATCAGAAATAAACACAGTCCTACAAAATAAACACGAAGGGACAGAACCTGGCTTGGATCCCACCTCGTTAAAGATGCAAATTAGCAACAGACAATCGAAACGGGAGGTTTTGCTAATCCTTTTTAAACAATGTAAGTCATTAAATTAGCCCTGGGTTCCATGGCATCTGCAGTGTGCATCTTTGGGTTTTATACAAGGGATCCCAAAGCTTAGCAACTTCCTTTGGGCCCCTCTCATTGTTCTAGTTCGTATTTATTTTGCATCTTGGGCACGGGGCATGGTCACTGAAGGCCCATTCCCGCCCGTCCGTCATTTTATCAGCTACCTAACCTATAGAGCAGCCCATTCCTTTATCCTGGCCCATCTGTGATCTCTCTCCAAACCTTCTGGTCTATTTCCAGCCGATCAGCATCAGGCTGTCCTTCAGGTGTTGGCCCCAGGTTCCCTGAAGCAGATGTGTGCAGATCATCAATTCTAACTCAGACTGTGCAACTTGCCTTTGGGGAACAAGGCAGCTCCAAAGACAACAACACTGAAAATGACAGAACTCTCAATGCCCTGCACTGGAAAATGGAGTTTTCGCAGTGATCTGCCAGGCTTTCTCAGCCGGAGAAGGTCTGATCTGTCCTCACCCAAAGAACGGCTGAGGAAGGTGGAGAAAAACACACTATAGGCTATAGAAACTGACTCCATGTTAACTTTGCGACGATGGGACCTCATGGACTTCACTGAACAAATAGCCCTCCACTGCTACAACCCCTACTCCAGCTGTGAAGTTGTTGCAGACACCAAACTCTTTATACAGAGAGTTTCAGTCTATGGCCGGCACAGGAATTCTCTAGAACGAAAATGTAGAAACCTCTTAATATTCCAATTCCTTTGCTATGCAAAACACTCCAGGAGCAGCATTTCCCATTGCGATTCCCCCGTGTGCCAAGGTTATCTAAGTTGTCCATTTATCCTAAATTTCTAAGACCGTTACCAGTTTATATTTGTTTCACTGTGTATTTTATTCTCTCCTATTTATGGTTAGGGCACCAACCTGGACACGTCACCCACAGGTCCATCAGAAATGTTTCCTTCCCACGGAAACCTCATCTCAGAGGGAAACACTTCTTCTTGAAGGAGATCAAAGTCAAAAGGCTGTGGGAATCAGACCTACAGGCAGGTGTGCCGAATACTCAAGATACCCATCCTGGATACTGGGGGTATTTTTTTTTAACACTACTAAGTTGTCCCCCAAGATATTTCTAGCTAGCTGAAGCCTATAATTTAGGTTCAACCGTCACACAAATATTGTGGGTTCATTGGGCAGAGACTGTGACTAATTCTCTTTTAAGTAGGATCTTCTGCAAAAGTTGTAGATACTTGATAAACACTGAATAATAGGAAGAATAACAATTTCCTTAGGAAATTATTTTATTGTCTTATATGTATCACTGTTAAGACTTTCCCCCCTCACTATGAGACAAATTTTCCTTGATTTAGGTTTATTCCATTAAGGCCGGTTTTGCCATACTAAGCATTATGCTGATTTGAATGCTCTGCTAAAGGCTTAGTCTTCTATTTCTCAAAATCTGTAGTTCTTATAAACTGCTCTGCCTTAAGCTACCTATATAGATACTGTTTTTAATCTCGATAGCAAGAAGTACCGTCGCATTGATTTGCGACTTGAGATTCCTGACACAAATCCTATGTTCTTCTGCAAAACTTAAATCACACCCTTTCTTCGGCATAAAAAACTAAGTATTTAAATCCCTTTCTTTTCTATTATTTTCTTTTTAATCTCTCAACTACTCAGGGAATTAAAAGTCAAACTCATATTTAAATCAGCTTCCCCTATCTTAATCTCACCATTTAATGTCATATCATAGTGTTTTCCATCTGAAAGCAACTCTCCTGTTTGTCACAAAATCAACTTCCAAATTGAAGCACTAAGTACCAAGTGTTTAGAAAGTGATTTGGTTCTTGCAATATCTTCCGTCTAATTTACATCAGTCGCTTTCCTTTGCATTCCACTGTTTCCGCACTCTCTGCGAAGCAGAGGGCTGGACTTTTTCAAGTTAAATGTTTGATAGAAAACAGATATTCTACTAATTTGCTTTGCAAATTGAGTTCTCTGTGATTTAATGTGTAATGCACTGTAAGAGACTTGAGAAATCTAGAGATAACTTGCTGTGCCATTCAAACAAAATCACTTAACCATTCTGGTGTTCACTTTCCCCAGCTGGGAAATGATGATTCTACCCTCTATTTCTTTGGCAGAAGGGAAGTTCACGAGAGTTCCTTAAAAAAGTCTGAAAACGTTGCCCTTTTTCTATAAAGAACATAGACAATAATTATCGTTATTGCTTTTCTCTTGAGGAGTCATATAATTGTTTCCATAGCTCTTATTAAAATCTAAACTTGAAAAACCCTCCATTAAAGATACAACATAAACTTTTGTACCACGAAAAAAGGCTGGATGGATAAGCATATTTCTCATTACTCATCCTCTTTGACCAGCAGCAAGTGATGAATTGAGACCAGACCACTGAACTGTTGGCCATAATCTGGTCCTGACTTTGCCCAAATGAGCTGTGTGCCCTTGGGAGACCAAAGAGCCTCTCTGGGCCTCAGATATCCAATCTGAACTATCAGGGGGTTAGAGGCCATGATCGCCAAGGCCTTTTGAATTAGAGGCTTTACTTTAGAATTTGTCTTTTTAACCTCTTTCAAGACACGATACTATATTTCATGAAGCCTGAATATAATGATAGTATCCCTATTTTGATGGACTTGGTAGGGAAGAGCCTTACATCAGTTACAACCAGGCTTCATTCTCAGCAAAAGAACAGATTGGCTAATAGATTTGATATGGGAAAAAGAGTTCCTTTTCGTACATTTGGAAAAGAAAGTGTTAGTAAAATGAGTCGGCTCTTCTCTGAGCTCCTGGGTTGTCCCACGGATCAACGTGTAATAAATGCTGAGGCTGCAGTAAGGTAGGTCTCCATAATTACTTTTTAATACATCTCTAGGTCTATTTTCAGAACACACAAAGAAAGTACTCAATAAAGGCATTTAAATTGTGAAGGGTAATTTGACTGTTACTTTGGGATTTTCACTGGATTATGTGGTGAGGCTTCTCACGCGGGAGCAGGCCCCTCTTTGCTTTTCTCACTGGTTTGGAATGGTGAGTTTATGAAGAGCAAAGATGTGGGGATGCCTGACAGTGCAAAGCGGGGCGTTAACAGCAATGGTCTGGTTCTGCGGAGCGGGGCAAAGACGTTTTTGTAGCGATACAAGTGTGATTCTAGAGGGCAAACCTACGACCCTCTCCCTAGCTGGGGGCACTGGAAGAGAAAAACAAACGCGTGCAACTTTCCCCCTTCGAAAGCAGACTCAGAGCCAGGGACAGCTCGGGGGAAAACGTTCTCAGCTCTATGTGACCGAGATGGTTCAATTTCACGAGATGTCATTTAACCACCAGGTTCTGGAAGAGGCAGCAAGTGGGTAGCACGGGGCACGAGGAACAGAGTCACACCGCATCTGGGAACACATTCTGTTGGGTCAGCAGACCTACAGCGCAACTCAGCTCATCCATGTAACTTACCTAGGAGACCCTGTGCAAGTTGCTCAAACTTAAAGGGATTTTTATCTCGTGAGAGAAGCTATGTACATTCCCTCGATGGAAGGGGGCAGTTTCCTTTTGCTCAGCTAACTTGATAGAGAAGTTAAGGGAGAATGAAAATTGGCAGAGTGCCTCCAGGAACCGTTTGAGGGAAAAGGGGTTACTCGTGGGAGTGTTCATACCTGCTGCTGAGAGAAGAGACTGTGCCCTGTGATGTGTGACTGGTTTATAAACAGAAGCAGCCTCCTAAGCACATTTCCTGGGCCTTCCAGGCAACAACGCTGGATCCCACTGGCCCAGGGCTCAGAATATCAGCCAAGACGTGGGGTGAGATTCCACTCAAGCCAGTGGTTCTCGAGGCTCAGCGAGCATCAGGGTCATGTGGAGGATATGTTAACACAAGACTGCTGGGTCCGCCTCCAGAGTTACTGGATCAGCAGGACTGGTGTGAGGCCTGAGGACTGTTTCCAACAAGTTCCCAAGTAACACTGGTGCCGCTATGACGGACACAACTCGAGGGCCAGCGCTTTAGACCACGCACTGGGCTCTCTCAGTGCCTCTGAGCGTAACAGCGTCACGGCAGGGGTGTGTCAGAGGACAGATGAGAGAGAGATCCTCGTGGGGGAGGACTGACTTCCTTATTCTCTGAGCACCAGTGCTAGAGGCAGAGGGAGAGAACCGGGGTGAGCAGTAAACCAGGCCATGCTTTCCTCCTTCTACTGGTTACGCACGGATCTACCCAGTCATGCATTCAAACACGGCGTGTGCACGGCGTGTTTGCTTGTGTGTGTGTGCACAGGTGTGTGTGTGTGCCAGGCACAGTGCTGGATTCTGGGCTATAGCATACGGAGAAAGAGAGACAAGGGCCGTGGCATGAGGGTGACGATGGGTCCAGCTTCCTCTCAAGCCCTGCCTGGCAGGGGTCTGGTCTCTGCTGTAAGAAAGCTGGAGAGGGCTTCCCTGGTGGCGCAGTGCTTGAGAGTCCGCCTGCCGATGCAGGGGATGCGGGTTCGTGCCCCGGTCCGGGAAGATCCCACGTGCCGCGGAGCGGCTGGGCCCGTGAGCCATGGCCGCTGAGCCTGCGCGTCCGGAGCCTGTGCTCCGCAACGGGAAAGGCCACAACAGTGAGAGGCCCGCGTACAGAAAAAAAAAAAAAAAAAAAAAAAAAAAGAAAGCTGGAGAGCAACTGTTAGTTTAGAGGGAGAGGCCATAGGAAATCGTCAGGCCTCGTGTGGAGAGGTATTGATACATCTGTACAAAGACAACACGGGGAGGCGACATGACAGCGCCTCTCAGGTTGATGCAACGTCTCTGCAGAGCACTCTGAAGGTTGAACATTTGTACGGGGCTCACCAGGCGGCAGACACCATTCTGCACAGATCAGTCCTTTGAGCCTCACAGCACCCCTGTGACAGGCGCTATCAAATCCCCATTTAAATATAAGGAAAGTGAGGCACAAATAGTCCTTTACCACTAAGGTTATTTTATATGCTGCCCAATATATAATCGATGAAGAACATGTGACTATGTGAAATACAAAGGAAGGAAGGACGGAGGGAGGGAGGGAAGGAAGGAAGGAAGGAAGGAAGGAGGGAAGGAAGGAAGGAGGGAGGGAGGGAGGGAAGGAAGGAAGGAAGGAAGGAAGGAAGGAAGGAAGGAAGGAAGGAGGGAAGGAGGGAGGGAAGGAAGGAAGGAAGGAAGGAAGGAAGGAAGGAAGGAAGGAAGGAAGGAAGGAAGGAAGGAAGGAAGGAAGGAAGGAAGGAAGGAAGGAAGGAAGGAAGGAAGGAAGGACCAGCATGCGTTCCATGGCGGGAAGCTATTTTTCTCACCAGTAATTATCCCTCATGTAGCTGTTCTCCAGCCAGAACTGCTCATAAGCCTGCTGCGGACCCTCTGAGCCAAGTTAAGACTAAGTGATTCCTTGCGGAAAACGGTCTGTTGGTTTTCACAGGATTATCTGAGTCCTTTGTGCAATCGCGCCCACCTCTGAGTTATTTCTCTCAGCCACCAACTCCATTCTTTTCCCAGCAGCACAGCCTGTGAAGTGTCACAGAGCTGACACAAGGTGCCTTTTGGAAATGTCAGGTAATGGTCATTTGGCATCTCCCCCACGTCCGTTTGGTGCTGGCCAGACCATCCCAGGGCAGCACGTGGTGCACATCCAAGGGGAGTTTCAAGCCTTTTGTGCCAATAACTCAGATTTTTTTTTTTTATCCTGTTAGCAGATTGGCTGCTGTTAAACGGAGAAGAAAGCCCATGTCCATCCAGTGTCATTACCAAGTCTGATGAGCTTCTGATTATTTTCATGATTTAAATGTGCATCTACTCAGCATGACAAGGCAACAGAATCTGAAACCGACTCTCCTCTTTCTCCAGAGACCCACTTTTGTGTGTGGTGGCCAGCCGAGGGTGTCATTGCACACAGGGGGCCGAGGAATCTCAGTTCCCACTGACAGCAGTGATGGGTTGGCGGGTGTTGATTAAGGGAACGATATGGCAAAGTACCCTCCTGGTTGCGACCTAGCGTTGGCAGAATCATAAGCTTGCAGAACACGTGCTCCAATCAGCTGGCTGTGTAAGAATTCAATCAGCGTTAATCTAACACAATGCAGCACCTGCTCCCCGACTGATTTCTAGTGTTCTTCAATCAAAAGCGGCAGAAGAAAAGCATCATTTACTGCAAGCAATGTTAGCAGACCTGAAAATTCAAGAACCTGAAGTTCAAGAGGAAGATCACGTTCGCACTTTGCTCCTCCTGCCCTGGCCGGGATACCTACCGAAGGAGGGAGCTGCTGTTGTCCAAGAAAGTGGGCCAAGGTCGGACACGTCCAGAACTACAGTCCCTCTACAGAAAATGGGTGCCGTAATTAGGTGCTGGTGATCAGCATTCATTGCCCGCCATCTCCTGCATCTAGAAGATTAGCTGTCTTGGGGGCTTGGCTGGGTTCCCTCGAAGCTACAGCATGGAGCCCGGAGGACAGATGAGACTCATAGGATGTATTAAAAAGGGCCTGACCGTGTCACCCCCTATTCAGGCTGAGACCCAGAGCCAGCTGGACACCTCACCAGAAAATTAGTAAACCATTCACCCGAGAAAAGTGTTTTCACTGCCGCAGGAAGGAAACCACAGAAACATCATCCCTCCTAAATTGGAAACTTCCTGAATGCAGTTAAGTCTTATTCACAACTTCATCCCAGATGGCTAAGATGGCCGCTGGCTCATAACAGGGGCTCCATGAATGTTTGCTGAATGAATTATTAAACAAAGCAGACACCATCAACATTTATGCACAAAGATGCCTGCTGCTACTCAAATGAATTAAGTTTTTAAACTAAACAAAAATGCCCATTGACAACTGCATTAAAATTGACTTTGAATCAACTGTTTCCCATAGACTTTAAAGGTCCCCCCAAATGGAAATAATAAAAATTTCCTAAAGCAGATACTTATCAACGATGGAAACTGTGCTTTATAATTCAAACCCTTGACTTGATAGTTCAATTCACAGTGTTTGACTTGGGGTAGAAAATCTGTGACTCTCACAAGTGGTGGAGGATTTGGTTTCCCTGGAGAATATGTCCTCAGTTCCCAGATCTTTGCCCAGAAGGATTATTTTATAGCAGGTTGAATTCTTGACTAATTATCTTGAAAACAGCTGGACTACTGGATAAACGCTATCCTAATGCAGAGTACAAGAACAAATCAGGATAATTAAGCTTTGATTTCAGATGAGGTTGACGAGGAGAGTGCGTAGGGAAACTGTGTTAAAAGTAGAAGGCAGGGGGCTTCCCTGGTGGCGCAGTGGTTGAGAGTCCGCCTGCCGATGCGGGGGACGCGGGTTCGAGCCCCGGTCTGGGAGGATCCCACGTGCCGCGGAGAGGCTGGGCCCGTGAGCCGTGGCCGCTGCGCCTGCGCGTCCGGAGCCTGTGCTCCGCAACGGGAGAGGCCACGACAGTGAGAGGTCCGCGTACCGAAAAAAAAAAAATAAATAATAATAATAATAAAATTAAAAAATAAAAAAAGTAGAAGGCAGAGGGAGATAGCCTAGCAGTTACCTCATAAAATCCCTCATCAGGACCAAAAAAGTGTAACTTATTGTTACTGTTCTGCAACTAATTTTGATAAATTTCTATCTCAACCTGATTATTCAGTTTGCTTCAGGGAACACCTAATCAATTCTGCTGGGACACTAAATGATTAAAACAGATTGTAAAAAAACAACCACTTGATTTCATCAGAAGCATGCAGCTAACAGAATTAGCACCTAAACTTCCTGTGGGCAAAAGTAATAACATCCTCCAAATGAAGACTGTATACAAAGAGGAAAATTCAGCTGGAAGATGATGAAACCATACTTCATGGGAAGTGTTATGAAGCATCCTTGCCAAATGAGATATCTGTAAATTACCTGCGTAAGCAATCAGCTCCAGATTATAATTGCCAATTTGAGGAAATTTCACCAACAATTAAGCAAAATCAAATAACCCATTTGAGGAAGTGGAGTGGTGACAGGGCACCACCTTCTTCTTCTTGTTAAGGTTTACTGTAATTTGTTTTTATTTTCCTTCAGAAATGGAAATTTCATTCTCTTTTATTGGGCTAGAAATAATGAAAGGCCAGCAGGGAGGGAGCCAGACGCATCTGAAGGGCAGCCTCCCAGTGATTGGTTTTTAGCGTGAAAATAGGAGTCACGTGCGTCTGGCTGGAAATTGTTGTGACCCAATAATAAGAATCTTACATTCAAGCTAGAAAGCCCACAGGGTTCATTATTCTAGCTTATCATGCCATATTCGTTTCATAAATTAGAATGCAAGCCAAACTCCCTGCAAGAAGGATGCTAGAGGGTCAGGGTCGTTTTCTCCCTAGAACTTCTCGGAGCTCTGCCCCACATAACAGTGGATTTTTGTGAGGTCATTTAAGCTCTTCGGAGGTCAACTTCCCTCTCCTGTAGAACCAGGTTCGTTCCATGACTTAAAATCAACATCTTTTTCTATAAATATTGAATGAATGCCTGCTACGTGCCAGATGCTGTGCTAAGTAAAGAAGGTATAAAAATAAGCAACCACTGTGCTAGATTCTGCTAACTGCTTCCTAATATCCTTACCCCTTTCTTCCTGAGAGAATCCCAGTGCTGCCGCAGCTGGTGATGTGCCTAGCTAAAGCACTCATCTTCCCAGACTTTCTGGCAGCCAGAGATGACCACATAACTCAATTCTGTCTAATGAGAAGTAGATAGAAGTCAGCCAAGGAATTCTGGCATTCTTGCTCAATGTATCTGAATTTTATATGACTTTCTACTTTCCAGACACAGATGCTACCACTCTCTCCCTTCCTTCCTTGTTTTTGTTCTGATCTAGAGGGAAGATAAAGGTTGGATTTGGAGCAGGCATTTTGAGACCTGGAAATTACAAGAGTTAGTAAAAAAAACTATAGACTCTAGGTGGCATAGAGGAAAATAGGATGGTATCTGGGACATTAATGACAAAAAAAAAAGGCTCTGCCTAGCTCTGCACAAAGCACACTCTCAGAATCTGTTTTTGAGAAAAATCAGCTCCAGTCTGATTCAGCCATATAGTATTTGGGCTTTGTTACCTGCAGCCAAATACAACCTCAATGGATGCAGCAAGTCCATGACCTGACCTGCACACAAATTGACTAACATAAATGTGGTGGGTGATCTGAAGACGTAGAGAAAAAGAGAGATTGAGAGACAGACAGACAGAAAAAGAGCCTGCGCTCTTCAGAAGCACAGACTCGAGCACTTTGCCTGCCCTTCCTGGGTGTGGCAGCCACGCCGGTTTTCCCGAACTATGATTTGCTGCCTGATCCACGAAGGACGACCCCGTTAGCCGTGGGAAGAAGTGGGGAAGGGCCGGTGTGTTCTGGGCACGTGATCAGAGACACGGAGGCAAGCGCAGTCTCGGGAAACCTTGCAGTTCAAGCTGGACCACGAAGCCGGGAAAGGTGGAGGCGGGGCTTGGAGTGAGAAGAGCTCGTGTCACGCACCAAGACTGGGCTTTATGTTGGAGTAGACAGTGAGACGCAGAAAGGTTTTCAGGCAGGGGCTGAATAACTTCACCGGTTGAATCCAGGCTTCGTTGACGCACGGGAAAAGCACTTCTAAGACCTGTGTCCAGAGCATATTTATTTAACAACATCTAGAAGGAGAGGGACCGATCTCTTGGACAAGCTAGGAGAACCTGACCTAGGAGCTTCTAGAATCCAGGTGATCTCACTGAGCACAAGCATCTCGGTTACTTCTCCTTCCTGACACCCCATTAAAATGATAATGAAGAAAACATAACAGTGGTCACACAAGATCAAAGAAAATAGGAGAGGGGTCATCAGCAGAGTAGGAATGTCAACACATTCCTGGAAGCAGGGAGAAGGATGAACACGAGAGCGGAAGCCACAGCTCAGGGGATTCGGCAGATGCGTGAGCTCGCTGAGCAGAATTCCAGAGTGCTTTGGGGCTGAAGGCAGAGTTATGGAGGGAGGGCAGGGGCAGAAATGGGGCTGAACACGGGGAAAGTAAAGTTTTCACCCAAAAAGCAATCGTGCTAATTGCTTCCTGAACCTCTCCTGCACTTCCCGGTGCACACAGAATGCAAGCATCTTGGTATTAGGCCCGGCAAATAGAACAAATTGTTTCCCTTAAAAAAAATTAAACAAGCTGCCAGGGAGCTTGCCCTGTTCTGGTAGGGGGAGTCCTGACAGTAAAGGTCAGTGTCATATCTGTATTAACAAATGTGTGACCTGCCAGTAAATTAGCTGAATCCCATGAAGCACCTGGAACTTTGGAGTCTGTGGAGAAAGCTAACGGGAAAGAAATCGACCTTTGCAGCAGCAGAGAAAACCCACTTTTGTTATCCTGCAATATCAATCCAGTCCCTTATAACCATGGACGTCCCGTTAAGCATATATGACCATTACAAAAAGAAGATCAATATAATTAAAAAACACAAATGCCAAGATAAATAAAGAGAACTGGCTTCAGAAAAAAACAGGGAATAAAAGAGAAAGTATGTTTCTAAGCAACTCTAATTTGTACTCTCAGAGAGTTAAGATTTAAGATACTATACTAATAAAATTAAGATACTACGAAAAACTAATCATCAGGAACAATAACAAGCCCATGGAAATTAAAATATTATTGTTGTATTAAAATGAAGTTAATAAGGTATGAGATAGAATCTTTCAGAACATCGAGCAATAAAAATAAAGAAGCAGCTCATGCAGCTCAGTATCAAAAACACAAACAACCCAATCCAAAAATGGGCAGAAGACCTAAATAGACATTTCTCCAAAGAAGATATACAGATTGCCAACAGACACATGAAAGGATGCTCAACATCACTAATCATTAGAGAAATGCAAATCAAAACTACAATGAGGTATCACCTCACACTGGTCAGAATGGCCATCATCAAAAAATCTACAAACAATAAATGCTGGAGAGGGTGTGGAGAAAAGGGAACCCTCTTGCACTGTTGGTGGGAATGTAAATTGACACAGCCACTATGGAGAATAGTATGGAGGTTCCTTAAAAAATTAAAAATATAACTATGATATGACCCAGCAATCCCACTACTGGGCATATACCCTGAGAAAACCATCATTCAAAAAGAGTCGTGTACCACTATGTTCACTGAAGTTCTATTTACAATAGCCAGGACTTGGAAGCAACCTAAGTTTCCATTGACAGATGAATGGATAAAGAAGATGTGGCACATGTATACAATGAAACATTACTCCGCCATAAAAAGAAACAAAATTGAGTTATTTGTAGTGAGGTGGATGGACCTAGATACTGTCATACAGAGTGAAGTAAGTCAGAAAAAGAAAAATAAATACTGTATGCTAACACATATACATGGAATCTAAAAAAAAAAAAAAAGGTTCTGAAGAACCTAGGGGCAGGAATAAAAAAAAAAGAACAGAAAAGAAAAAGAAAATGTGTGTGGGGTGGCAGGACCCTGTAGTGGTTAAGAGAACAGACAGAATTCTGCCCACCATTTAACAGATGAGACCTAGAATATTCTCTGTAGCTCTTGTGCCTCAAGTGCCTTATCTTTGAATTAGGATTATTGTAAAGATGAATGAGTTACTATAAGTGGTTTGGTTAGAATAATTCCTTTTATTTAGCGAGTACTGTAAAATTTTCACACACACACACACACACACACACACACACACACACAGAGTCAACCCAAGGGTCCCACACTGACCCATGAAAGTTACAGAATTAAGGGAGAAAGTATATAAAAGGAAATTATTGTACAAATAATGGAAGAAAATTTTCCAAAAAGTTAATTGGCTAACTACCCAGCAGGACAAATAAAAAATGACTTATACATAGATAAATCATGTATGTCAAAGATCAAGACTAGAGCAATATTCTGAAGTCTTCTAAAGAAAAGTAAACATCTTTGCCTGCTCGCATATATAGGACCTCTACAAAAGTTCAATACTTGGCTGATGGCAGTTTTCTTATTTTGAATCCAGGATGAAAGAAGCTAAATGTGGCAAAATGATTTTTAAAACTAAATTTCTACATGCAACGAGAGGGTAAAAAAACCAGATATACATTCAAGGACCCAGAAAATTTAACTCACATATACATTTCTTGAGGAAGTTACTTGAGTATGTACTAAAGGCAACTTAGGGTTGAAACAAAGAAAGGCTGCCTAGAACTAAATAAAGACGAAAACAAGGAGAAAGGATAATGTGGGATGAAAAAAATGGTGTAATTAAACTAGGAACTAATGGAGATAAGTCTTAAATTAACAGCAGTATGACAGGCTTAGAAAACAGGTAGTCCAAATAAAAGCCAGAAGCCAGTGGGTCCCCAAAAATGCCTTTAAGAAGAACAAGTGGATTCCAACATTTGAATGGAATATGTAGACAAATGGAAGGCATTAAGGATCTGCTGAAAATGCATAGATTTATTTTCTTAGAAGGAAAAAAAGAAAGTCATTTAGAAACTCAACAATAGACAAGCAAAACTGAAAAGGTTCAAATACGGAACAAACTGAAATGTGGAATAAACTTAGCAGTTGACAAAGGGTAGGAAAAGACAATCCATTTGACCATTTGATAAGATCATTTCAAGTGGCCAGAGCCTATCACACTGAAGCCATCAAGAAGGAAAGTCACCCTACAGAAGAACACCATTTACAAAACGATAAGGCAGATACTCGTTACTGGCTTGAAATCTTTAGAATCAACTTAGAGACAAAGCACATAACGTGAAATGCAGTTACAAAATGGAAGGCAAAGTCATTGAGGTTAATATTCACCGATAGAGGTTGGGAGAGGGAAGGAGAGAAGGATGCTAAAAGGCTGACCAGGTGCTTGCAGTTCCATCTTACAAGTCGGGAGTGAACAGACCGTTTATTTTACCTTGTGCATGGACTGCTTTGATAAAAAGGGGGAAAAAAATGTGGAGCACATTGTATGTACCTTGTGAGAGTCGATCACTTGACCCCATCTGCACTCCCAGTCTTTCCAGCACCCAGAATCAGAGTGGATGAAAAACCAGCAAAGGATTCGAATGGCAGAGCCCCTGGGCTCCCAGCCCTCTTCCCCCCACCAGGCACAGGTGCCCTTTCCTGCTTTTTAGAGTGAGTTTTTCCTGCTACTTCCTTGCCTTCTCCCTAGAGGTCGAAAATGATGCCTCCTTAAGAAGAGATATTGTACTTGCGGAGGCCAGCAGAAGTCAAGTCTCCGATTAAGAGGTAAAAGAGGTAAATCTACGTGGAGGGGTTTATATTTAATAACATAGTAAAATTCCATTATGCAAGCCCCCATACCCTGGGAGCCCCCTCTTTAGTTCTGCATAGGCTTAGCGCTCACCCCCCCCCCAGGGGCCTCTGAATGAAGCGTGTAGATTTGGGGTACCAAGCCCGGCACACCGGCAGTGTGTCTGTGCAGCTGAGTGAGTTCATCTAATTAGAGGTTTATTTGCTTGAGTTGTACATGAATATACCAAATTACACTATCAGATCGTAGTCCTGCTTCTGATTTATTCCTTCTTTGTTCTTCAAGACTTCGTACATCTAAGCAATTAACCTCTCAAAGAGCTGGAGAACACATAATTATCCTCATTTGTCTAAACGTCACCAAGATGGCTGCCTTTCAATTAACCTTCTGGGGATGGAAGAAAGTTGGAGTGATATAGTGATCATTTTTAACCTACTGTATGCTTTTTTCATGTAATTTAATTGAAATAGCCAGATGATAAAATAGTCAGATACTGTTTCCACAGGTAAAAAGATCAAGGGGGCTTTGAGGGAGACACGAGAGGAAAGTTGACACGGCTAATGGAACAGATGATGCATCGTCTGAGGGAGAACTTGGGCTCAACACCATATGCAACTGTATCGGCGCTCTTCCGAGCCAAGGCCCCTGGAACGCCAGCACCAGGCAGCAACAGACACGTATGCTCCAGCATTTCCTTAGCTGCAGCAGACTGCAGGAGATGAAGGAATGAACGGTACTATTGCTCAAGACAGAGAGATTAGGGAGGTGGACAGACTTACTGTTACCGAATAGCTAGAATCTGCCAGCATTCTCTTCTGCACTTTCGGGGCAGAGTCTCATAGAGCACATTTCAGTTGTATGTAAATGCACCAAGTAATATCTCCCTCGTCTCCCTATGCTGATGAGGACTCCCTGTATAGCTGCATTATTGCATTATTTAGGTATAAGGCTGGGAAATGGTTCAAAGGGGGATTGTTTCATCCAGGCTTCAGAATTATTTAACAAAGTGAGATCAGTTGTCCGGATACAGCCACACCTGCAGCACACCTTACAGGTCTTTTCCTTAATGGTGCTCCGAGTGTGTACCTACCTCTCGATTCTGATGTGTACAAATGTATGGCACACTGATTGATGACGATCCAGATCACGTTCAGTTCTGGGTACAGCACTTTCAAAGCGGGACGCTAATAGACACTCTTTCAAGAAACCGTGTTACAGAAGGAAGCAGAAAGGGACCGGGGATGTTGAGCCTGCACTTCAACTTGGGGGCAGGTACCACACGTCTCTTCACATGGAAGACTCTTTCAGAGCAAATAAGTAAAACCAGTAGGCAGAGCTTCCGGGATGACAGAGATTGCAGATTTACGTACAGCCAAAATTTAACTGTTGAGCTGTGTCTTGATGGAATGTGCCTCATATTTCGAGATGCTATTATTTATAGTGTGCTCCCGTCACAGTGAATACTTAAAGGGGGTGCTAAATGAATATTTGGGCAAAAAATACTGAAAAACAGACTTCTAGGCTGAATGGGCAGACAGAAGGACTCCTCTAGTTCTTTCTGACTCACAGGTTATAATTCCACGGCCCCCAACCCTCACAATGATGAGGCTAACAATTTCGCTTAGAGAAATTAGCATTTTCTGTTTTTCCCAAACATGCCACCTTTCTTCCCTTTATAACTCAAATCCCTTTAATATAGCGGGACAGTAGAGTGCCCCACTTGCACACGAGTACCGTGGAAAATAGGGGGAAAAAAACCCCTCTTGGAATCAACTTCACTTCAGTATGTGCAGATCCCTCTATTTAGGACGCAATTTGGAATGCTAAAACAATCATCATTACTTCCTTATACTCAGCTATGCCCAAAAGGCAAAATTAACCATTAGCCAGAGAACTGAAAATCGGACACAGAAGGTGACAGAGCTAAAACTCACCTGGATCTCTCTTATTCTGTTCGTGTCATTGGGGTACAAGTGATTTACTCAGATTTTATCCATAGAAAAGGGTTAGAGAAGATGAATATGTTTTTGCTCCACAGGTAACATTAAAAGTTCATTATTGGAAGATGAAATGAAACTAAGTGTGGCAAGGATAATACCGAGAGCTCCTATAAACCTTTCACTTTACCATCCTTTATAACCATGGTGCCATAATCAAAACTAAGACATAGCATTGGTACAATGTCACTAACTGACCTATATATAGACTGTCTTCCTATTTCCCCAGCTTTCCCACTGGTGTCCAGGACACCATCCCCTCTCCGCCCCCCCTGCATGTAGCTGTCCTGTCTCCTAAGTCTCCTCTAATCTGTGACGGTACTTTGGTCTTTCCTTGTCTTTCATGACTTTGGACTGTAATGGCCGGATATTTTGTAGAATGTCCCTGCATTTGGGTTTGTCTGATATTTCCTCATGATTAGACTGAGTAAGGACACCACAGAGCTGATGTTCCTTTTTATTGCTTTGTATCAGGGGGAACATGAAATCCACATGACATTACTTGTGATGTCAAGTCTGGTCACTTGGTAAGGTGGTATCTGTCAGGTTTCTCCAGTTACTTTCAAGTAACTGTAAAGTTACAGTGTTTGCCTTTATAAGATAGTCCCATGACCAGACCACACTCAAAGGGAGGGGTATTAAGCTCCACTTTTTGGAGAGAGGAACAGCACAGAATTTGTGATTTGCTAAAATGAACACAGTGGTTAATATACATTGGGGAAGGATGCATTGAGCCTATGCAGATATCCTGTTTCTCCTTACAGTTTTGCTCTTAAAGTCTTGATTTGCGCTTTCATCAGTGGATCTTGGCTCAAGCGGGAATTATTTTTAACACAAGCTTACTTTAATGGCATACATAGGCACGTTTAAAATAACTTATAATATTATGTCAATGAAGACACAAATGCTTAGTGGTTACTAAATATCTGTAATAGAACCAGTAATCTCTGAAACATCCCTACTTGCAACCTAGGACATAATGAACAAATTGTCATGGTTCTCTAACTCTGGCGTGCCCACTGGTGTCACATATGAAGCTTATTAAAAATGTGAAGACCTGGGCCACAAATATTTTTACAGAACATGTACTCTATGTAGAACATACTTAAGTGGACTAGAATCTGATGTAGACCAAGAGTGAAAAACAGCTGTCTATTAGAAAGAGCCCATTTTTTATCAGTTAAAAATTAATGACAGAATATAAAGTAGTACAGTGCTTATAGTATAGGGTTTATGATATTTATTTGCATACAAACTTCCTGAAGGCAGGAGTCGTCTATCACTCGAATAATAAGTAAAATACCTGCACTATGCTTAGTGCAGTGGCGGACGTTATAAAGGAGCTACGGAGCTAGTTAAGACTTGGCTCTGCCCAGAGGTGCTCACAGTCTGGTTGGTAAGATAAAACAGTTAGCTCATTAATTGTTTAATAGTTGTCAAACGGTCAACTTTAAAAGTGATTGAAGAACCAAGAAGGGAGAGACGAGAGGAGGCTTCACGAAGGACACGCAATTGAAGGTGGACCCTAGGTGTGGTAGAGGGTGCGGAGTAGACAGAGGTTGAAGAGGAGGAAAGAACCTGAGTTAAAGGGGCAAGACGTGGTCAGCACCAGGGACAGAGGCGTCGGCAGATGCCTGGGAGGACACAGAAAGCCAGACAACAAAATCTAGCTTGATGTGGATAAAACCGGAGAGCGTCAAAGGGACAGCCTGCGGACCAGGGGTGCTCTGGGAAAGCCAAGCCCTCTTTTACTGTTCTCACCCCTCAACAAACCCTAAAATGTTTCTCTGCAGATGAGGACATGCAGTTAATATTGATGATGACAAAATGGAAAAAAATGGAAAGAACCCAAAAGGATGACATTCAAATAGGACAAATTACAAGCAAGCTCAGTCCAAGGATTGATAAAAGTGCCCCAAACACATAATGGGGATTGATCCTTGCATATGGGCGTTAGAAAGCGTTCTAGAACTTGACACAAATTTATAAATCAATTTAAAATGATTCACTGGATTTTGATTCTCACATAAGTCCCTTGAACTAGATATTATGTTTGTTTTACCTTTTAGGAAATTTAGGCTCAGAGAATATCAGTGACTCCAGAAAAACAGAACAAACAGTTGGTAGAATCAGGTCTTTTGAGGTCATATCCAGTGGGAATCAATGAATCATGTAGCATCACTCGTGTGTGTGTGTGTGTATGTGTGTGACACACAGAGAGAGAGAGAGAGAGAGAGAGAAATGATGTATAAGTATATATATGAATGTGTATGTAGGCCATCCACATCGTATACACGTGTTCACAAGCAAAGAGATCTTCCCTTCTTGTCCCCACTTCTCCCCTAAAATAACAGAATACACATACAACAGTGGTTTACATAAGGAGTAGCTTAAAGAACAAATATTCAACCAAAATAGCAACAACAGCCTGCCTTAAACGCACAACATCCTCTCACGCTCACAAGTGGCAGGGCCTACTGGAAAAGATCTGGAAGAATTATACTGCTTATAATGTAAGTAGCTGCGCATTCCCTCACTCTTAAAGCCCTCGGCCCACAAGGTGGTGCAGCGCGGGAAAGGCTTGGGAGGACAGCTCCATTTCGCAGAAACGTTCCGCGGAAAATGCGATTGGATGTCGTTTGCAATTGAGCTGGTGGAGGAGAGCGGCAGGATGAACCTAATTAGTGGAGCTGCGGACACAGCTCAGGACTGCCGGGTGGTTTTCTCAAAACCCAGGACGTGTGCCACAGGTGCCCGCACCTCTCCTCCCCGACAAGTGGTCAGGCGTGAGCCTGCCTGTTTCCACGGAGAGAATGAAGGTCAGCACTTCATAAAGCTCCCTTTTGGTGGATGAGCTGTCATAGTGAAATGATCTGTATTCATTTGAATAAAAAGAAAGCTTCGGTTGTGACAGTGTCTGATGCTGGGCGCACTCTTTTCTCTCTTTGGAGCCGCATCAGCTCATAAACATGGGTCATTTCTAAGGGCAGGCGCCGGGTCAGACCCCCACCCCGAGAACACGCGATTAAGAAGATGCCGCACCAGCCGCTCTTGCCGGCTCTGCGCCGCACGTCGGGAAAAGTCTGAGGTTCGTCACATTTCATTCCTCACAAGCGTGGCCTTCCAGCTCATCTCCGAGCTGCCGCTTCCCATGCAGCATGAAACTGGGCCCCCCAAAAAGCCATTTCAGCTCCTGCTTCTTGCAGGGTTTCCAGTTGTCACGGGGAGCCCTGGCACTGGGCGGCCTGGCGGTCAGGGAATGAGATGAGCTATGACAGGCAATTTACAAAAACACATAAATAAATAATAAAATATAGAAAACAAAATGGTAGGCCCTCCTGGCCCAGATCAGCTCAAAGCACACCTCTCCTCCACTGCTGGTGTAGGGGAAGCTAGTCTCGCAAGGTGCAGGCTTTGAACGGCTCATCTCTGTACCCGCCCGGGGTTCTCTTGGGCCCGACTGGGTCCTCACGTGCTTCCCACACCCCAGCGTGGTCTCCCTTAAAGAGGCCTGCGCTTCTCCTCCGTCCCTCCCGCACTCCCACCCCCTCTGTTCACTCTTCCATCTGAAGGAGACCGCGAGTTCCTTCAAGGCTTGGAGAAAGTCAGTCCCTATTTCATTCTGAAAATGTAACGTCGCTCAGAACAAGATGCTTTATCATAAAATGATAATGACACTCTGCTTCGTAATTCATCATGCGCTTTATTTGCTGATTCATTAATGAACCCATCCAAGATTCCGGGATAATGGCTTCTAATTCTACAGATGCAACAGTATGCGGTAATTACTCTAAATTATAATTACCTTTCCTGGTTTCCCAGAAGGGTTTGGTAAGGGATCATCACAGCTATCGGTAAGGTGCATATTCGTATACTCTTTTAACCAATATGCCATAAGAAACTCTAAGAATTAACAAAATAAATACGCTTTCTCATTGTTTTGTGAAGACCTAATGTGCAGCATTTCCTTTAAAAATATTTTAAATTATCTTACACCACAACAGAAAACTTAAAACATAGAGGGGAAACAAGTACTCCAAATCTCCTGTCCTAAAGTGAAGTGGTATTCTTTTTTTCCCCCCCCCCCCCCCCCCCCGGTACATGGGCCTCTCGCTGTCGTGGCCTCTCCCGTTGCGGAGCACAGTCTCCGGACGCGCAGGCTCAGCGGCCATGGCTCACGGGCCCAGCCGCTCCGCGGCATGTGGGATCCTCCCGGACCGGGACACGAACCCATGTCCCCTGCATCGTCAGGCGGACTCTCAACCACTGCGCCACCAGGGAAGCCCACGAAGTGGTATTCTTTGATATATTCAAACCTCAGACCTCAGACCCTAGATGGGCGTAGCCAGAAATCTGGAATTGACTGGAGAACTGGTGGCGATCCCATCTCTTTTAGGGTCAACAGCTGAGTCCATAAGTTACCAATATGAACATCAGGCAGGAAAAAGAGTCATCCAGGTGCCTTTTTGTGTCTGTGCTCCAGCTTTGAAAAGCTGTTTCACAACAGCGATCAAAGCACTCGTGATTCCACGGCAGGGGAGATCGCCTATGGAAGTGGTCCTCTCTCTACCCCCCTGCAATGGGCTTATAGAAAAATCATCGTTAAAGCATTACTCATTGCAATGGAAAGAATCTACATAAATGGTAAGAGGAGACTGGTTAGTTAACTCACGTTATATCCTCAGGACACAATATTATGTAAGTTATTTGGAAATGTTTACCAAAGCTACAGATTATATGTGAATATTTAAGTTATAGCATAAGGCATAAATTCGAAGCCTATAAAAGTCCAAATTTTGGGCTTCCCTGGTGGCGCAGTGGTTAAGAATCCGCCTGCCAATGCAGGGGACACGGGTTCAAGCCCTGGTCCGGGAAGATCCCACATGCCGGGGGGCAACTGGGCCCGTGAGCCACAATTACTGAGCCTGCGCATTTGGAGCCTGTGCTCCGCAACAAGAGAGGCCCCGACAGTGAGAGGCCCGTGCACTGCGATGAAGAGTGGCCCCCGCTCGCCGCAACTAGAGAAAGCCCTCGCACAGAAACGAAGACCCAACACAGCCAAAAATAAATAAATAAATAAATAAATATAAAAAAAGTCCAAATTTTGACTGAAAGCATATCCAGCGGAATGTCTTCTACCTCTCTCTAGCTGGTATGGCTAACAATGACATCTCCTCTTTTTTTCTACACTTTTTGTGTCCTTTGTTGCAGACATTAAAACGTATCTAATGAAGACATTTCTATTTTTTTAAAAAAAATCTGAGTAGAATGCATTGCAAAGCTGTCCACACCGAATATCACACCTGCTGAAAGGCTACCCGCCTACAAATTAGTCTATATGCGAATAGTGTGCTAGTCACATAGCAGTTTTCACACTGAAGACCCAGGAAGACGCTTCTAGACCCCATCTTCCTCTACGTCAGCTCCAACGACAGGAATAAGAAACCTGCAAACAGTGGAACACTGCAGCTGGCCTCACAGTACAGCCACCCAATCAAAGTGTGTTAGTTAAGTCCAAATCTCAATGGATAAATCTTGACTTTGGGCTCTGCAGCTTGACAGGAAATGTCGGATGCTGGTGCCGGAATGGAAACAGGCCCAGAGTACTGGCTTATCGAAGACTGTTTTAACGTTTTATTTGAGTAATGGGCCTTTGCAAATTAGCACCCCTGCGGCCTGAAATACATATCTTTTCAAGGACACACGGGTTTTCAGTTCGACAGGTGATACAGAAAAATATCCCCAAGGGGAGCTTTGATTTCTGTACTTTTCAGACACAGTTATATTTTATTTCCGCTAGGATGATGTGGAGGATAGCAAAGAGCTCTGGGGGTGATCTGAGGGCTTGGAGAGGAAATGGAGCAGAAAACCGCTCTCAGAGCGAAGGAAGGTGCTATTTCTGGGCTAGGAAGTGGGGGAGGGGGGCTGCGCCCACCCTAGTGACGCTGCTGACTGGGGCCCAGTCTCCCTGCCCCTGGGGAGGGAGGGGCGGGCAGCCAGCGGACACCTGGCCCTTCACTCCCACCAGCCCCTCTCTTATTCCCCCTCCAGTGCGGTCCTCTTGATCACAAAACAGTAAGACAGAGTCTGGCTCAACAACTGGTTGAATTTACTCACACCCACTGATGCAGTCAACACACACTTACTGTGCATCTATTATGCACCTAGCACCGCGTTCGGTGCTACAGGGAGGTGGGGGAATTGTACACAATCCCTGCCTGCGAGCTGGTCGCCAAGCAGCAGTCTGCTGGGGTGACACAACACAGACTTCGACGCCGGGGAGATGTGCCTTTTATTCCCGGCTCTGCCACGTAGCCCGGGGAGCTTGAACAACGAACCCCGCATCTCCCCATCGACAGCACTGGGACGGTGAAACCCGCTGTACACGCTAGTGAGAGGAACAGAGGCCAGTGTGTGTAAGGTGGATGAGACGCCGTCGGTTCTCCACAGAAAGCATTTTTTCAAAAGGACAGACCCCTCTGACTCCTCAAAGACACTTACGTTTCTTAGAAGAAAAGTCGGTGCCGATTCATGTCCGGATCTCTATCTTCTAGGAGGCTTGGCCCTGATGTAGTTTATGACACCAAATGCATCTAGGGATGGACGCAAGGAACGAGGGGAGGGCCGTGCCAGGCCTCTGCAGCCACCCTCCCCTGTGCAGGGGCCACGGCAGAAACCTCTCTCGAGCTGCACCCTGGCCCTAGTGTACCTAACCTGCTACTCCCAGAGGCTCACGCGTCCTGTCCGTCCTGGGAGTGGGCTGCAGACTTACATGACCCTGTGTTTCAGTGGAAGCGTGGGGAGATGAAAACTATCTATCTATCTATCTATCTATCTACCTATCATCTATTATCTATCATCTACCTCTATCTATCCATACATTTATCTATCTACGATATCTGTCATCTATCCAGCTGTCCATCTTTCATAATCTCTATCATCTATCACCTATATACTATCTATCATCTATCTATCCATCTATCATCTCTCTATGATATCTGTCACCTATGATCTATCATCTATCACCTGGCACCTACCCATTATCTATTCTCTATCAATCAACTATCTATCATCTATCTAGCAATGATATCTGTCATCTATGATCTATCACATCTCTATCATCCATCACCTATCTATCACCTACCCATTAGCTATCTATCTGTCTATCTATCAATCATCTACTTGTCTGTAATGGCTTTCATACGAATTCTGAAAGTCCCTGGAAAAGTGACCCCTACAAAGAGTTGTAGACGGATACAAATTTTATCAGGAAATTTTAATTTAAATCACTTCTCTAGAAAATCCAATTTAATAGAATTTCCCTACAAAATGTTCACTCTTCTTATTTGACATTTAATACTTAGTTTTTTACAACACAACAGAGGTAGATGTAATTTCTATTAAACAAAACAAAACAAAACTCCAGCATTCTGAAGTTTAATTCCAGGATTTAAAATAAATGTTTCGGGTAGATGTAAAATCAAACGCTCATTTATCAGGTACCTAGTACAGGCCTGGCATTGGTAATTACAAGGTGAGTCCCTTACCTAAACAGCATTTAAAATGTCCCTAATATATAGGAAGAGTTATCTCTTATAAATATTTTTTAAGCTACCTCAATACAAAATGGATAAATTTATGGCATGAAAAAACTTCACAAAAAGGATTTACAACTAGTAAACACACCTAAAAACATCACATATGAGTAAATAATTGAAATGAAAACATTAAGATACTTTGGGTATCTATCATGTTATAATAATAAATAATAATGAAAAAAATCACAAAAAAAACAAAAAAAATCATAATCCTGCACAATATTCAAAAGGGTTCGATGAAACTGGTGCCGGCTTGCATGGCTGGCAGACATGTAAACAGTCGGAACTAGTATAAGCCTGATTGGATGCTCTTGATCCAATGGTCTTACGTTTCGAAACCTATTATAAGGAAATAATCAGAGGTGAAGATATAGATTTATATTCAAGGGTGATATTGGAGTATACTTTCTAATCGTGAAAAAAAGGAAACAAGCCACTATTCAACAATAGGCACTAAAGAAACCACGGCACTGTTACAGAATATCACACAGCCATTACAACTTAGGGTTCTAAGAATATCTTATGACCTGAGAAATGTTCACAGAATTAAGAGTGAAAAAAGCAGGACATAAAATGGTATAGAAATATCCATGACACCTTGCAAAAGAAATAAACGTGCCTAAAACAAGACTGGCAGGATATATATAAAGATTTTAATAGTGGTTTGTTTCTGGGAGGTGGAATTATTGGAAATTCTTTTCTTCTTTACATTTTGAATGTTTTCCAAATTCTGCAAAAGTAACATGCATCACAATATAATTTAAAAATCATGTTAAAATCTTATAAATCCTCCCTCATCCAAAACAAATAACAAACTCAGAAAATAAATAGAAAGGGAGAGGTCTTAGAAAATATAACACTTTGAAAGAGATAGCTCCACAAAACGGGTTATTTCCTCAACAGATGTTTGTCTGCCTCTGTGTGAGGGAAACAAAGTTCGAAGTGTGCAAGTCTGGAACTTTCAAAGGATGATAGAGACCAAAGTCTGTGAGCTGTGGTGTGTGAAGGGCGAGGAGGGTGCTGGCTGAGCATCTTTAATGGGTCAAGTTTACAAAGGACAGGTGGATGCAGTCCCCAAAGATACCACATCCCAAGGTCCCCCTGCCTTCTGAACTGCAGGGAGAAAATCCACCTCTCTGTGCCCCCCAGAAGGGAGAGTGACAGCAGGTCTCATCTCTTAGCCTAACTGGAGAGACAGAGAAATGAGACACAAAGATCACTTCAGGCTCAGGCATGTTCCCAAGTCCACCAGTTCTGAGGGCTTTGTGGCTTCCCTCTAATTTGGTGACACACTTTATCTGCTCCTTCCTGGGTCCCTGGATGTGACTTAGTGCTGAGTCTCTGTTATCTCAGAAACAGAGTCTCCTTCACCTCGAGGAAAGGAACAGGCCAGAGTTTGTCAACTATAATCCCTAATGCCAAAGGTGGGATCAAGTTTTATGATGGCTGACATGTTTGAAATCTAGGGGGAGTTCTTTCAAACAAAGAGAATAAACAAGTCTACAAACAACAAATGCTGGAGAGGGTGTGGAGAAAAGGGAACCCTTCCCACCATTCCCTGCTGGTGGGAATGTAAACTGGTGCAGCCACTATGGAGGACAGTACGGAGGCTCCTTAAAAAACTAAAAATAGAGTTGCCATATGATCCTGCAATCTCACTCCTGGGCATATATCTGGAGAAAACCATGATTTGAAAAGATACATGCCCCGCAATGTTCACTGCAGCACTATTTACAATAGCCAAGACATGGAAGCAACTTAAATGTCCATCAACAGAGGACCAGATAAAGAAGATGTGGTACATATATACAATGGAATACTCCTTGACATAAAAAAAGAATGAAATAATACCATTTGCAGCAAAATGAATGGACCTAGGGATTATCATACGAAGAGAAGTAAGTCCGAGAAAGGTAAATATATCATATGATATCACTTATATGTGGAATCTAAAAAATGATACAAATGAACTTATTTACAAAACAGAAACAGACTTACAGACATAAAAAACAAACTTATGGTTCCCAAAGGGGAAAGGTGGGGAGGGGAGGGATCAATTAGTTGTTTTTTTTTTTTTTTTGGTACGCGGGCCTGTCACTGTTGTGGCCTCTCCCGTGGCGGAACACAGGCTCCGGACGCGCAGGCCCAGTGGCCATGGCTCACAGGCCCAGCCGCTCCGCGGCACGTGGGATCCTCCCGGACCAGGGCACGAACCCGTGTCTCCTACATCGGCAGGCGGACTCTCAACCACTGCGCCACCAGGGAAGCCCCAATTAGTTTTTGATTAACAGATACACACACTACATATAAAATAGATAACTAATAAGGACCTTCTATATAGCACAGGGAACTCTACTCAATATTCTCTAATAACCTATAAGAGAAGAGAATGTAAAAAGGAATATATATATATATATATATAAAACTGAACCACTTTACTGTACCCCTGAAACTAACACAACATTGCAAATCAACTCTACTACTCCGATATAAAAGAAAAATTTAAAAAAGGAAAGAGAATGGAAAATTATGAGTCCTAAATGAAGTATGAAATTGGTATTGAGAATAAAAAAATAAACCACCATATGTCAAAAATTTTAGAGCCTTGTCAGGTGTGTTTATATTTTTACATGCTGCATTATCATGTAAATTCCCAACAGGAAAGAAATTTCATTTTGACTAAGTGTCTGTGAAAGTGGCTTCCTCCGCTCGTAAATGTACGCTCATGAGGGCTGGGTGAATTTTCCACAGACCAGCCTGTTTCTCCTACTCCCTCCTGCAGCAGGATGGGGGAGGGCACTCCTGGGGGGTCATCCCCTCACGGGACAGTGGTGACCTTGCCTGGGCAGAAGGGAGTGGGGACCACGGAAGCGCCTGCTTATGAAACTAAACTCCGTTTCCCTCACTCAGCTTCCCCTGTCCTGGTCCACTCTCTTTTTTTTTTTTTTAAACATCTTTATTGGAGTATAATTGCTTTACAATGGTGTGTTAGTTTCTGCTTTACAACAAAGTGAATCAGCTATACATATACATATGTTCCCATATCTCTTCCCTCTTGCGTCTCCCTCCCACCCTCCGTATCCCACCCCTCTAGGTGGTCACAAAGCACCGAGCTGATCTCCCTGTGCTATGCGGCTGCTTCCCACTAGCTAGCCATTTTACATTTGGTAGTGTGTATATGTCCATGCCACTCTCTCACTTCGTCCCAGCTTACCCTTCCCCCTCCCCGTGTCCTCGAGTCCATTCTCTAGTAGGTCTGGGAGCAGAATCCTTCTCTACCTTTTTAACGAGACAGAGGAACAGGCCACACTCTACGTGTTGTCAGGGTATATCCTGGGCATAAAGGCTTTGTTTTTGGTCAGCGTGTATGTGTGTGTGGCCAGGGTAGGTGGGGATGTGTAAGTAACACCTCCCTCTCCCGAGTTTAGAATTAATTGAGAGATTGACAGAGAGGCCACAGGTGGTTGTGTCAAAAGTATTCCTGATAGAAGAGCAGGTCGTTTGGCTGTAGCTACGAGGGGCCTTCTCTTACCTTAGCCCAGACTTGAAAGAGTATCTGTGTCCCGTATACACTACGCAGTCGCAGGCAGGCCTCTCGTGGTGTAGCCGAGATCAGGCCTCTGCAAGCCAGAACCAGGAAGTGTTACCTTCTCACACAAAAGATTCCCTCTCACCAGTTCACCTCTGAACAGAATAGCGCCTTTTTCCACGGGGAGAAGTCAGACGGCATATAGGGAGCAAGGCGTGCAGTGAGGTTCTCTCAGAGATCCTTTTCCATTGAAATAACAAGCCAGAAAAGGGGTGTCTTCTCCTAAGAAAAGCATCACCTCACCTCATCCATCCTCCACGACTATATATAAGGGAGATCACTAAGAAGGACCTGCTGTACAGCACAGGGGACTCTACTTAGTGCTCTGTAATGGCCTCTATGGAAAAGAATCTTTAAAAAAACAAAAAAGAGGGGATATATGTATGTGCACAACTGAGTCACTTTGCTGTACACCTGACACTAACACAACACTGTGAATCAGCTCTACTCCAACAAAAATTTAAAAAAAAAAAAAAAAAATCTCATCAAACTTTGCCAGATGGGACAGAATAGACAGGAACAGAGTTCTACCAGCTGCTATAAAACGAGCCCCAACCCCCAGAGCAGGCTTTGGACTGGAACGGTAGTCTCTCTCACATGCAGCTCTAGAAAGACTTGGGGTACAGACGTCTTCTGTGGTAAACTGGATGAAACTGGCTGGAATTATGTGGACAGCACCAAGGATGAGACATAGCACAGAGAGAAGACATCACGGGGGGCAGGGGCGGACAGAACATTCTATGCTAAATGTGACCGCGGGGCAGATATGAATTAGCCCTTTGTGAGTTCAGACCATGTGAGAGACACCGGTAGCTCTTGAGTCATATTGTTAAAATCAGGTTTTGGTCCCAAAAGGCTAAAGATCAGGCCCTGAACCAAGTCCGCGGTTAAAATGCACGATCCGGTCCCATAGTCCAGAAGCTAGCCCGTTAGCCAACTCTGCCGTGCCCCCTTCTCCAAAGTGGGCTGTGGACTGTCTTCCTGGGAGGTCTAACAAGCGTTGCTCCCGCCTGCCTCTATTTGTTATTTTTACTTAGTGCCAGGAAAAGATAAATGATCATCCATTGTAAACTCTGAACTGATTTCTCTAAAAATTCTTCTTAAAATCTCTGGAAGAAGCTATCTACAGTTAAAAATTGGATTTGCCAGAAAGAGCTGTCAATTCAAAGTTACTGATGGATCCAAGCATTTAAAAGTCTCCACTAGTTCACTGCTGAGGCTTTCAAGGCTCATCAGCACACATATACCTCTCTAATTGGCTCACTATTTACTGGGAATTTATTCTGGATGGAATTATAGAGATACAGTTTTCTAAATGTCCATTTTATTGCAACTGTTCTTCTGGCTGCAGACTGACCTAGGATCCAATTACTGAGATAACTGGTAAGAAAATTAGCTGGAGATACAGCATATAGTCAGGGGTGAACTACTAATAAAATTCTTCATAAAATGTCACACAATGATATTATTACCTTGTGTATGTGAACTATTTTATAACTACAATTCAACATATGTCTTTTTTCCTTAACAGCATCATGTACAGTTTTTAAACATAAGGCAACATAACGTAATTCTGGATAAACTAATCAGTTATCTTCGTGGATAATTTAATCAGCAATCATTTAAAAAATTCCAAATCCCTCACGTATAATCCCTATTTCTTTGACATCATCCCGCACAGATTAACACCTTAGGATCTAAAATGTGGTTTGGGCACTTCTCTGGTGGCGCAGTGGTTAAGAATCCGCCTGCCAATGAAGGGGACACGGGTTCGAGCCCTGGTCCGGGAAGATCCCACATGCCGTGTGGAGCAACTAAGCCCGCGAGCCACAACTACTGAGGCCGCACGCCACAACTACTGAAGCCACGTGCCTAGAGCCCGTGCTCCACAGCAAGAGAAGCCACCGCAGTGAGAAGCCCGCGCACCACAACGCAGAACGGCCCCCGCTCGCCGCAGCTAGAGAAAGCCCGCGCGCAGCAACGAAGAGCCAACGCGGCCCCAAATAAATGAACAAATAAAATGTGGTTTGATTGCTCATCCATTCATGCACCCACTCCTTTGTTGAACATTATATGCCAGAGACTTGGTTCAGTCCCGGAGACACAAAAGTAAAAATGAACACTGTCTAGACTCTCATGGAGGCCACAGCCAACTGGGCTGTGTGTCTGACGGGACACTTAGTGCGATGTGATGCATGTATAGTGGATACAGGTTCAAGGTCCGTAGGTCATGGGTGGTGGGTGAGGTTGGGAAACTTCACCGAAAAGGTGATGGTTCAGGTGACTCAAGCTCAGCAGCAACGGAGTGGAGCAAGTGAACACCATGCGGAGTCAGAAAGCAGGGCGAGGCCTGGAGAGCACAGGAGACCAGCTTCCGGAGGGAGTTACTGCAGCCCAGACACTGGCAGGTGATGGTAGAGCGTGCAGGATGGAGATGCTTGCAGAGAGGGCCAGGCACCTCGGATGCCAAGTCAAGGGCAGCAAACGCATCCCTGGGTGCCAGGCACCCCGCGCGGAATCTTCAGCAGAGAAGTCGCGTGGTCCAGTTTGCATTTTGGAAGGGATCCTCTGGAGGTAGGAAGGAGGGTGGCCACACGGGAGAAACGTGGGGACTGGAACAGGGAAACCCCCCTTTGCAATGGAACGTGGAGCCCTTAGCCAGCCTGTTCCTTGGCTGGGGCCGGGAGGGGGTGGAGTCTGGGTTGCAGTAAATGAGGACCGAATAGGAAATAAGGAAGTGGAGGCAACAAAAACAGCCTAGGCTCTCAAGAGGTAAAGGGAAGGAGAGAGAGACCAGTGACTGAAAAAGGCTACCTGTGTGAAGCAATTCGGGGACTTGTTTGTTTATTTTTAAGATGGGAGACATTTATGTACGGACGCAAAGAGAACGCATCTTCCCTTTCATCTTTCTAACAAGTATCTAAAGGCGTATCACATCCATTTTATAAAGCTGGTTTTCAGAGAGGCTACATACCGGCGAAGAAACTTCCTGCATTTTAAAAAGGCACACGCTAGTCTACAACGGTTGGGTTTTTCTTCTCTTGTTTAAAAAAAAAAAAAAAACTCAGAAGATAAAAACACAAGCATTTCAAGAAACGGTTCCATTTGCCTCGTAGGCTCTTGTGTCTGAAACGTAGGGAGAGCCACACAAGGACAGCGGAGCTGGTGGAGGACAGCGACGGGCCAGCCCTGGAGAGGTCCGGGCTCAAGAAGAAACAGAGTTCCCGGTGCAGAGCCCACTGGTTTACTGTAGCATCACAGCTAATTGATGCACTTGCCTTTTATGGCCGCTATCCATCCCGCCACTGCCTGCTTCTCGGGAGTCATTAGCCAAGAGGGAGACCTGCGAGTTGGCCGTGAGCCTGCCCGAGGTTGGAACAAGAGCAAAAACGGAGGCAAGCCCCCAGCGCAGAGCCCAAGCCTTCCCCTCGCATCCAAGGTGGGGAGTTTTAACACCACTCTTTTGGTGTCACTAAAACGTTCTATCCTTTTATTTACTACCTGTCTGTTCTTGCAGATTTCACAGCTTTCTCTCAATATCCTCAAATTAAGTGAAAACGCATCAAGAGGACCATGAGGGACAGAGGCCGATTGGATCACATGATGTTCTGGAGCTGCTGCCACTACAGTACAGAGATCAGAACGTTCTAGACCAAAGACAGAGCCTGGAAATGCACCTCTTCTAAAGAAAATCTCATACACATAGTCTACTGAACCAACAACAGATCAAACAGCCAGGTAATTAGGAAATGGTTCTTTGCACTTCAAAGGAACCCATCACAGGATGCTTCTATGTAAAGAATGACCATAGCACACTTAAAATACGCGTTTATTTACCAGAAATTAATGCCAATGTATTAATGCCAAATTTCTCGACAATATTTTGAGAACTTTCATCTGTTTTCTCCTTGAATACATCACATGTTTATAGCAGAGCGGTCAAGAACATGGGCTTCTAGCCAAAGAGATTTGGGGTGGGATCCAGGCTCTGTCACTTACTACTATATAACCTAGGACAAAGCAATCTTCTTCTAAACCCCTCCATAATGTACCTGCCTCTTACGATGTTTATAAAAAATAGAAATTATAAAAAACATTTAGCACAGACTGGCTTTGTCGTTCACATTCAATAATTGAGGTGCTGTTTTTGTTATGCAAGTTACGGCAGGATAGTGTTTGGGGATATTTACCTCTCTTTCTTCCATATTAAAGCAGACAACTTTACTTCCCCTTCTCCTTCCTCTGTCTTCCTCACCAGGCTCTTCCTGAGGCAGCAAAGGCCTTCCAGGTTCCCTGCCCTCAGGGGATGGTTGCTACCAGCAGAAATGCCAAGAGAAATACCATAAGCTAATTCATGCTTTAGAGTTTCTGAAGCGGACAGACAGCATACAATATTTGTAACACCACCTGCGGAACAGGGGATGCTCCTAGCCCTTTCCTCCAGCTCCAGAGGAAGTGAAAATTCCATGGGCTGGAGAGCGGCGGGTGGGGAAGCAGCAGAGAACGGAGTCATGGCTCCGCAGGCCGTGGGATGTGGGAGGCGCAGGCACTCAGCTGTGTGTGGATTTAGGCAGAAGGGGTGAGACAGTCACACAGAGCCGCCCAGATCGGCCCCTTCACCCTGCTCCGAAGCCAGCCTCCGGGACATGACGGGTCCACAGTGAAGGCCACGCCAGCACAAGGACATCTCAGGGCGTCCTTCCAGGGCAGCGGACGTCCAGGAACAGAAGTCTCCTCCCAAGCCCACCCTCCCCAACGCCCAGGAAATGCCTCAGAACTTCAAGGTCACCCTGGAAGTGTGAGACTCCTGAGGAGACAGAGTCGATTCTGAACGGACTGTGTTCCTGTTCCAGACAAAGTGGAGACATTATGTCCAGTTACTAAAAAAGTAATAATAACGAAGTGACATGTTTGCAGGCTTAGCCCGAGCTGTGGCCTGTGAGATTCTCTCCAGTGACAAAAGAAATATTGAGTCGATTCCTGGCGGCTTGAGTGAGTGTGGGTTGGCCGGCCGGCTGAGAGAATCAACCGTGGGACCCAGAAGCACAGTCACATGCGAGGAAGTGGCCACTCCTGCTCCTTTAAGCCAACTTCCAGGGCCTGGATGCCTTAGTTCCCTCTGCACTCCTCTCCTCCCCTCTCTCCTCCCCAGGTCTTCAGTATAAAAATCCTACACTCACTCAGTCTTTATGCACCTTACCCAGGAACCTTCCTGACTACTGGTGAAACAGGAGGGGAGGGGGCAGGGCACAACCTTTAAAAGAATGACATGGCCATAGTACATGACAAAAGCTAGTGAGAATACAGCCACTATGGAGAACAGTATGGAGGTTCCTTAAATCACTAAAAGTAGAACTACCATAGGACCCAGCAATCCCACTACTGGGCATATACCCTGAGAAAACCATCATTCAGAAAGAGTCATGGGGTTTCCCTGGTGGCGCAGTGGTTGAGAGTCCGCCTGCCGATGCAGGGGACACGGGATTGTGCCCCGGTCCGGGAAGATCCCACATGCCGCGGAGCGGCTGGGCCCGTGAGCCATGGCCGCTGAGCCTGCGCATCTGGAGCCTGTGCTCCGCAACGGGAGAGGCCACAGCAGTGGGAGGCCCGCGTACCGCAAAAAAAAAAAAGAGTCATGTACCACAATGTTCATTGCAGCTCTATTTACAATAGCCAGGACATGGAAGCAACCTAAGTGTCCATCGACAGATGAATGGATAAAGAAGATGTGGCACGTATATACAATGGAATATTACTCAGCCATAAAAAGAAATGAAATTGAGTTATTTGTAGTGAGGTAGATGGACCTAGAGTCTGTCATACAGAGTGAAGTAAATCAGAAAGTGAAAAACAAATACCTTATGCTAACACATATATATGGAATCTAAAAAAATAGGTTCTGAAGAACCTAGGGGCAGGACAGGAATAAAGACGCAGACATAGAGAATGGACCTGAGGACACAGGGAGGGGGAAGGGTAAGCTGGGACGAAGTGTGAGAGTGGCATGGACATATATACACTACCAAATGCAAACTAGATAGCTAGTGGGAAGCAGCCACATAGCACAGGGAGATCAGCTCGGTGCTTGGTGACCACCTAGAGGGGTGGGATAGGGAGGGTGGGAGGGAGGAAGACACAAGAGGGAGGAGATATGGGGATATATGTATATGTATAGCTGATTCACTTTGTTATAAAGTAGAAATGAACACACCATTGTAAAGCAATTACACTCCAATAAAGATGTTAAAAAAAAAAAAAAACTAGTGAGAATCAGCTAGGTCCAAGATGATGGAAGATTTGACTTCCAGTGGCCCTTGAGTCTCATTATATGCTCACGGTAATACATTAGCTAAATGATACACCTACCAGCGCCATGACAGTTCCGAGGCTGACCATAAAAGGCCAAAAAGTGGGCAGTGGCCCAATTCCTGGAAATCCCTGCCCCTTCCCCAGAGTAACTGGTATAACCCTCCCACTCATTAGCCTATGAAATTACCAGCCCATAAAAACTAACCACGCCGCATTTCGAAGCCTCTAGCCTCTCGCCTTCCGAGATGGCAGGCACTCTGTGGAGTGTGTTTCTCTCTAAATAAATCTGATTCTTACCCATTTCTTCGTCTCTGAATTCTTTCGCAATGAAGAAAGACGCTTAAATTCACCGGCGACCCTGGTAGAATGAGCTCCATTCTCCCCAGGGCTCCTGAAGCCCCTCAGACATGCTGCTCATTTATCAGGACTCATCACGACACCGACAGCTCCGACGGCTCACATTTCCTGGGACTCACCTTATGTCGGACACTGTCCTGAGCGCTTTATATACACATCAGTCAACTGACACACTCATCCTCCTGAGGGAGCTGCTATGAGAGCTCCTTTGACGGGCGAGGCAATAGGCACAGAGCGGTGGAGTCAGTCCCCTGAGGTCACACAGCTAGGTCAGGGGACTGCAAGCCCAGGCAGCCTGAGACCAGAGCCCGCTGTTCACCTCCAGGTGCATCAACGTCCCACCTGCACTTCGAGCTCTGTTCTCCTCGACTTTCCCCATCCTGTCTCTCCCAGGGACTTGTGAGCTCCTTTGTTGATCTGTGTTGATTCACTCAACACACAGGAATTATTGAGTTCTAGTAGGTCCCAAACACTGTCCTCCGAGGGAAGACCTCCCTTGTCATCCCTACGATGCCACAGGCTGACCCCAGGCCTTAAAGCCCACGACACTTGTCCTCAATCTTGACCTCAGCCCAGGAGTCACCTGGGCATCTTTAACAGATGCTGACAGTGAGTCCGCACCCAAGAGCTATGATTTATTTGGCGGGGTGTGTCTCAGGCACGTGGGGTTTAAAGCCTCTCCTCTAGAAATCCAATCTGGAAAATACTTCATAAACTGAAATATTCTTTGACATCCACATAAAATTATTTCCTGAGGAGGAAGGGTTCCCTTTTTTGAAAGATCTCACCCCTTAAGAGGACAGACAGGCGCTGTGCTGAAATCAGGAGTGCCGAGGCTGAGAGCAGGAGTCTGCGGACCAAGGGAGGGTCCAGAGTCCGCCC
The DNA here is from genome assembly GCF_026419965.1 of Kogia breviceps. Classification (NCBI taxonomy): domain Eukaryota; kingdom Metazoa; phylum Chordata; class Mammalia; order Artiodactyla; family Physeteridae; genus Kogia; species Kogia breviceps. The sequence goes on from NC_081316.1 coordinate 119,336,501, forward strand.
CCCCGCGCGCGCAGCCTGGCCCCTCGTTTCGGATGGGGAGGCAGGACCTCCGAGCTGAAGCGAGACGGAGTTTGCTCTTCAGAGCCTTCCTGCCAGGACTCAGGAGGAGGAAGAAACAAGTTCACCACATGGCTGGCCTGGGATCTTCAGGAACAGGACCAAAGTTTGATTTGCAGGGAAAACTGGTGAAAGACTAAAGCATGTGACCCAGCAGACCGCCACCCCCCCCCCCAAGGCTCCTTCAGAGACCCCGGGGCTGTAGCAGCCCCCCTGCTGCGCCCTGCATCCCCGGCCCCCAGCTAGACTCCTTGAGCTCTGGGCAGAAAGGGAGCGAGAATCATTCGGGAACATGTGCTGAGAGTGTCCTGCTTGGGTGACAGGGCCTCAGAAATCACTCCTTCCAGGTGCCTGCTCTCACTGGGGAACCGGGTTCCCTGGAATCAGGGTGAAGATCAGGTGTGGGCGCACGGTGCTGCAGGACGAAACAGGAGGATGAACCAGGAAAGTGAGAGAGGGACCAGCAAGGAGATAATTGAACCCAACCGCCACTGATTACTTTTCGAACTTGCCCTTTTCATCACCTGACAACGTGATTTTTTCCCTCTCCCGACCAGAGCACAGTATCCATGGTGACAGGGGTGAGACTTGTCCCCCTGCCGCCCCAGTGCCTAGAAGAGTACCAGGCATAGGGTGGGTGCTAATAAATAGTTGCTAAGTTAAGTAAATGAAATATTAATTTCATTTAGCACCATACATTTAGCTCACGTTGACTCGTTTCATCCTTATAATAACCCTGAAAGGTAGACATGACTAAGGCCATTTAGAGACGAGGAAACATGCTTAGAAAGCTAGGTGAATCCCCCCCAAATCCAAAACACACAGGACTACGTAGCAGAGGAGGGATTCCATTCACTTTTTGTCGGTGCTCTTTCCACCAGCCCAATGCTGGGCCCCAGTGACATAAAGAAAAAGACCGACCAGGCAGAGGTGATGGTGGAGGAGGATGAGGAGGAGATAAAAGACAGCAGAAGGAAAGGGACCAAGTTCAACGTGAAAGGAGCAGCTGATGAGGGAAGTAAAGGAGGCCGTTCTTCTCAGGTGCCTCTGGTGAAAGAGACAAGAACGGTCTCAGAGGAAACACGAGTCAAGAAGGGTGAGCTTTCCGCTGCCCCGCTCGACCTGTTTGTCCTACACATCGCACGTAGTGAATTTGAAATAACAGTACTTTCACCCAGCTCACGTAAAAGCAACCACACCTCATGCCCACCTACGTACCTCTTCTCAAATTTTTCATGTGTTGACATTTGATGAATCTTAAAATAGCAACGGAGCATTCTACTGCAGCATCTCATTACGTCTCGGAGCCACGATAAACCAAAAATGAACACTCTCATTGTACAGATTAAATGCACACATACACACACTCACACTCACACACTCACACACTCACACTCACACACACACACACCCAAGGTCGGACAAAGGCTAAAGGGCTTAACAAGGCAGATCCTGGGTCAGGAACAGAGTAATTGTCACCCCACTGTGTTCGGGATCTCCCGGGCAGACGCGCTGCCTCCTTTATTCTTCCAGATTGCCACAGCCACAGTTGAGTCCCGCTGGAGAAACACTTTGAAGCAATGACATCTATGCAATCAAAAGGGGTCCAGCTTGAAGAAGGAAGGGTTCAGGGTGGTTCTTTATGCTTCTAGAGATCAGTGCATGTGGTCTGCATCCAAAGGTCTCCCGAAGAACAGTCATGGGGCTTGTCAGAAAGCATAAAATCACATGTTGGTTGGTGAGCGAGGGTAGCTGTCAGACCGACATGAAGGAAGAGCCAGGCCCTGATACAGGGCAAAGGGGATGGAAAGACTGGCTCTTCCCCTAGAGAAGTCAAGCAAAATTTCTCCCCTATGGTATCAAGTAGATGCCTACCCAGGTTACTTTACCCTGAGCCATCCCCACGAAGGCAAGGGAATGGATTGTGAATTCTCGGAGAACACAGTACAGGCTGTATTTGCCATTATGACTTCCACGCAGACTATTCGGGTGGATAGCAGTTCACTAATTCAATGACTATTAAGAAATAATATGTATGTTCTAATGTTAATACATGTTAATAATACCCACATAATAAACACCATTTACAACTATGTTCTAATGTTAATCACCTCGACAAGGGTGGAAACAACTAAATAAAACCCAAACAAATCATCTCTTGTTAATAAAAAGGCATACATTGACTACCATGCTCTAAAAGCAAACACAGGGCTTCCCCGGTGGCGCAGTGGTTGGGAGTCCGCCTGCCGATGCGGGGGACGCGGGTTCGTGCACCGGTCCGGGAGGATCCCACGTGCCGCGGAGCGGCTGGGCCCGTGAGCCGTGGCCGCTGAGCCTGCGCGTCCGGAGCCCGTGCTCCGCAGCGGGAGAGGCCACAGCGTACCGGAAAAAAATAAAATAAAAAATAAAAATAAAAGCCAACACAGTATAGCAGCTATGGGAAAATGGCTTTGATCCTCCCTGGACAGATATTATGTCCATTATTTTCTCCTCTGTGAAATGTAATTTTGATAGTATGAAAATGTGGTAATGGTACTCAGGAAGATCACTCCCTAGAGAAGCACCTGTGTGATGAATTGTCACAGAGAATCTGCAGAGAAGAGCCTACCTGGGAAACTGGACCAGGGAAGGAGGGATGTTTTCTGGGATCAAGAGCTGATGTTATCTTTGCTTCTAAATTAAGCTAGAAATGTGAGTGTCCCTTGGTCCAAACTGCGAGTCAGGCACAGACAGAAGGTGGCTGCAAATCTGTTGGAGCAACAAATGAGAGCCTCAGGGCCCAGACGCCAGGGTCCATCAGGAAGACGGAGCACCTAAAGCTGGCTGAGAGCCTCCCAAGAAGCCCATATCGGCCAAAAGAGAGGACCAGTTGGTGAGTATGAGTCTGGAAAACCCAACAGGTCAAGGAAGAGTTTGGAAGGATTAACTCAGGACAGTTGAAACCTAGGGAAGGAGCCTTGGGTGGAAGACACGGGTGTGATTTTTGGTTTGCTGTGTCCGCTTTGTCGTTGTTCACATTTCGAGCTGTGCCGTCCGTGACGATGAGATGCTCTGTAGTCTGCATTGGACCATGTGGATGTTGCGTACCTGAAATAGGGACAGTGTGTCCAAAGAACTGAATTCATAATTTTAATTCATTTAAATTTAGAGGCACCCATGTCTCAAAGCCACTGTATTCGCACATGTAGGGGCTCAAGAGCCAGCATAGTATCCAAGAAATTCAGGACAACTAGGGGTTTAGAGATAAACACGGACCCAAAACAAATAGACACAAACAATTCCTAGAAGAGTCTAATACTCCTAACAAATCCAGCAGTGATACCAATCCAAGTCATCCTCAGTTTAGAGATCTAAAAATGTTGTTTTCTTAGAAACACCCAAGACAAAGGATGAAACACAGTGTATGACCCATATACTACAAAAGTCAAGCCAGTCTAAGATCGAAAGTTGAGTTACCTTTATAAATGTGAACTCATTCACTAAAATCAGCATGTTTATGTGATACAGCTACCATGTACTAGACAGAGTATGAGGCCATGATAGGGTTATATGTCTTCATGTTATAATAGCAAAGGTCTTAGGAGGCAAGGGAAGTAGGAAAAGTAAAAGTATTGACTGGAGCATGGCTTCAGGGAGACACACTGCATTATACAAGGTAGTTTCTCTGGAAAATGAGATGGGGCCATAGGAAGGAGTGAGTAGAACGCTTTCATTCAGTATAAGCTTTTCACTTTTTTCCACAGCATCTCAATAACACGTTTTACTTTATAATTAAAAACACAAATAAAGATAAGCATCAATGAGGTTAAGAATCACCACAAAGATAAAATGGTTCTGGGAGCACACATTTGAGATGGATGGATGACTAAGAAAGAAAACAGAAGCCTCTGGTAGAACTTCTCTGAAAGAGCGATTTGAAGTCGCGGGAGGCACAGGGCACGAGCCTCAGGGATAACAGAGAGTAAGAAGGTGACAAGAGGGACAGAGAAAAGCAGGGCAGGTGACTGACGGCACATGGCCCATTGTGGATGAGCAGGAAGAAGACGGAAAGAGCAAGTGGAAGCGCTGGCCCTGCACGTGGTGAGATACACATCGTTTTCAGAGACTGGAAGGGAGAAGGTGGATGGAGATAAATTTCTTGGCATGTGTATGTAGGTGAAAGGAATTAGAAGATGACTCCACTTGCTGAGACTGGAGGTCCTAGGAGGAAAGTGAAGGTGTGTGATGGTAAACTGAAGAGTGGGAAGGAGACCTGGCCCAGGATAAGAAAGAATTGTGAAGGCCGCACATTTGTAGTGGCACGAATCCAGAGTGCTAGGGGATTTTCTTCAGCTGCGATCAGTGATCTACATGTAGGTCAGATAATTTGACTGTCCTATTGAACCACTATGGTTAATGAAGCAAGAGGAGAAGGTTACAAAGGGAGAGAGGGATGTTGAGAAATAGTTGAGGTGATCAACCAATGGATCAGGCTAAGCAGGAAAAAGAAATGAGTCCAGGAGAGGCTGACGGATTGAAAATTAAATGTAAGAAACTTATGGTTACCAAAAGGGAAAGGGGGGACTTCCCTGGTGGCGCAGTGGCTAAGACTCCATGCTCCCACTGAAGGGGGCCCGGGTTCAACCCCTGGTCAGGGAACTAGATCCTACATGCATGCTGCAACTAAGAGTTCAAATGCCGCAGCTAAGGAACCTGTGAGCCGCAACTAAGGAGCCTGCCTGCCACAACTAAGACCCGGCACAACCAAATTAATGAGTTAATTAATTTAATTAAATTTAAAAAATTTTAAAAAAGGAAAGGGGAAGGTGGGGAGGGATAAATTAGGAGTTTGGGATTTATATATACACACTACTATATATAAACTAGATAGTCAACAAGGACCTACTGTGCAGCACAGGGAGCTCTAGTCAATATTCTGTAACAGCCTATATGGGAAAAGAATCTGAAGAAGAATGGATATATGTATATGTATAACTGAATCACCTTGCTGTACACCTGAAACTAACACAACATTGTCAATCAACTCTACTCTGATATAAAATAAGAAATTATAAAAGGAAACGAAACATAAGAAAAATAAGGAAAATTTGATGGTGAAGATGAAACAGAGGGTGTAGCTGTGAAAACCTTTGTTAAGATCGCGGAAACATCCATGTTGGTGCCTTAGAGAACCATCCGGTGGAACCACGGGGCTTCCATGAAGCTTGCAGGTGCTGCTCCTTGTCAAAAGCCCAAGGTTGACAGAGCCTTGTCTAAAAGAGATTTTTGAGCATTACTTTTGTCCATAGAACGCACCCAACAATGTTCACAGGGACCCACACGTTTTCAAAAGAGTTGTATTGACAGGACTCCTGCCAGGTTGGGTTGTAAAGGACAGAGATGGGGGCTTCCCTGGTGGCGCAGTGGTTGAGCGTCCGCCTGCCGATGCAGGGGACGTGAGCCATGGCCGCTGAGCCTGCGCGTCCGGAGCCTGTGCTCCACAACGGGAGAGGCCACAACAGTGGAAGGCCCGCGTACTGGAAAAAAAAAAAAAAAAAAGGACAGAGACGGTACAAAATGAAAGAGGTCTTTGGATGCCTAAACATCTACAGGCAAGAAGTAGGCAGGAAAAAAATACTCAGCTGCAAACATAAGCTACCTTTATTGAAAAAAGAAGGACAACTCAGAAGATAAGACCAAGAGCCTCAAGGGCAGAGCCAAGAACCACAGAGAAAGATTCCTAGGCCATGGGTACAAATCAAGGATCTGTCAACATGTACTCTGCTAAATTTCAGAATCGCTGTGAACCAGCAACTCCTATGCATATCCTGATTGAAAAGGGCAAGCCAAGACAAGTGCACCATGCCTGACCCAATATGTGGAATGTATGTGAGCGTCTGTGTGCGTATGGCTGGCGGGGAGCAGATAGCTCTCTCGCTAGTTCACAGGTCTTCAGGTTGAGAGAAGCGTTTACTCAAGGAGTTAAACACAAAGAAACACACCAGAGGATCATCGTCCCCACATGTATCTGTCTGATGTGATGTGTCTGTCTGATGAGATTCTGGGTTTCCAGCTGATGCTGTAATTGGGTGACACTGTTCAGTGCTTTGCGGTGAGTATATTTTACATCTTGGAGGGATGTGCATCATTAAAGGGCCAGAGGGTGAACTGTGTAGCAAACCTCTGAAATGTCCCCAACCATTCTTGCCTCCTGGTAATTATGCCCTTAGATAGAACCCTCCCAAACTGAATTACGGCTGGCCGTGGGTCCAGTGGGGTGCAGCAGAGGTGACAGTGCGTGACGCCTGAGGCTAGATCATAAAAGACGCTGCAGTTTCCACCATGATCTCTCTCTTGGATGGTTGCCACGTTGCGAGGGCACATAAACAGCCTTGCAGAGAGCTCCACATGGTAAGGCCATCAGTTCTCCTGCCCAGAGCCACCAGCAACCTTTCAGATCCCTAGTGAGCAGATCCACCAGGCCCAGTTGAGCCTTTGTGATTCCTACTCTAACCAATATCATGACTACAACCTCTTGAGAGACTCTGAGCCACAGCCACCCAGCTAAGCCATTTCTAAGCGCCTCTCTCACAGAAATTGACTGAAATGATCAATGTTTACTGTCACTTTAAGATGATAACTTTCATAGTAATTATTATTCAGCGATAGATAATGAATGATAAAAGTGAAATGGATGTTGTGCCTTGGAGTTGAAGACAATATGGCAAAGTCAAGAGTGTGGCATGGTTTCCACGTGGATGTTGAGGTCTCTTGGATGGCGGTATGACCTGGAATGGGAGATTACACTTGCCAGGTTCACAAATTCTTCAGTCAGTCTGGCTGGCTGGTCAAGAGGAGGTCAAGGTTAGTAAAAATGAGGATAAAAAGCATGGTGAAATAAACTTCAAACAATATTGACCCCCACCCTTTTATTTTACAAGGGCAAAAGGTTAATTCCAGTAATGAAATTTTGTGCCTCCTAATACTCACTTCAAGTTTTGTTCCTTCACAAATATAACAGCAATCATAAAGACAATAAGGATAAAAAGTCACACAAGCTCAACTTTTTAACACATCATGTACCCTTTTAGATCTGACATAGTTTCATATTTGTGGATATGCGAATGGAATAATCACCTAGTTATAGCATCAGCAACACTTGTATTTTCTGGCTTGAACTGATTACTCAGCTATAATCATTTACATAATACTATATGTTCTTCATAATTTTTATTTAAAGTAATTCCTTGAAGTAATGTAGAGTAGTTCGCTTAGCTCTCCTCATATTGCTGACTTTGACTTTTTTTTTTTTTTTTTTTTTTTTTTTTTTTTTGCAGTACGCGGGCCTCTCACTGTTGTGGCCTCTCCCGTTGCGGAGCACAGGCTCCGGACGCGCAGGCTCAGCGGCCACGGCTCACGGGCCCAGCCGCTCCGCGGCACGTGTGATCCTCCCGGACCGGGGCACGAACCCGCGTCCCCTGCATCGGCAGGCGGACTCTCAACCACAGCGCCACCAGGGAAGCCCTGACTTTTACTTTTTACCCAATTAAAAATCATGCTGTGTAGAGAGCACCCTCTTAATTTTGAGTTAATTCTTCATGAAAGTTTTTCTTGGGTGAAATTACTGGGTCAAAGGCCCTTGGCCATTTTAAACAGTAACAAAGCAAGTGTATTCCTCTCAGTCTAGGCTAAGAATGAACTATGAGATGCTATAGGGATGAACTAAAATGGGAGAGAAGAAAAAGAGAGCTGGGCATCAGAAAATAACTCCCTGCTAAACTGCTGTCCCACAGCTCAAAGGTAGAAACCATGTGACCTTTGTTGGACCAAAGCCATTAGTATCTCTACGCTCCGTACCCAGTGGGGGAACCTTCTTGTATCTCATCTCTATAAACTGTCTCCGCCCTTCCACTGCCCCTCCCGTCATCCGATTGGTCGGTATTAATCAGAACTTAAGCCACACCCTACAGGGTATCAGGGTACCAGTACTGGACACAGTTTAGAAGAAGGGAGCTTGCACTTAGCATCAGACAGGCGTCATGCTGCAGTGACACCTGTTATCTTCCTGCCTGTAAAGAAGAGGACATGAGCTGAGGAGGGTATAGCAGGTAGCCTCTTTTTCATGTTAAAGAACTAGTGAAGCCAGATGCAGACCTCAAAATTCATGTCTGTTCTTTCAGTGCCCATCAAGTTTGTGGGGCTTAATGCCTTATAATCAAAGCTAATCCACATCACTTATTGACTCCTTTCCAAATTAAAAAGAAAAATAAATGTTTCATGTCAAGTTTTTTTCTAGTGTTGATTTTTTAATGTTGGGTCAATTCTCCCATCTTTCTAGCGAGTATGATTTTAAGTATATGTTAGCACCTCTTATCTCATGCTTAGGACCAGAAAATTCCCGTCAGAGGTTACAAGCTGGTCTGTTGACGTGTAGATCTTAGTCTTTGGTCTCAGAAGATTAAACGCCCCTTCCCCCAACACTCCCTCCACTAAATAAGAAGAAGTCTTCTTCTCATTTTGTCCTTCAGACTAGAGGTGCCCAAAGAGTACTTTGAATGACTATTCAGACTGTGCAGAGGACGCTCCCCAATCCATGAAGTAGTTCACAGCTTGGCGTGTGACCTATGTCACATGTGAAGGACGTGGGGTGTGTGACCCACAGAGAGGAGCACGCAGCCGGCCCTCCCCCAGCCTGGTGAAGCCCCCTCTTGGGCTGTGCTACCCCCTCCAGTGTGCTTCCCACAGATTATGAGCTCATTTGTTCTACTGTAGTTATTTACTGTTTCCAGTGTTTTGAAAATAACAGATGTGTCCTTTATTGAAAGTGGTCTGGTTTTAAGCCCCTTAATTATTTTTCAGTTAGATCAGCTATTTTACATTAATTAAAAGACACACGCACGCACACACACGCACACACACACACACACACACTCTACCATGGCACGTGGGGCCTCAGTCTTGTGCTGTAAACTCTCAGAAAGGTGAAAATGCTGAGAAGAGTTACTGGTATCCTGGAATCATCTTCACAAACAGCTGTGATGGTCTGGAAGAGAACTTCCCACAGGCACGGATGCACCAGCTACAGCCAAGAAAAATGCTGCCGTGGATGCAGAAAATGCTATGGTTGGAAATAATACAAACCTAACAGCATCTCCTGGAAAATCCCAGGAACTTGTAGCCAGAGGACACAGACGTGGGGCACGTGCACGTGAACCCGAGGCAGGGCAAGGGGAAATGGTCGTGTGGTAAGGAGACTGAAGGATGCTCTCTCTCAAGTGTACCAGGCCGAAGCTGGCTTATCAGCAAAACCAAGAATATCTACTGAGTCTCTCTAAGCTGGGTGGTACCATCAGAATCAGAGGTCCTGTCTGTGCCATCAGCTTTGCTGTTGAGTGATGATTCAATCCAGGCACTGTGGCTCTTCCTTGCTTCTTCAACTGCTCTCAACCAATACTGATTCAGCTTCCACTATAGGGGTACAATCCTGAAGAAGGCAGGTATTTTTATTTGTTCCCCCTCAAAAAACCCACAAAACTGGATCAGTGTTTGGATATAAGGTTTCACTCCTACATTTTAATCGTGTTTAGAAGAGTCAGACGTAGACAGAGATGAAAGATGTGTCAAAGGGAGAGAGGCTATAAGTAGGACAGACACTGCACTACCTGCATTTTAACTGAAGCAGTAAAAAGAGTAATAACACATGTACTATACAGTTAGGTAGGTGTCCGCCCAATTAGTGTCTCTTACACCCCTGCCCCTTCACTAGGGGCTCCCCGGCGGGGAGGACCAGATAAGCTTGGTTCACTGTTACTTCCCCAAAACCTTGCCCTGTGTCTGGCACATCATACATATACACATTCCATCAGCATATATTTGTGGAATAAATAAATTTTGTATTGAATAAAATAACTTGAATACGGGTAGAAAAAGCAGCCCAAGGTGCTAAATTTTGTCTGGCCTGAGATTTTCTTCAATGTTTCTTCAGGCTATTTCTGTACCATCTGCACTAGTCGGAAAGAAAGGCCTAGGGACCCTCTCAGTATCATTTATTATATTTATGTTGCACCTATCACCTTGGTACTGTATCTAGGTCAGCAATTTCCTGAAGTGTGTTTCATAATATCCGGGAGCATCTCTCTGGGGCCATAATGTCTTAAAATACTCTCTAAATAAAATTAAGTTTCATACCACTTAATTTTTTAAAATAAACTTGGCCCGTGAAGGGAAAGCCTTATAACACCAAGAATATAACTCAAAAATACAATATTACCTGGGAAGGTGGCAACCAGAGACCTATGTTCATTCCAAGGTAATTACCAATTCATTTATTTGTTTATTTTTCCAACAAATATTTATTAAATACTTACTGTATGTCAGCCATTATACCGGGTTGCTGAGTTGTAATGATGTAGAGCCCTAGTCCTTGCCCTACTAAAGGAGCCTGTTTAAACGGCACTGTGACGGGAATACAACAGGGTACCAAATGCAAATATTCCCATCCAGCATTTCTTGGATGTCAACATAATTTATATAGAGTGTGTTATCCTATATTTCTTACCTTTTCCTGATGGCTCTATTCCTCATAATGGACAAAACCTAAGGAAGACTCTGATATAAGCAACCCTGTATCTCCTGAGTCTTAAAGAACTTGCCCTGACCCATGGATTCTGTTCTGGAGCAAAGACTCTGAACTTCAGGTAACCAGACCAGTCAACCTTTGGTTAGGTACCTGCAGCTTCTGACTCTCTGCATACCTCAGAATCAGGTACTTAAAAGCCCAACTAAACATCCCCATCCGTCAACCAAGTTCAACCTGAATACTTTTATTTCTTCCAAGCACACCTAGGTCAAAAATCTGGAAATATTTTTGATGCTTTAGGATATCAGAAAGAGCATAATCCTTGAAGCCATAAAGATGTGAATTCAAATCCCAGCTCTGCTACTGGTGTACACTGAGTAATGTGGCTAGATTTCTCCTCCCATAAAAGGATGGTAGTTCTAACCTCTTAGAAGTGTTATGAGAATTAAATGAGAACACACAGAAGGCTCTTAAAATAGCGCCAAAGACAGTGATGTTATTCAATAAATGTTCTTTCCTCCATTCGTATAATAATGTAAGCCATTATGATAATATTATGATCTTGACCTTACTCACTAAAAGTATGCAAACAATGGCATTCCATATATTTTAAGATGATCATCCACTTAAAAATCATGCCATGATAATAATCAAAAAATGACTTGCTTTAGTGAATGGTGCAAGATAACGGTGGGATTCTCTGGGCTGTGAATGCCTGGCCAGTGATACTACCAGAGTGCTACCTGCAGGTGTAGATCCTAACGGATCATTGCAGAGACAAGACGGTGATCTTACTGGTAGTGCAGAGGCTGTCATGACTGTCAGTCATATGTTTTATAGACATATGTATATATACAAATATATGCATATATACGTATATGCATATATATATATATTTAAACAGATAACAATTCTTTGACAAAATTGAAGTAAAATGCAATATTGCAAGAATATTATGCAGTAAGACACGCATTTCCATCATTAATCCAAATGGAGTCACCACTGTGATCGATCAGATTGCGAAACACTGATGGGTCACGTTTGTAATGGGCAGGGGGTTGTGGGACACTCGGATGTCACGCACTTGAATGGGATTGCTTCTGCTCTGTGTTCAGGACTTGGTAAGCTGCGCCTTGTGCTTTTTTTTTTTTTTCTTTTCAGGCTCTGTCTCTCCCTGCTTGATAATGCTGGTTATGACTTCCAGTTGCTGAACCATATGGCAAACAGCAAAGACTTAAGATTTACATTCAAAAGGAGGAAGGAGGCCCCAGTAAGGACACGCACACCCCAGCTTAACTCTACCGGATTCTGCTTGGGATTCGTTGGGAATTGGAACAGCCAATTTTGATACTCAACAGCCAAAGTGATACTTCCCACTTCATGCCCTACTATCAATCCTGTGACATCTCTCTCCAAGAAGCGAGTATAGGAAGGGCAAAATTGGGCATGTCTGGATTCGTCCCGTCTTACCCTACTTTAACTTATGACATCACCGTGCATCTTACAGGTTGTTCTGACCTTTCGAATAGCAAAACTGGGCCTCAAACAAGAAGCCAGACCCTAGGAACAGAACATTTATTGTACTAATGATGGAAGAGAAAGGTTAACACTCTATTGGCAACTCAAGATCACAGCCAGATATTTCCACCTGAAAATATTTTCAGAAATTGCACAAAAATTATGAGTGGCATCACAGAATTTTCTTTCCAGAAAATGTTTTTCAGAAGTAGATTATCCTTCCCATCTCCTGGCTCAGGTTAGAAGGACATAAATACTTCTCTTCCTTGAATCAAAAGGAAAACTCAAATTTCTGTACTAGAACACAAGATAGGACATGAAGTGATCACACATGTTGGCCTAACATCTTACTCCACATTCCTCAGAATATGGGGGTGTCTTCCTGAAGTTAAATCATAATTGCTGCCACGGAGGTATTCCTCCATGTTGGTATTAAAAGCAGCCTTAAAAATGCCCCACTGTGCCACAGGACCACCTACATGACATATAGGGACACAAGATGTCTGTGTGTCACTTCTGTCTCGCCACAAGGTCAGCCCACATTCCAGGAGACAAGGAAAGACTTCTTCAGGCAGAAGGTCTTTGCCACATAGCGTACAATGTAGATACTGTTTTTGTGTGATGCTCTCCCACCGTGATCACCTCACGCTAAGTGATCTTTGTAACTCAGTATCTACTCTGGTCTGGGGACTGAAACGTCATTTGTCTATTCTGCCCATTGTGAATATTCACTGCTTTTTAAAACAGAGCGTGGGTCAGCAGAGGTCGCAGAGCACATAAGCAGACAATTTGATGATGGAAAATGCGTGCCTGTGATGGGTCTCTCCTCTCTGCCAGTCCAATGTGCTCCTGACCCATCTCTTAAAACCTTCTTGTCAATCCAAGAATTAGAGCTGGAGTTATCTCCGTAAGTCACTAACGTTGCCCCCTGTTACGTTTGTTTCGAGGCTTTTGCCCGCCCGCTTTGCACTTCGAGACCACCATCCTACCGGCCACTTGCAGCTTCTTAAACTTGTTCATTCTGGTACTTGGACTCAGCCTTCTCCTGTGTCTCCCTTCTGGCCAGGCCTGACGGCAGCCGGGCCGTAAGTCCAGGGGCAGCATGATTGCGTGGGAGGTTGCAGCGCCCGTCAGTTAAGCTGACTTCCTTTTTGCTATCACCGAGGCAGCAGCGAGCACAGACGGTCTGCTGTTCATTGCTGGAGGCCGAGCTGCAGGAGACACTGCTGGGGAGGGCCACACATGACTCGGTCTGGGGAATATACTGAGGTTTAAGGGCCCGAGACAACATATAAGCATGTGCCAGTTAACACAGTACAACTTTAACAAATAAATGTGGGGACACAGAAAATACAAAGTGGGGTGAGCCTCCAGACAGTGGGAGTTATAAACTTTCCTCACTAGAGGCCACAGTGGAGAAACGAAGCTGGAAGGAGAACTCACAAGCGAGCTCACTGAAGTGAAGGAGCCCTCATAAATATTCAGTGCAAACAGAGCAGTGATTCCCTGAGGAATCAAGACCCCCCCGGATAAGTGTTCTTGGGATGTCCGGCAGGTGTACACACAGAGCGTTTCTTTCCGCCAACTGTCTTCACACTCTCACGCTCACGAGGCCAGGCACACCTTCTGAGGTTGACCAGTAAACCCAGACGTCGTGGAGTGTTGCTGTATTTTAGGGACTGCACACTTGCTTACAGGAGAAAGAAGCTAGAGATTTGGACTCCATCTCCTTTTAAGCCCAGGCCTCTGGACCCCGGGCCCAGCGTAGGAGACACTTCATTCCCAGGAAGCCATAAGAGCTGACTCACGGGCCACGCTCCATGAAACCCGTCAGCACAAGTCTTTGATGGAGATGAATCATAGTTGACAAATGATTAAAATATGGTTAATGATGATATCAAGGTACGTGAGGCTCTGAAGGGGAACTTTGAACATGAGATCTTCCCAGACCCTCCAGAGCCTTACGCACTTGTCAGCTGATGTTTTTTAAAAGTGCATTCGCTTTATCCGGTACCCATATAACCTTTCTCATCTCCTGCGCTCTGTTTCCCTGGCAACCATTTAAAAGTCTGCAAAAGGCACTGCTGTCTTGAAAAGAAAAGGACAATGGTCTGCTGCTTTCTCTCTTTCTTCAGGGTTTTCCTCCAACTTCCCAACCACTTTCCTGGCTCTCGGAGGCTTTGCAGGCTCCAGAGCCTGCTGCCCTCAGATGCACAGCTGTGGCGTAATAAAGGAGGTGGGTGCCGGCCGGCCTGCTAGAAGCCGCTTCTTTGAGACGATAGTTCAGGGTCAGCTCAAAGGCCCTGTGGCTGCGGTGGAACAGGACTTAAAGCACACGTACAGCCACAGACGCGTTCAGTAAGCCTCCCAGCCTGCCTTCAAACCACTCATCTCAGGAAGAGACCTGGGTAAAAGGCAGTGATGCCGGTGGCCAGCTGCCGGGATAAGGGAGCCGGCTCCCGGAGATAGAGGATGATGAGGCCCTGGCCCCGGGGACGGCTGCGTAAACCAAGCACGAGTAGCTGTTCGGAGGGGCCATGGAGCCCGGCCCCTTCACGTTTGTCCTGCCTCCCCCGCACCTTCCGTGAAGTTTTTTTTACTAACAGAAAATGTCATTGTCTCACCAAAGCCGTGCTCTTCAGCTCCAGGAAGCCTACAGGAGAAATGTGATGTCTTTTACAGGACTCCGTCACAATCGGAACAAAGCCGCAGCAAAGGTCAGAGCATTTGCCATTCTTGTTTTTCTTTTTTAAGATTTTTTTTTTTTTTTTAATGTGGACCATTTTTAAAGTCTTTATTGAATTTGTTACAATACTGCTTCTGTTTCGGTTTTTTGGCCCCGAGGCATGTGGGATCTTAGCTCCCTGACCAGGGATCAAACCTGCACCCCCTGCATCTGGAAGGCGAAGTCTTAACCACTGGACCGCCAGGGAAGTCCCAGCATTTGCCATTCTTGAACTGATCACCAAAGACCCTTTTCTACGGAAGGACAGGCGAGTAAGAGGCAGCAACAGTGTGTCAGGAATTGTGTCAAAGGGCATCACGGCCATAGCATTTGAGCCACAGAAAACTCTGTGAGTAGGTATCCTTCCTATCTGTACTTGCATTCACTCCACCCACCTACCCGCTGACTCTCAGAGGCAAGTTGTTCGGCCGCGTCCATCAGCTTCCTGGAGCTGGTTTCAATCCCAGGTCTGTCCAAGTCCCTGGCCCCCCCATCAAAGAGCTGACATGGCAGAGACGGCCAGGCATTGGGATGAGGTCTCTCATGTAAGACAGATCTGGATTAGTAAGTCTTTCGAAACCCACCCATCTCAGTAACACTGACCTAAGAAAGGGGATCCCACAGAACCTCCTTCTGACTGATTCTATTTCAATTATGTAGCATCACAGAAGTAGGTTTTTAAAATGTTTGATTCACAACTATGTATTAAGGTCTTCCGAACGCTTGGCACCCTAAGAAATAAAAAAGGAACATGAGATAAAGTGCTGCCCTTCAGGGCAGTTATAGATCAAGCCCTGTGGACTCTCCCTGGAAGTCTCAGGCCTGGGAATGCGTATCTGCTCTTAAGTAAGGGCATTTGTGACCTGGGACCGCTTCTCTGAGCTTTAGTTGCCACACGTACGAAATGAAAGTAACAGTAAATCCTTCCTCAAGTTACTATGAGGACTGAGTGAGACAATATATAAGCACAGTGAATGTCAGATAATAAAGTAACCACTATTATTAGCTTGTATTGTAATTGTGGTGGTAATAACCAAAAAGGCAAGACATAATATGATGAAGTTCCACAGTAAGAGGCTTATTTTACAAAACCAGCAGCGAAAGAGAGGTGAGTGTGGGCTGGCGTTCAGGAGAAATTCATAAAGGCGTTGAGTTTGAGCTGGGATGTTTAGACGTAGAAAAGAAAGGTATTCCAGGTATAGCCTGGAATTCATGAGCAGAAGGGGTGAAGCTAGGAATAAGCAGGCTTAGAGATGCCGGTTTGGTCAGAGGAGAGTGGCCCCGTGGGACAGCGGAAGGAAAACACGCTGTACCGGGAAGACAGGCTGGTTTGGGGAGGTCTTACGGGTGGCACTTGTTACCCTAGACAAGGTGGGTCACTGTAGCTCCTTTGTCAATTGGCTCCCAGTAGGGAGGACCCTTGGTGACTCTAAGAATCCGAGGAAGTCAGCACTCCCAGTTACAGAAAACGCCGGGGCCACGCGTGCTCAACGGGAGCCGACGAGGGCGTGTGCGGTCAACCTGATGCATCTTCGGTCCTCAGACCCCTACGTTTGATGACACCTTTTGCTGGGTGACACAGTAAAAGACCAACAGGACCTCAGAAGACAGGCGTCTGGGAGGGAGGGGCGTTATAAAGAGATAAAAAGATAACTAGATCAACCTAGATAATAAAGAGGTGTTCTGTCAAGAAGAATGCCTTCTCAGAAGTAGAGTTTGGTCAGACTAATTGAGGCTACAACATGCTGTCCTGATGACTTAGTGATATTTTAATAAGATTAGTCAGCAAGTGCTTCAAGAGCGTGTGTCTTTCTGCACCAAGCCCTTACCTTATTCTAAGAGGTTCTATTGTAGCCATTCTGTTAGTATTTTCCCCCCTCCAACTGCCTGGTTTTTTTGTTTTTTTGTTTTTTTTTTTTTAAGAGAAGAGACTGAAAGAAAAAGCGAACCTGAGATTATTCAACACTGTTTCTTCCAAAAGTGCTGTCGGTACAGAATGGTGTTAGGATGGGATTAATGCTTAGGGAATTGTTAAAACAGTTAACACAAGGTTTTGGAACTCTGTTTATGTCAATGAACCATGTAGATCCAGCTCCTGGCTGGCTTTATGGAATCCTGTTTGGTTTACTGCATCTCCTTCTCTTTCCATACCTCAATCATCTCAAATATTTTCAAACGCCTGATATCTACAGGGTACTATTCCAGGGGCTGGAGATACGGCAACGATTACAGCACATTCCCCAGCTTCATGGGATCTCCCTTCTTCTGGGGGACTGAGGTGCAAAACAATAAAGTGAAAATGTGTTTGTCGTGCTCTGGAGACAAATAAAGCAGGGGAACACAACAGAGTGACGCCGAGGGCCTGAGCTCGTACCGTGCTTGGGTCAAGCCAGGGACCAGGTGGCCGAAGGAGAGAGAACATTGCTGAGAGAGAGAGGAGGTGTAGATGCATCGGAGAGCAAGGCAGGAAGGGCTGTAGGGCCTGGCAGCCCAGTGCTATAACTCTGGCTTTTACTTCGAGGGAAATGGAAAACTATTGGAGAGTTTTGAACAAAGGAGAAATAACGAGCAGCTCTGTGTTCTACCAGGATTTCTCTGCTGCGCTGTTGGGAGGATCTATGCTGAAGGGCATTATGAGTGGAAGCAGGAGGCCAGACAGGAGATGAGCACACACCCCAGGGTGAGATTATGGGACCTTGGACCAGGGTAGCTGAGGTGAAAGAGCCGAGACGTGTAAAGATGCCGGATGAATTTTGGAAGTAGCACTGGTAGGACTTGATGGATGAGATATTTGGATATACGACATAAAAGAGGGGTCAGAGATAGAACAAGGCCTTCGGACCTGAGAAATAAGAAGAATAGAGCTTCTGTTGAAGGAGACAGGGAGACGGAAGGAGAAGCAGGCTGACAGGGTATTTGACTGGGTGGTAGAAGTATGAAAATCTAGACACCCAAGAGGTTAGCTTTTGACAAGTTGGGAAAACCTGTTAGACATTCACATAGAAAGTGATGGAGGCAGCTGAATATACAAGTTTGGATTTCAGGAGGTACTTCAGGGCTAAATCTATAAATGTGGATATCCTCAGCATACCAATGCCATTTAAAATCACGACACTGGATGAAGCCCCCTGGGGACCTGCAGAGAAGACAAGTGAAGAGAATCAGAACTGAGCTCTGAGAACCCCATGTCTGAGGACTGGGAGGTGAGAATTCAGGAAAGAAAAGCCAGAAGGAGGAAGGGCAGGGGCTTGTGGTTGATGTTCCAGAGACCAAGTCATGAAAGTTTAAAAAACTGAGTAGGGAAATCATGTAAAATGGGGCCATGGGGTTTGGTAAAGTGGGAGCCATTAGGGTCATTGTCAAGTGCAACTTTGGGAAAATGACAGAAATGTGTGACGGGCTGATGCTTGTGTCCTCCAGAAATTCATATGCTGAAACCCTAATCCCCCCCCCCGTGATGGTATTAGGAGGTGTTAGCAGATGGGGCTTTTGGGAGGTAATTAGAATTAGGTGAGGTCACAAGGGTGGGGTCTTCATGATGGGATGAGTGCTCTTTGAAGAGGTGGTGGGGTGCATGTGAGGACACAGCAAGAAGGTGGCCGTCCACAAGCCAGGAAGAGAGGCCTCACCAGGAACAAAATCAGCCAGCACCTTCATCTGGGACTTCCAGCCTCCGGAACCTTGAGAAAATAAATGTCTGTGTGTGAGCTGCCCGGTCAGTGGTATTTTGCTATGGAAGCCTGAGCTGACTACTATAATATGGAAGCTGGATCTGAGTGTGTTTTAGAAAAAACTGGAAGAAAGAAGCTGTAAATAGCAAAGACAGAAAATTCTCTCTAGGAGTTTTTCTATAATGTGGAGCTGAGATGTGGAGTGGTAGCTGGAAGACAGTTATGAGGTCAGGAAAGGTGTTTCAAGATGGGAGATATTAGCACATGTGTCTGCTGAAGGGAATAATCCAGTACAGAAGGGATACTGATGATGTAGGAGGGGCAGGGGACAGGATCCAGAGCACAGGTGAAGGCTCAGCCAATGATTAAAACCAAAGCCTTTTGGGGATCATCGATTCAAAAGAAAGGAAGGCAAAGGACTGGGCTGGAAGATTTGGTGGCAAGGGTGTGTGCACACCCTATTGTCATGGCAGCCACATTCTCAGGGAAACGGCAACAAGCCGAGAATGAGGAGGGAAAGGGATTATTGGCGATCCGAGAATCATTTTATTGAATTCCACTTATGCATACACGCCTATTTGTGTAGCAATGGATTTGAATATTCTGTACAAATCCATGTACAATGTTTTAATGAAAAAAGGAGAATAAGAGATGTTAACCTGCAGAAACAATAATTCTGCCCCGCTGACGGATACCCACCTTGGCAACACAGAACGTTCTTTGCAAGGGAAAGTCTGAGCCCGTTCTCCCTCCCGGCCTCCCAGGCTGGCCCGAGGAGTGTTAACACAGCATATCCTCAGCTTCTGAAGGGATAATTCACATTCCTTCTGAGGGCAACGTAATGGCCCAAGCGGCTTTAGCAACCCACCAGTTGCTTGGAAGATAGAGCACACGTCCTCAAGTGTCATCTCTTTGCTGGGGGTCACAAGGCAAGAACAGAACCAGAGCCCGTCTGTCCGGCTGGGGCCAAAATCCAACCCGCACGTGCCTTCCTTTACCAAGCACAGCTCCTCTACCTCACCTCCTTCTGGGGCCCCCTTTTCTGGCTGTGCTTGCAGTTCCCTTTCTGCATGTCCGGGTACCATGCACAGAGCGGTTCCTGAGATGCTCGGCCTGTTCCCTAAGGCGCTCTGACACAAAACCGCAGCTATGCATCTGGAAAAGAGGGCACGGTACAGGTGAGAGTCCACATTCTCTTGGTGGTGGGCACTTAGAGATGGCAGGATGTAATACAATCCGCCAAACTCAGGGAGAGGTCAGTCAAACGTGAGATTCATTGTCTTGTTATCTGTGGACCATGGGCTGCGGATCTGCTTATGGCATGAGCCTCTATTTCCTGAGCATTCCTTTTTTGCCCTTTTTCCTTTTTTTCTTTTGCCAGGAAAGCACTTCAAACCCATGATCTCATTTAACTTTTCACTCCAAACTCGAGAAACAGAAATTATTAACCCCATTTTCCAAATGGGGAAGCTGAAACTTGGCGAGGTGGTGTGACTCGGCCAGTGTCAGGCAGCTGAGAAGGGGCAGAGCTGGAATTAGAGCAGCTTCGGTCCGCAGCGGAAGCCCCGACGCTCTCAGTCACAGCTCACCTTCTGAGTCTGTGCGCCTTAAACTGAACGTTGTTGATTCCAGCTGGTGTGCGAAAGAGGGGCTCCGGTCAATACCTGAATTGCTGGAGGTGGAGGGTCCCCCAGTCCTGTTTCTCAGCATCTGTGCTGACAACGGTTAAGAGGAGAAGCCAATCGTTATAGAGGCAAAGGCTGGTGACACCATCTCTGCCTTGCAGTGGGCAGAGTGGGAATTGAGCACACGGTCTGAACAACCGGCACGCGCGCACAGGATTGCAAAGGCCCACGATGCTGCAGAACGGTGCCTCTCTAGAGACGGGGTACCGGCAACGAGCGAGGGGCTGAACAGCTGAACGGAAGGGCCGCGGCCTCCGAGCAATCTCTGTGTGATCAAGGGTTACGTGTGCGCGGGGGAGGCGCGTTTCTGTGTAGTTTGGGGGATAGATTGGCTGTGTTAATTAATTGTGCATTTTGAAGTTTGTTACCACTTCACACCAAGGCAGCTCCTTAAAATAAAAGAGAGAGAGAAGCAAAACCAGAAACCTAATCTAATATTCAACAAACATCCTGCACCCAAACGGCACATCTTTGTCTGAAACCTCAGTTCCGAGAACCACTTGTAGTCTTTCATCAACGCGCTATAATATTAATCAAGACTCATAACGCAGAGCGATTTGCATGCCAACAAATATATTTACACTGTAAATTGTTTGTTGAGGAGCCTTAGAGAGACACGCAATTCACTGCCACGGAACTGAATAGGAAGAAAAGTCCCCCACTAAAATCCAGAGAAAATAAAGAATCTGTAGGACCCGATCCTCTAGAACCTTGGGTAAGAGATTCAGTAGCATTCTCTCTAATTCCTTACAAAGAATTTAGCTTCCAACCTACTGAATGCATTCAAAAAATCAGCTTCACTGTAAAGTCTGGATGGGATTTTGTCTCCTTCCTGGTATATATGAAATAATTTGTGTCATAATCGCAGCTTTTACAGGAAGACAGAGATTAGACCGGTAGATGGATGGACAGATACCCACCTTCCTGAGAAGTACCTGGGGATTTTGTTGGGGTCTGTTGACTGTGCCTGGTTGACGTGACCTTCTGACATGTATCACGTGTCTGCTTCTCCCTGGTCCCATCACTCCCTCTGCAATCATGGCCGCTAATCATCTCCCTCAGGGACCACTGTACAAGCTGACTCACCTGCTCCCTGCATCTACTCTTGACTTGTGTTCCAGTGTCATAACTTATAGCACCCAAATCCCATTGATATGACGTGAGACTAGCTTGTATAATAAATGGCATGTCACCCCCCCCCAAGTCTCTCCGTCCTGTGTCCCACCCGCCCTTCCTCATATCCCCCACCTCACTCTTGGCCCTTCTCACACCCCACTTTGAGGTCAACCTCTTCCCCTTTTCAGGCTTCCAGTCTGCCTCCGGGACCCTGCTGGTATACCCTCCCAGCTCTCCATACTTCTATTTCAGAGCACTTATCACAGTGAGCAATTAAACAATTATTTAAATCCATTTAATTTAAAGTCTATTTCCCTCATTCCCACTCATTTGCATAATGTATTCCTGAATATTATGAGAGACGCGGTACAATATACGAGAAGACTGCTATTGAAAATATAACGTATCGTCTCCATGCATCTCCTTTTCTGGCCCACATACATTTAGTGTCCATTGTACACAAATACTGTTCAGTGAAATATGTACACGTCTAATAAATCTGCCTGGTTTTTAATTCCACCTCTACCCCTTTCTAACTGAATCACAATTTGGGGCAAGTTGCTAATCTTCTTCTTTTTTTTTTTAACCTCCTTAATATTCTCATCTGTAAACTGTAGCTAATCATGGTGACTGACCCATAAGGAATATGAAGATTGAGTGAACATCACCGTGACCATCATCACATCACCATCGTAAAAGATGAACAAGGGTACCTGGTACGTAGAGGTGCCATGTAAGTACTGGCTGCTCTTGTTATCTTCACGACGATGCACTACTCGAGACAAACAATGCACTCGGCACCACGAGACATAACATTCGGCAGACTGCAAGCCCCGCCCTCGGGGAGCGTGCAGTCCAGCAGGCGACGCAGACACACTTGTAAGTTGCACCACACAGCTCGGTATCTCAGAAGGTCAAGCCGTTTCAGGTGGTGTGATTAGTGCAAACTCCTGTCCCTCCGATCGAGGAAGGGCAAGTTAGAAGAAGGACTCAAGAACTCTACTGTTTAACTATCAACCCACCAGGGTTATGGCCACCGAGTCCTGACACATCTCAGGCACAGCAGGGAAGGAGAGGCCTTTAATCCCCAGGGACCTTTGATTACACGGTTTCCTCTCTGTCCTCCTGGCCTTTGTCCCCACGGTGACTGCTGGTTTTAATTTTACTTCCTAGCAGAAATAAAAGAGACTCGTTAAGAGGCAAGTGGAAAGGAGACCTCGCGGGAGTGAGAGCCCAGCCTCTCCATCCTCACCCGACAAGCAGGCCCCCGTCAGGGTCCAATCCTGTGCCCGGTGCTGGGCACGGCAGCTGCACGGAGGGCAGCCGCCCGGCTCCGGGGCAGGTGGAAACTCAGCCCTTCAACCTCCTGACCGTGGGCAGGAAGTGGCCTTTCCCTAAGACACGGATACTGCTAAGGGCTGCCCTTGCCTCTGGGGGACTTGGTCTTGAAGACATTCCCGAAGGCTGCCTCTCGAGGCCTGGGGGACTGACTGCGGGAGAGGCTGAGGGGCGACCGGGTGAGGAGAGGGAGGACAGAGGAGCAGGGCCAGGCTCAGAAGAGGCTTCACAGGCAACGTGACCCGTGAGCTGGGTCCAGAACGTGAGGATCTGGCAGAGGGGTCAGTGGAAGTGCGTTGTTCTGCGCAGAAGAAACACTTTAAGGAAAGACACGGGAGCAGACTTGGCGCGCTTAGGAAAACCAAGCCATCCGGAATAAGGCGGTTCTACCAAAGCTCCATCAGACTGCGCTGCAGGGGGAGCGGGGGGCAGGAAAAGAGGTGTGGGGGACAATTAGGATGGAGACCAGGGCGATGACTGTCTTCTGTACCATACTAAGGCACCTGGAATTTTTCCTATAGACACATAGAAACTTTCTGTTATTACAAAAAATTAAAATGCACATAAAACGAGAGACGAGTGAAACTCGAAACCATATGAAATTGTTGTTTTTAGGTCAAAAATGATCTAATATAGGCAATTTCATATGGTTCAGCCTAAACACAATGAATACTCCTATATCCATCACATCGGTTTAGCAGTTACTCATATTTTACCATATTTGCTTCATCATTTTTCCCAGAAATATGTTTACATTCCAGCCATATGGCGTCTCTCCCATAAATATTTCGTGTGCACCCCTAAAATATAGATATGTATCTACATAAACACAATACAGTTATCATGCCCAGTATAAATCAACCAAGGTCCACATCACCTAATGATCAGTCCATATTCAAATTTCTCCCGTTGCCTCAAACATAGTATACACTTGATTTATTCAAACTTGGATCTTCTCAACAACCAGAGTGTATTCGATTATTATATTCCTTGAGTAAATAGGGTTTTAAAAACAGTAGTTTCAGGTGAAGCCTTTGGGGCCACTACATTTTATTTATACAATAAGGATCTTGGTGTGTTCTAAATGACCAAATAATTCGTATGATTAATGGGCTCATTCATGAAATAAGAACTGCACATAGTCTGAATCGCCCCTTATTTTCAGTTAGATGAACTGAGATATGGAAGGTTACTTGACTTGTCCTAGGTCACACAGTTGGTCAGTAATACGTCAATACTTTACAGGTCTTTGGCACAATTAAAATAAAACCACAACGACCAACAACAAAACGACAGCATAGATATAAGGGACTCTGTCAAGTGCAGGGTCACTCAGACGTCTCTGGGGCACACGTGCTCCTGATGAGGAGCCCACCGCTTTTCAACTAGAAACGGGGAGCCTGGAAGTCTGTCCGGCTGCCAGGCAAATGCAGAGAATGCCTTTGCCCCCAGTCCAACTACTCAGCTGAGAAACCGGCTCCCTGCCTTCTGGATCCTATAGATGGTCTGTTAGACGCCCCGCATGGGGCATTAGTTTCAGTCAGATGCTGGGGTCCAAATGCACGTCGTGACCTATTCCCCGTGACCATGGTGGGGAGGGCTTATGGCTCGAGAATCAATTGCATGACTTAACGAAGTGACTGCGGTGTCCTAATAGCGCTGCCTGTGACCCCCTCCTCCCTGGCTCACCTCAGCCTACCTACTAGGGAAGTAATCTTCCCTAAAATAGACACCAGGACTAGTACAGGACTTTGCAGACACACCCCTGGGTTTAGACATTATTTTCAGTGTGTGAGCCATAGGATGAGGTTTAACCTCCAGGGGTTGGGTTCCCCATCTGTAAAGTGGGGATGTTCATTCATGAGATTATACTTTATACAATTGTCATGAGAATTATACCAAGTAATGTATGTAAAGCTCTTACCATAGAATTGAGGGCACAGTAAGTATTTAGGAGAAATACTTTTCCTCTAGTTCTACCCCTTCTTTCCACCGAGGACTTCTGTTCCACTTAGCAGGAGAAAGCGGATTCGGATTCGACTACACATATGGTACCTCTGCCCAGTGACCTCACTGCACATGGTAGGAGCCTGGCACTCCTCGGGCTACACTGAAAGGCAATAAAGCTCCAATGTGGCCTGGTGTTTCCCCTTCCCTCTGCCAAGTCCGCATTCCACCAGGGCTTCTGCTTGGCCAACGCTGCAGGGCAGGGCCCAACACCCGCCTTCTAACGCTGGTTGGGAAGCCTCCTTTGCCTTTTTGCCCACTCTCTCCTTTGCACTTGATGGCCTGCGAAACAGGACACAACCCTATATTCAGAGGCAGGAGTGAGGGCGCCTAATCACTGCTTCACTGCCCAGCTTCTCCCCCAAGGAGGGCCAAAGGATCTAGGATCTAAGTACAGTGGAGGTGGCACAGCGCCTAAGATGTACTTCCAAGAGTTTGCCAGGAGCCCTGGGTTCCAGTGTCACGCAGCCGTGACTGTACTTTGATGCATACCCAGTCTTGCATCTGTCCTCAGCTGTCACAGAACTTCAAGAGGAGGGCTGAAGTGAGCAAAAAGTGGACTAGAAAGCAATGGGTGAGCGCAGACTTCCACGTAATTATTCATATCAATATCTAACAATTATGTTTTTATTAACCAAAGTGTTTCCTAAGGAGGAGTCCTCCAGGAACTTTTGAACATCACTGTGGGATCTCTAAACTTGGGAAATCAGATGGACCCCAGCTCACAGGACCTGACGATGGTTACAAACGCTCTCTGTCAAGGCTCCCTGCTCGGCTCCTCCACGCCGCTCCTTGCATGAGCACCCTCTGACCCGGACTGCTCCTGTGTCCTGGGGTCACTCTTTTCTTCTGACCTTCTGAACAGCGGAGTTTTCTTTCCAGGCTTAGGTGGGAGCAGAGTCCACATTTACAACAAGCTTTCTTACAAGTGAGGAGTATGAGTGCAAAAGCAGCAGGGTTATAAAAGAAGAAAAATATGCCAGAGAGAGATTTTAAAGGGTATCTTGTATTTCCCGCTTTTCCCTTTCTAGAAACAGTGATAGGCCCCAGTGGCATCAAGCACAACTATCACCCTGATTTGGGTTTCTAAACACCACACCCCACTCAGCAGAAGCAGGGTTCCTTGGAGACATGCCTGACTTCAGGACCGGGGCAGGGAAGACAGAAGATGAGCCCAAAATGTCCTGTTCCTGAAGGAAAGGATGTGTACAAAGAACGATAAGGACATGTCAAAGGACACAGGGACAGCTTGATGGACACAAACTGGCCAAATCCAGGATGATCTGAACATCAAAACAAACAATAAGCCTTATAATCCATTGAATAAAACACCATGACTATACTAATAATTAACAAGCAAACAACTAAAGAAATGGGGAAAGGAAAGCTCTGCCTTGCACCAGAACACCAACTAATAAACATATAAAAATGGATGGGATTTTTAAAAAATCACCACTTTTTGCAACCACACTAGCAACGATGAACTCAGGTGGGCATCATCAGTGGGCGCGAAAACCAGTGGGTAAACATTTGAGGAGCGCAGATCACTGACGCAGCCTCAAAATACCTTGCCGGAAATTACGTACTAATTTAGAAAACAGTTTGAAACAAATCTGAAAAATAACAACATTACAGTGGAAAATCCTGGCAGATACAGCCTTAACCAAATGATTACACTCCTAACGAGAAGCACCAACGTCACGTGCCTCCCAGCACAAGAAACACACACCACGTGTGTGATGTTCTTGCCAAAAATTGCATCACCTGAATCTGGGCACCAGGACACATCACACCCTCTAATTGAGGGACAGTCTACAAAAGTGTCAACGCCTTGAAACAGAAAGATAAACTAAACAGACTAAAGAAAGATGACAACTAAATGCATTGTGTGATCCTGTACTGGTTCCTGGATGGGGAAAAAAATGTTATAAAGGACATTATTGGAAAAACTGGAAAATAACAGTGTGTCAAATAATAATATAGTATCAAGGTTAAATAGCCTAATTTTTATAATCGTATGAGGATATTGTGTTCTTTGGAAATACGCACTGAAGTGTTGGGGTAACACAGCATGATGTCTGTAGCTTACTCTAAAATGGTCAGAAAAATGTTAATTCGCATATATGTACCCTAGCTAGCTAGCTAACATCTCTGTCTCTATAACCTTTCTATCTATCTATCTATCTATCTATCTATCTATCTATCTATCTATCTATGATCTATCTCTGTCTCTATCAGCTATCTATCATCTCTGTCTCTATCACCTTTCCATCTATCATTTAACTATCTATTTATCTATCTATCTACCTATCATCTGTCTCTACTATCTATCTATCTATCTCTGTCTCTATCACCTATCTATGTATCATCTGTCTAGGTATCTATTATCTATCTATCATCTATCTATCAATCTTTCTATCTATCTATCAATCATCTCTGTCTCTATCATCTATCTATCTATCTACCTATCACCTATCTATCTATACACCCACATAGAAGATGGTAAAATGAATGTGTCAAAATGTTAACAGAAGGCAAATCTTTTGCTAAGTTAGGGTTTTTGTTTTTTCTTGTAATTTTTCAATAAGTGTGAAATTATTTCAAAGTAAAAAAGTGAAAAAAGTTTGTATTTGTATAGTAGGTACAGTAGGCCATCATACATATTAATGTAATCTCAAAGGAGCCCTTGGTGGAGTGTGTGTGTGTGTGTGTACACACACTCAAACAAATAACAATACCCTCATTTTACACATGAATAAGCTGAGCTCAGAGAGGTTATGTGATTTGTCTGAGGTCAATAACTAATATTAGCACATGAATTCAGAAATCTGGAGTCTAAGTTAAGCACACAATGAAAGTGCTCTTAACTAATTTCTGCTTAATGTCCCTTAGCTGGCACACTGAGTTAACCGGCCCTGTCCATTCTATGCAGGTCATGCCTTCTGATGTCCAGCTGAATCCCCGCCCTCCCCTCTGAATTACCCAGGCTCCCACCAGCTCACTAGCTAAGACACATGCTTACCAAGAGTCAGTTGCGTCTTTTCCCAAATCTGTTCTTAGCAGATGTACTTTTTCATATAATTACATAATTTCCCTAAATTCTTCATAAACTGATACAATATGAGTGGGAAAAGAGAACTGCTGTTTCTATGAAAAGTAAGTAGAATATTTTAGAAAGATTCAATAACTGCAAGTAGATTTTAAAAAACTGCATTAAATGTGGGAACAAACTGTAATTGATTAGGGGAAAAATTATAAAAGACTGAAAGTGTTTTGTACTCAGATGTTTCACAAGGACCTCCGCCCTCAGGCCTGCTCTTCTATAAACCCAGGGTAGGAATCATGAGCAATGATAACGCATGAATGTGGTCTTGGGAAGAAGACACCAGTCTCCCATCGGCCAACTCACTCTCAAAGAAAAGGATGAGCTCCGTCAAAAGTCAAACGAAGGGACATTGACATGTTTTGGTGTATTTGCAATATTTCTGCGTCTTCACTTATGGGTCACACTGTGCACAGCTTTTCCTGATTACAAAGCACCTGCCCTTCCTACCTGAGATCAACAGGGCTGGACAATTCCCATTCCCTGCAGGTCCACTCTCGTGGGTCTAGATTACATAAGAGACCACCTGTGGGTCGGAACTGGGAAAGGCCAGGTCCCAAATCTATCACATATGATGCTGTTGACTAATACGCAGTTAGGACTCCACGTGATCCATCCTCCTCCTCGCCTGCTTCCAGACCGCTGAACCATCCATGTCCCAAAACATGAGTTCCATCAGACCAAGATGGGAAGCATTGAGATCTCTACAATTTGGGTCTCTGTTAATTAAATGATATAACTAGACAGATTTACAGTAGGTCCTCTCATTCTGCAGCCTGGGAAACAACTTACGTGTGTTGCTGTCGTTTGTTAACAATCTGGGGGCTCTGAAGACCTGTATTAGATTTACTCAAAGTGTTGGTCTGACCTGGTGACCTAGAAAATGCCAGGTAAAGCTGATGCATTTCAAGGTGGGGGAAGCTTCATTATCCATCTTCTCTCTCACTCACAGCTGCCCAAGTAAAGGGAGAAGAAAGGAGGGCTACCCTCCGCTCTGGACCCCGGCCTGGCCCTCCCCAAGGGGGTCGCGGGCTTTCCGGGTGATGGCCCCGGAGTTTTGGGCTCTGCCCCATGCGAAGCCACAGGTAGATGGGAGCGGCAGGTCGTGTGAGGAAAGCCCAGAGGAGAAAGTGGGGCGCTGATGAAAGAAGCACTGTATTTGATAAAATTGTAAAGAGCAGCTTGTCCTGTGGAGAAGGAAATCTCCAAGTAATAAATGTCAGGCTTATGAACAAGTGAGCCTCTCTAGTCCTGCCTGAAATCGCCCTTTAAGGTCAGCCCCATAAGTGCTCCCTCGGGGAGACAGGCTGTTCTGACGAGTGGGTTCGTGGCAGCTGCTGTGCTGCTGAGGACAGGAAGGGGATGCAGCGGTGCCGGGTCTGTGTGTCTTGAGATTGGGGTCTGCAGTGAAAGAGGCGATAAATTTGCCTGGTGGTTTTCATAGAGGAAAACATCCAGGCATCCATACAAACTAGAGTCTGTGAGGGGGCCGGCACGAGCCGTCAGTTAAGGCTGGAACCACACTCTCTCGACGTGAGAAGATACCCTCCCGGCATCAGGCTGTGGCATCTCTCATAGCAAACCCGCTACCTGTCACCTTAGATGGAGTTCTCGTTTCAGCATCGGCCCCCATCCCCAAAGCACATGTTGCCTCTGGCTGTTAAAGTCACGTGGCCCGAGCAAGCAACGTAAGCCCGCAGCGTCTCAGTGGGGGGAAGCCCAACGACAGCGTGCACGTGTGCACGTGCACATTGAACAAGCGCACCCCAACACCGACAGTGAAAGGTCAGAGTGTTGGATCCCCTCGTACCTCGTCCCGATGCTAGGGACAGACGCTACTTTCATCCTACTTCCCCATCATCTACAGAGAAAGAAGGTAAGTAGAGTCGGGGTTGTGGACATTTACAAGATTCCAGCCTGTGGAAACGCGGCCTGTGTGAGCACCGCAGCAGCCGGCGGATGTGTTTCTGAAGAAGTTTGCAAAGGGAAGGCGGGGAAAAGACTAGAATAAACCTCGGATACATGCCTCACGCCGGGCAGGTGTGGTATTGAGAGTTAAGGTAAGGCAGTTACAGCACTTTTAGATGATTTTGAAGCAAGATCCTTCAGACTTGACTTTTTGGGAGAGCATTAGAGAGAGGAAAACATTCAGAATCTGAGCTTTTGTTATCAAACCGTATGCAGTCATTCAGACACTCAGAGATATTTACTGAACACATATTATGTTCCAGGCACTATCTTAGATACTGGAGATACTGCAGTACAACACAGATACACGTTCCTGCCTTCCCAGAACCTACGTTTTAGTTGAGTGCATAGAACCTCATTATAGCTTGGCGGGAAAAAAAAAAACAAACCAAAAAACCCCAAGTATTTGAAGTCACTTAGCTTTGTGTTAGAATAACTGCCTTCAGGATAAGAAATTAAAAAAAAAAAAAAGGAAGAAAGAAAAAAGACAAGAATAATAGATACTGAACTAAGTCTCCACCGCCTCAGGGGCTCTGCACTCAAGTTCCCCGTATTACGGAAGAGGTTTACGAGCTTGCCAAGCACCCAGAAACGGTAACGTTTTCATCGGTGAACTATTGCACACCAGACTTTCCTGCCAGGGTGGCTGAGGCCCCTCTGTGCACATCACCTGCTTTCACGTTAGGCTAATGCTTCACCCTTGAATCGGTAACCTGGGAGCCCTCTCTGCCCACGTGGCCGTTCTCAGCCACGTTCCCGAGTCCCGAGGAGCTTGCTAGAAACTGCGGCTGCTAGAATCAAACCAGTGACTGCAGAAAGAAGCCTCTGGTAAACGTTCGCGGAAGGAGGAGTGGGGAAGGGGGGCGGGCTCCGAGGGTACGGTGACAGACTCAACAGGAAAGGGAGGTGATGCGCGGGGCTGCGGGTTGATCTGTATTTCCTGGGGTTACGGCAGCAGGGCCTTGATAGACCATATGGTGGGGCCTTGACCCTTACATCTCAGCACACCCTCCGAGCAGCAGCCCTCGCTGCGGCTGGCTTCCACTTCTTGTTATTCTTGGCACTAGGAGTTCTTATCACAAGTTGGTTCAATATCATAATGCGAAGCATCAGATAGAAACCATCTGGAAGAGCGAAAGCAACTTTAACCTTGAAAATAACCTTCATCCACCGAGCCCTGTGTCCACATGGAAAGTAGGCTATTTAGAGCGTATTTCAGAAAGCATCAGGGGCTGGGAGCCATCCACCTGAGAAGGGACCAACATTTAACCACTAAGCTTTGCTATCCATAGGACGCAGTTTTCCCCCACCTGCTTAGTGCCACGTTTCCAGTTACTTGCATGATGGGGCTGCAATAAACAGGGCCGAGAAGGTAACAAAGATCACTGCACGTAAGGATGCAGAGTGCGGAACCGAGCGCACAAAGGCCACACCTGCAATCAATCAACTCGCCGGCTGTTCCTCAGAAGAGAGATACGGTTAAAGAGACTGGTGGTCCTTACTATGGACTCCAAAGGCAACAGGTGAGGTGTGGGAGGTGGGAAGCGAACCCCATCATTAGTATTTCTTCTTCATGCCGAGGCTCCCTGGGTTCCTGACTGAAGTCCCCAAGGGACACGTTGGTAGCTAGCGACGCGTGTCTGGCATCTTTCACGCACACAGTGCTCTCTGTGAGACTTCCTCGATTAACGGTAACACCGAGGAAATGCAATCCTCCAAGAAGCCACAGAGAAAGTCAGGCCCATGCCCATGCACGGAACGGAAACTCAAAGAGTTTGGTCTTACGGTTCTCTGGCTTAACTAGGCGGCCAGTGATTCTACTCGAGACCACGCCTCCTCGGGGAGGAGCCTGGTGACGTTAGGAGACAGGGTTACGTCTCGTGCCTATTTACCGCCCCAGGAGAGAGGAGCCCGCGCTGCCTCTTCTTGTGAACGAAGCATCGCTGTGCTCAGCTGGGCGGGATGTCGGGGCCGCTGGCGCCCGAGCCCAAACAGCCCTCACCCCCAACCGCCCTGTCTCTGGACGTAAGCCAAGCAGCCTGAAGCCCAGGAACCTACCCAGGGCTCGGCCACGGGAGGGCACATGCCATTTTCCTGAACAGTGATCCTTAGGGCAAAAACGCTTCCACTCTTCCCATTTCTGGGAGATGAAATACTGCTCAAGATACTGGGATCAGCTCACCTTTTCTGCCGTCTGATGTAGCAACAAGGGGATACTGCTAACTAGCAACTACTTTGTTTGCCAAAATCCTTATCTAGAATAGTAAGAACCCAGGTATGAACGCTCTGAGATCTAAAACTGGGTCCTAGTTATGGCCTGCCTGGAAAATTCATGTAAAATATACACAACAGAGCAGTGCCTGGCCCATCCTGGTGACTAATAGATGTTCACTAGGAGAGTGAGTGGCTCTTTTTTTGTTTGTTTGAATGGTTTTTTTTTAATTTATTTTTTTATTGAAGTATAGTTGCTTTGCAATGTTGTGTTAATTTCTGCTGTATAGCAAAGTGACTCAGTTACATACACACACACACACACACACACACACACACACACACACACTTTCTTTTTCATATTCTTTTCCGTGATGATTTATCGCAGAATACTGAACAGAGTTCCCTGTGCTGTACAGTTGGACCTTGTTGTTTATCCAGCCTACATATAAAAGCTTACATCGGCTAATCCCACACTCCCAGTCCATGAGCACTTAGTACGACCCTACCTTTAGAACATGGGGCTGCAACAGTCCTAGCGGAACCGATATGAGTCTCAGGGACCCCAGGGCACCTGACACAGCACACGCACCAGGGCAAGTGTGGGGCGGGCGCCGGGGTCCCGGGGGTGGGGCAGCTCTCACTGGGCTGAGGCCACTCCTCCCCTCCCCTCCCTGCCACCCCCGTCACAAGCCCAGCAGCTCCACTTCTGCTTTATGTCTCGACGTGATACACGACATTTTCTTTTCCAAGAAACGACTCTGCTGCTTAAGTAAAATCACGGAGGTCCACTGTGAGAGATCCCGTTGGCCTACATTTCAAATTGATCCTTGAGGGCTATTCCCTGCAGCACGAGCTAATTTGAGAAAGACATCTGCAACACCTGGGCAGAGCCTGGGCTCAAAGCCGGGGTGCGATCAAAGCTCAGCTTAGTCCCCGTTGGTCACTGAATGCGGGTCTTGGAGTCGGACCTGACTGGCATCTGAGAAGGGCTCTGTCATCAGAGGCTGTGGCTGTCTCGCTCTGACGGGGGTTAGGGATTCAGGGCACAAAAGCCCATCGCGGAGCAGGATGGCAGGCAGCCCTGATGGTCGCGGAGCGCAGAGTGACAGACAGACAGTGGCGGAGACGACGCAGAGAGAAGTGACATATGATGACACGTCTTTCTTTCTCGGCCTGCTGCTCCCTTCTAGGAAGGAGGCCAACATAAATTCTTCCACTCAGCAGTGCCTGGATAGACCCGAAAGAAAACAAAAAGGGGATCCATCTCGGCATTGCAGGTGCCCCTCAGCCTCGCCGCTAATACCCATCTTCCGTGAGGGTTCTGCCCGCAGCCGAAATACCCACCCCAGGCCCTGCCCCTCCTCCCTGGCACATTTCATTCTATTTCTATCAAGCAGTGCTTCTGATTGCCTCAGTCTGGAGGGCTGGCAGCGCTGTATTAACCTGCCGGGTCCCGGCGAGGGGGGTGGGCTGCCAGCTCGGCCATCAGAGGACCTTTTCTGTACTTGCAGGATCCTGGAGACACGACAAAAAGCGGCGATGGAGAAGCCCCGGCCTCGTGGTGGCATTTTCTTGCCTCACAATTAACCTGCACGTTGGTAAACACGCCACGAGCTTGGCATCAAAAACTATTCCTCACCCCCCTGCGCAGGGTTTCTTCACTTTGGAAAACGGGCGCCATGCAGGGTTCCAAGGACCCACTTCCATCCTCTCCCATTCTTGCAGGCCACGTGCGTGATATTTCTTTGCACCCCCTGTCTTCGGGAAGTCACCTGCCTCCTCTGGCCTTTTACTTTCGATCGCCTCTCCTTTCTCATCTGCGCTGTCCCACGATGAGTTAAGTGCTTCCACTGCTCCTACACATGCCTGGAAATAACTCTTATCAATCACCACGGGAGCTCTGAACAGGCGAGAGGGCTGCACATATGCACATTTTCACTGAGCTTTGTAGAGAGCAAAAGCTCTGTTCTGAGCACCCACTAGTCTGTAGTCATGCTAGAATAGCGAGGATTTGACTTTCAAAGGTTTCTGGTCCCGAGCTGTGTCCCACCGCACAGACAGTCTGGGTGAATCTCGGGTCGCACCTTCCAGAAGGTCACTTGACACATGCAGATGCAGTGCTCACGGGTCCCAGATAGGGAGCCTCCTCTACTATTCCCTGCTGTTCTGGTCCACGTGCTGACATAATCCCCCACTCTTCTTAACTTTACTCATCTGTTACAAATGCACTCAGTGAGATTCCAACGGCTTAAAAGCACTAAACTACCTCTCCAAATACCTTATGTCAACCTCCTGGACGGGGGCTGGCGTTTTCATCCTACAGGCTCTGGCCAATAGGAATGGAGAACGTAACAGATAGATGATGCGGAGGGACGTTTGTGCTGGCAATTCCAGAGCCTAGCTGCCTCTGCAGCTCCTCTTTTCCCCTGGATTCTAAGTCTGCTGGCCAAAGGGAGTTCAGTTTCACCAGGGGCAACTCCAAGGGGCCGGGAGATTTACCGATGGAAATCGGTTGCACAAGCACGTTGCACACAATTCCAGCTTTTCAGAGATGGATTTCCGGGATTCAGAATTCACTGGTCCCCCCTTGCCTGGACTTCACCTGTGTTCCCTTCCTCGTAGCCTCACCACCTTGTTCTCCACTGTCCTATTTCTCCAGCAGGCTCGGGTTCCTTTGGGACAGGGGTTGTTGTTTTCTGTTCTGCCTCCGTGACTGCGTGCGTTGTAAGGGCTGGACACACAGCAGGTAAGTAACAAATGCCTATTGATTAATATATACACGGCATCAGACTGGCCGCACCGCATTTTTATTTGCTGTTGGCATGGCATTTACCCTCCCATTCACTGTAGCATGCAGAGACACATCCTACAGTTCTCATGTTCCCTCCAATCTAACCCCACTAATGTGGCTTCTGGCACACGTGAAGCATTATCGTCAGAATGGATATGAGAGCATTTCATTTACACATACAACTGGTAGTTGTTCTTCTAATTCACAGATGATCTTGGAATATTGCTAAATGGCTAATGTAATCAACTGACTTGCTAAGTAAAGACAGTAGTTAACTGGAACAGCACCTTTGCAGATGCTAGCTCACCTACCTCAGTGCGGAGAGCACATCCAAGGCTACTGTAGCTGAGCACGAGTTTACGAGCTGATTTAAGGCTATCAGAGCTACCTGTAAGTTGGAGTTTTGCTTGATGACGGTGAAGCTTTGCTTGCTTATTGGGTTTGAATATTTGCATTGCGTGATTATAAGGTGTGTCGCTCCCAGAACTGATTTGATGTGTTGTGATTGCACCAGCTTTTTATGTGACCTGATAACCAACGGGTTCAAGTGAACTCTGCAGAATTATCTACTCATCTTCCTTCAGCGACCACCGGAAGCACACGTTCAGACTCACCCAGAGGGACAGTGACAACGTGTGCACATGTCCCCCAGGCATCCCTAGCTCTCTGAGGTGAGACGGCGCGGCCACCCTCAGGGGCGGGCCACCAGCCAAGTGCCACTGCAGAGTCTCCCGTGGTGCGTGTGCAGAACCCTGGCCCCGAGATCCACGTCACTGCTCAGGTGGCTGCTTGCCAGCGTTCGCTGAAATGCCGCAGGGCGGGGGCTTGTGTGCCTCGCAGAGGCCCGCGGAGTGCAGTAAAGCCGCTCGGCCTTTGTCAAAGGTCGCCAGCACGTGGTTGCACAAAGAGATGGAATACGGCACACCGGCTGTACCACGTGGCAGAATCGTTCACCACGGTATACGCTGCTCTTTGAAGTACACAGATCTCTTCGGGGAGAAACAAGTACACAACAGAAAAACGGAAGACAGTAGAGGCTGAAGGTGACCGCATCCTGTGCCTTTCAGGAACAGCTCTTATAGTGTTACTTAGCATTTTATGATATAGCTGTAAACAGCATGCTCAAGTCCTTTATGCATATGCATACCTCCTATATGATAAACCCCGGCGGGGTTATTATTCTATTCCCCAGAGACTATGGCTGAGAAATGTTACACAAACTGCCCAAGACCAGACGGCTATTGGACAGCCCTGGATCCCAGGTCTGGGACAGCAAAGTGCCTCCTACTGCCTTTTATTGAGTCCTGCAGATTCAACATCATCTTCAAAGGGAGCTGCGGTCCAGGCAGGCAAAGCAACAATGATTAGCTGTGAAGCTGGGAAGACTTCTCACATTACCCTCGACCGTGTTCCTTTGCTGAACTGAAGCCTGGCTTTCCCAACGGAATTAGAAGCTCCCTAAGCACTGGGACCCACTTTGCTGTGCTGTACGCTCTAAGTACCTAGCAGAGCATCATGTGCAAAAACACTCACCAATCAACCACGGGTTATTTATACTCTAAGAAAAGGAGACCCGTTCATGGAGAGCTCAGTCCAGAAAGCGTCCCCTACAGACCTCAGCTGGCTCTACTCCATCACGGGTCCCATTTATGTTTCAGAAAAATCCTGTTTCCGGGTTTTCTGGCTCAGGTGGTCACTTCCCAGAGATGGAGCCAGAATGCACACAAGGAAGGCTTAATGAACACCAGTTTTTGATGTCCAAGAAGAAGGTACACTGACCTGTAAGGAGAGTGGAATAAAACCAGCAGGTCATTGCCCTGAGAGGGACTGGGACCTGCAGCTCCAGGAGCGTGCTGTCATCCTGGGGCACGTGCCAGCCACCCCACTGAGTTATTAATATATGAACTTTGCTACCGCTCACCCACGCTGCCTGCTGATTTTTATACTACGTTGCATAATTAATCTGTCAACATTCAGTGATAGGGTATAAATATTAATAATATGATCGCACGGTGAGCTGTTCCCTTTACAATTCAGCGCCGAGGAGATAAATCGGCCACATACTCTTCCTAGATTCAGAAAAGGGGAGGAAAGAGTGGGAGAGGAGGAGGGCAAGCTCATTGGGAAGAGGGGCTTCCTGATCTGAATCTGGCCTCACACTTGACCGTTTCAGATGGGTGTTTAAAGGCACACCACGTTGAAGCCAGCTGAGTTCTTTAATTCCCAAGTAATGAGATAAACCTTTTCCCCTTTTTTGTTTTTATTCGAGGGACAGAAAGCTCTTGTCTTTCCGTCTGGCCTCCCTCTTCTCTGGGTGGACTGAGCAGTAACTTCCAGGGGGAGACCTAAGTCAACCATCCTCTCTGCCTCCTGAAAGGAGAGACACCTGTAGGCTCCTGGAAGGCTGACCAGTAATTGTTTGCGAGATTCAGCAGGACAACAGTGGCACTGAAATGCAGCTGTGACTAGATAAACCAAGGAGAGAATCATGTTATACCATTACAGCTTTACATGAAGCGTCCTTTTCCATTCTGCTTGCCAGATGATCCCTGTTTGTGTTCATTACAAACACTAAAACCTTACAGTTTCCAAGAACTCTACTGAGTTGGCCTTCCAGGAGCCACTGTTGGCTCCAGGATGCCCACACTGCATAGGAGCTCACTCAACCCTCTCCCACCTTTCCTTCTAGTCATGCGTAAGTCATCCAAGGAATACTTCTTGAGTATCTCCTTGGTGGTAGGAACCATACTAAGAGACATAGGAAATTTAAAAAAAAAAAAAAAAAAAAGAATCCAATGCAAATCATAACCTCAAAGAACTAAAATTTAGTGCAAAGATAAATCATGAATAGCAGCAACTCTTACATAGATAACAAAATTATTCGTACAGCAAGAAGACTTCAGATGCATTTTGCACCCTCGTGCTTCTGTGGAATTTAGTCTCACTGTGGTAATTATATGTTTGTTGTGCCTTTTATTTCTATATCCATTTTTACTGTCACTGTATTTCTCTCTATGGAGCCCCCAGCAAATAAGAAGGTGGGAAGGAAAAGTGAAACGGATCTTTGCGGTCCTGCAGCCCCACCAAGTAATCTCACAGATATGAAAACCAAGGCCCAGAGGAACCACATGTGTCCAGCGTCAAAGTCTCAGTTATTAGAAGAATGGGATTAGATTTAGGCTCCCCAAGTCCCGGATTTAAGGCTTTCTTCATCAGTGTATATTTTGGTAAAAAATAGAAAGGAATTTTAATTGTATCTTTTTTCATCTAATTCTGATATACAATTAGTAACACTGTGAATTGCACTTACATTGTATCTTTCTTTAAATTGAAATTTACCAAATCCCACTGAAAGGATCTGAAGATAGGAATTTCCTACATTAGTATGGCTATTGAGATGACATTGACTTTCCCTTACCCTTAACCTCAGAGTCCACAGATGGGATTCTGGGGTTCCCTGCACATCCTAAAACTGTGCTCAAAATTTGAATGTCTAGCCTTAGGTACTTTTTTTTTGAGGGGGGGATAAGAAGCTCTTCAGAGGTTGTATCACATTCTCCAAGTTACAGGTGGCAATTGATAGACAGACAGATAAAGGGGAAGAGTCCTCTTGGTGGCTTATATCACGCTGGGAGAGATCTCAGGGCCCCCAGACTCTCCCACTCCAGTGTTCAGCCTGAATGTGTGGTCTTTGACTGCAGCAGAATGTTAATGAGGCCAGAACACCCATCTGTGTAATACAAATAAGGAGCAACGTCAACTTTCCATCACTTTGTTTTACAGGGTACAGAAATGAAAGGGATGTTTCAGATTAAAAGATCTGTTTAATGGTCTGATTAATTCATTCCAAACAGACCGAAACTGTTCAAGGATTCTCCTTTTGCTCCTAACCTTTTCAGCTTGTTTTCATGCATGCCGGCTTTCCTTTCTTCTTCTTCTTCCTTCTTTTTTTTTTTTTTGAGTTTAATTTAATATTCAGTAACTGCTGCTCTGATTCTGGTGTAGATCACGTGGTGTATGAAAAAAATAGAATGTGTGTGTGTGTGTGTGTGTTTCCCAAGAGAAGTCCAAATGCTTCTAAAACCCAAACCTGTTACCCAACACTCTTCAAAAAGCGTTATCAGGCCTTAAGCAAACACTGTGAAGCTCTGTGAGCAACAGAGGGGCGTGCGCTTCTCCAGGCCGCCGGCGCCGTGGCCGTGAGCTCGTCGATCGCCACGTTAATTAGTGGTGAGATCTCTGCCCCACACTGTCCGTGAGCCAGTGAGCAGCACGGGATCTGATGAATGAGGGGGTGTAAGTAGGATCCGCAGGTGCCAGGAGGAGGAAGACCAGGCACAGAAGCTTTTTGATAGGACGTTCGGGGGGTTTTACTCTAAATAGTGGGTTCTTTTCCTTCCTTTTAGATTTTTTTTTTTTTTTTTTTTTTTTTTTTTGCTAAATGCCCCTTTCATATCCCTTTCTAAGCTTGATATCTGGAAAAGTGTTATAACCAGGGCTTGCTGCTGTGGGATTTTAAAAGCAAATGACAGGAAAAATATGGATTAAAAATCCTAAGTGTCCACCACAAATTCATTCGTCCCAGATTTTAGTGGACTCGGGATGGGCCTGGGCAGTATCAGATTGTAAGCAGGTGAGGATTTTGATGAAAATCTACAAGCAGTCCACCTCCATGGAGAAGATGTGTGTACGTATGTGTTTAGCCCCATTTTGGTTTTTACTGCATGCTGGCAAGTGTGGAAGGGGCTGGATCATTTTACTTATTTAATTTTGGAAACTCTTAATAACTGGTTAATTGCAAATGACGTTCTCTTAGCTGGGAAACAAGGAAAGGGCTACCTACTCTAGGTGCTCCTGACCGTGGGGTTTGTAGACAGAGACTCATTGGGCAAATTATACACACAAGCCATACCTAGTTTATATATATATAAACATATAAAAATATATATATATGTTTTTCCATTTATTTATTTATGCTCTGTCCCTTCACATAAAGGATTTGAGGCAGTTTATCAACTACTATCTAATAGTTGGGATTATTTTAGAAGTTAAAAATAAAAGGTGCCAAAGAAAAACAGGGAAAGTAACCATGGGTCTTCACTCCCAGTGGGGTCTGGGCTCGAGCAGCAGGTATTTCTTCATAACATAATATAGGAAGGTTCTAGAGAAAATAAGCCACCTGGGAAATTTGTTTGAAACCAGCAGGAAAATAATATATAGGTTAAATAAATTTTTAAGCTGGCCCTCAGTACAGATTTAACACACCCCAGAGACCACAAACACACAGCTGAAGTGTCCAAGGGTTTCTTCTATCAGTGACTTAAATGACAGAAATAGTCAAGTTAGCTTGCTGTTTCTGCTATATTTTTTTTCCAGGGAAGGAACAGCCAGAAGTATTAAGTCATTCAATTCGGAGAGGGCTGCCACATCTCTAGTTTCATCTACAGCAGCTCCTTACTACTCTGCGTCTCTGCAAATGTTTGAACTGGAAGTTTTATTTTTCCCTTAGATCAGAACCGTGGGCTGCTGTCTGAGAGAGTTGGTGGTGACAAATCGACTCGTTTAATAAAAAGATGTGAATGAAGTAAGGGGGAGGAAATAAATGCACTGAGACTTAAGAGCTGCAGGTGTGTCTCCTTGTGAAGTCCTGATTCCCTGTTGCCAGCCGGGTTTCCATGGAGACGGCTCTGCACACTGGTACCCAGGCCAGTCCATCAGCCCCTCTTCTGGCATCTCCATACTCACCAGTGGAGATGGATTATGCCAATGAAGGCTGACTTTTCGGCAGTTCGCACAGGTTCAATCTTTCCTCTCCTTGCTCCAGGATGGATGTTTCTTAGTAACGTGAGTGCTCAGCAATTAGTTGCCCAGAGAAACGCTAATTCTGGAAAGGCGTTTAATTAGACTAAGATGTGACATCACTTATACATGAGATCACGGTTCTGGCTTCTTCACTCTTTGT
The DNA here is from genome assembly GCF_026419965.1 of Kogia breviceps. Taxonomy (NCBI): domain Eukaryota; kingdom Metazoa; phylum Chordata; class Mammalia; order Artiodactyla; family Physeteridae; genus Kogia; species Kogia breviceps. Next base: position 119,377,214 of record NC_081316.1, read on the forward strand.
CTTTTGAGGGGCCGGGGCAGTTAGTGGTGAGACCCAAGAGGTATAAAGACCCAATGCCTTTTTGTCAAATTCCCCCCTAGCTTCTCCTCAGAAGGAAAAAACACTTTCTCCTGAAGATTTTTCCCTTAAGGATGGGGAAAAATGCTTCTTTTCTTTTCTGTATAATAATAGGTAGGCTGAAACAAAGGGTCAAGGGAATAATTTCATTGGTGTGTGTGTGTACACATATTGACTACATGAAGTTCATTTATCTTCAACTTCAGCATTTTGGAAGAATTTGTCCTTGCAATCTCTTTCCTTTCCAAATGTCTCAAAGTCCCTTCTTATATAATGCAAGTTAGAGGGACAGAGCTAGACAGGGGAATCCAGAGCTTAATACCCTATGACAACAGGTCACTAAGCCCAGCCCTTGTTTGTCCTCATGATGACCAGAGCCATAAACTTTCCACGTGACCTACTTCTTCACGCCTTCAGCATATCAAGCCTTCTGCCTTACTGGAGTTAAGCCATATGCATAACAGACTCATACCCCAAAGGCACGTAACACTAGAAGTGTGTTACACTTTGTAACACTAGAAGCCACATTGAAATATCATATCATAACAATTCCATGACGGATCACAGTATCAAAACAACGAACTCTTGATTTTTCTAGGTGGCTTGCATCTTGCCAAATTTTACTCCTAAACAAGTTAATCTCTATCAATTAATACATTTAAAAAAATAAATTTATTTTATTTACTTATTTTTGGCTGCGTTGGGTCTTCATTGCTGCACACGGGCTTTCTATAGTTGTGGTGAATGGGGGCTACTCTTCGTTGCGGTGCGTGGCCTTACTGAGGTGGTTTCTCTTGTTGAGGGGCATGGGCTCTAGGGTGCATGGGCTTCAGTAGTTGCAGCACACGGGCTCAGTAGTTGTGGTTCGCAGACTCTAGAGCACAAGACTTAGTAGTCGTGGCGCACAGGCGTAGTTGCTCTGCGTCATGTGGGATCTTCCGGGACCGGGGCTCGAACCCGTGTCCCCTGCATTGGCAGGCGGATTCTTAACATGGCACCATCAGGGAAGCCCTTATCAATTAATACATTTTGAAATTCTCTTTCTACCCTAGTTCTCCAGGAATACAATTCAACCATAAAATTGTCCTGTAAATGCATCCTGAACAGAAAATCTAGGTGAAAAACAAATAAATAAAGATACAAGATTCCCCCAAAGCATTAGAAATTGTTTCCTAAAAATATGTCCTTTCATATGATCTATTTTTACCACCATCCCCCCACTTTAAGAGTATAGATGTGTTAGCTAAATTTATTAAAAATCCAAGTGAGCCTAAGTAAAACTTTAAACCCAGTGGGGGACAGACCACCATGCATTAAAATAAGCTCTGAAATCAATCTGAAATACTTATTCATTTAGCAACTGCTATGGGAATATTTTCTAAAAAATCAATACAACTTTATTACTTTCTTTCTTACCTTACAGAACTTCTAACTAGACACTTTAGCCGCTCTGATTTAAGGGTCAGTTAAAGCCTGGGAAGCAAAAATCATTTGCACACTAACTGAATATGGTGGGAGACAATATCCGGACTGCGTATGAAAGTAGAACCCACAACCTGCAGCCACCCGCCTGGGGAACCAGCCTGTCCTGTCCAGTCACAGCCCCGGGATCAGAGCGCCGTAGTCAGACCCGTAAGAAGTCAAAACTACTCTCCCCGCCAACAACCCAGCAACCCCTGCCGCAATCGCCCCCATGTGGTCAGAACTAGATTCATAACTGACATCTCCACGAATTCTCACTCCTGCTCCCAACTTCGGACCAACCAGAGAAAACCAAACAGGTACCCCTAACCAATGGCATAAATGCCCCACTTCCGGCTCGCCCACCTACAGCCTCCCCCCACCAGCAGCCTCCAATCGGCTCACGTTTGAAGCCTTGCCTTTTTTTCCACCGTAAAGCTTTCCCACGCCTCTGCCTGATTTCAGTCTCTGTCAACTTCAAGTGATAGAAGGGGACTCCCGGCTACACAGGCTCTGAATAAACAGCCTTTGTTTGCTCTCATTTGGCGGTCTTTATTTCCACATAATTTCTTTTAAAAAGTTTGTTCTCTTTTAAGTGGGTTACACCGTATCCTTAATATCATGTACACATAATTTCTTTGCTTAGAAGAGCAGTTCTTCTTACAGCGTGCCCAAAGAAACTATTTGTTATTTTATTTTCATAAATAACCATGCTGATGCTGATGTCATAATGGTGACGGCCCCACAGCAACACAAAAACCATCCTGACCCACGCGTGCCAAGGACCAATCAGAGCACTTCACACATACTCATTCACCTACTTCCCCAGGGCAGCCCAGGACAGGAGCTCCTATTGGCTCCATTTAACACAGGAGGGGCCCGTGTGGTGCTCAGTCTCGCCAGGGCAGACCCAGGCTTCTGGGTCAGCAAATCCAGGAGGCTTGTCCTGGCTTCAAATACGGGAAGCCCAGAGAAAGGGAAACTTTGCAGAAACGTTTCCATAAATTAGGAGCAAATAACCTCTTTTTCCTATTAAACAATAACAACAAAAGCCAGGCACAATATAATATTCCCCATTAAATATATAGTAAGCAACCAAACATCTACAGAATACAGGATGTTTTTTTAAAGGGCAAAAAGGAAGGTCATGTCAGTATTCTAGTACGACCAAATCTGGCCGCAGAGCCACACCGCTGCTCTGTAAGCACAAATCACGCCTGCCTGTGCCTTGACCTCCAGGGTGTAGCTTCTCCCGTGGAGTATGTGTCAGGTGGGTACAACCTGAGGAAAAGTTCCACAGATGATTCTGACGTGCACCTAGGGGTGGGGGTGGGGGGGCTCAGATCTAAGTGTTCCAAATAGCCAGATGTTCCGGACCATATAAGGAAAGCACAGAGTGGGTTGATAGAAATTGTAAAAACTGTTTCAGCCGGGGAGTGCGGAGTTGTACAAACACAGGGTTCCCAGCTCAAGTGTCCATGTCTGATAGACTCCTGGGTTTAGGGTGGCTATCACTGCTCACATGGATGATGGGAGAGGATGTAAACACTGGAAACGATATTAAACACAATTCAACCTCCCCTCCTCCACAGCATCACGATTTGTCCCATTCCATCTCCACCTGCTCTCCTCAGACAGGCAGGACCTGTAGTATCTTTCCTTTATTGGATTCTTCCTCTAGCTTTGAAAGCTTTCACTATGTGGTGACCATGGAAGAGAAGAGTAATGGAAATTGTCATTAATGAAGGTAAATACCGTTCACTCACTTCAGCTGTAACTCATCTAAAAACTAAACCTCATCATGAACGTGCTATAACCAAAATTCGGCACTGGAGTGTGATAATTAATTTTAAATTGCACACGATAGTACAAATCTAAGGTAATAACTGAAATGAAAAGAAATGGGGAAATGATATTAAAGCCGGAGATAGCGTTTGGATAACTCAAATACAATAAGTGATTTCACTGTCACTTCCGAAGAAAATGAATAGCTTTGACTCTGACACCTGGCATTTCCCAGTGTGATTCCTTTACCTTTTCTTACCCACCTGGAAGGGAAAGATAACAGCGTTTACCTTTGTGCCTCTCAGGAATATTAATATTCCAGAAGGATTTTCAGATCACTGAGAAAGCTGTGCTAAGGAGCAGACATTATCACATTATCATGAGGCAGATTTCAGTGCTATCACTTGTGGGCTTTAAGTTGTAACACATAGGGGTTTCTGTATCTAGTCACTAGACGTGCGTACAGTAGGTATTCAAGAGTGTCTGGGGCTTCCCTGGTGGCGCAGTGGTTGAGAGTCCACCTGCCGATGCAGGGGACACGGGTTCGAGCCCCGGTCTGGGAAGATCCCACATGCCGCGGAGCGGCTGGGCCCGTGAGCCATGGCCGCTGAGCCTGCGCATCCGGAGCCTGTGCCCCGCAACGGGAGAGGCTGCAACGGTGAGAGGCCCGCGTACCACAAAAAAAAAAAAAAAAAAGAGTGTCTGCTAGACTGAACATACTTCACTCCTTACATATGAACAGCTTGTCTATCATTCTTCAAAAGTGGCTCGCCACCACGTAGAATTACACGGACAAGCTTTACAGCCTTTGAGTCCCAAGCTCCTCAGAGCGTGTCTGGGCTTGTCCCATGGGGTGTGGTGAGTCTACGGAGGGAGACGGTGGATGGAGCCTGCAGAGCAGAAGTTCCTCTGGTCCAGACTAGTCTAGCCTCCCATGTCAGCCAGCATCAGGACCACCTGGAAGGCTTGCTAACACGCAGGTCGCTGGGCCTCACTCCAGAGTTTCTGATTCATTAGGTCTGGGGCGGGGCCTGGGGATTTGCAATACTGATGCTGCTGGTCTGAGGACCAGACTTTGAGAACCAGGGATCTAGATGAAAATAAAGCTCCAGCATTCCCTGGTAACTAGGGATATTTACTGTAGCTTACATAATGCTATCTACAGATTGCTTCAAATTCAACACGAGCGTCAGCCATAAAAATGCTCACTGTTTCACTGGCTGTATGATTCTGAGCTAACACGTCTTTATCCGAAACAAAAACATACACCTAGTTAATAAATGAACATAACCACAAAATTTGTTTACTTTATGAATAATAAACAAAGGATGCGAATCCTTTTGGACGCAAACAGAAAACACTTCATGAATACTTTTTACAAACAATTTAACGTCTTTACTGAGGGCAAATCACACAGCCAAATTCAGTAAATTGGGGAGAGACTGGGCTCCCCGCAGGGTCATTATGAGGGTGAGTCACCTGTGCTAAGAAAGAGTCGTCTGAACACTGCCAGCACCGGCCAAGCTTCCTACGGTCCCCGGTGATGCTGTGTCATGTGCCTCTTTACAGCTGACCAAAGACATCCCTACGCTTGACTACAGACTCTTGTAGTCAGCCCCCAAATGCGAAAGTTCTTTAGAACTTTGTCCTCGTTTACAGCTCTGCTCCTCTGATTATACTCTTATCACAGGTGAACTTAGCCAATCCAGTGTCCTTGCTAAAAAACCCAGATGTGCTTCTCCAGCCCAGGAGTCTCTTTGTGTGCCTGACCTGTCTATCTAACAAGCTCCTTCCCACTTCCACTTAAAGATTTCAAAGGCATCTCGAACTGAATATGTCCCGGACTGACCTCTTGCTCTTTTCTCTGAAATCTACTCTTTTTCCAGGAACCAGGGCTTCCATCCATCCAGGTAATCTCACCAGGAACTTGGGAATCACCCTCAACAGCTCCCTCACCGTCACCGTCACGTCCAATCCATCAAGTCCACTGAGTCTGCCTCCCAAATGTATTTTTAATCTATGCACTTCTCTCCACCCCTGTTACTGCTACTCTGATGTCGAACCACCCCGTCTGTCTGCAGACTTCGCCTACTTGGTCTCCTGACTTCCCCTCTTCCCCACAAACCTGCCCTTACAATCTCACCTCCTCCGCACAGCAGAGACTGAGATCTCCTTGAAATATCATCGTCATCACCATCATCACTGTCATCCAACATTTACACAACAGTTTCTCCCGGACACACACCAAGAACATTATATCTATTAACCTACAGAGCTACAACCTCTGAAGTATCGTGATCATGCTTTTCAGAGATGAAGGAATGAAAGCACAGAGAGGTTGAGTAACTTGTCCAAGGTTGCACAGCTTGGAAGTGGCAGAGCTGTGATTCAGACCCAGATAGTTGACTGGATCCAGGTTGTATGATACTTCCTCTCAGGTCACTCCCTGGACTGAACTCTGGATGGCTTCCCATTTCCTTTGGGATCAAGCCTGTGGACTTGACCTGGAACTCTGGGGCTTTATCCAGCTTGGCCTTGGCACTCTTCAGTAGCTTCACCTTCACACATCCTGTCCCGAGCCGTGGCGCTGAGCCGGCCACGGCTGGCTTTATTCATCTGTGTGCACATCTATGCACATCAGGTGTCCTCCAGGGTCCTGAACACGCCGTTCCCTTCGCTGCATCTCATTGCTTCGGAGAAGCTTTCTCTGACCCTATGAATCTAGATTAGGCTTTCCTCTGGTTCTGTTTATCACATCCTGTCCCTTCTTTAATAGCACTCAATACACTGGCTGAGCAGTTATGTGTGCAATGGTTTATTGCATGTCTGGCTTCAGGGGGACACGGCCAAGACTGCCTCATCCGGCACGGTCTAGGCAGCGTCTAACAAACCCAGCACAATATGAGAACCAATGTCCTATAGCAAAAACAACAAATATGAAGACAGAAGAACAGGCTGCCGGTAGACTGGGAAGTAAGGAGATACGAAAGGCAATGGATGCCCAGAAAAAGTTGGAAGTGAGAAGAGGCTGACCTGACAGTGGAATCTGTCTAGGTGGCTTAGAAGAAAAAGACGATGAGGACAGAATTTGATGCTGACCTCGGCTGGGGGCCCAGGGAAAGGCAGCAGCACAAGCGATTTCCGGACCAGTGGACAAGGGGGAACAGATGGTCCCACAGAGGCCCAACCCTAGAGCCTGTACTGTGATAACCAAACAGAAAGAACAATATTTCCCACGGGGAGGGAGAGAAAGAATGAAAACAGCCGGGAAGGAGGGGGTCTGAAATGCCACACACACACACACACACACACACACACACACACACACACACACACACACACACACACACACACACACACACACACACACACACACACACACGAGGAACCCGAAACGCCTCCTCTGTGCCGTTTGAAGCGCCGCTGGCAGCTGCAGCCAGTGCACGCTCAGCCAGCAGTGGCCTCAGCCCTTCCGGGTTGGCGCGGCCGCAGCCACGCCGTCCACAAAGCACCCGTCTGAACACTGCCTTCTTCAGTAGCTGCACTGGCCCACAGCAGCCGTATCCCCGGGAGTTACCTCTGACACCCCGTAAAATACCTCAGAGGGCTTGCAAGCAATCAAGACCACAAGGTTCAAAGGCCGTCCTAAATGCGAAGAATAGGAAAGCAGTCAACCTAAATGCCATCGAACAACCGGGGGTTTGCTGGGGCCTCACTGGTTCCTTAAGAGACTCTGGCAGCCTGGCCCTGATGGGGCAGCGCGGTGGCACCTGTGAGAGCTGGCCTCTGACACGCGGGAAGCCCCGTGTGGCGCCCCGTGTGGCATCGATCTGCAGGAACACCTCAGTGGGAAAGGCCTGCCGGGGGCAGCGGAGGCTAGGAGACCTCTGTCTCCACTTCTTCAATCCAAGGCTCACCCACACACAGCCCCCTACACGCCATCCGGTCAAGGGCCAACTTGGCTGGCTGAGTGGACAGCTACCTTCGAATGTTGTGGTTCTACTGGAGGAGAACAGAGTCACCCACCATAGAACTGACACCAAACCAGAGCCAGGGAGAAAAGAGACTGAGCTCCTGCAGCTGCCGTGAGGACATCCTGAAAACCCCACAGCCGTAACCCTAAAACAGTAATTAGTACCTACATAGCAGAGGTAGTGCAATAGTAATAATTATCCACACCTCCTTATGTTTACTTGGTATATTATGGTTTTCAAAACCCAGCGTTTCCTGGGATTGGCGGAGAGGTGTTGGGAAGCTCCAGCCTATGGGGAGGGATTGGGATTCTCACGGACCCTGAGCTGGTGACAACGACATTTTGCAGACAGGAGAGGCAGGGCTGGGCTAGATTAACGCGTGGACGTCGCACGATTGCAGCTGTGCTACACTGTCCTTGCGCAGCTCACCTGTGCCTGACTGTACCTCCTGCTCTACGTACTGCCTGTGTCGCATGTCTTCCTGAGATGCCCTCTCACCTGCTGGGGTCTGAGCTCCCCAGCAGGCGGCGAGGCGACGCGTGCGCTCACGCCCCCTTCCTGCGCGCAGTGCACTCGCGATCACATCATAGCACCCATTTTTGCTAAATAAAGGAACGAACGAGCAGATGAGTCATGAACAAAAGCCAGACCTTGATTCCGAGTCGCTCCACGAGAGAACACCGCCTCTCCGGGAGCCCTAGTCTAGGTTATAAAAGCTGGATGGTGGGAAGCCTCATTATCTTCTTTGGCTTCTTCTCTTTGCATTTCCTTTAAAATCAGGCTTTGTGACTTTTGCTTCTTCCACCTTTACAGTGTAAGAATGAAGGGTATTGTTTTTGTGGAGCAAGAGACAATGATTGCTATTATTGCAATTATTGCCGTTTTCTTTGCCAAAACTACGGACTCCACTACTTTGGTCTTCACCACCCCAAAACGGGGGCGGCGATTAAAATAAACTTTGATCTATTTATTGTGAACACTCCATCATGCTGAGAACTTTAATCCCCTCTTGCAAAGCCAACTCAAGTCTGAGAAAAAGTGATGAATTTAAAGCTTGGTATAATTAAGGCCTTTCTTTAGTGGTTCCCACACTGGCTCTCCCCAGATACGGCTGGAAGATGGCTGGCCTTCCACCGGCCGGCCACCCCATTTCCGCGAGAAAGGGTTTGGGCATGTGTCCGAGCTCTTCCTCCTGCTGTGATGGTTCCATAGGTTCTATTAAACGTCACCTTTGCTGGGCACGGGAAGTTGGAGAGAAAAGCAGGCCAGGATGGAAGGGAGGGAAGGGAGGAGAGGAGGGGATTACCTCTGCCCCTGGCCCCCCGACCGCGGCCCTGACGACTGAAGCAGAGTGCCTTCCAGGAGCCCAGTGGCTGCGTCCCACCGAGCTGACCAGAAGGGTGACTCCAGCCAGCCGTGTCTGTCTCTGGCCCGTGGAATTTCCATTATTCATCTCTCGCCGGCTATGGACAGCGCAGTAGCAGCAGCCTCTGTCTAATCCCCACCTGATAACGTATTTCTGATAAGCATGAGGGAGCCCGGTGCTCCTGACAGGACCCACACTTCCAGCTGCATACAGTGCCATTTACATGAGGCGGCCCTCTGAATTTAGATCAGGAGATAAGGGCGGGGGTGGGGGGACTCAGGGCTGAGCTGCACGGGACCGGGGGGTGGGGGGATGTCATCGACCGGAGTCTGGGGGCGTCCCCGGCTCCATCACTCCTGTACCCCAAGCACAGGGGCCACGAGACGCCCTGAGTGTTGCACGAGGAGGACCGAGGGGTCAGCCCCCTGTCGCCCTGCCTGCCCTGACCCAGCCCCTCTCACCTGAGACCCTCAGTGGGTGAAGCAGCCCCACAGGCACAGAGACTGCAGGGGCCCCAAGTCAGAGGGAATAGAGCCGGCCCCTGCGCCTTCCCCCAGGTCAGGATCCATCCAGAGGGATATAACCAGCCCTTTACTCCCAGTTCAGAGTCCTGTATTTGCATGGTTTCTTGCCCAAGAAAATAGTGATATGGCTTCCTCACCCAATATTAAAAGCTGCCCCAGGGCAGGAGCGTCCTGAGGCCTCTGATTCTGTCCCTGCATCCTGAGACCCAAAGGGAACGAGGCTCAGGCATCTGTGAATGGTTCCACCTCGTTCGCGGAAGCAGCAGGGTCAGCACCCGCCAACACGCTCACGGGCAGACCTGATGAGTTGAGGGTGTTGACTGCTCCTTGGGGCTGAGGTCAATTCTCCTTTTCTAACTTCGACGCGGCCTGAAAGGTGAGCACCTCTGAGGACACGCACAGCTATCAGCCCGAGGAGGGAAGCGCACGCTCGTGATGCGGGGTCACCTCGCGTGTTTCTCAGCTCTGCTCCCACCTCTCCATCCCCAGGTCAGGCCTCCAGCCCCTCCTGCCCTTTGCTCAGTGACGACTTTCTAGACAGATCTCCTGGCCTCAGGTCTTGCCCATCAAAGCCCGCCTCCTGCTGCCCGACAGCATCAGGCGACACAGGGGCTGCAGTGGCTTCCTCCGCCCACAGGGAATGGTCAGCTACGGGACCAAGGCCGCCAAAGCCCCTCAGGTGGGACCACCTCCCCCTGCAGCCTCCTCTTCTAACTGATTCCGAACTTCTTACTTATGTAGTTAGCCTTAACCACGCAACTCCTCTTGAAATCCGCTCACTTCCCCTGCGCCGCTTCCAGTGACAGGCTGTTGTCGGCACCCCTGCGTCTGCAGTCCTCATCCCGGCCCCACCCCACCTCCAGGAAAACGTCCTGATGTGGAAGCTGCTGCTGAGTTAGCGTTCTACCTCTGTGCCCCCACGACACGCTGAGTGTGCTTCCACGTTTTATTCTAACGCTTTCACGAAGAGTCTGTTTCTGATACTAGCACTGAATTCTGTGTACTCCTAACAGCTGCAGAGCCTAGGGCAAGAATTCACATGGAGGTCCACATGCCAGGTCTAAATATTTTAAGGTTATAAATCAAGGGATCAAATTGTTAATTAAATATATAGTCTATATTCAGATCTTGAAAAATATTCCTTCATAATGGCATCCAAGGCCAGGTCCAGATTTAGACTCTCACAATTCCTCATGGCTCTTAGCCAGAATGTGGACCCACCAGGAGAGCTGTCCTGGTTCCTGGTGCTCTCCTAACCTCCCTCCACTGGATCCTAATCTGCCTCGCCTGGATCTGAGAAGGACCTGTGTGCATGTCTGGGGACAGCTGAGGCCACACTTAGAGGCTCTGCCCACAGATTGGTTTGCTCTGCAACCAATCACTGCTTGAGCCTGGAGGTGCACAATCCTAGCCCCCTGCTAGCAGCCAAGACACGCTCAATAATTACTGGATGAATGAACAAATGAAAGATTGAATAAATCCTTTTTTACAGGTATATATAAAGTTGTACCTTGCTGGACACCAACAGGTAACGCAAAGCCAACTGCACCGTTTAACGACAATGAGAATGGGCTCTGAGCTTGGAAAAGAATGTGTATTTCAACATCATCACAGACTTTACTTTTTAAGTTTAGTTGGATTGTTAGATATCTTATTTGGACCGTGAGTTCATTTTGCACTAAGGTGATACAGAATGACAAAATGGGAAGAGCACGGAGTCTAAGTCAGGCTTCATCTTTATGGGTCTTTGTTTCCCGACCTGGTGGGAATATTCATAATATTATTTATTAAAAAGATAAGTAGGGCATCTAGCACTGGGCCTGGCAGGTGAATTTTGCTTTCGTTTCCCCATCCTTCTGAACCTCGGAGAACAATTTCATGAGTTGCAAAAGCTGTAGGGCTAGTTGAGCAGACACCCCAGTGTTTGTTGAACTTCAGTAAACTGAAACATAAACGTGAAAGGACGGAAGATATGCGGTTCAGCAACACGGCAAACTCAGGTCATACAGACTCTGGTCCTCTTTCTGCAAACCCATAGAAATGTCAGATACGATACAATACAGTATGACAAAAATAATTAAATATATTCCTGATTCCAAAGGAGAAAACAATCCCCTAGTCCCAGGACAACAAACCAAGAGGGAACTCAACACCAGAGCACCCCAGTGAGCTGATACAGTGGGAGGTTATTAGGCCCATATATTGACACTGGGGCTGGAAAATAAGCTTTAAGGGTCTACACAGAAACAGCTGTGGCTAAGGGTTCACATAAAACTGGAAGCTGGAACTCTGAGACTTAAAAGAAGATACTACTCTCAAACATCCACCAATGTCATAGGGGAAAAAAAGAATTAAAAAACTCTACCTCTGAACCCAGAGAAGAATAGAATCTGTCTGCCCTGGACTCTGTGTAAAAGTAACTGACAAATCATAGCCTTAAAAACATGTCACATGTAGATGCAGTGTCTGCAATCAGATGGTGCTAAAATCTCAAATAAACTCCGGTCCAGGAACTTTTAAACACCTGAGGCTCCCATAAAACAAATGTGAAATATGTCTTTTAGGAATAGACACAACCCAGGGTGCATGAGTGAGACTCCCATGGGAAACAGAGAAAAAAGAAAATAAGAAATACCCACTGAAGCATCAAAATGAGCATACCAGGGAAAATTACAACCATGTAGGAAACAATCCACCCTGCCACAAATCAATGGACGAAACAAAAGGGAGTACTGGCATACCATAACCAGAGATGAAAGACAACACAGTTGTTAGATTTAACACAATTAAGACAACAAAAGAAGAAATAGAAAGAATAGCAGGCTATTTTAAAAAGAATATAGACAGCTTTGTTAAAAAAATAGTTTAGCATTTATTAAGTGCTAGGCACTGTGGTCAGCATTTCATCTAATCATTTTAATATTTACAGCAATTCTCTGATACAGATACTATTCTGCTTTTTTTCAAATGAGGAAACGAGGACACAGAGAGATTAGATATTGCTCAAGATCATACAGCTTTTAAGCAAAGAAGTCAGAATTTGAAAGCAGGCTGTCTTGCTCCTGACAGTGTTCCTTTAATCCCCATTAGCAACAATGGAATTTCAGAAATAAAAAGGGAGAGTCATTAAAATTAAAACTCAATGGTTCAGCAGAATATTAGATACAGTTGAAGAGAACAGTAAGGAAATGGAAAATGCATTTGAGAAATTCATCTAGACTACATCATGAAGAGATAAAGTAAATATAAATAAATCATACTGGATATTAAAGGCATTAAAGAATGAAATTAAAATATCAAACATATTACCAATAGGAATTTTCAGAATGTAAGCATGAGACCTTAGACCCATGAAGGATACTCAATCCAAGTAGAAAAAAGAATCTAAACATGGATATATCATAATGAAACGACATTACACCAAAGACACAGTGTTTACCTTAAAAGTAGCAAGAGAAAAAAATAGAAAATATCTTAAAAAGAACAAAAGTTAGACTGATAACAGCAGATTTCTTATCAGCAAAAACAGAGGGCAGAAAACCATCAAATAATATTGCCAAAATAGTAAGATAATTTGAAAACAAAGCAAAATTGTCAACCTAGGATTTTTCAGTCAGTGAGCTATATACATGAGAGAAGCCTGAATAAAGTTCCCATTATCTAGCCAAAGAGTAAACTGGTGAAATTTAAAGGTTATTCTAAAATTCACATATGGAATTTCAAGGGACACAGGCAATATTTAAAAAAAAAAAAAGAAAAAAAAAGAATAAGAACAAAGTAGGAGGGCTCACACTCCTCGATTTCAAAACTAACTACAACACAGCAATAACCAAGAGAGTATAGTACTGGCACAAGGACAGATATATAGATAAATAAAATAGAATTCGGAGTACAGAAATAAACCCCTACACTTACAGTCAACTGATCACAAGGGTGCCAAGACCACTACAAGGGTAAATCACAGTCTTTTCAACAAACTGTGCTGGGAAAACTGAATAGCTACATGCAGAAGAATGAAGTTGACCTCCTACCTCATATCATATATAAAAATTAACTCAAAATGGATCATAAACCTAAATGTAAGAGATAAAACTATAAAACTCTTAGAAGAAAACATAAGGGTATATTTTCATGACCTTGAATTTGGCAAATGATTTTTTAGGCATGACACCAAAAGTACAAACAACAAAAGAAAAAATAGCTAAATTGAACTTTATCAAATATAAAATTTTCGTACTTCAAAGGACACCATCAAGAAAGTGAAAAAAGAAATCCTACAGAATGAGAGAAAATATCTACAAATCATATATATGATAATAAGCTTGCTTCTGAAATATACAAAGAACACTTACAACTCAATAATCAAAAGGGAACCCAATTTTAAAAATAGGCACAGGATTTTAATAGACATTTCTCCAAAGAAGATATATCACGGGCCAATAGCATTGGAAAGGATGCTAAACATCATTAATCATCAGGGCAATGAAAGTCAAAACCACAGTGATATATCACTTTACGATTGTAAAGGTGGCTGTTATCAGAAGATAATAACCATTGCTGGAGAGCATGTGAAAGAACTGAAGCACTTACACACTGCTAGTGGAAACATTAACTGATTCCGCTGCTTTGGAAAGCATTCTGGCAATCCCTTAAAGAGTTAAACATAAAGTTACCACGTGACCCCAAAATTCCACTCTTAGGTATAAATCCAAGAAAGATGAAAATATATGTCCACACAAAAATGTGTGCATGGGGCTTCCCTGGTGGCGCAGTGGTTGAGAATCCGCCTGCCGATGCAGGAGACACGGGTTCGTGCCCTGGTCCGGGAAGATCCCACATGCCGCGGAGCAGCTAAGCCCGTGAGCCATGGCCGCTGGGCCTGTGCGTCCGGAGCCTGTGCTCCGCAACGGGAGAGGCCACAACAGTGAGAGGCCCGCGTACCGCAAAAAAAAAAAAAAAAAATGTGTGCATGAATGTTTTGGCAGCATTATTCTTAATAGTGAAAAGGTAGAAACAACCCTGATGTCCATCAACTGATGCATGGAGAAACAAAATGTTAAATCCATACAATGGACTATTATAAAATGAAATAAAGTACTGATATATGCTCCAAGAAGCTAGTCACAAAAGACTATATATTGTAGGACACAGGATATATCATACAGAATAATATTACATGATTCTATCCATATTCAAAATTCAGAGCAGGGAAATCTACAGAGACAGAGTACAGATTAACGGTTGTTCAGGGTTGCGGGGGTGATGGTGGAGGGACCGAGAAAAGAGGGATACAGAGTATTTTTAAATAGGTAGTGTTCTATAATTGACTGTGGTAAAGGTTGCACATAACTGTGGGTAGGCTAAAAAAACCACTGAATTGTTTTTAAATTTTAAATAGATGAATTATATATGTGAATTTCGTCACAAAAAAAAGCTGCTTAAAAAAGAAAAATAAATACATTTGTTACGTTTAGACCATTACGAAATGTTATACTTTAAAAAAATGGAAATTGAACCCAGAATGTAGATAGAATACATACAAGGTAGAATGTAGCAAGCAGTAATCAAAGAAGAAAAATCTGTAACCACACTGGTATCTATAAATAAGAATTGATTACAAAAAAAAAAAAAAAAAAGGATGAAAAGAATTGAAATGTTCTGTGGTCCTACTATTGTTTAGGAAAAGAAGGAGGACATCAGTTAACTTCAGAATTTCAGTCAAATATTCCCAGTAATTATTATTTAATATAATTAATAATACATATATATACAAACCCCTTGTGGTCTAGAATGTGGTTAGCATTTAAAAATGTGTTCAATATGCTTGAAGAGAACATACATTATCTAAATTTGGGGTAGAAGTTCTTAAATATGTTCAGTAGGAGAAGATTTTACACGCACATTAACACCCCCACACACATCCAGTAATAACCTTTTACAAGAGGTGTATACGAAAAAGAGATGTTAAAGATTTTTTTTAAAGCATGGAAACAGATAAGTTTTTGTTGGGTTTTCTTTTGCGGTACGCAGGCCTCTCACTGTTGTGGCCTCTCCCGTTGCGGAGCACAGGCTCCGGACGCGCAGGCGCAGCGGCCACGGCTCACGGGCCCAGCCGCTCCGCGGCACGTGGGATCTTCCCGGACCGGGGCACGAACCCGCGCCCCCTGCATTGGCAGGCGGACTCCCAACCACTGTACCACCAGGGAAGCCCCAGAAACAGATAAGCTTTAAAAGGTAACCTGGTACAGAAATGTTAATCTAAGTAAAATAACTAAACCAGCGAAAACAGTTAACATTTCTGAGTGTTGACTGTGTGTCAGACATAACACTTAGTGTGGTAACTAAGTCATTAACTCAAGGCACCCTTATGAGGCACATCCTAGCAGAACTGCAGGATGAAACTGAAAAAGTTCAAAACTGCAGCATGAGTTTTTAGTTCATCTCTCCCAGAAACCATTGCATCAGGCAGACAAAATATAATGAAGATTTGACCAAACAAACATATCTTAAACCCCACACCCTAAGTTTAGAAATTGCTTACTTTTCTCATACACACCTGACACATTTAAAAAGACTGGCCATATCCTAGCACATAAGCTTAATCTCAAAAACCACTACAGAATCACTATCATACAGACCATATAGTGTAAACAAAATGAAATAAAATTTCTAATCAATAAGTAAAAACTGGTGAGGAAAATCCAGTACAAGCTTATGTTTGAATACTACAGAACTTTGAATAATCTATGGGTCAAAATAATTATACTAAAAGGTATAAAATGCATAGGCCCAAATGACAATAGAAATTATACATATAAAACTACATGAACACTGTATAAAATGAAAGGTATAGCCTTAAATGTATGCATTTGAAAAGAAGAAAGAAACTTGATGATAAATGTTCAATTCAAGAAATTAGGAGAAAAATAGTATAGTAAACTTGAAGAAAGCAGTAGGAAGGAAATTAAGGTAAGAACATGATTTATTTATATGTCATTCATATTATAAATACATAATAAATTTATTATGAATTTATTTATATATAATGTAATGTTACTTAATATATTATTAATATAATAATATATTATATTTAATATATTATAATATTGTTACTATATGTATATTATACACATCCCATTATAACATAATATGAATATTATACATATATCATACACATTATATTATAATATGATAATATAATATATTATCATGTTAATATACTATTATAATAATATATTATTATATTAATATAATATATTTTTAATATAATATAATGTTAATATAATATTACATTATTATCATATTATATGTATTATACTATATAATACATATTTCTAGAAATATTATATAATTATTATTTATATAATAAAAAGTAATAAACTAGAGGATCAAAGGCATATCCTTTGATATAAAAGACATATCCTTTTTATTCTCTTCAAATAAACCATTTATTTGAAGAGAATGAAAAGGATATGCCTTTTACAAGACTGATCAATACTAAAGATAAAGTGAATGTAAGCAAATTAGTAACTGAAGATTGTCTATAGTAGAAATTCAGTATTGATTTTTCCAATCATAAGAAAATACCCTGTTTGATGCCTATGATGCAAAACATATATAAGAAGCAAATTTTATGTAAATATTAAATGATCAATATTGACTCAAGGAAAAATTTAAAACCTGATTAGCCTTATCAGCAGTAAAACACTGAATAAAAAGACGCATCCTTTTCACAGTAAAGCACCAGATGATTTGCCTGGTGAGTTTTAGGGACTCTTCAAACATCCACAACTCCCATATAATGCCAGCTCTTCCAGGTGATGAGAAAGGGGCACGTGCCTTGCATGAGGGCCACCATGGCACCAATCTAGCCTCCAAGATGGCCTGCGGTCCCTCATCTCCTGGTGCTCAGGCCCCTCCCACATGAGTCATGTCTGGTCTGTGGCCAATCGACCAGCATGGAAGTGTCACTGTTCACTGACTTCTCAGGAAGGCCATAAAACACACTGAGCTTCGGCCTTGGATTAGTTCTTCGGGTGGAGGCCAAAAGCTGTCATGAGGACACTTGAGCCATCCGAAGAGGGGCTCGTGCAGAGAGGCGCTGACACTCCCTGCTAACGCAGGCTAACACTGTCACAGCCGGCAGTGACAGTGGCCCTCCAGGCCCACTCGAGCCTTCAGATGACTGCAGCCCCAGCCAACATCCTGATGGCAACCTTGTGAGAAGCCTCAAGCCAGACTGTCCAGCCAAGCCCCTCCCCAATTTCTGACTTATAGAAATTTAGAGAGATTTAAAAAAAGTTTATGTTCTTTTAAGACACCTGGTTTTGCTGAGTAACATACTCAGCAATAGACAACAAATTAATTAGAATATGCTTGATACACATTCATAAAGGACAGCACAGAAGAACTGATCATGAAGGCCATCTTTACAGACAAAAATTAAAGAATCCTAAGTAGAGAATCAGTGCATCAAATTCAGCAATATATATGTATTGCATGCATGTATAAGTAAAACCAGTCATAAATAAAAGAGGTTTCATTTGGGGAATGCACAGATAATTAAATAGCAGGAAATTTTTAAAATGTATTTTACTATATTCACATAGTTATCGAAGAAAATCATAAAAATCCCAAGTGGTACAGGAAGATAATTCAATAAAAATAAATTCCAATTATTTATTAAAAATAAAAATACACTTTAGCCACTTAGAAATACAGAGTCATCCTTAAATGACCCTCCACCCTCAATAAAAGCACCTCTATCAAGAATCTATGGTAAATGTCCTACATGGGGGTGAAATATTAAATGCGAGGTTTTTTTCAAAGTAAGGACAAGAAAACTATGATTGCCATCACTTCTGTCATTAAACATTTTACTTAAGAATAAAGCCTGTACGATAAAAACACCAAAATAAACGGGGGTATAAGAAATTTTTAAATGCAATTTCATTAATTATAGTCATATGGATATTAACATAAAAATTCTCAGAGAACATATGAGATAGTTAATTTTATGTGTCAACTTGGCTAGGCCACATTAACCAGATATTTCATCAAACAATATTCTAGATGTTTTCATAAAGTGAATTTTTGCAAAAGATTACCACTTAAATCAGTACATTTTGCATACAGCAGATTGCCCTCCATAATATGGATGGGCCTCATCCAATCAGTTGGAGACCTTAAGAAAAGGGCTGACCTCCCCTGCAGAAGAGGCAGTTCTGCCAGGAGACAGCCTTGGGACTCAAAATGCAACCCTTCCCTGGGTCTCCAGCCCGCCAGCCTACCCTGCAGAGTTCGGACAGTTATGTGAGCCAATGCCGTAAAATCTCCCTCTCTCTCTCCCTCTCTCCTTCTCTCTCTTGTTCTCTATTACATATATTCCATATATAATAAATAAAATCATATAAAGACGTGGGCTTTTTTTGGTGACTGGTTTCTTTCACCTATCATGCTGTTTCAAGGTCATCCATGCTGTAGCATGCATCAGTACTCAATTTCCTTTTATGGTTAAATAATATTGAATCGTATGCCTAAATCAAATTTTTTAATCCATTCATCATCTGATGGTCATTTAGGTTGCCCCACTTTTTGCCTATTATGAATAGTGTTGCTGTGACCATTACTGTACAAGGTTTTGTATGGATATATGTTTTGGGTTCTCTTAAATATATACCTAGTAGTGAAACTGGTACATGATATGGTAACTCTATGCTTAACCTTTTGAGCAACTGCCAGATTGGTTTCCAAAGCAGGTTAAACCGCTCTACCGTCAGCACTGTACGGGCGTTCCAATTTCTCCACATCCTCGCCTACATTTGTTATGACCTGTCTTTATGATTACAGTCATCCTAGTGGGTGTGAAGTGGTATCTCATTGTGGTTTCGATTTGTTTTTCCCTAACAGCTAACTCAAGGACCTTTTCCTGAGCTTACTGGCCATTTGTATATCTTCTTTGGAGAAATATCTACTCAAGTTGTTTGACCATTTTTTAAATTGGTTATTTGTCTGATGGATATTGAGAAGTAAGGGTTTTTCAATATATTCTAGACAAATGTTCATTATCAGTACCTTATGATTTGCAAATATTTTCTCCCTTTTTGTGGGTTTTCTTTGAACTTTCATGATGGTATCCTTTGAAGCACAAAAGTTTATAAAGTTAATAAAAACCCAACTTACTTTTGTCACTTGTGCTTTTGGTGTCATATATAGGAAGGTTTTGTCTACATATGATATTGTGATAGAATAAGAAACATATTTATTTTTTCCTCCTACATGGCTCCTCCTGGCACACAGCTCCTAAAACCCGTGCAATTTCCCAAGTGATAAGCGCTGGAGAACATCTTTTGTTATCCCTTAGTTTTTGTTCCCAGCTCCTGAAATAGCTCCAGAGGATAAAGGTACAAAGAGTGCCCTCGGTTATTCATAGCAAGCCCCTTTCAATCACACCTGAGTTTATTTTAATGAGATGATTTCTGGAAAGCCCCTAGATCACCACTGGATGGAGGGCTGGTCACCAGGGGAACCAACACATTTATTAGAGGATTAGAACTTTCAGTCCCCACTGCCTACCTGGAGGGAGGGGAGAGGGGCTGGAGGTGAATTAATACCCAATGGCTAATGAATTAATCAGTCATGCCTATATAAGAAAGCCTCCATAAAATCTTTGCAGTACAGGGTTCAGCAGCTCCTGTTCTTGGGACCCTTCCAGACTTCCCCTTTTGTCGTCTTTAATATATCCATTGTAATAAACTGGTAATCTAGTAAGTAAACTGTTTTCCTGAGTTCTGTGAGCGGTTCTAGAAATGATCTAACCTGCAGAGGGGGTCACGGGAACCTCCAGTTGGTAGCTAAGCTGGACAGAAGTTGTGATTAACCTGGTGACCCACCACTCGCACTTGGCTCTGAAGTGGGGGGCAGATGTGTGGGGTGAACTCCTTAACCTGTGGTGCCTGTACTAATTCCAGACAGTTTAGAGTCAGAATTGAATTTGAAGTGTAGGCTATGCAGCTGCTAAGGGAGAATTGGTTGGTATGGGAAACACCCACACATGGGATGTCAGGAGTGTTCCAGAAAGTGTCGGGTATGAATACAGTGGTGAGTAGAGAAGAAAGTGAATTTCTCTTTCACTACAGGGTTGTGAAGATGTATTCCCTATTTTCTTCTAACAGTTTTATAATTTTAGCTACTACATATAGGTTTGTGATACATTTTTACTTAATTGTTGTGTGTGATGTGAGAAAGTGTTTCGACTTCATTATTTCCATTTGCATATCCAGTCGTGCCAGCCCCATTTGTTGTACAGATTATTCTTTTCCCCAATGAACTGTCTTGGCATCTTTGTCAAAAATCAATTGAGTGTAAATGTGATGCTCTCTTTCTGGACTCTCAATTAGATTCTATTGATCTATTGCCTATCCTTAAGCCAGTATTAAACTTTCTTGATTATTGCAGCTTTGGAGTAAGTTCCAAAATTGGGAATTGTAATTTCTCCAACTTAGTTACTTTTAAAGATCATTTTGGCTACGTTGGGGTCCCTTATATTTCCATATAAACTTTATCTTGAGCTTATCCAATTCAAAGAAAAGTCTGCTGGGATTTTGATAAGAATTGTTTTGAATTTGTTGATCAATTTGGAAAAGATTGCCTTCTTTGCAATGTTAGGTCTCCAAATACAGGAACATTGGATATCTTTCTATTTATTTAGGTGTTCTTTAATTTCTTTTGATAATGTTTTATAGTTATCAGAGTATAAGTTTTGTATAAATATTTTGATGTTACTAGATATGGAACTGTTTTCTTTTCTTTCTTTTTTTTTTTTTTACCGTACGTGGGCCTCCCACTGTTGTGGCCTCTCCCGTTGCGGAGCACAGGCTCCGGACGCGCAGGCTCAGCGACCATGGCTCACGGGCCCAGCCGCTCTGCGCCATGTGGGATCCTCCTGGACCGGGGCACGAACCCGTGTCCCCTAGCATCGGGAGACAGACTCTCAACCACTGCACCACTAGGGAAGCCCGAACTGTTTTCTTTAATTTCATTTTTGAATTGTTCATTGATAGTGTATGTTGATGCTTTTATATATTGATTTATCCTGCTATATAGTAATTATAATAGACTTTTTAGTGGGTTCCTTAGGATTTTCTAAGGATCATGCTTTTTGCAAATAGAGTTCATTCTTATTACTTTCTAATGTGAATGTCTTCATTTGTTTTTCTTGATGAAGTTCCTTAGCCAGAACCCACAGTACAATGTTGAGTAGAAGAGGTGAGAGTGGACAGACTTGTCTTGTTTTTGATTTACAGGAAAAGCCTCCAGCCTGTCATCATTCAGTATGATATAAGCTATAGTTTTTTGTAGATGTCTTTTAACAAATTGAGTATGTGCCCTTCTATTCTAATTATTTCAGTGTTTTTATCAAAAAGTGGTGTTGGATTTTGTCAAATGCTTTTCTGTATCAATAAGATGTCCATGTAGTTTTTGCCCATTATTCTGTTAATATGATGGACTGTATTAATTGATTCTCAGATGTTAAACAAACTTCACTTTCTTGGTCATGGTATATCCTTTTTATGTATCATTGTATTTGGTTTGCTTGCAGTTTGTTGAGGATTTTTGAATCTATATTCTAAGACATATTGTCCTGTAACTTTTTTGCATATGACGTCTCTGATAATGACATCACAGAATATGTTGAATAGTATTCCCTGATCTTCCATTTTTCGGAAAAGTTTGTGAAGAAATGATGTTATTTCTTCTTTAAATGTGTGGTATGATTCACCAGTAAAGCCATCTGGGCCTTAGATTTTCTCTGTGGATAGTTTTTTTTCATTACAAATTACATTTCTTTACTTGTCATAGGTTTACTCAGATTTTCAATTTCTTCTTGAGTCAGTTTTAGCAGAGTGTTCCTTTCTAAGAATTTTCCCACTTAATCTAAGTTATCTAATTTGTAGACATACAATTGTTTATTATATTCCCTTATACTCCTTTTTATTACTGTAAGGTCTATAGTAATGTACACTTTTTCATTTCTGATTTTAGTAATTTGAGTCTTCTCTTTTTTTCTCTTGATCAGTCTAGCTAAAGTTTTGTCAATTTGTTTAACTTTTTAAAGAACTAACTGATAGTCCTGCTTTAGAAAGATTTTTGACAAAGATTTCCACTTGACCTTTTTTTTATACCAGAACTGAGAAAACTCCTAACGATTCATGCTTGTAGAGAACATTAGGTCTTCCAGAATGAGAATGCCAGTTCTCTTTACTCTCATTATACACCAGAATGATGTATAACCAATCCCTAGTACAACCAGAGGAACGCTAATTAAGTTGTTTCTTTTTAAAATTCTAGGAAACTTCCTAATCCAAATAAATAAATTGCATTGAATATGAGCATTTAAGAAAGCTCTGAGATTATAATTTGAAACCGCTTTTTAAAGGGAAGGAACAGGGACAAATAGATAATTTTCTCTTATCTTGAGCTTCCTTTTTCCTGTGTTTAGAATACATGCTGATGTCACTCACATTCAGATCCCAGCCTCTTGTCTCAGCTCTGGACTCACTATTTTGGGGAATATTTATTGTGTGTTCTTATTTGCCACCCAGCGCTCCCTGACCTCAAATCAATTACATTTTGCTCGGAATCAGATTTCCAGCTTTGGAAACTCACCTTCTTTGTTCAAAGGCACTTTAAAAGTAACATTTCCCCAATTCTACCCTTGACTTCTCTGTGTCCAAGCCTGTCTCCTCACCGCCACCACCCCTGCTGCCCTGAACCCAGCCGTCACCATCTCAATAAATAGCACCACCAAACACCAAATTCAAGCCCAAATCCTAGAAGCCATTTTTGATTATTTCCTTTCCCCCGTGACCACCAGAGACTCTCTTCACTTCTGACTCAGATTTATATCTGGAATAGGTCCACTTAACTGCACCTTCACTCGTCCGAATCTCCACCTTCTCTGATGTCTTAACTCTTCCTTCCTCCCTCTCTTGCTCCAAGTCCATTCTGTACTCAGAACCCAGAGCCATCTTCAGTCTGTGACAAGAGCATGTCTCTCCTCACCACCCACCCCTCCGCCACCCTCCTATTGTGGGTGAAGTTAAATCTAAAGTCTTGTTTGCTAGGTCCTTTTGTTGCCTCTCCAGCTTCATCACGAGTCAGCCCCTTACCTCCTCAATATGACCTGTGCTCACTAGCCTTCTGTAGCCTGTGCACCTTTGTTCAAGGAATGTATGAAGAACGGATCCTTAGGAATTTCTTAGAAATGACTTTTAAAACCTTTGTGATCCAATTACAAAACCTTAATTATTATCTCCCCGTTAGAGCGACTTTCTGAACCGTATACCTTGAACATCATAAAAACCAATGGCAGAAAATAAATATGAATTTAGGATATATCCCAGAATTGGATTATTCTCAACACCAGAAGATGCAGTTTCAACAAAGGGTGTACCTTCCTGTCCCGAATACTAGAGCAGTACATCAGATCAAAGACACTTCAGAAATTAAACGTTCTCCTGGTTCCAGAAACAATTAGAGCCAAATCCCTCAATTCCCTCTGGAAATAAAGTCTGCTCTCCACAGGTGGATGGGAAGGGAAGAGAGTGGTCTCTGAAGCAATGTATTGTGCCATCTCCTACTTTCTTTTGATAGTTAAATGCTTTTTCTTCCTAGCACTTAGACATGACTTAGAAATAAAGGTGGAAGAATACGAACCATAGCTTCTCTCTTCAAATGATCATAACTGCTGGATAGAAGGTATTCAACAAGCTCCCACTCTTAACAAGCCGCTGTTGTTTTCATGTTTTGCACTAGCTTGATCCTGTACATGATAACATCCTCAAACAGCAAGTGCATTAAGCTGTGACAGCTTTCCACTGACCTAAGCAATTGAATTAGGAAAACGCCATTAGCAGTTCCCTTTCTTCATCTGTTCTCCCCTCCTCCTTCCCACCAGTAAAAGCTATGCTCAATACTACTATTAAATTACCCTTAGAAATACGCTCCTCAAAGAAAAATCAATGCACATGTGTTTTAACACTCGTCACAAATAGATCAAATGACCAATCTAACATATATTTTTCCACCCAAAGGTTTACATTTTAAACGAGCTTCTTTGGGTGGCACATTTATGAGCCCACATCTACACTAAGAAACAGCAAAACAGTGAGAGAGAGTGTGGGCAGGAGTACAAATGAGTCTCACTATTACTGCATGCACTTTTTCTGGATGTGTGTGGTCCTCAGTGGTGAACACAGAACAAAATGGTAGGATGGGGTAAAAGTGGTGGCACGTGGTAGGATTAGCTAAAGCCCTAAGCTCCAACATGCTATGATTCAACTAATAATACTCACCCCTCTACTCATGAATTTGAATGTGCTTCTCATTATGACCCTTTTCCCCTGTTTAGTCATGACCCACTTTCTACCAGGAGACAAAATGTACAGTTGTTAAGGTACGGGAGCGAAAACCAGGGGAGTGACTCAATAATTTTGAAAGTGTGTGAATTTTGGCAGTTTATTTAATATATCTGTGCTTCATTTTCTTTGCTTAGAAACAGGGACAATAATATTACCTGAGAGAGCTGTGGTAGGGGTTAAATGAATTTAAGAGGTCAAGCATTCAAAGCAATGGCTTTGCATACAGTAAACCATGTTAACTACTAACTGTTGTTACTTAGCATGTTTATTAAGCAGAAAAATTACCATTCCTAATAAGGATACTTGCTACAGATTATACAGTTAAGTTCCACTTCCAGCCGTAGCGGAGTCAGCGTATTAGACAAGCCCTATGGCTATAAACAGCTATAAAATACATGACACAGCTGTTTTCAGACAATGAAGAACAGGCAGCGTAAGAACTGCTGAGAGCTGAGAGGGGGTGAGTCCCAAAGACGTCCAGGTTTCCATCTCAAGGCAATTTCCCCAGCTCATTGCACAAAGACGGTGTCACAGCAGAGAACCCTGTTCCTGCTGAGCTGAGGTGGCAGAGATCACAGTTCAGGGCAGCTGGAGATGCTGGGGTCTACAGGGTGGGAAATTGAAAAGGAGCAAATTGTTTAAAAAGGGAGCCTCAGAAGTGTCTCTGGGAGTCCCTTACAAGTTTGTGGTTGAGGGGACCCTCCATTGAGAAAGAGAGCCAGAGGTCTGTGGATAGCAGCTGCAGCAGACTTAAGAACAGAACATGGGTAACACAGGCACTGCCGGGGAAAGAGCAGGGCCCAGGGATTATGGAGTTTGGACCCTGCCAGAATAATTAGCACTCCTTAATACACCAGGCTCCAGCCAAGACAGCAAAAGGTTGCCCTGAGGAGCAGGGACCACATATACATGACCAACCCTCAGCCCTTTCAGCAAAGCCTAAAAGGAAGCCCTAGCAAGGTCCAAAGTGGACCTAGAGTTTGGAGGTTGAGACTTGGCAAATTATATCAGTGTGATCATCCAGTGAATGAACTTCCTGCCAAAACAAGAATTAATAGTCTTCAGAGCAAGGTTACAGAATCTAGAGACTCTACAGTGTATTAGCCATTATTCCAATGTCAAATCAATAGGCATTAAAAAGCAGAAAAAGAAGTGATCTATACTTAAGAATAAAAAAAAAAAACCAAACTGAATTCAAGACACCCAGATGTTGGGCTCATCAGCCATATTTAAAGCAGCTCTTATAAATATATTCACAGAATTAAATAAAATGTGTTCACAAAATTATAGGAAAACATGGTCTAAATGAGTAAGCAGACAGGGAATCTCAATGTACAAATGGAAACTATTAAAAAAGAAAAGAACAAAATGGACATTCTAGCACTAAAAAGTTACCACCAAAATGAAAAACTCACTGGATGGACTCAATACCAGATTCCAGATGGCAAGCAAAAGTCAGTGAATCATTGGTCTGATAAATAGAACTTACTTAATTTTAAGAACAGAAATTTAAAAATATGTATTAATAAAAGCAAATAGAGCTTCTGGGGCACAGAGAACACTGTTAAATAGGCTAATTTATGTGTAATCAGTGTCCCAGAAAAGAAGGCAGTGATAGTGGGCAAATGTTTGAAAATATCATGGCAGAGAACTTCTCAAAATGTATTTTAAAATTCCTGCCAATATATAGATTCAAGAAGTACAGCAAGCATCAAAAAGGACAAATATAAAAACAACCACACTAGACAGATCATAGTCAAACTGCTGAAAACCAAAATCAATCAATCAATCAATTAATTAATTAATAAAAACATTGAATACAGGTAAGAATGATAAAAACACTCTGACTTATCAGAAAACCAGTGTGTGGAAGACTGTGGCACAAACTCTCCAAGTTGCTAAACAGAAGGGAAACATCTACCCAGAACCCCATGTCTAGCGAACAGTCCACAAGCTAGAGTGAATTAAGACCTTTTCTACACATGGAAACTCAAAAAATTTGTTGCCAGAAGACTTGGCCTACAACAAGTGTTCGAAGATATTTTTCAATTCAAAGGAAAAGGATACCAGCTGGGAGCTCAGAGGCAAGCTCGGATTTGCAGGTAGGAATGAAGAGCGCCAGAAAGGCCAAATGCGTAAGCAGACATAAAGGACTATGTTTGCTTCCTTCTCATAATGTGCTTTCAAAACCACCAAATGTTTAAAGTAAAAGAAGAACAATAATAAATAATAACAAAAAGAGTTATAGCTAAGAAGTTAATAGAAGAAATAAATTGAAACTCTAAAAGTGCTGAATTAACATAAAAGAAGGCTTGGAGGGGCTTCCCTGGTGGCGCAGTGGTTGGGAGTCCACCTGCCGACGCAGGGGACGCGGGTTCGTGCCCCCCGGTCCGGGAGGATCCCACGGCCCGTGAGCCGTGGCCGCTGAGCCTGCGCGTCCGGAGCCTGTGCTCTGCAACGGGAGGGGCCACGACAGTGAGAGGCCCGCATACCGAAAAAAAAAAAAAAAAAAAAAAAAAGAAGGCTTGGAAAGAAAAAAATAGCAAACAAAACAAAACAGAATGTACAAATGAAAAACAAATAGCAGAAGGGTAGACTTAAGTTGAACCCCAATAATAATTACAGCAAATATAAATGGTTTAAAAAAATCTCAATTATAAGGCAGAGATGATCAGAATGAATAGAGAAGCAAAGCCAATTATAAGGTATCAACAAAATATGCATTTTTAAATAGAAAGATATAGACAAGTTGAAAGTAAGTGGATGGAGAAGAGATGCCATGCAGAAATAAGCATTAGAAGGCTGATGTGGCTCTATCACTGTTGTACAGACATCAGAAAAAAGTATGTTACAGGAAATCATGAGACATATTATATGATAAAAAGAGCAACTTACCTGGGGGGCACCCCAACTGTCAATAGGAATTCATCCAATACCAGAGTATTAAAATACATAAAGGAAAAACTGACAAAACTGAAAGGGAGAAATGAACAAATGCACAACTAAAATTGAATGTTTTAATTCCACTCACTTGGTAATCACTACAAAAGAGTGGGCAAAAATGAGGAAGGAAATGGAGTACAAAGGACAAGCAACTTGATCTAACTGACGTTTACAAACACTACACCCAAGAGCAGCAGAATATGCTTTCTCTTCAAGTGTATGTGGCACGTTCACCAAATAGACCATCTTCTTGGCCATAAGATAAGTCCGAATAAATTCCAAAGCCTCAGTTGGAACTTTAGTACAGTAACAAGCCAAATGAAGTTCTCTACCTAAGGAGGTTCACAACTCAGAGAAGGTAGGCAGACAGCTACGGAGACGTTTACAAGGAGGTGAGATGCTTCTCACGAGAAGGTGAGTCATGCTCTGACTCTCGCGGGCTGAAGTGCTATAGCGGCGCCGTGGGCGCGCGGATGAGGAGTCCCTCCTTGCTGCCTGGACGTGAAATGTGAGTGGGCGTACAGCAGGCCAAGAGGAAAGACATTTGAAAAGACCAATAAATATATATATAAATAAACAAATACAACGGAGATGACCAAGAACGGTGACGGGATCATGACACATGTGGTAAAACTGGAGACTGGACCCTGAAGGTTACCACTTCCTTTATTCAAAGAATTTTGATGATAAGTTTGTGATCTTACGACCCCTATTTCGGTAAAACCCAAGCAACAATGTATGCACTTCACAAGTCAGTAAAAACCAGACAGGACGGTGCATGGTATGATCGTCTTCTTTTCTTACTTTGTTCTCTGTTTCAACACACTTGCTGCTGAATAATTACTGAAACAGATTTGAAGCCATTTGGGATGCACAGAATTTCTCTTGGCAAAGCGCACAGAAACACAGAGCTGAAAGGAACTCTCCTGACACCCACTAACATGTCATTGATTATCCTATTAATATGCTTTCCTCCCTGCATTGAGAAGGTCTCTGAGTGATGCCAGGGCCTCTGGCCAAACCGGGGTACCGAGCTGTCCAAAGTGCACCCTTTCAGTTATGAAGATAATTCAGTTGTCGATACCTCGTTCTTCCAGAAGTCCAAGGAGAAAAGCCTCGCCTTGCCCGCGCCACCAACTGGCAGCCTCGGGAAGGCCACACCAGAAGAAGCTCTCCAGAGAGCTTAAAGAGGAGGTGGTACTTACTCTTGGGATTTAAAAGGAAACACAGAAGAAGCAAAAATGAGTGCTAAAATGATTTGAGTCAATAAGGTTAACCATTTCCTTTACTAAACTATTCACTGAAGCTAAGAAGCCACAAAAATGACTCATCCGTCATTTTTCCCAGGTCCACTGGTTGTGTTGCTAACAGACAGTAAATATCCAAGTGAGGCAGGGGGAGGGGGAAAAGCATGCATGTGAAGGGACCCGGTCACCCAGCCCTCGTCACCCACTCCGACCCCATGGTCCCGGGATGACCTAGGAACCTCATTTGGACAAAGCAGTTACCTGCGATAATGAGCACGTATGTCAGGTTCACTGCGTGCCGGGCACTGCCCTAAACGCTTTACCAGGATTATTTCATTTAAGTTCAAGTGAGCTTATTCCTTTTTTCTTTTTCCTTTCAGTTTTCCTTGCTACAGATTGTAAATCTTAACAACATTTTAATACTATGTTTCTAAATGTTCCCTAGGGTTAATACACTGATAGCCCATTTATTTGAAATGTCATCTTAAAAAATAAAAAAACTTTAATGAAAGAAAATGCCATCTCTGGGTATCTGTTTATGATTTATAGTTAAATTCTATGAAAACTGGTCTCTGAGTGGTGCAAATTCATCCCCGTTTAATGCACACTGATTCTGGCCGAGAAGCCAGTTCTTCAAGTGCTGAGTTCTTTCAGCTGTGGTAGCCGGTACACAGCCCTCACCTCCATTTTCTCAGATGGGCTTCTGAAGGCCATTTCTTCGTGTAGGCTGCCAGACGTGAAGGAAGAGAAATCAGGAAATCATGGAAGGACAATGGCAGGTCAGACCTCAAGAATGGTTTTGCCCTGGGAACCCTTTCTGTTCGATATTCAGAATCCCTGCTCCCAGGAAACCGTGCCCAGGTGGATCCAGGTGTGGAAAGAAAGGAAGGGCTCTAGCAATGGAGATTTCTGAACACCAGCATGTCTGGACTCAGGTCGGAAGAAAAGACCAGAGAGCAACGTTGAATGTAGAACTGGGTGGCTGGACTTTCAGAATTTCTGCCCCTGGTACCTCAATTACATAGCCTCTGGTGATGGAGGGCCACCCTTCCCAGGGGTTGACTCTGTACAGCCCGTTATCCGTCTCAGCAAGCCAGATCCTTAACCTCAGTTGGATAGATTTCTTTCTTGTTTATAAAGACCTTGAACGGGGAGGGAATTATGTAGCCTGCTTGGGAATTCAGTCCAGCAATTAAAAATCTTCAGAGTACTTTCTGGAACCTCAACTGATCGATTTGGCATCAGTGTAAAGGGATTCCACTGTAACATCTGGCACGGTTTTAGGTGCCCCCAAGAGTTGTGTACTAACTACCTACCAATTCTTTGAACGAGGTTTAGTATCTTGTAACGACCCCCCAAATATTAATTAGGCAATCAGACTGCTCCCAGCTGTAATCTAAATGCATTTCCTCTCTAGCTTGGGAAACGGAGAATGTGGTCATTATTCTATTAAAATCAATCCTACCCAGACACAATGACAATTATTACACTTTCTTCCTCCTTTTTTTCAACACCTACGAACTTCAGGTCTTTTCACCTCTCCTTAGACTTGCTATTCACAGAACTGCAGGTTCAGAAGGGACTTCACAATATAAACCAATCAGTAGTTCTTTCCAGCGCTGATCTAGACCCCCTCAGACTTTCTCCCACTCTGCGCCATCCATCCCATCCACATGCAGTTTTCTAGAAAAGCCTGATTAGGCCCCTGGAGAGTGTGAAGGAAAAAAACAGGGTGGTTATTTTGATTTAAAGATCTGCCCTGGACATGTCAACACCTCTTTCTTCCAGTTACGGTTTTATGTTCGTTCTTGTAGGTCTCTATTTATAGCTTTGTTAGACATTGTAATGAAGACAGAAACAAATCCTGTGCCCGCTCATTAGAGCCCCACGTGTTAATGATCTCCGACCACTCCACTGTCTCGGAGTGCCGGCATCCCTACAGGAAATTAATAAGAGCTTTAATGACTCAGAGGCTGGAAAGGTCAGTGCCCGCCAAGGGTTCAAAAACTCAGAGATGGCAGCACAGTCATATCCTATTTTGCAGGTATCACAACAAGAACCCATGGGTTAAAAGAGCAAGACGGTCTGCCGACCCGCAGGTGGACGAAAGCATCGCCCTGGTCGCAGGACTAAAGGGACATAATCGCAGAACAACTCGTTGCCGATGCTCATATCATATATGCAGGGATGCTGCCACATCTCTTCTACATTTTAGTGCATTTCTCCCGCTTAGATGCACTGGTTTTCAGCAAAGAATACCTGCACTAGAATGGATCCCCAGATTGACCCTAACATTTTTCATTGCTAGCTGTACTTCACCTTCACCGGTGGCCCTTTGAACTCAGCCTTACGGATTCGGAATCGTAATGAGTGAAGGGGACTGGGAAGAGGCACACCTGAATCTGTGCCATTCCCCTGCGCAGCCAGGACGGAGGCCCACGGCTCTGCTCCACCCGCCAGCACCCTAGCAGGACAGTCTTTACACTGTGGCCATTGCAATTGGCAGGTCGGTTTCCTCAGTTTTACCACCTGTGTCTGGGAGGTCAACCTGAGCTGCAGAAGTCAAGAAAAGGAATAAGGGGGCTTCCCTGGTGGCGCAGTGGTTGGGAGTCCGCCTGCCGATGCGGGGGACGCGGGTTCGTGCCCAGGTCCGGGAGGATCCCACGTGCCGCGGAGCGGCTGGGCCCGTGAGCCGTGGCCGCTGCGCCTGCGCGTCCGGAGCCTGTGCTCCGCAACGGGAGAGGCCACAATAGTGAGAGCAATAGTGAGAGGCCCGCGTACTGCAAAAAAAAAAAAAAAGAAAGAAAAGGAATAAGCCATAATACAAATCTGCTGCACTAAACGGTCCTGACCACTGTACAGGCGGAAAAAAATCCAACCCAAAAAATACAGCATTCCATTGGCACTCAGAAAATTAACGTCACAGAAGCCAGGGAGGGAGGAACTTTTAACATCAAATTCTGCAGAAAGGGTATGAACTGAAAGCTGAGGAAAGATCATTAGAGACAGCAGTTAGTGGGTTATCAGAA
The DNA here is from genome assembly GCF_026419965.1 of Kogia breviceps. NCBI lineage: Eukaryota > Metazoa > Chordata > Mammalia > Artiodactyla > Physeteridae > Kogia > Kogia breviceps. The sequence continues at coordinate 119,409,022 of NC_081316.1, forward strand.
TTGTTCCCGAGTATCATTTCAACAGCACGAGGAAGTAGAAAACAAGATGGCCTCCCTCCTTTCCTCTGACTAGTAAAAGTAAACCCAAGATTTAGAAGTCAACCAATATTCCACCTCAAGCCAAATTTAATTGCTCACTCCTCAGAACTACAATGATCTTGACTATCTTATCACTCATTCATTTCCTACTCTGTTATTACAAAGATTGTGTTACAGTTACCTTTTTGAGTATAGCTCCCTCACTAACTTGAATTTTTCTGAGGGCTGTAGTCCATTTTCACTAATACTTTTCTATGTTTCTCAAGCACTTAATATAGTGATTTGCACACAGTATGTGCTCAAAAAATGTTTCTTGAAAGCAAGATAGATTCGATTTTCAAGGAAGCTCTATAATTAGAAGTCATCTGTCATTTAATAAATGAGACCTCCCTGAAAATACTAAGCTGTTCTATGTAAGATATAAACTCTCAAGTTAATATAAAACTTTTATGAAAATCAATAAAATATTCCCTTTTGGACTCATATTGGTTCTCTTTTTTTTTTATAATTTCATTGCTTTTGGATTTAATTTCTGTGAATTTGATATATGGTTCATTTTAGATAACTGTATATTTTGTTGATGTCTTAAGGAAATATTGGTTCTGACTTTATACAGTTCAAAGATCATGCCCATCTGTATATTTATTTTTTAAGCCTGTAACATACCTAGAAATAATGCGTGAATTCTGAATTACAAGTACACGCTACCATTTCTGAAATCCCTTCTTAAGGTGGTAATTAGAACTCTTGAACATATTTTCCCGTAGAAAGATTATTAAGAGACTTGATGGATTTACCAGGTGAACCTATAAAAGCTTCTTTAATTCTGCAGAATTATCAGGACATTGATAGACACTAACCACATGCCATAATAACTTTACTGCATATTATACACTAAAAATCTGACCACCGTCATCAGAAGCTCACGCCATCAGTGTCACAGCACCACAGTCTGCAGCAGGAGCTCTCCCTTCTCCTCTGGATCCTTACCTTAAACCTCACTCTTACCTGAATCCTGTCTGAATTGGAGGGAATGAACCTCTTTAAAGCTTCACCACTGTGGGTCCTCAGTCCAAACACCTCAGTATAGAAACTTTTCATGATCTGTTTCTTCTCCAGCTTCATCTCTCACCTTTGAACCCTTCCTTCCAGCAACACTGAACTATCAATACTTACACTTGCTAACTGCCCCTGTTTTCTCTATGGCTTCCCGCCTTTCATTGCTCCCCCCCATCCTACCTTCCTGTGGCTAATTCACATTTGTCCTCAGCTTCACCTTAAACAGAATCGCATTCTGGAAGCCAGCATTCCCTCCCTCCTCTGAAGTAGGTACTTGCTTTATGTGAACCAATAACACCCTTTCAAAGAATGTCTCTGCTGTATTGGCATTGCATCTCCGGTAGTCCCCTCCACAAACTAGACCTTAAACCTGCAAAAAAGACTTTAAAACCAGCCAGTTAGCAAGTCTGTCTTCGTCACACTCAAATCCCAGTGTAAGAACAGTTCTGACTACCAAGTACCTGTTTAATTGATAATTAATACATGTTAGATAAATGACCACAGTCATTTCCAAGTTCACAGCTTCCTTTGTTCATTCACTCATTCAAAATATTTTTGAATGTTTACTATGTACCAAGTGATGCTATAGGCCCCGGAGTGATGTGTACCAGGCACTGGAGAGTGACGAGTTGGATCCGTCGCCTGCCCTAATGGAGTTTATCATGATGGGAACTTGCTATGGGGCGTTACGGGAAAATCAGGATTTTAGACTTCACAATCCAGTGGAATAGAGGATCATTGTGGCCACAGCTCCGCAAGAGGCAAGGATTCTCACTGGAGTGATGTGGAAGGAGCCGAAGGCACTGCCTACAAGACCACAGAGTTACTCATATGTGTTCCGAACTGAATGGAGTGTGCACCTTTAGAAGTGAAAAGGTTACACTTAATCACTGTGAAGCCTTTATTGTGAACTTAAAAAAGGCATCGTTCCCCAGGGCGCTCAGTTTCATTTCTTGCCTGATTTTAGTGACTCTCATAAAACCCTCTGCTGTAAGCAGAAGCCCTTGACCCAAGCTATCATTACTGTCCAGCTGGACTATATTAATAGTTTCCTCACTTATCTCTTTGCTTCCAGGTTCACCAAATTAAATTTATGCCTCATTCTTTCATGAGTCATTTTTCTAAAACATCCTATCAGATTATGTCTTTCCTTTTGATGACCCACCAGGATTTTCAAGTCATTCTAGGAGAATACAAAGCTCATCATCTTGACCTCTTGGTCCACTGAGTATCTGCAGGATCCTGTATTATACTTCAGATGAAAGGGACTTCTTATGAAGTATGTGAGGATATGAGGAGGATACACAAACATGGAATCCATCAGAAAAAAAAAAATAGATAAGAGATGACGATTGAAATGTTCCAATGACTCCCTTCACTCCTAGGATCAAGTTCAAAGTCCTTAGCAATGAAATTTAAGGGGCTTTTAAACCCGACTCCTGCCCTTATCTTAGATTCTTTTCCCCCAAATATTTCATGTTTTTTCATGTCTCTCTAAGATTTCACAGGTTGAGTAGGGGATGGTTAAGAAGAGTGAATATAGGGCCCTCTTGCCAGTAGCTTAGTTGTGAGGAGAATGAGAGAGATGATGGTGGTTAAAGGAAGACATGGAGTTGACAATACACGTCTCTATGTTTCTATGTTGTGACATAGGTGAGCATGGATGTCTAGAGGAGGAAAGCAATATTTGATGCAATAAAATCCTGGAGGAGAAAGAGGAGAAAGGAATATATGTAAGTAAAGGGATATGTCTTAAATGTTCACCTAAGATGTATGGAAGGGAGACAAGATGGGTACTAGATGCAAATAAAAGAAGGAGAGGAAGAAGCAGCTTGAGTTAGGTCACAACTGATGGCCTAACTGTCCTCTCTGAGGAGTAGCAAATGAGGTCAGCTGGTAAGAGTATGAAGGGTGGCTAGGGAGCATGGAATCTGGAGGAAACGAAAAGGTTTGGGAGAGCCGCACTGTCAAGCGAGAGAGATTGGACTAAGGATCCAGAGGGCTTCCAAACACCATGAGGAAGCACACAGAATGGTACTGATTCAATCTTCACGGTATTATGACTTTACATGACCACACACAAGCAGTCTCTCCGCGGTCAGTGCTGCTCTAGAGCAGGGCTTGGCAAACTGTTTACGGAAAGGGCCGTATATAAGTCTGTAGGCTTTGCAGAACATATGGTCTGTGCTGCAAATACTCCATTCTGCCATTTGAAAGCAACCATAGAGAATATAAATGAATGTGCATGTATCAATCGAATTTTATTTACAGACACTGAAATATGAATTTCATATGATTTTCATGGATTATGAAGTATGCTTCTTCTTTTGATTTGTTTTCAATCCTTTACAAACGTAAAAAAACATTCTTTACTCCTGTGTGATACAAAAACAGGGAGTGGGCATCGATTGTTCACTTTCCTCAGGAATCTGACCAATGATTTTCCTATTTGTTCACACACTTCTACCGTCCCATGTATTTAGTCACTGTGCATTCTATCGTTTCTCATTCAGTTCTCACAGATGAACTTTCAAATAAGAGCTATGTGCATTTACCTCCACCTGCAGATAAGACTTCTTATTTACAACAGGAAGAGATACCTGGCGCCTGGTGTTCAGGGAGCAAGGGTACCACTCATAGGAGACGAAGAAAACTAAAAATCACAAAGTGAGTTCAAGAGCCTTGAGAGGGTTTTTGGTCCATTGTAAGACTGCATTATAGCGTTTCCACGACCCACATAGAACACAAATACACAGCCTGCATTTTCCTTCATCCTCAGCTACAGTCTCCTCCCTCCAGAGCCATAGCCCTCTTTTTCAAAATCAGTGGGACTCGGGTAGATCCGTGTAGTGAGTCAACATATAAAGTAGGAGAGTTTCAGGTCTTTATTGATGTTATAAAAATCATAGGTGAGTAGGAATCTGGCATCAAGAGACTCCAGGATTGGAAAGAAATAGTTTCCCCTCACAAACATATTTCCATGCTCCTGTTCTCCCCCAATAAAGGGACTAAGACCCTTTACTTGACTTGCAAACTCACTAAAGATGGGAATAAGCAACGGTGGATACTGGCTCAGGTGGTATAAGATGTGGGTACCACTTGTAAAGATGATGGATGCTGCCAAATGGTAATTTTCTCTGTGTGGCGGCTATGATTGATCTGTGCCTTGATGTAATGGTCAATCTTAAAGAAAAAAATATCATGTCATCATACAATGGAAGTTTCAGATGATTGGGGTGGAGGTAGGAGCTGGGCTATTGCTTTGCTTCTGAACATGACTCACTATAAAAAAATAATGTTTTTCTAAAACCCAAATCCACTAAGCCAGTAGAGGCCAGTATATATAATTTTATTAATGGAGAATTCCAAAGAAACTTACTTTGTCTCTTTTTTTTAAAAGTCTTAGATTATTTTTATTTATTTATTTATTTTTAACATCTTTATTGGAGTATAACTGTTTTACAATAGTGTGTTAGTTTCTCCTTTACAACAAAGTGAATCAGTTATACATATACATATATCCCCATATCTCCTCCCTCTTGTGTCACCCTCTCTCCCACCCTCCCTATCCCACCCCTCTAGGTGGTCACAAAGCACAGAGGTGATCTCCCTGTGCTATGCGGCAGCTTCCCACTAGCTATCTAATTTACATTTGGTAGTGTATATATGTCCCTGCCACTCTCTCACTTCGTCACAGCTTACCCTTCCCCCTCCCCATATCCTCAAGTCCATGCTCTAGTAAGTCTGTGTTTTATTCCCGTCCTACCACTAATCTCTTCATGACTTTTTTTTTTTTCTTAGATTCCATATATATGTGTTAGCATACGGTATTTGTTTTTCTCCTTCTGACTTACTTCACTCTGTATGACAGACTCCAGGTCTATCCACCTCACTACAAATAACTCAGTTTCATTTCTTTTTATGGCTGAGTAATAGTCCATTGTATATATGTGCCACATCTTCTTTATCCATTCATCTGTTGATGGACACTTAGGTTGCTTCCATGTCCTGGCTATCGTAAATAGAGCTGCAATGAACATTTTGGTACATGACTCTTTTTGAATTATGGTTTTCTCAGGGTATATGCCCAGTAGAGAGATTGCTGGGTCTTATGGTAGTTCTATTTTTAGTTTTTTAAGGAACCTCCATACTGTTCTCCATAGCGGCTGTATCAATTTACATTCCCACCAGCAGTGCAAGAGAGTTCCCTTTTCTCCACACCCTCTCCAGCATTTATACTTTGTCTCTTAATTGGCCCTGAAGTCCTTGGTAGGAAACTGAAGGACTTGGGACCACAGGTGGTATTTTCATCTCTTCTTTCTTTTTGTCTTTAGAAAATAGGATTTGTAGAGCAGACAGCTGGATAGGTAGATGATACTAAGGGAAAATAACATTTGCTTCTTCTGCAAAGATGCCTATGCTCTCACAGAGGTGATCCCATGACAAGGGCAGAGAATATCTCATAATTCTCTGAAATACAATAATGAATCTGGCAGGAGACAACTCCGCTTTACCAGGAGGGCTTCGAATTTAAATTTCAGGGGCAAAGGCAGTGGTGAAATTAGATATAACTATATTTTTAGAAGATAAGTGCAATCTAACAAAAAAAACTGTAAGAAAGGAGGTGCCTAGTAATTATCAGGAGAAAAGACTTAATGGCTACTGAAGTCTATATATCAATGTGGGGAGTATTTGTAAAACACAAAATGAACTTTAAAATTTACTCTAAAGAGTCAAACTAAAATAATTTAAGTATCACCAAGACATGATGAAAGAGTGACCATAACGTATCAGGACAAGTGAGGAACTCATCCTAAAGTAACATGTGAAGAGGTAGAAAGAGTCATTTTACATTAAGAAAGCGTCAGCTTGGGAATAGCTATCTCGTGATTATTGAAGCCCCTTTATCAGGTGTGGGCCATGCTGAGAACTAGGAGAAGAGGGCCGAGGACCCAAACGTTAACAGACGAAAGCTATAAAAACTCTGAGCCTGGAAAAATAACACCAAAATCAATCGAAAAACATGCATTCTCTGCAAAAGCTTCTTTTCGTCTCCCATCTTCATCCATGGCTACATTTATCATGTTCTCCTGCATTGCTGTTCTATCTCATACATCCAACGAGTCCTCCCTCTATTTTAACACTCTATTTTGCGATCACTAGTTAAACAGCCATCTTCTTAGCTAGACTGAGTTACACGTCTTCTTCTTATTTTGTTCCCTTAAACCAATTGTCAGGGACATTTGTAAAAAGTATTCATAAATGTTTGTTAGATAAATGGACAAGGGAAAGGAAGGGACTGAGAAACAGAGCCAAGTTGGAAATAAGAAAGCATTGATTTGTGCATCAGAATTTTGAGGTACATAAAGCATGGGTGAGATGCAACAGTCAATACTTTTTGGCTCTCTCCTATGTTGGTAGAGCAGCCCGCAGAATGTGGATGGAGGGAAAAGAGAGTAGGTAAGACAGGACATGAATTTATACATGAAATGGATGCACGTAGAGAAAAGAAGCTGCAAACAGTAAGTCATTGGTCAGGTAAGCTGAGGACTCTAAATTGGGTAAATTTAGTATGTGAAGCCCCTTGCATTTTTCATATGTTTCATGGACATGGTTTTGATGAGCAGTCATATTCAAGAATCGTTAAACTAGATGAATAAAAAATGCATAAAACTGCTGCTTCTGTGTACAATATAATAGTCATAATGGACTAATGTTCTTCCTAATATAATTTTAAAAGCTGTATAAATCACAGAAATAACATTTTTAAAGGTAATTAGACAGCTGCAGACATAAAGACCCGATAAACTCAGTTCCAGAAAGGAAGGACCATTCAGGGGATCACCGGCTTCTGTCTCCTCGCTATCCCCACCTGCAACGGGGCTGGAAATTGGGTTTGGTTCAGGCAGAACTTTATGCAACAAAAAGAGACTCAACAAAGCCTTCGCCAGCCGTGTAAGGCTGGAATGACAAACTGAAACCTTCAGACACCTGAAATGCACGGCGAGCGTTCGCGACGAGGCACCTGCTGTGTCCCCGGGCTGCACGGGAAGCTGGGGCGCGAGCCAAGAGAAATTACGTGCAGTCCTGTGGTGCCCATCTATCAAACATCTTCCTCAAGGTCCCTGATTCATTTCATGGATTTAATTTTCCAGTGAACTTCTCCATCCTTTTATCTGTTTAATCTAATTCTTAAACATGTGTTGGTTAATTTTATGTCAACTTGACTGGGCCATAATGTGCAGTTATTTGGTCAAACATTCTGGATGTTTCTATGGGGGTGTGTTTTGGATAAGATTAACATTAAAGGGCTTCCCTGGTGGTGCAGTGGTTGGGAGTCCGCCTGCCAATGCGGGGGACGCGGGTTCGTGCCCCGGTCCGGGAAGATCCCACGTGCCACGGAGCGGCTGGGCCCGTGAGCCATGGCCGCTGAGCCTGCGCGTCCGGAGCCTGTGCTCCGCAACGGGAGAGGCCACAACGGTGAGGCCTGCATACCACAAAAAAAAAAAAAAAAAAAAAAAAAAAGATTAACATTAAAATCAGTGGACTTGGCCTTCCCTGGTGGCGCAGTGGTTGAGAATCTGCCTGCCGATGCGGGGGACATGGGTTCGTGCCCCGGTGCGGGAAGATCCCACGTGCCGCGGAGCGGCTGGGCCCGTGAGCCACAACTACTGAGCCTGCGCGTCCGGAGCCTGTGCTCCGCCAACAAGAGAGGCCGCGATAGTGAGAGGCCCGCGCACCGCGATGGAGAGTGGCCTCCGCTCGCCGCAACTAGAGAAAGCCCTGGCACAGAAACGAAGACCCAACACAGCCAAAAAATAAATTAATTTTTAAAAAATTATAAAAAAAAAAAATCAGTGGACTTTGACTAAAGCAGATTGCCCTCCATCATGTAAGTGGGCTTCATCCAATCAGTTGAAGGTCAGAATAGAACAAAAAACTCACCTCCCCCAAGCCAGAGGGAACTCTGTGACTGATGACCTTTGCACTTGAATTGTAACACTGGCTCTTCTCTGAGTGTCTAGTCTGGCCGCCTACCCTGCAGATTTTGTCCTAGCCAGCCTCCATAATTGTGTGAGCCAATTTATTAAAATGAATCTCTCTCTCTCTCTTTCTCTCATATATATATATATATACATATATATATATATATGATGATACACATCATACTGTTTCTGTTTCTCTGTAAAGCACTGACGATATACATGGTAATCACAGTTATTTAAAAATACTTGTCTACTAAATCATATATAGGTCTATTTCTATTATCTTTTTTCTCTTTACTATCAGTCATATGTCCTCACCTTTTCACATATCATATATATTATATACAATAGATATATGTATAATGCCAGATATTTTATGCATAACAGAGGATATAGAAAACTTCTCTAGAGGAAAATGACATCCGCAGTCTCCATAGTTCCTTTATGTGTCATGTCAGTTTTTCAGTACAAAATCACTAGAGGCAAGAAAACATGACTGATAATCAATAGAGAAAAGAAGAAGGCATAGAAACAGACCTACAGAGAATACTTATATTGGCATTAGCAAACAAAGAGTTTAAATAACTATGGCTAGTAAAGAAGATACAGAAAACTGGATAAAATAGGTGGAAGAATTGAGAATTTTAACAAAGTATTTTGATCTATTAGAAAAATATCACATGGAAATTCTAGGACTGAAAGATACAATATCCAAAATCATTAATACAATAGATGGATTTAATGGTGGTTGGCTCAGAATTAGCAAAATAGAATATAGGCCAATAGAAAATATCCAAATTGAAGAACTGATAAGAAAGAAGTGTTATATAGCATGCTACCATTTGGACATATAAAAAGAAAGATATATATATATATTTTTTTTTTCTAGGACTAAAATATCCCTGGTAATACACGCCAGACCAAAAACTAGGAACATAGCTTGTCTCCAGGAAGTAGGTTGCTGAAAGACAGAGGTGGGAGACAGTCGTTTCACTATTTTCACTGTGTTCCTTTTGAACTTTTACTCTACTGTCTATTGAAGTAAAATGAAACTATAAAGTAAAACTAACAAACAAACCAAAAAAAGCTGATGTACTTTGCTAGAGGAGGGAAAGGGCCCTTAAGAAAATTAAGGAGGGCAGGACAATGAAAACGTAAGGAGAGAAAACAAAAGTGGTAGTTTTGTGAATGAGAGCTAACGTCACCCACACTGATACAGCGTGAGCATGATATTTTGCTAAAACAAATTGACAAACTGGCGCTGGTTCATTCATTCATCCATTAACTCAACAAATATTTACTAGGTGCCTATCATGTGCCAGACACTATATGAAACACCAAAAAGACAAAGCTGAAAAAGATAAGCAGGTCCCTGACCCCCAGAAGAGAAACAGGCATTAAAAAGGCAATTACAAGCATGACAGGTATTTAAAGAGACAGAGACAGAGAAAGAGAGATGTACTGTATTAGGGAATGATAAAAACAGTACAGACATGTGCTTGAAGCTTTGCCATACTAAAACAGGCCCATATGACACATTTCAGATTAATCTCGAAAATTTTTTATCTCTTCGAAGAAAGAAAAATAATGAGAAAGTTATATTTGGACAAAACGAAGTTATTAAGTGATTTAGAGAACAGAGACTTTCCCACTCTACTTCTTTATGACATTCCCAGAATAACAGGGCAGTGGTAGGCACAAAACCAATATTTGTAGAATAATGTAATCAATAAGAATGCTTTAAAATATGCATTTGAAAAAAAATTCTGAAACTTTCATTACAAATGTACATTCCAGCTATTTATGTGTTGAGTAGGCTTTTGGATATGCAAAATGTAATTTGATGTTAGTCCTAACGCTGTTTCTTGTAGAAAAAAATACTTAGGAATTAATTAAATGAAATACAGTACAGCACATGGTGAACTACCCATTGCAAACTGCTCGGTAGAAGAATATTTAAATGACCTCCAAATATATATGTTCTATAAAGTGAAAAAGCGGGTTACAAACATTTGTACATGATATTCTCCATTTGTGCTAAGAAGACACAATATATGTATGTTTGTAATTAATATACCAGAGATTAGTTCGAGTCATGGGATGAATGAGTTGTACTTTTCTTCTTTTAATTATCTATACTTTCCTCAAGAAATATAATAAGGGACATCATCCGTGAGTTATGTTAGATGTATTTCAATTTCCAAATAACCGACCAAACAACTTACATAACATAGCATGTTCGTAACTGCGGCCCGCTGCGCCGTTCATATGGTCTAGAGGAAGCACAGGGTCCAACCTCCTTTAATGCCCCTTGTTAACCCACCGCCTGCGGAGCGCGGGGATGATTCTCAATGCTCACACTCCTCTTCTCATCCCAGGGGTATCCCTGCTGGCCTCCCCACCTCTGGAAGTGTTTGGGGGTCTTACACATAGCCTGCACACAGTAACACCTGAATAAACAGATGAATCAAACCAAGGAAAAAAATAAAAGTGTGGAGTATGAATTTCCTTCCTGCTGTCTTGAGTTCTCAGGGGCCAATAACAGGCAGGACCATTAACCTCTAGACAGTGAGGATCCTGCTCTCACATGCAAGTTCTGTACCTTCCTTGTCGTCAGTGCCGTGAACCACAGAAGTGAGAAAAGCAGCAAAGCATTTCTTATTCCACTTACGGGTATCTGAGGTTGAATCTAATCAGCTCGTCCAGTGTCTTACAAATACCTAGCCAGACATTTAAGCTCCTACTTCAAGGAAGCAAAAGACTGAAAAAATGAGAGATAGATAGATAGATAGATGATACATTTTAGATGGTAGATAGGTAGATAGATACTGTAGATAGATGATAGATCGATAGATGATAGATGTTTAGATAGATAGGTAGATGAATAGATGATCAAAAGATAGACAGGCAGATAGATAGATACATACATACATAGGGTCTGGTTTGAGAACATGTTGTCCCGTGTTGCACTCTCCTTTGCCCTACACTAATTCACTGGGATGGGTTCCTTGGAAACCAGGGAGTTTAATGGGATGTGGCGGGGTGGGGATGGGGCAGGGTTCCAGAAACTCTGATGAACTCACCATATACGTCTAAATAGTGAAAGTTCTATCTCAGACCAGTTGGTGAAAGGAGGTAAGGCTAACAATAGACCAGTTAAAGCTTTCCCCAAATTATAAAGAGCTCCTTTTTGGCCTGTCCTTGCCTTACCAGGACATTCACGATCTGTAGCTGGTGAGTTCTTTCCCCTCCTCTCTTCTCCCGACCTGTCCTTCTGAGGGCGTCCTATTACAGATACTTCGCACATATGTTCAGCCCAGACTTTTTAGGCTTCTGGACCAGACAGCATTGAACATTGACTAAAAAAGCCTACACTCATCAAGTCAGTCAAATTTCAGATCACTGAAACTTATTGTGAGCCATGAGCCCCTGGATCCTGGGATGTGACCCAGCTGCACGGGCTAGAAAGGGGTCAGGGCTGCTGCGCTGGACTGCTCTCTTGCCCAAGCTGACATGCAAACCTATGAGGGTCACAGGCAGGTGCTTCACATGCACTTTTCAGTGCACGCCTCCTGTTCCAGTGATTTCCAGTGGCACCTAGACCGTTAGCATAACACAGGGGCTGGTGGGGGGCCCTGGAGTCGCTTCTCTCCTCCCCTGGGAGGAGGTGCAGACATCCCTCAGCACCCCGGAAGGCAGAGCACAGGCCCCTGCTCTGCCTCGTGTGGGTCCTGGCCACGCCTTCCCCAGCCGCCTCTGGAAGGAGTGGTGGGAGGACAGAACGTTCTGCTCTGAAGAGGATCTGCTCCCACGTGCCAGACAGAGCAAGGCCTTTAGACGGCGACAGGCGAGAACAGCCGATTTAACGTGCTCTGATTCCCTCCTGTAAAGACGGGGAAATTATCTGCTTGCCTCGAATATCTTCATTAAAAATGCATTTAAGCTGTGAAGCTCTACGAGGGAGAGACCTGTAGTACATGAAAGATTAGCCCCAGATTGCTGATTGGGCTGTTTTACATCATTATGGTAATTAAGCCCGCGAGTCTGTTGTGCTGACTTCAACACTTTCCTCCCTTTGCCTTTGTCTCCAATTCAAGGTATTTCCCACTCTTTCTGTCTTACCACCTTTCAGCCTTCTTCCAGACCTCCCCTTCCCTCACCCCCATCTCCGAGCATCTCCTCAGAGCCAGGCTGGTCCAGCCTCATGCATATGCATCCGACTTCAGCCTGATTCAACTTCTCACGGCTTCTCTGCCAACTTCGTCCCGACTCTCCGCAGAGAAAAGGGAAGAAATTAATGGTAATTGCAAGGTGTGAGTGGGTATTACAGCTCTCTATCAGATTATCAGTGAAACCAAAGAAAAATGGAACATAATCAGCCAATTATTAGAATGCAGAGTAAACAAACGAAGACTTATCTCTTATTCACCTCTTCTTGCTTCCTTTCCATCCCCAGGCTCAAGCCTGGCTCAGAGGCCCCAGGACAGTATGTGGCACAGCCCCCTGGGACTCCGCCGGCCCTCCACTGCACAGACGGTGGGCAGGGAGGGCGTGGGAGGTCTGGAGAGCCCGTTCACGGCTGCACAGCCCCGAGGACCCCTCGGCCCTCCAGCGTCGCAGGGATCACCCCCACCCTCACCCCTGCCACCTGCCGGAGTCACGGGTATCCCTAAATTTCCCCACCGGGCGAAGAGGTTCCATATTTCTTCCTGCCTTTTGTAAGTACCTTGGACGGCTTCTTGCAACGGATGGGAATTCTGTTCTCAGGGACACCAAGCAGATCTGGGACAGTCCCCTGAGAAATCAGGACTCTCCGAGGCAGCGGATGGATGACAAGGAGGAACCAGAGAGAGGCTTTTCATCTGTGACAGAGACCGGGTGTGTGTCTGTGCAGGAGGCCCGGTGCAAAAGCAGTTCCAGGGGCCCAGCCGGCTGCCTCCCGTTCCCTGATGAACCCTGGTTCCGGATCACTGCTGGCAGAGAGTGAAACACACAAGAACCAAACCCAAGCCCTTCTCTTCCCCTAACGCCAGTCTGTGGTACGCAGCTGAGATCTTTAGTAATGGACAAGTACTACATACGTGTGTTCCCATCGACGTGCAGGCCTCGCCCACCAACGGCTTCGCTGCGCTCTAGGATGCGGCAGGGAGATGCAGGGCGCACCTCTGTCGCCAAGGAGACCCTTCCTACCCTGCCTGTCCACGTTCCCTGCCAGGGGACTTTCTGTAGCTCAATCCACTTCTCCAAGTCTCAATCACCTCATTTGTAAATGAAGACTGTAATAGTATCCGTCTCATGAATTTGAAAGGACTTTATGAAATAATGCAGGCCAACTGCACCTAGTGAATAGTCATTATCGTTGTACCATGATGTATGTAAGTTGTCGGCTTTTAATCTCTGAATGTATTTCTTCATAGATCGGACACCTTGCCAATGATCTTGAGAGAACGCCATATCTTACTTTTAGGACTCTGACGGGCGCGCAGCTCTGCCTGGTCATCCGTCTCCGTTTCTCTAGTCCGTTTGCTCACCTGCTCACCCAGTCTCCACACCATCTTTCTCCCTGCGTTCCTCAAACCTTCACACCTCCATGCACCCCGCCATCCCTCCCCTCCCGACAGACCCTCGACTTCAGAAGCTACTGAGGACACAGGAACACCGGCACGGGGACAAACCTTTTCTTCCCTTCAGCGTATTTAAGAAACTCTGAACACCTGTCCCCAAGCTCTCTCCCCTCTACTTCTTGCAAGGGACATCGTGTCTCAGCCACTCTCAGTGGCCGACCCCTTCTTCTGAGATTCCCAGAATCCAGATGCCCTAGGTTCCAGACCCCTGGCCTGCTGTTCAAGGTCCTCACGACATGCTCTCTGCCACTTTACAGCATCATCCATACGCTTCTGTCCTGGATCGTTGCTGTCAGCGTCCAAACACTACCTAGGATGCCTCACCTTTTTACAAAGAAGCCAACAGAAGGGACGGAGGCTCTCTCTTTACCTCTCAGCCCTCTCCTTTGCCACCTCAGTTCTTTGCCCGGTCAAGGCAAAATGTCACAGAGGGATGTTATACACTCCCAGCCTTCACTTACTCTCAGTTCATTTATCTCCTGAACACCCCCCCCCATCAGGCTCTCGTCTTCACCACTCCTCTGACATTGCGCTCCGAGGTCTCAGGTGACCTCCGCGTTGTTGAAACTGGTCCACGATGGGTTAGTAGCATCCCACACAGACAACCACTGTCTTCTTGAAAAACGCCCTGTGTTTCCTGTGACACTGGCTTCTGCCTCACGCACTGTTTCTACCCTGTGTCCTTCTGTTGGACACTCCCTGGAGCGTCTTAGGATTAAGTCCTGATGTTCCTCTCTACTTGCACCCTCCCCTCCTTGATCTCATCAGTACTATTAGTGGACCTTCTGTATGTGGGAGGCCCCCAACTTAAATCTTGGCCGGGATGCTGACCACTTCCTGGACCTCCCCCGTTTGAGGTCTAATAGGAATCACCAGTTCTAGCTAAAGACGTGCTCTCTGTACCATCACCCACCTCCCTCTAAGAATAACTAGTCCTCTTTCTCGGGCTTTCACTTTCTCACTGAACACAGCTACCGTTCATGTAGCTGTTCTAGATAAAAACCCAATCATCGCCCTTGATTGCTCTCTCTATTTTTTTCACACCCAACCCATCGGCTGCCTCTGTCCATTCTGGCTCCAACATATATCTAGCATCTGCCCACTTTCTCCATCCCCTCTGCTGTCCTTCCCAGGCCAAGTCACTCTCAGGTCTTCCCTGGACACCGTAAAGGGACCCTCAGCCTCACTGCTTCTACTCACCTCCGAACATACATTCCCTACCCAGCAGCCTCCTTCCTAATTTGAAAGTCAGAGAGCACCTGCCTTCAACACATCTTCCAGCGGCTTTAAACTTCAACTGGGGAAAAACATCAATCACATTTCTACGTTTGCCGAGCCTCCCTCTGGAGCTCCCTGCTCACTGCGCTGCCATCGCGCTGGCCCAGGTGGTCCCACCCGTCTAAAGCTGGTGCACTTTCTCGGCCCTGTATCGGGAAGGCTCCTCCTGCAGATCGTTGCGTAGGAGGATGCTCCGTCTTCCAGGTCTCAGATCAGGGAGGGCTCCTCAGATATGTCATCCAAAGACACAGTTCACCCCAGCCCCTCGGGCTCTACCACGTTGCTATTGTTTCACTCTTTGCTGTCTTTATCATTATTTGACTTCACCTCTTATTTATACACTTGGTTATTACCTGTCTCCCCCTATTAGACCCTGAGCACCGTGACAGTAGGCATCAGCCTGTTCCACCTATCTCCACACCCCCAGCAAGTTTTAAAGTACCTGGTGTACAGTCTACTTTAAGACATATTGATTTATTTGATGAATGAATACGTTGCTTAGAGTCTAACGCTATGACTATAAGTGGGCCTCTAGATACCCTGAAATCTGAGGATGCCCGTAGCCCAACCTCAACAACGCCCTTCCTGCGCGCCTTCAGGACCATCTCTTTCATCCTTCTCCCCCATCAGTGCTCACAACCAGCACAGACCTGGATTTAAATCCCACCTCCTCCACCGGATGGCTGTCACTGGGCAAGTTTAAACCCGTGTAACGCCTCCACTTTCTCAACGGTAAAATGAGACCAGAGCTCCTACTTTGGAAAACGACGTGAAGCTTAATGAGATAAAGTTCCTAGAATGACCAGGCTTTGCTCTCAGTAAATGGCCATTCCTTTCCTCTGTCCTCAGTGCACGTGAGTTCCACTTGCCCCTGGGAAAGGGGGTTGGAAAAAACGAGTCTAATTCAACTAATTTACACCAACGTGTGAATGACGCTTCGCCCTTGGGCCATTCCAGAGGAAGCTTATTAACCTAAATGGCATTGCTAAGGTAGACTCTGTGAGTTGAACAGAGTGAAGGAAGGTTCGGGCACACAAGGCATGTACCTTTGGGCTATAGGATGGCGGGCCAGCAGAAGGGGTACACCTCTGGGCCAAGGGGGTCTCCTCCCATGGATGGTTCATCCTCTTCATGTTATCTGGGTTATTTTTTCCCCTCTCTGTCCACAATGAACCTACCACCTCCTAGAGCACTCAGGTTTTTAATTTGTTGGTTTTATTCTTAGGGTATTTTTTTTCATCCTCTCCGAAAGGAGGTCTCTACAAATGCCTAGAGGTGTGGGTGTCGTTCGTCTGGAGCAGCTCCATGGGGTGGACACCTGTCTCCTTCTGGGAAGGGTAGGTGTGGATATAGGTGATAGATGGGCAATTGGACGCACGGGCGTGCTTTCCACGTGCCTGCAGACACTTAAATATGCGTGACTGTCACACCGTCAGCCAACCATCCGACATTGCAATACAAGCAAGTTCTCTCGGGGGCCCGGAAACTATGAAAAATGCATTTGAAAGAGTGAGTTTTTGATGACGCCTGTCATTAACAACTTTATCTTCAAACACATTTCACAGTGCATTTCATTCAGAGAAGCGGTTCTAATCTTTTGAACTTCCAGTCTGCCAGGCTGAGCGGAGCGGTGACACTTCCCTTTGAACACAGGTAGCGAAGGAAGCCCCAGAAAATGGCAACCGCAGAGGGAAAATGCAGACTTGGGGGAGAGCACGAGAGGCACCTGTGTTTGCCTTCCCAGACGTGACCAACACCCACGGGACCTCTGTCCCGTGATGACTGCAAAGAGCAGAAAAGGCTAGTTGATCAGGCATGGCCAGAGCGTTTCCCCAAATGGTCTCAGCTGTTTGAATGATCAATTGTCCGTTTGTCCGGTAAGAAGATATTTCTCTTAACTTACCCCTTACTGCATTACACCCACAGAACTTATCTTACTCAGGCCTGATTGGTCTGAGTCTTGGTTACAGGTAAGAAGGTTGGTAGCCATAGGAAAGGTGGTATTTGTGGTTACTCTCTCTCTAATAAGAGGTCGGGTGAGGCAAGATTCCTTTGTATGAACACACACACAGAGGACTTATCTGAATACTTCCGGAAACAGTAAATAGCCTGTACCGGGAATCACCATGCTTGAAGCGGGGCTTCTAAGAAGAGATGGAGGCCAGAGGAGAAGAAAGACATGAGGAACAAACCGGTAAGTCTCCAAATATTGATCTGTTCGGCATCAGATTCATCTCAACGCTTTGCAACTTAATTTCAGATAAAATTTCTTCTTGTTCCACTTTCATTTCCTTTTTAAGGATGGAAAGTTACTTTTTAAAGTTCCACGAACCATCCAGAGAATAAGAAGACAAGCCACACAGAGGGGTAGAAAATACCTAAAGTGCTGCTTTCCAAAATACAAAAATAACTCTGAAAACGCAACAATGAGAAATAAACAACCCAATTAAAAAATGGGCAAAAGATCAGACAGCTCATCAAATATGATATACAGATGGCAAATAAGACTATGAAAAGATGTTCAACATCATTTCTCACTAGGGCATTGCCAAATGAGACGGCGAGATAACACTGCGTACCTATTACAATCGCTACAATCCAGAACACTGACAGCGCGAAATACTGACGGGGACATGGGGCAACAGAAGCTCTGATTCACTGCTGGTGGGAATGCAAAGCGGTACAGCCACTTTGGAAGACAGTTTGGCAGTCTCGCACAAAACTAAGCTTATTCTTTCTATACGATCTGGTACTTTGGTACTTGCCCAAATGAGTTGAAAAGTTATGTGCACACAAAAACCTGCACACAATGTTTATATCAGCTTTATTCTTAATTGCCAGAACTTGGAGGCAATCAAATGTTCTTCAATAGCTGATTGGATAAATAACTGGTATATCCATAAAACGGCATATTATTCAGTGCTAAAAAGAAATGAGCTATCAAGCCTCATCTGAAAAGGCTACATGCTGTACAATTTCAACTATAACACATTCCGGAAAAGGCAAAATGATGGAGACAGTAAAAAGATCAGTGGTTGCCAGGGGCTGGGGGAGGGAAGGGTGAGTGGGTGCAGCACAGAGGATTTTTAGGGCAGGGAAACTATGCTGTGCGATACTGTAATTGTGGACATACACCATTATTCATTTGTTAAAATCCATGCAATGTACAATACAAAGCATGAACCTTAATGCAAACCGTGGACTTTGGTTGGTTACTAATGATGTGTCGACACAGGTAAACCGAAAACTGCTCTAAAATATAATCTCTATTAATTAAAAAAAAAGTTCTATGAACAAGAAACTAAAATTATTTTATTGTTTACCAAGAGAAGAAAAAGTAAAATTTCTCTACCGTTGACCAGTTTTTCCCCATGTCATGCACAAATGGGAAATTTTAGACGTAATGTCTAGGCTGGGAAAAACTCTGTCTTGCCCCAAAGAAAGCTAGGGTTAACTTTGACGTTATCTCGAATATCTGGCTATTTATTACTGATAGAGAGCTCCACGAATTCCCTAACAAATGACTAAGTAGGCAGGAAATCCTGGACAGAGAACCAGATTTCAGTGGCTAGCCACATGCTGGACACCTGGCCAGACGCGGAATGGAGCAGGTGGCCTGGCCTCCAGAAAACTACCCTGAAAAGAGCGCCCTCCTTTACAGACAGGGAAACGGAGGCACTGGGGGTTTAAATAACTTTCCCAACAGCACAGCAAGGAACTGGAACGACTGGCATTAAACATCCAGATTAATCCCACTTTGAAACTTACTTACTTTCATCAGAAGGCTTCAGTTAGGATGTTATTTGCTCTGGTTTCCAAATAATTAGGTCAAGCTATACCTGTTCCTGCTAGCCTAAGTATAATTTGGCATTTCCGGAGGGGTAGCATTCGCCCCAAAGGGTGATTACACTGAGCTACACTGATGGCAATTTGGTTTAAAAATAACAGCAGCTGGAAACTATTACATATAGAATGGATAAACAACAAGGTCCTCCTGTATAACACAGGGAACTCTATTCAACATCCTCAAATAAATCAGAATGGAAAAGAATATAGGGCTTCCCTGGTGGCGCAGTGGTTGAGAATCCGCCTGCCGATGCAGGAGACACGAGTTCGTGCCCCGGTCCGGGAAGATCCCACGTGCCACGGAGCGGCTGGGCCCGTGAGCCGTGGCCGCTGAGCCTGCGCGTCCAGAGCCTGTGCTCCACAATGGGAGAGGCCACAACAGTGAGAGGCCCGCATACCGCAAAAAAAAAAAAAAAAAAAAGAATATAAAAAAGAATGTATGTATATATATATATATATATATATATATATATATATATGTATAACTGAATCACTTTGCTGTACAGCAGAAATTAATACAACATTGTAAAGCAACTATACTTCAATCAAAAAAAAAATAATAGCAGCTGGTCTACACTGGCTGTTTATCATGTGCTACATGCCTTATACGAATTAGCTCATCTAACCCTTACTGGGACCTTCTGAGGTAGATAGGATTGTTATCTCTATTTGGCAGGTAAGGAAACTGAAGCAAAAAGAGGATCACTTAACAAAGTGTATGTATCTAGTAAGGGTTAGAAAACATATTTGTAAAGTCCAATGACGGGGTAGAATGTGTAGTCAATGGCAGCTTTGGTTATGAATAAATGAGTAAATACTACTGAATGCATCAGTGAATGAAAGATGGGAAAGCAGGACAGGCCCAGAGAAAAGCGCAAGACTGGAAACTCACATACAAAAGAGCTACCCTGCGCAGACTGTATTTGAGAAAACCCTCCGCTCTCCCTTGTTGACTAGTTTTCCTAAGGAGAAGCAAAAAGATCAGAGATATGACAGCAGCGCACCCTGCCTCTCTCACCTGCTGTCCAGGGATGGTCGACGTTCAGAGCCTTACAGCTCCGCCCTCGTGACGCGCTTCCCATCTGCCTGGTAGAGACCTTCCTGTCTGGTATCCGGCCTCACAAACGTCATTGTTCTCATGTATTTCTCATAAATGCTCAGAATCCCTGCATTCTGGGTCCCTGCCAGTCCACACCCGTTAACATTAACTATATATCAATAATATACATTTAATATTAAATGTAATGTTAACTGTGTATTGATAATCCAGACTCCAGTCCAGGGAATACAGGTAGAGAAATAAAACATCCTCTATTAACATTTAAAAGAGCGTAATGATTCTGGAGATGTCAGGGTGTGTGTAACCCTCTGGTCTGAAATGGCAGAAGAGAATGTATTCAATGGCTTTTCCCCCCAATCCGCACTATTTTCATATTGCGTATGTTGCGTTTATACTGGCGCACGCGCTGACCCTCTTTATTCACTAATTTAGCCTGTATAACGCTTTCCATCAAGTGCCTGTCCGGCAACCGCGCATCTGGTGTTCCTTCCGATTACGGCAGGGGTGGCCTGAGCTTCACAAACCTCTGTGGGCTTTTAGCCTTTCCCCCAAATGGTAAGCATGTGATTTGTAATTTCATCTCAACGGATCCATAAAGCTGGTTTGGACTGTATCATCTGCTTCACTGGAATCGCCTCTACCTTGACCTGTGAGATTGGGACTGGGAGAACATGTGAAGTACCAGACAGGAGCCTTGATTTGATTAACCAGCTCGCAGCTCAGGCCTTTCCTGCACCCGCGCCGTCTGCCCTGGAACGCCGGTTCACCAGAATCCCCTGAAATTCTCACTTTATCACCAGCCCCTTTATCCGTGCTCTCCCCTCAAAGAATATCAGGGTCCCAAATCATACTGCCCAATTACGGACAATGCCAGGGGTGCTGGCTTGTGGATGGAACCCAGACAGATTTCCAAGAAGATGTGTTTGTAGGGCATGACCTACGAGAAACAGAGGCTGGGGTTTCCTTTCTCTGGTGGGTTCTCTGCCTCCCTTCCTTTTCCCTTAAACTGCATATGTGTCTTGCCTTTCTAAGGACAAGAACCATACATGGGCGTTATCTTCTAAGCGAAAAGAGGAAATACGTTTTAATTTAAAACTGCAAGGGAATGCATCTCTTTACAGCCAGCAATCTTGATATTCAGCAGTATTGGTGAAAGAAGGAGGAAGCATAAGTAAATTCTATAGTTTTGATGCAATAGGATATATTTAGAATACGTCTGTGTGAGGCAAGGTCTCTTTAAGTTCAGAATCAAATTTATCCCACCTGCAATTTTTTTTATCATCGAGCTACAGTCATAGACTCAGATAATGAAGGCTTAATTTTGCTCACTGACTCATATATCCCAGTATCATAATCCTGCCTTACTACTTGTACATGAACTCAATTGGGCAAATCATAGCAATTACATCTGGCATTAAAAAAAAAAAAAAAAGATCCGCACAAAATACAAGAGGAAATTTTGAAAGCATAAGGTTAATACACCTCACTATCACCCAATGAACAGAGGTCCAAACTCCAAACAACAAATTGGTGTTTAAATGCTCGTTTAGCAGACAATGGAAGGCAGTGATTCAACACCCTTGGAAGAAACCAGAGAGAAATGATTTTCAGTCAAAGGGGAATAATCTACATTCATGAGCCCACAGGTGATGAGGCGCTACCACAGCTCCATCACGGGCGGAGGAGAACTGCTATTTTCAGCCACATTAATGCAGCTATGTCAGTTTGTAGGTGAATCAGTCCTGCTTCATCAGATACATCAACAGCCAGAATCGGAACTGCCATTTTCCCTCGACTTAGACATATTTTCTTAATTGCCACCTTTAAATAGACACTCTTCCTCTTGCCTCTCCTAAGCCATCCATCATCATTGGTAAGAGGGCCAGAAATGACCACTCTAGTCATTTTCTCTTGACCT